>NC_141691.1:1320594843-1321794843 GCF_964263255.1 Lissotriton vulgaris
AGTCATTCCTTATTTGCGATTAGAAATTAGCTAATCGCAAATGAGATTGCGATTTCAAGGGTGCAGGGGTGTCCAAAGGACACCCTGTAACACCCCTGAAATGTTAAATTACACAGATGTTACACACACAAATGTCCAAAGGATTTGGCCAACATCTAAGGAGTTATCAAGAGGATGAAATGTATAGCTGCTTCTTTCTGTGTACATTTTCCTTGAATTTATGTACAACAGACAGTTTGGGATGTGCAGGAGTGTGAGACTTTTGTTAATTGCTAATAGGTGTACTCTTATTTCAAATATACTATTTACAACTCAACGAAAACAATCTATGTGAACATTTATGGGCTCAGGTTCAATACTACAATAGTTGTGAGCACCGCCCTAGTATTCAGCGACCACTCCCTCATATAAGAAATTGGGCTTTCCTCAGTGCAGATGGAAACTTATAAAATGTATGGCTGCCCTGTGAAGGGTGCTGTGGCAGACAGACAGGTGATATCCCTAGTTGTTATTTTGACTGCAGTTGTGCTGGCTTCTTGATATTTGAGAGCAGGGAGGGGCCAGCAATAGTCAAATACAGATTGACACCTCCTGCAGAGCACTGTGCCTTCTGGGATCTTCAGATACCTTATACCACTTAGAATAAGTGCAAACATTCTACCTTGTGAGTTGCAAGGCTTACATAACAGTGACTTATTAATATATACAAAGAAGGTTCTTCCCCTTTCAAATGTGTTATTTTGATGGTGGGACAGCATGTTAAAACTGCATCAGTCAGTCTACAATAATAAGTTTGATAAGCCTGAAGCCAGGTCTTCCTTTGTCCCACTAGTCAATGGAAAACAATTCTGCTGTCCACAGGCGGTATTTAACTTTCCATGCCATGGGTGTACTTCTGCACCATATACTATGAAATTACAGGAAATGTAAATATGCCAATTGGAGATTAGTTGGATTTGACCTGTTTTCAGGGTCATAGCATGTACATTGGCCACAGGAGAGCAGTTTCACAATGTGTACAGTCAAAAAGCCAGAAATGAAATTCAGCAAAAAATGGATGTGACGACACATAAAGGGGCATTTTTTAACATGCGTAATTATGTGACATTTTGCAATCTTTGTACAATATCACAATAACAGCAAAACCCGCATTCAGTGCTATATTCTAGTGTGAAATGAGTCATTGGGCACAAAAACTCCCCACAAGAGCCATAAGCAACAGCCAATTGCATTTCGGCCATATGCTTTGCTCTTGTGCCCTCGCTAAAATGTTGGTGCATAGGTGGCATAACTGAGTCACTTGGTAAAAAGCTGCAATTTGTGGAATTTCGTGTAACAGGCATAACATGATATTCTCGAAAATACACATGATTCTGCTGGTCTAACAGAAATTTCACCTGGGCCTAGTGAAGATCTATTGGCAGGAGTCTAATAGAGGAACCAGAAGTTTCCGTATAATGGGATGTGAAGCGATTCACTTCTATCAAATGTATATTAAAAAAAAAAAAGTTAAATACGGTTTTGGAAATCAGACTGATGTAGATTTTCTTTTGTACATGCTGATCATGTAAATGAATCTTCTTCAAGTTCACTCCTTTTGGCATTTTGTCCCTACAGATTCATTTTTGATGGCATAAAAGAAACTATTCAGCATGTAAAATACTGTTTAGAATTGCAAGACTGCTTTCACAGTCAGTTTTGCTGCCTGCACAGCAGCACAAAGCGTGTTATTAATTCAATGGAAATGTTCTGAGGAATGTTTTCTGAAACAATTAGATCTGAGGGCCTACTTCTTTATACTGCAGACATATCTTTGTGATGATGGAAATTATGACTTTCTCTCTTGCAGCAGTGCATATTGGGTTACATAAACAATGATTTATTCTGAAGTCCCTTATGTGATATCTCTAGCACACGAGGGAGGCTGAAAATACTCAGAGGCTAATGCAAGTGTGGCAGAAATGTCTTAAAAGATAATCAGTATGTATTTCAAGACACTGCACTCATTTTCTATGTAGTGATCGGAAGCATGCAAGCAGGCAGGCGCGGCCAGTACTGGTAGGAGCGGTGAGGCGGGATTTGGGCGGACGAGGGGAAGTCGACATGTGACGGGAAAGGGAAAATAAAACCACAGCCCTTGCGCTCTCCGTATAGCCGACTCGGCAATGCGGCGAGCGCAAGGTAAGTGGTTTTATTTTTTTAACCCCTTGCCTGCTGATGACGGAACCGCTCCGTCATCAGCTGCGGTGGCGCTGTGCTGATGACCGAGCGGTTCCGTCATGGCCCGCTCGGAGCACCTGCGCAGCGCGAATTCCGTGCCTGCGCTGAGCGTTCCATTGAGCGGGGCGGGCCATGATGGAACCGCTCCGTCATAAGCACAGCGCCACCGACTCTGGTGACGGAGCGGTTCCGTCACCAGCATGCGGCCGCCCCACCCCTTAGCATTCCACCGCAGTGAAGGGGTTAATTGTTCCCATTCCGTTGTAGGTCGACTTCCTCCCCCACCTTGCCCGGCCCCTCCACTCATACCTGCACCGCCTATGCCTGCAAGAAGGGCTGTCTTTAGCGCTGGTGAAAATCTTTTCTGGCACCACATATAATGACCTCCTTCTCTCAGGATTTCCTCAGAAACATCCTCTAACAGCATCCCTCATCCTTCCATACCCCCTCTAGTTCATCACATGCTAAGTGTTGCTGGTAAACTCCACTGGCGGAGTTCGCAGAGTTTCGCCTGCTCCGCTTGGAGCACGGGGTTTGGCAAAAAATCTGCCGACGCCACACTGCCGAGTTTCCCATTGCCCACCCCTAGCATTTATGCAGAGAAGGTCTGCAAATGTGCTCATTTTGAATTTCGTATGCATATTAAGCAGCACAGTGATTTAGACTACAAAAATCCGGCCTGTGCTGCCCTCTTGGGGCAGCATTTAAAAGAGGATTTAAGAAACATGTGAGTGAAACCAAGAGTCACAGAGCAGCTTCATTCATTTGTTTCTGACATCTGCTGCAGACTGAAAGAAAACGACATGTGACTAAGCAGCTTCTGACACAAAAAAGTGTGCTTGACAGCAAAATGACACAATGTAAGAGGTCAGGTAATCATTACCTTAAGGGACAGTCAGTGCCACAGACTGACATACATGCCTCAGGCTGGATAGCTCGTGCCCACCAAATCCCATTTAACACATTTACTCACAGCCCCCCAGGTCCCCTGCTCAAGGCAGCTATGGGTAAAGGAAAATCCCTAGGTTGCTTGACCTTGTTCACCCCTCAAAATGGGGTTATATCTGGGATGCGAG
The DNA here is from genome assembly GCF_964263255.1 of Lissotriton vulgaris. NCBI lineage: Eukaryota > Metazoa > Chordata > Amphibia > Caudata > Salamandridae > Lissotriton > Lissotriton vulgaris. The sequence continues at coordinate 1,320,598,140 of NC_141691.1, forward strand.
GAAAGAGTGAGATCGCTTTGTCTAACGCTTTGAAGAAAGTGCTGCCTATCCTCTTCAGAGGCGCTATCGAAATGGGCCATTCCACCCAAACACACAACTACACACAAAAACAAACCAGGAGGCTGGTCCCCTGGTCAGACTTTTAAACACTTTTACTTGTAGAACACCAAACATTCACATGAGATTCCCAAAACTAAGGGGCATATTTACATGGAGCATGGTGTTAGCCTTCTTGGCTTAATGCCATGATCCACAGCTTCTGAAATGCAGGGCTGCACCATATTTACAATACAGTGCAGCCCTGTGTTCCCCTTGCGCCGGTGCTAATTTCAGCTGCCTAGCACCAGGTTGCCTACGTTAGGGACAATGACGGTTTATGTGCAGGAAGGTGTCCCCTCCTGCACATAAACAATCTTAAATGGCGATTTGTAACTTCTATGTGCGCTGAAGTGTGCATCATACATAAAAACAGCAACAATGATGAGAAATACAGCATTTTTCCACGTTTTGCTATGTTAAGACCAGGTTTTTTTTGGTCTTAATTTTGGCGCTGCCTCCTATTTACCAGCTGCGGCAGCTGCAGATAAGAGCGGTGGGGCTGGCTGGGGGAATTTCGAGAGACTACCATGAGGGAAAATTATGGTAGTATCTCGAAATAACCCCTTAGCCACCCCCACCGCCCTACCACTCTTTCCTGCTGTGGCCGCAGCTGCTATTTACGCCACCCTTATAAATAGGGGGCAGCATCAAAATCAATGGGTGTTGCAGTGGAACGCCCACCACAACATCCATTGCCCACCCCTTTCATGCTAAATATAGCGTGAAAGTGTGCCTTATTTCCAAGGCAGTGTTAAACCATGTTAAGTGGCTTAACATTGCCTTGTAAATATGGAGAAGCCTGTATCACCAGAGTAACGTCTTTAAAAATTACATTTCTGTGGCGATAGGGGCTTGTAAATATGCTCATAAGTTGAGGGCATTACACAGCTGAAGTACTGTATTCCGTCGCCCAATTTAGCTTTGAGAATAGATATAATTATTTCGGGGGAAAAGGAAAAGTTATAGAGGAAGCAAACTGCAAATTATGTTACATTTTATTTTCAAAGTGCTCTAATCTTTCTAATCTATTCATGCCATTCCTCTAAAGAGAAAATCACCTCTTACACGATGCATCCATGTATTTGCTCCTCTGACGATACACACAAGTCACAACACTTTATTTGTAAGGAGAAAAACATCTGTTTTTGATGAAAAGATCACCAATAGGAGTATTGTTTTTAATTCAGGGTTTTCTACCTCCCTCCTATTTCTTTTGTCCTTAAACTCGCTTCATTTCTAATGAATGATCAGATTTTTCTGTGATTTCAGAGCATTTTATTTTACTCTTCTGTCACCTCAAAACAAAAGTCAAGTTTGACACTTGTCTTGTGCTCTCCGACTGAAACAAACCACCATAGAGAAGCAATAAACCAGCCTCTCCTGTGGACCTGACACCGCCTCAGCAGTGGCCAGTGGGGGTGGGTGGTGGAACTCTGCAGAATCTCGCTGAATGTTTGTGTAACACCTCAGATTTCTGTGGAGCAAAATTTGTGAGTTCCACCCAACCCATCAGACACACGTTACAGAAACCTAATGAATCATAGGTGTGTAAATCAGTCTATAGAAGATGATACATGACACAATGAGGACTATAAGTTTAGGTATCACATGTAATTTGTAGGAAACTGGGTTATTAGTTGTTTGGCCTGCACAAGTAATAGTTCCACAATTCTTAATGGGAACCAATCACCCAATTATGGCCCCCTGACGCTATCAGATAGTGATGCGCTCTGCCAAGAAGGTGGAGGAGGTGGTGTGGGATAGTAATCACCATTAACTGGCACACAGTAATAACACCCAATAAATAATTGTCCAGTCAGTGATTTTTCTTTAGAAAAAGTAAGGGACATATTTAGAAGAAATTCATTCAGCAGGTCAACTTGCTGCACTGCACTGCATGATAGGGAAAGGCATGGAAAGCGCCATATTTAAAATAATATGTCATATTTCTGCTTTGTCCCTGCGTTGGCGCAGTTTTGGCTGCCTAGTACCAACGTAGGTGCTTGCACCATGGTGGAAGGGTGCCTGTGTTGCATACAGGAATGTTTTTGTGCAGAAAGGTGCAACTTCCTGCTAGGCATATTCCTCTTTCAATGTATAGAAAGAGGAAGTAACAAGGAGCAATAAAGATATTTCTCCTGGCTACGCCACCCCAAAGAAGGCGTATCTTTTTGGCACAGTCCCTGGTCTACCACTTTTGGTAAATCTGGGATGGCGTAAAAAACCATGGGAGTTGTGTGGGAACACACATGCAACGCCCATGGAATGCCTATCCAGGGGTAGAGTAATGCAATGCAGCAGTTTGGGATGTGCTGCATTACTCCAGCTTCATGAAGCCACTCATGGTCAAACAAAGTGGCCATGCGTGGCTTCATAAATCTAATTTTGGACATGTGTCACTCTTGCACCACAGTGCGTGGTGCAACAGCAACACAACTCCGTTCATAAATATGCCCCTAAAAGTACATTTCCCACACACACACACACATACACACACTATTAAATACTACGCATTAACTAATAGATATATACATTGCTAGATAGAAAATGCTGTAGATTATCCATAATCACCTTTGGTCCCCTAAAAGGAACATGCAACCATGTAAGATAAATCTAGTGGCTTAGTCAAAGGTTCAAGAGCATTAATAGCATGTTAAATACATCATGTTGAGCACAAATGCAATCATTAAAATAATAATCATGTAGGAATGCACTTATTGCTGCTAAAAGCATGTTCCTTGTGACCTCTAAACATTGTCATCATTATTAGGTCAATAAAGCATTTTAAAATAAGCAAAACGTGCATGTGTGTGCTTTTTGAAGACTTTTAAGCCATGAACATGTTATTATAAAAGCAGCCCCGAAAAACCGTCACATTTTGATTATATAATCCAGCCAGCATTAATTTAGCTCCTAGAGGACACTGTACAACATATGCCTTCCTTCAACATATTCAGGCCACAATAATTGCAACCATAAAATAAGCCCCTACAGGGCCCAGCACTCCCAACTGTAAAGTAGAGGTTCCAGCCTTGGGAGTGCTTTAAAACGTTAAAACTCCAGAGGCTCATGGAATCCTGATCTCTGCAGACATAGTGTCAGTACTTATGAAACTCTGCTGTTCCACCATGCCCTCATTTCAATGTTGGTGGTGCACCCGCCCATTTTGTGGCTACTACAAGCAGCAAAATATGCAAATAGCAAACCCCTGTCACATTATGGGCGCTCCTCTGGGAGCAGTGAATATGTTATGAGCGGCTCTCTGGCTGTCTCAGGGAGAGCACTATTTTGTTTTCTCTGCAAGGACTCATGCTGCACGGTACCTCCTTTTGTTTGTGATTTTAGTTTTTTGGGAGGTTCCTGTGTAGGCCCATGTCTCCATTCATTGGGGGCAGCTGGGGGAGCCCACCAATAGATGCTGCACTGGCTCCCGCGCAGCCCGATCCTCCTTAGGAACCAGAAGCATTCCACTCTCAAGTCCATTTTTCTGTTGTGGCCGCCCCATTCACCCAGACACACATATATAAAATGACCTGAAGTATGAGGTCCCCAGGCTGGTAGAGAGTACGTGGAGAGTAATGCATGCAAGCTCCCTCCATGAGGATTTTTTTTGCTTTAAGTCTTACTCCAACCCATGACACACCCCCGATGTAAGGTAAAGAACAGCAGCAGAGCCCCATGTGCTTAGTTGGAAAGAAAAAGTCGCCAAACTTTAAATTATCATTACACGGACCCATTGAGCTGATTTTCTCGATCTTGGTATCATTCTACTCCTGGCAGTGAGCTCTAGCTACCAGGGACAGTTGCAGCAGTACTCCTCAGCTCCAAGGGGTTTAACCCTCATGGGACTGGTTCTTCTGGCTCCCTGTGCTAGTCTTCCTCCAAGTTTCTGTGTGCAGGTGTTTAGGGCTTTCCCCAAACTGGTCCTCAGCGGGTATAAGGGCGGCAGCCTCGCTGGCCTTTGGGGAGACCCACTGGTCCTTGGGTCAACTGGGCAGAGTCCTTAGGGGCGCATTAATGAAAAAGTGGTGTAGTGCAGCACAGCAAGTCACCTTGCAGTGCTGCGTCACTGGGTAAGGGCAGGAATGCTTCATATTTAAAGGCATATGACACATTCTTGACTTTTCCCTGTGCTATGGTGCACAATGGGCTGCCTAGCACCAATGCATGTATCCTTGCCCCATGGTGCAAAGGTACCTTCATTACATGCGGGGTTGTTTTTGTGCAGGAAGGAACACATTCCGGGAGCAGACGGGCTTGCCTTTGGCGCACCTTCGACGCGACGTCGGCATGCCCGCTGCGCCCGCCCGCTGCGCCGCCGGGAAGTGGCAATCATTTTATAGGCGAAGATTATTTGATAGGCGAAGAAGAGAGGGCAGTAGGCAGCCAGCAGCTAGAGCGCTACCCCTCCGTACCCCCAAGATGGCGTCCACCCCGCTCTCTCACAAGCCCCTAATCGGCTGTGCAGGGAGTAGGGGTCAAGGAGTGGCTTGGACGAGGTAGGAAGAACTAAAGTGCGATTTTAAGTATTCTAAAATCCACCAACAATTCTAGACACACAATTTTTAAAAGATTCGATCAATGTAATAACCTGGGCATTAGGAACTATCTAGCTTTCTTCAGAATTTTGAAGTCTGATACAAATCCAGTGATAGTGTCCGTTGTAACTAAGTTTTTGTTCTCTATGTGGATTATTCGAAGGAAATTGCTTAGCTAAGGATGGCACATATGTAACATCTCTAGAGACTAGGGAACTAAGTGGATCAACAAATGTTATTCTTAAATTTTTTAAATATTTGGAAATTATTTAAAGTTTTATGGTTTTAATATATTGTCTCCTCCCTTCTGATATTTTAGATGATGTATTTTTGTACATATAAATACCAATGAATTCCTCAAAAACTGTACATGTATTTTTATGTGCTTTTATGGTTAAAACTAACCAAAATAAAGTTTTTTGAACTTGTATGTGTTTTTAAAGGAGAGTTGAAGGCTTTGGAAGCCAGGCATCCCTGACTAATCTAAGGTGCCACATCCCCTCTCCACCCCTGTCCGAACCCTCCTACACAGCATGCTGGGACAGTTCAAAATAGTGTCATCTAGGAGTTACTAGTCACATTCCTCTGGGGACCACCACTCTACCCCTCACTGACATCACTACCTGGGCCTCCTCAGTAAGGGGTTTATTTACAAGCCAACTCAGTGATGCAGCGAGTGCAAGTTAAATAGTTTTATTTATTCATTTACTTACTTTACTCCTGGCCATCGTACATCCAACTTCACTACCCCCCACCCTGCCCCTCCCCTGCACCACCTCACCACCCCAGAGCACTCCCTCTGTGAACTGCCACTGCACCACTGAGCTTGTTATGAATTTAGCCAGCAGTAGTGAAGATGGAGGACGTAAGCTTATGCTATGACTGAAGGATTATGTTACTCTTCCAATGCTTCTATATTTACATATAAAATCTAGTTATTTTGATATAAAATCTAGTTTAAAGGTGAACAAAGATAAAATCAGAAATCTAAAAACACCAGGAAGTGAAAATAATTAATGCTGTCCAGCAATAAAAAGTTCTGCCTGAGAAATCTGCAGCTAGTGCTGGAAGCATCTCTAATTCTGCTGTTAAGTATTATTTAAGCACGCCACAATGCATTTTTAAGAGCTGTTTAAATGAGGCGAAAATGTTTCCATATTAACTTAATTCTGGAAGTATTTTCACTTTCAGTTTCAGACATACTTGCATAAATATTTACACATATTGTATACATCAGTCCTTTCAGAAACGATTATTGTGATGTAATAATTCCTGAAAGGTCCTACTCATTTTATATGTGGATCACTAGTACAGAGTCTCGTAGGAGGAGCCCTTTAAGTACTGACTGACATCCCAAAATATTTGCATTCTTTCCCGTCATGCTCTAGCAACATTCAAATTAGTGTGGTGTGTCATTTTGCAACTTTTTAGAGGCTTGCAACTGAACGTGCTGTGTGTTTTTATGTATGTGTGTTTGTGTGTGTGTATATATGAATGGGTGTGTATGTGCGTGTTTTTCACTGGAAATCACAAGGTAACATCATTTATTCCATATTAGAACATTGGAATGTTAAGCCCTCCATTGTACACAATAGAGTACTCCGGGCTTCTACGGGGCCGGAAGAAGCCTGCAGAGCAACATTCCAATGTTATTTTCCTTTCACATCTGCTGCTGTGAACAAAGGCATCTCGGAGCCCTAGCGGATTTTAACCTCTCGGGCTCTGAGAGGCCTTTGTTTTTAGTGATTCGAACATTCTGCCCTCTAGTGGCGGAATGTTCTAATATCCTTAGAGTCCTCCTAGTGGGCTCTAGTGGCCATTAAAGGCTCGCTCATTTGGTAAACTGCTGGAGGCTGGAGCGGACTTCAATGGCCGGTAGAGCCCGCTAGTTCAGGCTCTAAGGCTATAATAAATCAATATGACATAACTGATAATGTATTTTAATCTAGAAGAGGCTAAAGAAATTCATGTATCTGTAGAAAATTGACAATATAAATATTTCCAAAGGAACTTCCAGTTGTTCAAATCCAACTTGCTAGGGTTAAAGACAATGCAAATTGCAGTGATATCCATAATGAGAATAGGGTCATATTTCCAAAGCTGCTTAAAGCAAACTGTGTCTTTCTAAAGAGAGTTGGGAAAGGAGTGTCAGTTACTTTGTTTCTTCTTTATTATCCTACAAATATATTTGATGCTTATGGCAACTGTAGCAAAATGAAACTTGGGGCTATGAAAAGCAATTCTGATTAGGTAATCCTGCAATTATCTTTTCCTTAGTGAAACATGTGATGTGCAAAGTTTTCTTACTGTATGATTGTGTCTCCAACACTCCCAACAGGACCTGAGCATTGGACAAAAGTATTATCAAATATATGACACATGTAATGACTAAAATTGTGATCAATGGCATACGTCTACAGTCGCTTGTACAGATTCCAATGATGATTTCCATCTCCACTACCTGAGCCACCTTAAAATAAAAAAAAGGACATAAATGAAAGATTAAGGGGTCATTAGGATCCCAGAGCAGGAGGGCAGGCATGCAGAGTTCCCTCCTGTGCAATTAGGATGTGACCGCAAGGGTTGCGGTCACATCCTCTATTTTTAACATTGCTGCGGGTGGAGCTTCAAGCTGCACCCGTAGCAATGTTAGAAACGCACGCTTTGCATTTGTATGTAGAAAGTGGCAGGCACCGCGCGGTGCCTGCCGCTTACTGCATACAAATGCAGGGGGGTACCATAGGTACCCTCCATGTGACCCCCCACCCCTCCTTCAACTAGGGGGCCCGCAACGGGCCCCCACAGTGAAGTTACACATGCTTTTCCACAGCGGAAAAGCCGCCGTGGAAAAGCATGTTTCCATGCACATCCTAATCTGGCTGACGGTGTCTGAGAGACACCGTCACCATATTATTGCTTTTCCGCCGCGGTTGTAAGCCAACCGCGGAGGAAAAGCTGCGGACGGAAACCAGGACCCACCAGCCACCCTAATGTGGCGGTGGGTCTTGGTGGGTCCACAGAGGATTTTCCGCATCCTCCAGGCCGGCGGTGGCTTCCGCCGGCCCGGAGGATGCGGAAAATCCTCCATCCTAATGAGGCCCTATGTGTGTGTGCTCTGGAGGTTTTGCGATCTTCACTATCGATATGGAAATCCTAGCTCAAGTCCCTTGAGGACAGCTTTGTTTTAGAACTGAAAGGGGGCCTCCATTTGGCCGGAGGAATCTGGTGTTTTGGGGGTGCAGTTGGGGCTACAAGAAATGATGGAACTTTTAGTCCTGGGCTGGATGGAAGAGAATGTGGGCACGTCAACCTCGTCATTGAAGCCCATCCCCATTGACTTTGGATATGAGGACCTAGGTACCTGGTTTTTAAGTACTTTGGGGCATATTTACAAGCCCCTATCACCACGGGAACGTCACTTTTTACGACTTTCCTGTTGCGATAGGGGCTCACCTTATTTACAAGGCGGCATTAAGCCTCTTAACATGGCTTAGCACTGCTTTGTAAATAAGGCCCCCTTTTACGCTTATCTTAGTGTGAAAGGGGAGGGCAATGGGTGTTGCTGTGGGCGTTCCACCACAACACCCATTGATTTTGATGCTGCCCCATATTTACAAGAACAACGTAAATATGGGGCAGGCCCAAAATTAAAACCTGGTCTTACCTGGTGCAACGAGAGGAAATGTTTAATTTCTCCTTGTTCTTGCTGTTTTTATGTGTGCTGCGCTGTGCAGCACACATTGAAACCGCAAAACGCCAGTGATTGTTTATGTACAGGAAGGTCCTTCATAAGCAGCACACATAGAAGTTACATAACAGCATTTTAAGATTGTTTATGTGCAGGAAGGGGGACATTTCTGTACATAACAAATCTTCCCCTCAACGCAGACCCCCTTGCACTATGGTGCAAGGGTGCCTGCGTTGGTGCTAGGCTACTAAGTTTAGCGCTAGTGTAGATGGAAACGCAGGCCTGCACCATATTCTTGTAAATATGTGTTCAATTGCATTAGTGTCAAAAGTTCGCTCCTTTGTCCAGGGAAATGTATGTGCCCTTGTGTGTGCATGCCATTCTTGTCAAACCCTAATATGTTTTGTAGCCTGTGCGGGGAACCTTGTTTGCATGTGTTTTAATGGTGTCGCCATAATAAGTTTGGTAGTTTTAAAGGACAAGGTACACATTAGCTTATTTGTTTGAGGTCTCTTTGGTTTTGATCTAATTTTAGGGAAAATATACACGGGCAGGTTGCTGCTTAAACCTATGTTACCGTCAACAAATCAACGTTAACATTTCAGAATCACAGTAACAATGCATATGAAGGGTTGCAACAGAGAAAAATAGTGAATGTACAAAATAAAACTGTATCTGAACGATATTGACTAGGCATCAAATAATGTTTATGAGAAATAGCAGCACCCTCATATGAAACACTAGGTCTTCGACAAAAACACAATACTTAAGACAAAAAACAGTTTGCAGTATTTAACAGCACCACATATACCTCACATCAATCTCAACAATAAATACATGACAGAGGATAGACGGTGGTAGGCTGTCAGAGGATACCGCTCGTATGTTGCTTGTTTTTAAACAGCGAGCCCAGTTCTGCTTGCATTTTGCATATAATATCAGTACGATTTTTTAATCAAATTTTTTTCTTTACTTTAATCTATTTTTAACTGTGTTAACGGCTGCCTCTCTTCTCTAATAGAAGATTATTTCCTACCTTCTTACCTTTACTTCTCTTCCCCGGGCCTCCACGGCAGTCGTGCCGTTTGTTGCGGAGGGAAGCCTGTCACTCTGATACACTTCCAGCGCCACTCTTCCGGTGGGGTCGGCAGCCCAGTCTTTTCCGACACACCCTATTTATGAGCATGCTGGACCGTATGCAAAGCGGATGGATGGAGATAGGCTGTCTGAGAATACCGCTGGTATATTGCTTGTTTTTAAACAGTGAACCTAATCTGCTTGCATTTTGCACATAGTATCAGTATAATTTTTAACCTCATGTATTTCTTACCTTTAACCTAATTTTAACTGTGTTAACAGCTGCATCTTTTCTCTAATATAAGATAATTTCCCTCCTTCTTACCTTCTCTTCTCTGCCATGGTCTGCTGCGGCAGTCGTGCTGTTTGTTGCGGAGGGAAGCCTGTCACTCTGCTACACTTCCAGCACCACTCTTTCGGTGGGGTCAGCAGCCCAGTCTTCCCAGGCACACCAAAGTCAGGCCAAAGGCAAGCCCATCTGTGCCCGTCCCTGCCTTGACTGGGCCCAGGGCCAGAGACCTTGGTTCTGTTTTGGGAGAACACAAGGTATGCTTATAAAATTCAGGTGAGGCATTGCGCGCTTTACACCCTCCTCACCACCGCACTTGTGCACAACTGTGCTTCTATGCAACAGTGCACTCAGATGAGACGCAATGCTTGCATTGTAGGAAAGGAATTCTAATTTTACCACCTATGATTGACCATTGTATTATTGATGCCCCACAGCCTGTAGGAGGCAAGAGAGGAACTGGTGCAAACATTATGAAAAATCTGAAAAACAATATAAAGCTGCTCTTGCTAAATATAAAAAGATGGTGATCGACGAAAAAAGCTATTATTACACCCAAACAATTGAAAATGCTGGCAACTCCAGTAAAGAACTGTTCCAGGTTATAGTGCTTACTTTAGTTACAAAAAACTACTCAACCACGCATAATTAAGAATTCTGTGATACCCTTGCCTGTAATTTAGAAATAAGGTCGACCAAATCTTTGATCTATTTGATAAATCTAATACCAACATGGATTTAAATGACCAGGAAGTGACTGACTACTCTCTAATACCAAAAGTTAATCTGACCTCCCCAAGTCAAGTAGCCTCTCTTATTTTACTCATCAAATGTGGCTCTCCAGACGACCCATGTTTCCCTAAGATTTTAAAGCTTGCAACTCAGTATATTGCTTCTCATCTTTCCTCAGTATTTAATCAAATGTTCAAGAAAGGGACATTTCCTATACTTTGGAAACAAACCTGTATTCTTCCTCTTATTAAAAAAACAACTCTTGATACTAGCGATTCTGCGAACTATCGTCACATCTCATGACTTCCTTTGCCAGCTAAAATTGTTGAAAAAATTTTCAATGTAGAGTTATCCAACTTTGTTCTTGAGAATCAGCTTTTAGAACCCAGTCAATCTGAGTTCTTAGCAAGCCACAGAGACTGCACTAATAAAAAACACCGAAGAAATAAGTATGGCACTAGATGACAGAGGGTAGTAGCTCTTATTCTTTTGGATCTATTTGCAGCGTTCGGCACTGTGGACCACAGGTTATTGGTCTACCGTCTGAATGCCATAGGAGTTAAAGGTAAAGCTCTTACTTTATTACCATCCTTCCTATCGGAGAGATCCCAAACTCTGAATCTTAGTCAGTTTAAATCTTCACCCTTCACTCATCTATGCGGGGTTCCTCAGGGCTCATCATTAAGCTCAACGCTTTTAAATATCTATGTCTCTGAACTTGCCCTTTTATTTCAAAAGTTTCAATCTAAATCTAACATCTTATGCTGATAACACCCAATTGGTTTTTCAGCCATGGACAATGATGTCAACCCCTATTTAGGAAGACATGACTGCATGACTGCCCTGAGTACCTAGATGAGCAGACACTGACTAAAGTTGAACTTAAGTAGAACTGAGGTTATACTGTATTGCAATCTCTCTCCAGCATGGTCTCCTGCCTGGTGGCCCAACAGTCTGGACTCCCCTCCCCTGCCAGTGACTACAGCTAAAAACCTAGATTGTATCATTGACGATAAGCTTGGATATGAGGCCCAGGTGTCTAAGGTAGTGTCCTCCTCTTTTAGTATCATTAGAACTTTAAGGAAAATGTTCCCTTTTAGTCCTAAAAACACCAGGAAGACTGTCACCTCCTCGCTAATCATGTAAAAGCTGGACTATTGTAATGGCTTGTATATGTACCTCCAGGTAGTTCAAAAATTCAGCAGCCAGACTGACTCTGGATATCCCCAAGTATCAGCCGATATCTGCAAGCATCCGGGAACTTCATTTGCTCCCAGTGCAACAGCAAATGAAACTTAAGGCGCTCTGTGCGACCCATAAAACCTTGCATAGAGAAGGACTGAAATTTCCATGGAAGGCTTTTAATTGGCATACTCCAAACAGAAATCTTCGTTTAGCTAATGCTTGACTGATTACCACCACAAGAGTCAAAAAAGTGAACTGGGGAGGAAGTAGCTTCACTCAACAACAAAGAGGGTCCCTGGAGGAGAAGAGATGAACTGGGAGAGAACAGGGGAAGTCCAAAAACACAAATACAGACCTCTCACCGGTGTCTATAAATATTCAATAACTTCAATATATTCTACAAATCATCATTGTCCCATAATCAGAAATTATTTAGATTTTTTTTTCCTTCATAATATCTTTTTCATGTCATTAGTCAAACAATACATAGACAAATATATATTTAATGCATTAACTTATATAAGCCCCAAAGAAAAGCATGTTCACACACACCAAAAAAAGCACACATATCTCTCATCAAGTATACACACACACCAGTCCTTCCACTCTAATACCAAAGAAAAAACACTCTCATACTCAATGCGTTTCAACAGAATGCAGTCTAAAAAACAGATATTCAATTAAATACAATATATACATCAAGAAAAACACAGAAACAAAAACAAAGAGCGCCGACGCGCGTTTCGGAAAAGGACCAAAAGTCCGCAGATCCTTCGTCAGGGCGCAAACGAAATTAATTATAATATAGCAGAGAGTTCTTCATATGTCGAAGATATTTCTCATTACTCCTCTTCTAAATAGATATCCACAGGTACCAGAACTTGTACAGTGGGGCTTAAGACAAGTGGTAGCATCCACATTCAAAAAATGTCAACTATTAGTGGTACTACTATCCCAAAGATCACAAAACCGTGTTCCTCAAATCAAAACACTGTAGAGATGGGTCCAAATAAAGTAGTAGTCTCCTCCGGAGAAAATTCCTTGGAGGATACTGGCTGGTCTCTAATTCAAAGTCTGCAAATATTTCAGGCATTCACGGGAGAACTGGTTAGCGACGGCCTCCGTCAGCCGATATAAACAGATGGATACATACGGGCGTCACATCCCTGACAGAATGAACATGCATAGCTCTACCATAAAACCGAATGTGCGTCCTCCATCGATACCGGACGATCAAGTAGCTTCACTAACAGCACAGCCAGGCTGTGGAACTCTCTTCCACTGCATCTTAGGCCCAGACCCACCCTTCTTAGTTTCAGAAAGAAACTCAAGACTTGGCTGTTTAACAACTAGTAATACCCCGGCTCAGTATGCTCATGTTTCTGCAAGCACCAAAACACCTATGGGTAGACGTGTGCTATAAAAGTCTGTTTAACATAACATGACATACCATACCATAACATAACATAACATAACATAACAGAGAATTGATGACTTTGTCAAAAATCCCTTAGCTCACTCCTAGCACATGCTATCCTGTGACCAGGGGAAGCTCCGCGCAGTACATGGGACTAAGTGAGCCACATGGTCTGTCACTATCAGCTTTGGGACAACGATAATAAGAATAGTTCATAGAAATAAAAGGGAATATCTCGAGAACCACAAGCCCCTCTTGGCCAAACACAAATTACACCCAATCTCCCAGGTCAAAATCTTTTACCTTAAATGTTCAAATTGCACCTTGTATCACACCCAGGGGCCAAGCGTACCATCTGTGTTATGCTTAGTGGACCAACCATACCATCTGTGTTACGGCCAGAGGAAAAAGCGTACTGTGTGTGTTATGCCTACCAGTTCAAGCGATCAACACCCCTTACTCCTTTTAGATACCACCGGTGGTAAGAAACCATGGGCCCTGAGAAAACCTTTAGACAAAAAAAAATTGATTGCGGTGCCAACTAAACCCAATCAGTCAAAAAAGAGCGTCCTGGGAGTTATTAAGGGCTGTATAATAAATATTCACCTTTCTTATTATGCTGACTCTTGAATAAAGGTGATTTATATGGGATGGACAGCGAGGTCGCCTTATGACTTCTCAGGTAGGACATATAAAATAGGTAAACTGTCAGATTTCTGTCAGTGGCAGGGCACATATGTTATCTTTTTGTACTTCTCCCTAGTTTGTCATATGCCACATGCTTTACTAAGGTTCTGATGTAGTATTTTACCCTCTATGATGGCCGCTTCAGAACAGATTCCTGCCCACAGATTCCCCAGAACTTCCAATCAATTGTGGTGTCTGCTTACTTCCCTTGATGCGCTAATGTGAATCCATCTGGGCTGGGTCCCCTTCCTTTGTCTGCAGTCAGGTTTGAGGTACCAATCAGCTCCTGGCTGGTGCACCAAAATGTTGCTTGAACAGGAAATACCTTGAAAAACATGAGACAATAGGCTTTTTGCAAAACAGGAAGTTTGTTTAATTAAACAGTGCAGCCAAGAGTACAGATACAGGCATAGGGTCTGAGGACTGACTCAATTTACATTCGGTCTAACTTGGTTTGATACAGATTATTCAATGCAATATAATAGTTCTAGTAATTCTTTTTTGGTAAGAAATGTGAACCTCTGTCTTTGGAGCCATAAATTACTGTATTGAATGAGGAATTTAGGTGGGCCTTTACCATATGTAGACACAATGCAGCCAGTGGGTAATGTGTCCAGATGTCCAGCATGGGGAGTGCTTGATCATTGCATGTACTGTGTGTGCAGTGTCCTAATTGGCTATATGTTCCTTACTTCATGTAGCATCTGACTTTATGGTGTTTTGGGAATGTGCGCACCCCTCCGGCCATGTTTTCAATTATTGGGGCCAATCTCCTTGGACCATTGTGGTGTCGCTGCGCCTTTCTGTGGGATTGATTCGGGGTTTCCTGTTTGCACATTTGTCTGACAGCTACGTGCCACCCCACCTGTGACCTGTCATTCAGTGACCTTGATGAGGTTGTCAGAGCCTGCCTAACTACACATTTCTGAAACGGGGCTCACGTGGACTTCACAAAGGGCAAATTTGTCAATAAAGATACATTTTTGTTTATACATGAATGTATTGTTATTCATATTGACATTGATTTTTCAATATTAACAAATGTTTATACACTGTGATTTACAAAAGGTATTTGTGTAATTTTATATGAAAAATATAATAATAATTACTAAAAGATGCCCATACATCACATTTCATAAACACACATTTTAAAATGGGTAACATTTTAAACATAATTACTCCCAATTCACAAAAAATTAATGTTACCTCATTACAAGATTTATTCTTCTTCAATTAGATATGATAGTGATCGAGTGCAATTCCTCATTCTGCTCATTAAATTAACTTATTTGCAAAGTAGAATTCATAATGGTAAATGGCATGTGCCTATTTAGCGCAACAATTGTAGTAGGTAATCACATTTAGACATTATAAGCAAATACTCATATTAACATATTGTAATGAATTAAGTCGGCTTAAATGCTGATACTATTTTGAATGTCTATTTTATACATTTGGGACTAATAGGCCTGTTTATGTATTCATGCAGCTGCATTGCACACAAGGTTTTTCTTTCTACCCACTGTAAACGCTATATTTTCATGGAAGCCTTCTGTTAGCTAGCAAATTAGCATTTGTTATGTATTAGAATATAAAATTCTCACCAGGAGGAGAGGAAGATGCCAGGAAGAGCAACTCCTAGGAAGAGCTTTCTGAATGAAAAACTTCTGTTTAAACTAACATTGAACCATTGAAAAGACTTGGGAAACTGGGGAATTAACCTGCTCCCAGAGTTTGAAGAAGATTGATTGGTTTGCAGGAGTGGAAACGGGGAGAACTCTTACAACTAGAGTTTTTGTCAAATTATAGTAGCATGCGCTCCTTAGATTAGGGTAGGGCAGATCTGGGAGATGCTGCCTTATGTTGAGCTAAGACAACATTTCTAGCCCCACCTAATCTCCACTGCATGAGTGCTAACCCTAATGCCAATTCATTTTATTATCTCATAAGAAACCTTCATTTGGTTTTCTAAAACTGACATCTAATCTAATTTGTTTAATTTAAATATCATTCTTTAATTTATATTAGGTATTTTCCTTTATGGTACATATTTTCTGCATATTTTGCATTTTATTTTTAATTCTTCAAAATGTGCTATTTTATCTTAGTCTGAAATATCCACTTTTAAACTATTTGAATCTGTAATAATGATAACTTAATTTGAATAGTTAATACATTTCTGATCTGGTTTGAATTAATTTGTTAAATACATCCTTTTAAAGTCATTTTAAATCTCCTTGTGTTTCCTGTAAAGTCTAAATTGCTTTTCCTTGTTAAGGTATTTCATGTAAATGATAGCTCCTTATCCCATCTCCTTGTTGACTAACAAAGGTCCAAATGACACCTGACATTGAGATACCATGATCCATGCTCCGTCAATAGCAATAGAAGACTGCTGATTCAGTATTTCATTGAAATAATATTACACATATATTTCAATAATATGAACACATTGACAACACATGCACTAATGCTTCTTTTGTCTAGATTCATGTAGCATCCCCCTCTGTTTCTTTCCATCTCGTTTGTTATATCACTAGTCTTGATGTGGCATATACTCTAGAACCTTACGTTAGTGTATTACTGCACACTTATGTACTTTTATCTGATACCATTCTGTTTGGTTCTAATTTTACAGATGAAACTGCTAAAAATCACCTCATCAGTAAAGACTCTTTATTTCAATATAATGCTCGACAGTCTTCTTATCCACCAGGTATTGCGATTATAGCGGTTTGTTCAAGGCCCAACTCTTCCTCCCCGTTTAGTAATGCCCATAATCCAGAGTGGGTAGTTCACTAAGTGAGGTTTGGACCTACTTGGCCTCTGTGTAATTTAACTTGTAGAAAGGGTTTAGGGTATCTACATAAAGTTAAAAAATGCTAAGAAGACTTTATTATTCTTTTTGAGTTTTCGATTTTATTTGTAGTTAGAAATTCAGAATTTGATCCAATGGGGTTTGTTCCCACAACAATTGCGCAAATCAGTGATACTCTGTAGGCAGCGACATGTGTTTCGTCCCCTGAATGGCGTGATAGCCTGGGGCTTATTCAAAGGTGCAAATATACAAATGGTATGGTTGTGATGAGTCATTATGTTAGAGGATCATGTGTGTCCACCACCAAGCGTGATAAAGAAGTGAAAGAAACATAACCTATTTTAACCGAATAGGGTGATATTTACATTAAAGAAATAGGTGCATGAAAGTGTGTCTCCGTCAGTTGCAGTAACCGGAGTCTCCATTCACACTCATGGAGGTCTCCTAGTTAGGTAGGGAGGTACAATTATAAAGCAGTAGAGCATGAGGCATGCATGATTAAATGTAAGTAATCACATTGTATGGGCATGTTTTACTCATGCTCAGTATATTGGCAGGTGGCTCAAAAATTAGGTGAGCTAGGATACTAAGGGGTCGATTCGCAATCGGGAAAAACCGCTCCGAATAGCCGTTCGGAGCATTTTTCCCATACAAATCGTACCCTGCAACATCCCCCATACGTACGGCGAAGTACGATTCGTACCAGGAGCTGGACTCTGTACGAATCGTACAGAGACCGTACGAATCAAATCCCTGTACGAATCTCCCTCAGAACCCACTGTACGTGACATTTGTATGGTTCGCGGCTGCTTTTTCCGACCCGGCAAGTAAGATTCGTGTTGGGTACGACCCTTTTTCTACGGGAGCTGAAAACAGCCCTAAAAGCAGAGTACAGTGCATACCCCTGGGATCACGGGGTGTATGCACCGTACCCAGCGATCTTGGGGTGTGTGCACCGTACCCCATGTTCACTGCGTGTACGGTGCATACACCATGCGATCGCGGGGTACAGTGCGTACACCCCAAGATCGCAGGCCTGCGATCACGGGGTACGGTGCGTACACCCCAAGATTGCAGGGTAACGCACCGTACCCCTGCGATCACGTGGTGTACGCACCGTACGGTGTGTAAGTGATTGTGTGCTTTTCCGTACGAATCGCCCTTACCTGATGTGGACCGCACGAATCGCGTCCTCATACCCCAGTCTGGATCTTACTCGTCGGGTCGTACGGCATGTGTATGAGTTGTACGGTTCACTGTTTCAGCCTTGCAATACGTATGGATCGTGACGATTCAGACGGATTGACGGAATACGGATCGTACTACGCGACTCGGACGGACGAGTACGAATCGTACGGCGATGGCTCCGGATAAAAAGCGTACGGACGTTTTTTTACCAGGATCGGAATCGGCCCCTAAATGTAGGTATGGTGAGGTGAGAAAATAAACAGCCTTCCAATATGGAACCCAAGACATGTAGTGAATTAGAAAAAGGCCCAGCACACTTCACTATATAGTATGCTATATATTGTACAAATATCAATATAGAAATGTCTTTTTTATAGAATCTATATATCCACAAATGTCCTATTCCACATTTAAAAATCTTTATTTATTTGATGTTCATGATGCAGTACAACACATGAAACACATTTTTTGTATCTATACTAAAGATCAATCAATTAATCAGGAATTTGTAAAGCGGGGCTCCTCTCCCGTGGGGGTCTCATGGTGCTGGATAGACAGGCTTGGGAGAATGACTCTTTACCAATGGACAATGAGTGATAAAACCAATATATTTCAGATGAGTATGTTAAATTGATGACCGACCCTATATTAGTAACCCCAAGTCAGAGTTTGAATTATAATTCTTCCACTGGAAGAGTGACTATATTAATGGTGTTTCTTGAGGGATGTCAAGTTAAAATAGAGTAGGATGGTATTTTGATTCAGACATTCCTCGTGATACTACTCTTTAAATGTATTTTAGTTTGTTAACTAAGGCAGGTGAATACAGTAACAATAAAGTGGTTCGCCATGAGGTTTGACCATCATAGGTTAAAAGCCTTGTGGGGCCTGCGTGGTAAAGGGTACAGTGAGGAATAAAATGTTTATCAATGCCACATCTGACAAACCAGCTAGGTGTTCCTGTTGTCAGATCTAGCTAAACAAATATGGCCTATGCGGCTCAGAACAAACAAATTACTGGACTGCATATGCCGTAATTAAGTCGACCGCACGCTTGCGGGTTACAGCAGATGTAATGTGTCGGGAACCCTGCGTCAAAGAGCCCTCAGGATGAACCCGGATGTTCAAGGTCTGCGCGGCTCTGAAATCATACTTTAAATATCAAAACAAAAGTGAAAAGGTGGAGTTTTAAGAAAGGGGGATGTACTGGTACACATTAATAAAGTAAGGGTTCTAGGGCCCTCTAGCCGGTATCTGGTCAGATTCCGAAAAGCCGTCTTCTGAGGCGCTGCCCGTTTGATGGATAGGTGCCATTTTAAAGTGGAGAGAAGACGGAAGTCCCTTCTTAAATGTTACTCTTTTACAGTTGCTTTCAGTATGGTCACCCTGTTGGAGTATGTTTAGGTGACCACTGTCTTTGCATTTTGATATTTAATTGTGTTCTCAATCTTAAACTATGACCTGATCACTCATAAGTCGAAACAAAAAAGTGTAATTGGTAACACACAGGAAGGTTTAGACAGTTTATTTTATATGAAATAATTAAGCTAAAGGTACACCTGTGAAGTGCTGGATAGACAATCATCTTCAAATATGTATAAATGTGTAAAATTGACATCCATTAAGAAAATAGGTGGTCGAGGGTCCTCTTACTGGTAGCGGGTCAAATAAAGTAACACCGTCTTTTCAATGTGCTGCTGGTTTGAAGGGTAGGCACCATTATTAGGTGGACAGAAGTCAGAAGACCCTTCTCAATTATTCCACTATTACAGTGGCTGTCAGCAAAGTCGCCATGTCTGAGTATGGTTGGGTGACCAATTCCTTTGTTTTTAGGGGAGTTCAGTGTAGTCAGCATCTCAAAGTATGGTTTAATGACTCCCAAGTCAATTCAACAAACTGTTATTGTTAACATGCAGGAAGATATAGACTGTTTATTATTTATAAAATACTTAAGATAAAGCTACACCTGTGAAGTTGTGAAAATATAGCCATCTTCTGGAAATATTCCGAACATTTTGTAGTCCTCGCACGGCTCCTTTTTGCATAATGTTATATACAAGCAGGTATGATCTCCATTTTTGATGGAGTGGATGCACTAAATTATAAATTGCAATCAGATGGGATCTCTGAAGATACGTTTGCCAAAGATAACCAGTTGTCATCTGAGATAACCAGTTGTCATCTGAAAGATTATTGCAGTATCATTCTAATGACAGTATACAAATACATGAGCTAGGTATTTCAACATCTAACGAACGTTAACTTACACTTTTCCAAATTTTTACCTCAAATAATCTAATGCTCTAATCCTTTTAATACTGATAATGGTGTGGTGCTCCAACATGTGGTTAGTTTTTGCAAATTAAGAATTTAAAGAAAGCTTCACCCACCTCCTAACAGAGGAATGCATGCGTATACCAGTATATTTGTAAATACAAAAGGCAAAAAAGTGTTTTAAGTTCATGATGAAACAAGTGCATTGTTTCACAATAATATCTCAAATACTCTAAACAAGAGAGACTCTCTTCTTCATATTTCAGTTGAGGATGATCATGGACTGAACTGTGATCATGTTCAGTCCATTTGCTTCAGGTTCAACATGGTCATATCTCTGCAGGCTCAGGCACACCATCATGCATTGATTTTAAATGCTTTGTAGCTTGTTGAAAGCCCTACATAAACAGCATTGCAGTAGTCTAGTTAGCTACCAACACTGCATTTTGTTATAGACATTCAGTAAGAGGTCAGTAAGAGTAGAATAATTTCCCAGTGTTTCTTTATTACAAATGTAACCATGTCATTGATATGGGTTGTGAAAAAGGGCCCCAATCCTGAGAGGAATCTACTATTCTTAAATATCTGAGATGTGGTTGGATTATATACCAGACAAGGTGGGGGGAATGGTAGAGATGCTGAATCAGTTTCTCCCTGGGTTAGGATAATAGATTTGACAAGGGGAGGTTAGGAAGTTGGAGATGTTAATTTGGATAGAATGGTCATTTACCATGCAAATGAAGACTTGAGGGTTGCTGACCTTTCTTCTAATGGATTTATAAACAAAATAAACGGGAATGGCTTTAAATAAAGCTCTTGAACAATAGCTGAGAGACAGATGATTTTGAATGGTCACCACAGAGTGGGCACAAGAAGAGTATTTTGTAGGTCCAATGCTTCCTTGTTGACTCGACTGCAGAGACTGTAATGGTTGTAGAGCTGTAGAATGTTTACACTTTATTACTCATCCCCACTTCTGACCAACCTCTGCTTTGCGAATAAAAATAACAACAATAACACAGGGTTTCATTAGTATATATAAAAACACTATATAAGTATGTGGAAAGCCAAAATGTTTGGGAAGATGAACGGTCTGAACTTGTTAATGTATTTGATGTACTATATCTACAGCATGCAAATGGCAACTACAACCCTTCCTTTTTCCAATTCAGTGCAAATGATTTCTCACTTCTACCACCTTCAATACTTCTAAACACCCCCACCCACTCTCCCTGTGACTCACCACCTCATATGCCACTTCCAAAATTAATTCTATTTGTTTTACACCCTACAGTTCAGATAGGAGTGTTTCCTTTCCTGTATAAGTCTGATTGGAGAGCCCACCATCTCATGTTGCTGGCCATATGTAGTATACTATTGCTACTTTCGCCCGGGTTAACTAGAACTGTAGTCCTAATTACATTTGTATGTTTAGTGAGTCTCCTTTCTGCCTCCCTAAATTCCTAACCATCATATGGAGGAGACTTGAATTTATTCATATTGCTGTTAGATCTGGCATAGCCAGATAATTCGCCAAATTCTACAACTTTGATAAGGGTTGAAGAGGGTGCCTACATGGCCCCTCTAGTGAAACAATATAGGCGCCCAATATGCAGTGTAGTCCAACCCAAAATGTGTGCAAACTATCAATGAATTTCAATTAGCCGCCTTTGCAATTAACAACATCTGAGGCAAAAAAAAGTTTTTTATATCCCGCTCTTGACACACTAACCTTGCGAGCACTTAAGTGACAGTCGCAATTACACGGGGGTCATGCCTCTAACATTGAATATAGTCTGGGCAGCCTTTTTCCTTTTCATGGATTTTAAACTTTGATTAATGTAGGTTACCCCTGCCTTGAATATGGATGACGTACTGATGCAAACATACACCTTGGATTGAGGCTTTGTTTACATATACAAGGTACGTGGGACATATATGAAGGTCATCTGTCTTCCTAAAACTTTAGCCAAAAAGTTTTATTACACAGGCCTGAACTCGAGGTTCCATATCAGGATATAGTTACATTCAGTACCTTTTAGTGAATAATCTATTTTCACGTGTACTTTCAATGCTTTCTCTTTGGCTTTGCTGACGTCTGTATATTTGGATGCTCATGATTGATTTAATCTTCTCACTTACCGTGATTAGTAGCCTGAGGTGATTCTGAATTAAGAATAGCCAGTCTATCTTTTTACTTTTGGAGTTTCCTATTTTTATGTATCCAGACTGTTGTATCGTCATTGCCTGACCCTGCGCACAGACAGGGCAGGCGGAACAGGAAAGGGCGGGGAGACGCGGGAAGGGCAAACGGAAGTTAGTTAAGGGTAGACATGTAAGAAATAAAGACGTGTTCATACCGCTACTCCTGGCTCCTGGTTTTCATTACTGGGGACAAGATGACACTGGCGACGAGGATGGGATCCTCAAACCCCCACACACCTTGGAAACCCCTGCTGCACGGCCAAGACCCAGTGAGCCTGCAGCCCGCTATCAGAGTCGCGTGGAAGAGCGCGAAAGATGAACAACGCTCGGTGCTCCACGCTTTGAAGCTGCCTGGAAGCGTGACAGCTTCCTAAGTATAGAAGATTGCCTGAAGCTGCCCCCGATCGGTGCCTCGAGTTGGCCCGATCAGAAAACTGCCGTAGATCTGCATGCCTGAGCTGAAAAACGCGCGAGTCCACAAAAAGGCACAGGAGAGCGTCCCTGACCCTGCCAGCTACAGCAGAGCGCATGAGGGTGAGTCCTGAGTGCTGGGACAACTGGCCAGAGTAAATTTACAAGGACAAAAGTGCAGAAAAGAAAATAACTTTCATTCCAAGTGGGAAACAGTTTGTCCCGAGCGGCGGCCATTTTGAGGTCAGGCGCCAGCCATAGACGCCCATTGGATCTTTTTGGTCGGCCACCTTGAGGTCAGGCGGCAGAGAACTTGCACACAAAAACAGTCAAATTAATCAAGTGACAGTCAGTTTAGTGACAGGACCTAGTCAAAATTTCAAACTCCAACCCAACAGGCGCTCCACCACCTCCCCAAGTGCTCATGGGGGTACCATACCTGCGGCCGCCAGACCCACTAGAGGTGACGTCCGGAAACAGCATGGGGCCCAAGTGCAAAAGCTGGGCAGAAGATTTCAAGGACTACATGACCGGGTCTCAGGTGCAAGGCTCTAAGCAAAAATTAATAGCTTTGGGAAACCTAGTTGGAAAGGACATTGCGCAGATCATCAAAGAACTGCCTGCCGCAAATGCTACCTCCTATGACAACGTAAAAGGGGCCCTTGATCGGAGATTCCTACACAAACGTAACCTGGATTACGAGCGCTACACATTTAATCTAGCATCCCAAGAAAAAGATGAACACATGTGTGACTTCATCGTGCGCATTAGGCGCCTAGCCCGACACTGTGAGTTTGACGCTTTCACCACTGAAGATGCGTTGCGACTGCGCATAATCCAAGGCTGTCAATCCGAATCTCTGCGCCGGCGACTGCTGAAGAAACACTATGCCCTCGAAGAGATTGAAGAATTGACACGAATCAACGACCAGGCAGAAGACCACGCGAGGAAAATGGAAGTTAACAAGACTGAAAAGAAATTTATTTATTTATTTATTTTATTGAACTTGTATTGCGCACAGCTACCCGCAATGGGTTTCCCGGCGCCAGGGACAGACTAGAGAGGAAAACAAGCAACTGCAAAGAGGGAAGACACAAGACCGAAAATTTTTTAGAACAGAAGAGTTTTCAGTTTTTTGCGGAAAGCAAGAAGGCTCGTTTCTGTTTTTAGCGCCAACGGGAGAGCATTCCACATCTTGGGTCCCAGATATGCAAATGAACGGCCTCCCATTTTTGCCAGTCGGATTCTAGGAATCACAAGATTGCCACAGTTGGATGCCCTCAGAAGGCGGCCAGGCTGATATGGCTGGGCAAGATTATGCAAGTAGATAGGAGCAGAACCTTGACGAATCTTGAATAGGAGGCACAAAGTTTTGAAGGCAACACGATCCGAGATTTTTAACCAATGAAGGTCGCGTAGAGCTTGCATTGCAGACGTTCTCCGTGGAACATTGCGCAGCAGGCGAGCAGCTGAGTTCTGTACAACCTGGAGTTTATTGATTGTGGCTTTATCTGCTCCTAGATAAAGCATATTGCCGTAGTCGATACGAGACATCACAAGGGCCTGCACGACAGTTCTACGAGTGGACTCAGGCAACATCCATATGATCTTCTGCAACCAACGAAGAGTGTTAAAACAGATTGCAGCGACCTTAGTTGCCTGCTGCCTCATCGAGAGTTTGTCGTCGATCAGGACACCGAGGTTACGAGCAACAGGCACGGGGGTAGGCAGTGGACCCATATCACTGGGCCAGTGTCTTGAACCCCATAGATCTTTTTGTTTGCCTAGTATGATCACCTCGGTCTTATCTCTGTTGCGCTTTAACAGATGCGTTTGCATCCAAGCTGCAACACGAGAAAGGCCGATTTTAAGGGCAGAGGTGTCCTGAACTCTGCTGCTAGACAAAGAGAACACAATCTGCGTGTCGTCTGCATATGAGTATATAGACAGACCGGCGTCCTCTACGATAGAAGCAAGTGGTCTGATGTAAATATTGAACAACAAAGGGCTCAATATAGACCCTTGAGGAAACCGTAGGCAGAGGAATGAATCGCAGATTCAGCTTTGTTTGAGAAAACCTGAAAGGTGCGCTCATTAAGAAATGAGGCCACCCAGGAAAGCGCTGGTCCAACAACACCAAGGGAACAGAGAGACTCTAATAGGATGGAATGGGACACGGTATCGAAAGCATCGCTTAAATCAAGAAGAATAAGCGCAAAGGTCTCAGCGCCATCAATACCGTGTCGGAGTCGCTCGGTTACCCCAAGGAGTGCAGATTCGGTGGAGTAATTGGCGCGAAAGCCTGATTGGGATGGATGGAGATATCCCACGTTTTCAACAAACTCATTAAGCTGGGTGTTAACATGACGCTCTAAGATTTTAGAACAAGCTGGCAGCAGGGATATAGGCCTGAAGTTGGCGAGATTTGTGATGTCAGCACCAGATTTTTTAAGTAGGGGAACGACCATGGCATGCTTCCAATCCTGTTCCACCCGAGATTCAGTGAGAGAGATGTTTAGTAACCTCATTAGGAATCTCCGTGGTTCAAGGTCAAGTTGTTTAAGTATCTTCATAGGGACTGGGTCCCGCGGAGAACCTGACCTGATGCTTTTTAAGCAGGATAGGAAGGAAGAGTCATCAAATGGTATCCAGTTGTAAATGAACTCAGTAGGAGAGATGGAGGCATTGCAGAAAGGGCCAGGTTCAGAGGAATCAATTGGTGGTGGAAGGGAGGCCAAAGATTGATGGATGCCCTCAACCTTGGATATAAAAAGTCTGCAATGGCATTACATTGTGTGCCATCTAAAGCCGGCAGCGCGGGAACGGTATCAGCTCCTGTGAGTTTCTTAACTGTGGCAAAAAGAGTCCGAGGACAATTTTGCACTGAAATGATTGTGGAGGCAATGTAAGAGGCCTTAGCACGTTTGCAGTTTGCGTGATAGAGTTTTAGTTCTTCTTTATAAATCACTTTAGAGGGAGCGGAGTAAGACGTCCTCCACTTCCTCTCCAGGGCTTTACATTTGGCACGTTGGGTTTTCAACTCCTCCGAGTACCAAGGTGCTGGTGGGCGCAGGGATCTATATTTGCTGCTGGACCGAGGAACAAGAGCCGACACTGCATCTTTCAACCAACCAGAGATGGGAGCATTCAGATTCTGCTCAGTGTTGATGGAGGAAAGAAAGAACAAGCATTTAGGATGCAAGCACACAGGGAGAAGAAACACCGGTCAGACCATCACAAGTCAAGAAAACCTACACGGGTCGCAACATCCCGAAGGACGTCATCACGTCAGGAGTCGCAACATACCAAGAACAGCAAGACTGCACCAACGTGCTACAGGTGGGGCCAAGAGTACCCCCACTCGGGACAGTGTCCAGCCATTGGTCAAAGATGTCATCATTGCGGAAGAGAGAATCATTTTGAAGTGGCCTGTCAAACACGACCATCAGGGCGAAGGTCGTCCACGTCGCGGTCCAGCACACAACACCACGCTCGAGCAGTAAAAGGAAGAGAAGGGCATTCTTCTAGCTCGTCCAGATTGAGTGTACGTTCTGCCAGTTCAAATCGTTCACGAAGATCGACATCTAGTGAGTCATCACTACCCACACCTGTGTCACAGGATAGTGACGAATACATCTGCATGGTGTCAGATCCAGACCGGCTGAAAAGGTACCCGAAATTAGATATCCAAATAGGAGATCACCCTGCCAAATTTGTATTAGACTCAGGAGCTTCCTTAAACTACATCTGTGCTCTCGAATACCAAAGCATGAAGCCAAAGCCAAAGCCAAAACTAGAACCTGCGGCTGTCCGAGTATACACTTGGATGTCCAGAAAACCACTGCCATGCTTAGGTCGGTTTAGCACGACCCTATCCTACAAGGATCAACAGATTCCAGCCTATGTTCATATAGTTGAAGGTCCGGATCTGGCTGACTGCCTGCTTATTCTGCCAACGGCAGAACGTCTGAGACTTGTAGACCTCCTTTACATGACAGAGCATGCCCAGGACATTGTCTGCAAGTTTTCAAATCTCTTCAAAGGGCTATGAAAACTAAACCAATTCAGAGTAAAGTTACACATCGATGAACGAGTGACCCCAGTGGCGCAACACCACAGGAAAGTGCCTTTTCACTTACAACAGGCAGTGGATGATTAACTCTAAGATTTATTGAAGACAGATATCATTGAACGCACATCAGGGCCCACCCCTTGGGTATCACCAGTGGTGGTAGTGCCTAAGAAAGGGCAGGACAACAAAGTGCGCCTGTGTGTGGACATGCGCGCGCCCAACACGGCCATCGAGAGGGAGCGCCATCCAGGACCACACATTAGCGACATGATCGCTCGCCTTAATGGAGCTACTGTCTTCTCGAAGCTCGACCTAAATAAGGGTTATCATCAATTGGAATTACATGAAAAGTCACGCTATATTACAACCTTCACGACCCACCAAGGACTTTTCCGTTACAAACGCCTAAACTTCGGCATATCCTCGGCTGCCGAGATTTTCCAAGAAGCTATCCGGCGAGTAATCCAGGGGATCCCAAACGCTTTTAACTACAGCGATGATATCCTAGTGTTCGGAAAAGATCAAACTGAGCATGACACCGCTTTGGATAGAGTATTGCATGCACTACTGAACGCTAATCTAACTCTGATCTCAAACAAGTGCGAATTTCACTGATCGATCCTGAAGTTTTATGGTCACATCTTTTCCAAAGCTGGCATGAAGCCAGACCCAGAGAAAGCATCCGCTCTTGCAGACACTCCAACACCACGAGATATCAGCGACCTTCGATCATTTCTGGGGATGGCGAGTTACTGCGCACGCTACATCCAGGATTACGTTACCATCAGCTATCCCCTCAGGGAACTCACCCGTCAAGGCCAGCAGTTCCTGTGGACACCTGCCTGCGATCACTCCTTCAATAAAATCAAGAAAGCTGTCAGCTCTGCCATCAACCTAGCATATTACGGCACTAAGAAGAAAACTGAAATTACAGTTAATGCCAGCTCGGTGGGCCTGGGCGCCATCCTGGCACAATATCATGAAGACTCAGACCAACGCCACATCATCGCCTACGCCAGTCGCAGCCTCACCGACACCGAGAAGGCGTACTCTCAACATGAAAAGGAGAGTCTTGCAGCGGTATGGGCCTGCGAGCATTTTCATCTCTTCGTATATGGCAAACACTTCACTCTCATCACGGACCACCAAGCCCTCATCACCATATTTGGTAATCCCAAAGCCAAAATGCCTCCGCGCATTGAACGGTGGGGACTACGTCTCCAGGACTACGTGTACACTATCATCCACAAGCCTGGGAAGTTGGAAAATCCAGCAGACTACATGTCCGACACCCTCAGACACACATCAGCGAAAGGTGCTCGTTGGCAGAGGAGTATATTCAATTTGTCATTGACACCGCATGTCCACCTACAGTGCCACTGGAGGCGATTCCTGAAGCGTCCAGTCAAGACCCCGTCTTCCAAGATGTCATGGCTCGCATACGCAACAACTCGTGGAGACACGTAAAAGACAACCCCCAGAACTCCGCTGAGAATATCCAAGAACTCATAGCATTCAAAAAAATCCAGGAAGAGCTGTCCATCAGTGCGGATGGTTTGTAATTGAGAAGGGGAGGATAGTGATCCCACAAAGAATACGGCAAGGAGTGATTAACCTTGCTCATGAAGGTCACAGAGGAATAAGTGCCACCAAGAAGGCCCTACGGGAGCGTGTCTGGTTCCAGTCACTCGATCAGTTGGTGGAGGCCACTCTCAAGGACTGTGTCTCATGTCAACTGGTGAGCCGTGATGAACCGTCAGCTCCTTTGCAAATGTCAGAGCTTCCAGACGGAGTATGGCAGCAAATAGCCATTGATTTCTTCGCCCCCCTAAAATCGGGCAAGTACATCGTCGTGATCATGGATGAGTACTCCCGATTCCCGATTGCACATCTAGTGTCATCCACCAAGGCGACTGCAGTAATCCCAGTCCTTGACGAGACCTTTGCAGTGTGGGGCATTCCGCTGGGAGTGAAATCTGACAACGGACCACCGTTCAATGGCCACGAATTTGCAGACTTTGCAAAGCACCTTAAATTTAAACATAAAAAGATCACACCATTATGGCCTCAAGCTAATGGCATTGTAGAGCGCTTTATGGGAACTCTCAAGAAGGCGGTCCAACAAGCAGAACTGGCTCATCGAGACATACAACAAGCCTTGAATGAGGTACTTCAAGCATATCGCACTACACCTCACAGCACCACCAACCAATGCCCAGCCACCCCGATGCTAGGAAGAATTCCTCGCACTCGGTTGCCTACATTAGATTGTGCCCTACAGCCTCAAGCTGTGAACATTGATCATGACACTTTAGTCAAACTGGACCATGACAAGAAACTAAAAATGAAGACTTATGCCGACCAACGCAGACACACGAAACAGGCAGACATCCAAGAAGGAGACTGGGTGATGGTTCGGCGTGACCGAAAAATGAAAGCTGATAGTCGTTACCTTGCCCACCCCTTGAGAGTCAGTAGCCGGAAAGGGACTATGATCACAGCAGAGTCCAATCATAAACGGATAACTTGTAACATCTCGCACTTCAAAAAGTGTAACCTTAACAGCCATGATGAGACTCGGCCATATGAGTGAGGACAATGACAGAGACTATTCCAGCCCGATATGACATGAAGAGGCTGCAAGCTACCGAATCCAGACACCGGCAACCCTCAACCGCCCCCGGCGACACATCAGACGACCAGCATGCCTCATTGAAGAAATCTGAGAGACAGTAAGACTCTTTGTACAAAAGGGGGAGGTGTCGTATCTTCATTGCCTGACCCTGCGCACAGACAGGGCAGGCGGAACGGGAAAGGGCGGGGAGACGCGGGAAGGGGAAACGGAAGTTAGTTAAGGGTTGACATGCAAGAAATAAAGACGTGATCATACCGCTACTCCTGGCTCCTGGTTTTCATTACTGGGGTCAAGGTGACACAGACTACTCCCACAATTACCTTGGAAGGCATACTGTTACACTGATCAGAATAATTTTCAGTCTCGTCTATTACATTTTCGAGTATCTAAATGTATGAGGAATTTATGAGATTATCATTGTGTCTTTCTCAACATTGCTTTTAGTTAACAGTCTTCTCTAAGATTTCTTAAGCTTATAGAGGGTGAACTTCTCTCTCCATTACCTATAACGTAGATCCTATCAAGTTCTTTAACAATCTATGTTTGTGTACTTTAATCTAATATAAATAATTTTTCTATCACAATGCCGCTCTTTATTTAAGAGACTACGTCTGAAGTTGGGACTAATTCAACTCCCCAATACAATTAGGGGACCCATATTTGTGCTTGTACAGTTTAAGTTCGAGGTATCTATACACACTTTTATTTTAAATTGTATGCTCCATCTCTTACCTACTAGTGCCTGGTGGTCTCAACCTCTTTGGTTATTCTGTCTTAAAAACAATTACAATTGGATATGTTTGAATACTTCATAACCTTAGAGGACGAGTTCCTATACTCAAGCACTATATTACTCTTACTTTGTTCCCTCTCTCTCTCTTCACGCAATTGGCTGTTTGCATCTATATCTTGTAACGCGGTCAAGGTTTGGCTATGTCTCTATCAAGCACTTTCATGAATCCCCTTTCTAGTTGGTTTTAGCAACACATGTTTGAAGTGGTTGACATAGGGAAAATAAATTATTTTTCGTAAACTCCATAATGTATAGTTTTTTTTTTGCATATTTCTACCAACAGCCTTGAAAAGTCGTCTACACGACGAAATACGTGTCTGCATCCACTCTACAACTTCGTGTCAACAATATCAAGAGCTCTTTCAATTCTATACTTGTATCTGGACTATATCATCTTGTCCATCTAGTTTTTTCTTGGCGTTGTATCTGTGATTAAATCTAACTGACACCAGGTTCAGTTTGAAAACTAACTTGATGCTCTGCTCTATACCATCATTTTTGATTCCAAATGTATAAGGATTTTTTTTTCCTATACAGGATGACACTGGTTAGATGGCACAGTGTTTACACTGACTTCGCCTATACATTAAGAAACAAACATATCACACACATTGCAGAGGTGCTGACCTTTTCATTATTACCACTGCCACTTGGTTCCAGTGTGTTACCATCTGAGGCAAGACATCATGGTTCCACCCCTGAAGAGTTGTGGGTGTAGAAAAGTTTGGATAGGTCTCATGCCTTCTTGGAAACACTGATGGGTAGTGGAGGGTGGAGCATAGAACATGAGCATGTGTCCAACCAAAGGCTTAAACCATGCACCAAAATTATGAATTCATGGGGCAGTGTGTGCCTTCTTAAATTCAGTGTATTTTTGTTAGTTTTGTCTTTAGCATTTGCATTCATAGCATGAGAGTTCTCTGATTGGTTCATCAATACCTGTTCACATATTTTAGATATACTGCATCAGAGATCCATACCTGACTAGAACATTTATATCCTTAAAGGGACATGGTTTCTCTGTATTTTTTCAGTTATTTCCAAGCAGGTGATACTTGGGAGCAGGTACTTCAATTGGTGTGGGGCACAATGTGTGAAGGTCCCCTTTTGCTGTAGGAATCAGTTCAACCTCTCGCTCTTAGCAGACCCCTCCACCATGAAGACCAACTTTCACAACTGCATGACAAACATCACTGGCGGATGCAGACCAACTCTCTGAAGCTCAGCACTGACAAAACTGAAGTTCTGATATATGGGAACAACGCCTCCCTGTGGAACAACACCTGGTGGCCCCAGAACTCAGACTTACTCCCATACCGACAGACTACACCTGCTACCTCAGCATCATCCTGGACACCAAACTCACAATGAAAAGACAGATCAACACAATTTCCTTCACCTACGTGCACACTCTCTGCATGCTTCGAAGGATCTTCGGATGGCTCCTCATCAGCACCCGGAAAACCATCTCTCAAGCCCTAATCACTAGCCGCCTGGACTACAGCAACACACTGTATGCAGAAATCACCTCTCAACTCATAAAGACACTCTAGGAGATACAGAACTGAGCAGCCAGACTCATCCTTACCCTTCCCAAACAGACCCATACCACCCCTCCCCACCTCGGCAACCTCCACTGGCGCCCCTTCGAGAAAAGATACCAATTCAAGATGCTATCACAAGCATACAAATGCCTCCACGAATAAGGATCAGCATACATTAACATAAATCATACAACAATCATACACACATACCCCCTGAACTTCCTCCAACCCTCCAGAGACCTTCCCTCCACCTCCCTCAACCTCGCACAAAGACACCATGCATTTGCCAAAGCTTCGATGGAGGCTGATCCTTCTCCTACCTCACCACCAAGTCCTGGAATGGTCTTCCCCTCCATTTCCTGCCAGCATCTCTGGTGGAACTCAGGAAGAGACTCAAGACCTGGCTTTTCCAACTCAGCCCAGCAATAGGACCTGGATACCCCTGAGGGTGAATAGACGCTCTCCATAAATACATATTGATTGATTGCTGGATTGATTGATCGCTTTGGAGATGGAAGCAGAGGACCGGCTGCTATTGGAGCCAAAACCACAATTTATTTTATCAGCTAGAATTGTTTGCAAGTGAAACTGGGTCCAAAGTTCCCACACCTGGGATAATAGAGTACAGCAACACTGGACCAGTCATGATCAGGTGAAAAATAATTCACATGGGAATTGCATTGGACCTGACTTGTCATGAGAGTCCTACTGTCTTTTAGAACAGATTGCAGTGAACTGGAATCTGGGTAAAGTTTACATTTCACTACATATAATCAGTTGCCTTGGCTGCCCATTGAAACATGCTTCCACCATTTTGATGAGTTGTATCCATTTGTAGCAGACAGAGCTGTCCTAATGACACTATTGGGCAATGCCAACATTCTATTCATTCTATTTGGACCTCCATGATAAATTTCCATGACTAGAGCAGACATGTCAAAATGTCACACAATGAACAGTAGCAAGGCACCTTGCCGCTCTGCATTGTGTGAAAGAGAGAATGCTTCCTTTTTAACATTAAATGATATGGTGCATTTCTGTCCTTTCCTTGCACTGGTGCACTGAGTGCTAACTAGCACTAATTCAGGCACCCTTGTACCATGGTGCGAGGATGCATACTTTGCAGGCAGGATTGTTTTTTGAGCAGGAAGGGACACCTTCCAGCACTAAAACAATCTTTTGAGGCCTTTTCCCTCTTTCTATGTGTGCCACAGGATGAAGCACATGTAGAAACCAGAAAAATGAGAATAAATAAAGATATTTCTCCTCGTTATGCCTCCCCTGGGAAGGCGTAGCATTTTGACACATTTCCAGGTCTATCACTCATGGTAAATCTAGGACTGCTCCAAAATCCATGGGTGGATGTGGGGTAACACCTAAGCTCCAAGCAAAAAAGACAAAGCCTCTATAGGGTCCTATATTTCTTTTATCTTAGAGTATATCACAAAGTTAGTAGAAGTGATGCCAAAGAGGGAAACTTTAGAAGTATTAACTTAGCCGACAAAAATCTGAAATTCACTGATAACTTTTCCCAAGACCAAGTGGAATTTTTGGATATATGGGTACGACATACAGATGGTAAGCTGACAGTCGAATTATACCGCAAACCCACAGCCAAAAACACCATCCTGGAACATGGCAGCTACCACCCTAACTGCCAAAAAGACTCTATTCCGTTTGGGGAATTCTTACGAATAAAAAGAAACTGCACATCTATGAAAGACTTCATGACACATGCCAACCAACTAATGGAATGACTAATAGCAAGAGGATATCCTAAACGTCTCATACGCAGCTCTATGAAAAGAGCGAAATATTACAACAGAGATGTTCTCTTGAATCCAACTCCGAAACCCCAGGACCAAAAACTTGTCTGCGTTCTGAGCCATTCTACCGTTAATAATAAAATAAGGAAGGTGATCCATAACAACTGGAAGATACTGAACACAAATGATCAAGAAAGCAGACTTAGCAAACCTATTCTAGCATTTAGAAGAAATCAAAATCTCCGTGACAAGCTGGTACACAGCAGGTGGAAAAAGAAAGAAAGCAATAAACAGAAAACCATGGACGGTAATCCTCTGCCAAAAGGTAATCACAGATGTAGCAACTGCCACGCATGTGATAAGGTAATTCCTGGTGAGAAATGGACCTATGGACACAAACAGGGAAACTTAAAAGAAATGACTAATTGCAGAACCAAAAATGCCATTTACCTGATCATATGTCCATGTGACATAGGATATATAGGGGAAACATCCAGAGAATTCCGTATTAGACTCTCGGAACACAAATCCGCAATTAGAACAAAAAAAATCAATGCCCCAATGGTGTCCCATTTTTCCCAATATGACCATAATGAAAAAGACCTGCGATGGCAAATTTTGTAACATGTTCACACACCTCCAGGGAAAGACCTGTCAATTTTTCGCAAAAAACGCGAAACTTTCTGGATCCATCACCTAGACACAGTGCGTTTTGGGCTAAATGAAGAAATTTCGTGGATAGTAACGCTTTAAATACCATGACTATAACTGAAATTAACTACCTTGCCACCGCAAAACGCCCTGCCTCAGTGTATCACCTACTTTAAGTCACGACAGATTGCAAACTTCTATAAATAGGTGTCGCTTATAGCTTTAATCAAACCCTAATAAGTCTCGCCAAAACATGGTACCAGGCATCTCTATCTCTGATCATCCCTTACTATCTCAATATGGCCACCACGCTGTAAGCATGGTCTAGTCTGTCAACTATGTCTAACCTCTACACATAGTATTAGTCCCATTTCTTCATCTATGACCTCCCACCTGGACATAATTCCTACATTATATTTAAGCTGCCCCTTATATCCGACAACCACTCACGCAGGGATTACTCCCCAGAACCCCCGGTCGAGGCATCAGCACTCCATTCTAAAGGTAAGAGATGCTGTTGAACGCGCCCCGCTCGTGTGCTCAGCCATACTAAGCTCGTGCGAGCACTCGTAACTTCGAGCCCAATCAAGTTATATAAAATAACCTCCCTTACAAATTTGGGACATTGTTGTATTATATGAGCCGCACCGTCTGACTGCTATCCCTATCACATTTTTCAGGCTGTTAAATAGTGTCCGTGAACTATCATCCACATCGGGCTTAGTCCTAGGAAGCCTTGGTCAAAATGTCGGACCGCTAGAATCAGGTGAGAACAGCCTTTTTTAACGCGTAACTCAAATCCCCCAGATAATGTGTAAACGTGCTGCCGCACGAATCGCATATGCTGCAGCTACAGCTATTAGCTGTGTTTCAAACTCTTCCCCGTATAACGTAAATTACATACCAGTTCACCTCGTAGCAGATAAACATCTCTGTCATTAATGTAATACAAAGTCGGTAAACAGGTTATTTTACCGCTGTATTTTCATAAAAAACACTGTATTACTAAAATTCACCTATGTCCTTTTCGTTTTTGTTATCTCTATATACAGATACAAGCGGCCTGTAGCAAACGTTCCTTGTCCCCTTTTTTATAAAAAAGCATTACGCAATACAAATGATCAGGTAATTTATCCAAAACCTGGTGCGAACTCACATTGAACGCCACTTTTTTAAACAGTTAGCTTATCAAACGTATTTTTATACCTATATTTGCAGAATCATTACCTCTTGACCCACAGTATTTCCCGGGTTGGATCGAAAGTAAGAAAAACTAAGGGAGCGCATCTCGCACATTTAGGTAATATTACCATCAACCCCTCTGTCAGCAATAATTCAGCGTCCCATTAAATAAAACATCACAGAAACCTTTTTGTATATTCCAGCACATGCCTCTTTGAGACCTGCCAGACCCCTGTCTATAAAACGCCTAGAGTCACGATAATATAGGTAAAGCGCTCTACTTTTATGTCAGTTAATAGCACTCCTAAACAACTTACAAGCACTGCATGCAACTGACACGTTCATTGTTTAGCACTTTGGGTGAATCGGATGTAAAAGGTAGTTTCTTTGCCTTTCATTCCATATCTTCTCACCTCTTCATTATGTGGACTCAGAACTCCTTTTGGCCTATCAAACCTTTCCACTCAGATGTATAGTTTGTTATGAGCACTTAGTAAATTCTAAAACGTGTAAACTAGATATATATATATATATCAATGATGCCAGTGATTAAAACTGTGATAAAGTAAAAATGCTAAAGAAATTATGTTGCTTAAAAATCTATTGTACTCTCTGTCTTTCAGAACAATGTATTGTGCCCTCGCATTTTTAAGACCATTAAGACTATTTATTATATAATTGTTATTCGTTGTCCCTGGCCCTGAGGAAGGTGACATTCACCGAAACGTACGTCGGCCCAACATCCAATGTCCTGGATACGACCTGGTTAACTACATCACAACCAGTAGAACCATACCATCTAGGTTCCTACACGTATTCCATTGAGTATACCTTAGAGCTATTATTTGTGTTAGTCTAATGTTTTGTATAAATTTGCTCTTGTGTCTATATGTTTAAGTATACCCCCCTATAATTTTTTTCTCTTAAGAAAATGTGTGACTGATGTATGAGTCTGTTGTTCTTGATCATTAGGATCAATCACTATTAGAGGGCACTCTGAATCATAGGATTACCACTAAAATATATATGTAAATATGTTGATTCTTACAGTGACAATGAAATGTATTTTTGCACAAATGTTTCTTAAAAAATTTTTTACAAATGAAAAAGCAATCTAAATAAACTCAATATGTTTGAATAATACTTCTAAAGTTTCCCTCTTTGGCATCACTTCTACTAACTTTATGATATACTCTATGTTAAAAGAAATATAGGACCCTATAGAGGCTTTGTCTTTTTTGCTTGGTTTACCTCCCCCCTCTGGGCCTAAAAGTACCTGGGAGAACTCTCTCTTCACACGTAACACCTAAGCTCCACCCATGGAATGCCTCCCTGGGGCAGAGTAATGCGAGACAGTAACTTGTGCTGCCTTGCATTGCTTGAGATCTACCACCCCACACAGGGCCAATGAAGATGGCCTTGCGTGGCTTGGTAAATCTTATTCTAGGTTTTGCGTCACCCTGAGTACCCTTGCAACGCTCAAGGGTGATGCAAAACCTTTGACAAATTTGCCCTTAGATCTCCAACCTACATTATAAACAGTGTGCAGCATGCACGGATTAAGCAGAGTGAGTGCCCCAACCGACCGTCGTTCTGTGAACATTGGGCTTTTATTTATTCACAACATGTTGCTCTTAATTTGCTCAGTTAGTTCTCTACACATTCACAGTAACTCAATAATTTGCTTGATTGGATGATTGGACATATTGTATGTATATTAAAGACATGTGAGTGTTGAAATCTGTAATTTTGAAAAATAAACTTTTGGATAGTATCTCATGCTGTATTCGTTATCATGGGCGGGGAGGCACACATGGTTGTTGGTTAGTTGAGGAGACAAAAAAAACCTTGGGGGTCATTAGGATGGTGGGCGGACTTTGTCCACCTGCCATCCTTTCGGAGAATGGGACTGCCCACCATTGGTGCGGGGGTCCCGTTGGTTGCATTAGGATGCACCCACCACACTGGCGAGCGCATCCTGCATTCTTGACATTGTGGCAGGCGGTGCTCTTGGCAACGCCCGCCGCAATGCGAAGAAGGCATGTTGTGCAGCTCCATGCACAATGTGTCAGGCACCGCGCGGTGCCTGCCATGTTGTGCATGGAACTGCAGGGGGGTACCATAGGTACTCCCCATGTGCACCCCCCAGAATCCCTGGGGGCCTGCTACGGGCACCCAAGGGCGAAAACCACCTGCCTTTCCGTGGCAGCAAGGCACAACCCTGCATATATGCTAATGTGGATGCGGTGTCTCCCAGACACCACCACCATGTTAGCAGATTTTCCGTCCGGTCGACTCTGCGACCCGGCGGAAAACTAGCGGACGGTCTTTCCGTCCGCTGGGGTACCCCCACCATGATAATGTGGTGGGGGAAATCCTATGCGGGCGGAGGTTTTTAGAGGGCAGATCACCACTGCCATATGGGCGGTGGCGATCCGTCCGCTATCCAAATGACCCCCTTATGTAGTAGTTATGTTCCACTCACAAAAAAGATTAATGTTAGGTGACTGTTACCTCTTCTGTAGAATGGTCTAAACTGAAAGGAAGCTTGTATACCAAGTGAAGAGATGTAAGATCATCTAAGATGATTGCTGAGAGAACAGTCTAATAGTGAAAAAAATTCATTTAACTGTACCTGGAAGTGTAAAATATGTTAGGGGACCGGCACTGGTCTCACAACTAGACAAACAGCTATATTGCTTGAAGATATGGGTTAGGGAACCTAAGAAAAGTAGTGCGGTTTGGAAATGTGTTAATCACCTGGACCGGGTGGTCTACATCGGTGTCCTCAGAGTACTGAGAAACATCTTATTCCTGCCTCTGCCAGGCGTTTTTGGCAAATCACTGTAGAGGGTTGCAGCAGAACAGAGTTCCAGAAGACAGATGCCATAGGGTAGCTTAAAGGGAAGCACTAAGGGACCCAGGAAGTTAGCGTGTAGCACATTGGAGTATATGCCAAATAAAATAATAAAGCAGTCAATCTGGGGAGATTACAGTGAAGGGGTTACTATTAATCAAGAACCAACATGGCTCTATGCTGGATGCAATATTTCAAACAGAGCTTCGTTTTCATATTATTGGATTGTAAATCAAATACCAGCATTTGTAAAGCCACAGTTAACTGTAGAGGTGTACCGGTGCTGGGGGCCGCTGGGAAGACTAAGCGAGCTATTGCCCAGAGTCACATGGTGCTGGCCTAACCTGCTGCTGGCACTGGGGATCAGACCGTGAACCCCATGGTCCGGAGTCAAGCACCCTGTCCACTGTGCCACACCTCTTCTCATTGTGAAGCTTGGTATTATGTGGTTGTACATGAGAAATGCATGTAGGCGTCTGTACGATAGAGCTCTAGCAAAACATGTGTGGCAAGGACATAATACAAAAAAAAGTAATGAAATGGTGTGAAGTAGCTACAGTAAGAAAAGCACTGTAACCTGATTGGAACATTTTAAAAACACAGAACAAACACAAAATAAGGGCTGCCATTTTTAGTGGGCTGAGGGGCACGGAATGAATTAATTGACCATGCAGACCAACATAGAAAATACTTCAATGCCGCACTAAGGGTAATTAAATGCTGCTTGTAGGGACAGTATTGTCCATTTTATCCAATCTGCTGTCTGCTTCTTCTTTTGACTCTCCCTGAAAACCGGGACATGATCTAAATGTACTCACATTTTCCTTCAT
Organism: Lissotriton vulgaris; assembly: GCF_964263255.1. Taxonomy (NCBI): domain Eukaryota; kingdom Metazoa; phylum Chordata; class Amphibia; order Caudata; family Salamandridae; genus Lissotriton; species Lissotriton vulgaris. The sequence continues at coordinate 1,320,637,078 of NC_141691.1, forward strand.
TGATGGTCAAAAACAAAGACTTCCAGTAAATCTGAGGAGTCTGGTCGCCATTAGCTCAATGAGCGAATCTCTACGAGGTTAAAGCTTAAGTTCATTCAGTGCACTGGGCTCTCGTGTGAACAACACTAAGCTAACATCATCTTGAGAAGAGAGCAGAGCTAATGAGAGGACTGATAGATGTTATATATAGAATAAGAGCTGAGAGAAAAGCATACACTGATGGTCATTCCTAATTACTACAATTTAGGAGACGTGACAAGGAAGCCAAGAGATATATTAAGATAATGAACAGTACCACAAGAAACATGTCCTCATTATATATTAAACATGTTCAGGCGAGGGAAAGTATTACCAGTTACAAGAGTTGCTAAATCTTGCTAGATGTTTTCAAGGCATTTTATTGTCAAGATTAACTTTAAACTTCAGATTTCTAATAACCTTTCCAAAATCACTGAAAGAATGGCATGTATACATATGTAGCCGGTGTGATTTTCCACCACGTGGGTGTTAGTCTTGAGGCACATGTCCTAAATGTTAGGCATGACTGCCTTTGCAAGGTCTTCCCCCAAACTTTTTCCCTTCTCCCCTCCTGTTTTCTTAACTACTTTCTTGTAGGCATTAGCACTGTGTGCACTTTACCACTTCTAACTAGTGCTAAAATGCTCTCTCCTTTCAGTTTTGTAATATTGCTTACAAACAAGTGTCTCATTACATTTACTTATAAGTCCCTAGTAAAGTGGTGCTGTAATTGCACAGGTCCTGAAAATTAAATGCCACTGGTGGGCCCACAGCACATATTGTGCCACCGACTAGAGTAGCCCTTTAAAACATGTCGCAGACCTGCCCTTGCAGCCTGTTTGCAGTTTTAAACTAAACTTTTTTGCAGTCCTAATCTTCCCTAGTTAATACATATAACCCACCCCTAAAGTAGTCCATAAACTGCCCATAGAAGACGGTGCCTTGTATATAATAGGTAGGGCATGTGTTTAGACGATTTAATTGTCCAGGTACTGAAAAAAATCTCAAATTGTGTTTGACATTAGGTTGCATTATTACAGTAAATAAGGCCAAACGCTTGGTTGGGAACAGGTAGAAATATCACATTTGGTTCCAAAAGATTTGCTATTTATAAACCCTTTATTCGCAAGGTCAGATTTTAAGTCTCAATTTTGAAAATACCACTTTTAGAAAGTTGCCATTTTCATGTCCTAACAATTACATGCCTGCAGCCTGTGTCCTGGGTCACGTTACTGAGAATAGTTGGTAGATGGCCTTTGTGTAAACAGTGAAATGAGTAGGGGCTATGTGCTCGCAGGATGGGCCATCCTGCCAGGATGGCTGAAGTGGAGCTCTATCATTCCCCACCTAGATATCAAAGGTCTGCCTCCAGCACACTCACAAGGAACTCAACACCAGCTTTTTTTTGCCCAAGGTCACTTGGAGCCTGGGCAGGGGAAGGAGGTAATCTCCAGAACTAGATGGTGGTATAGCCTAGATGTTTCCCCAACTTGAAGGATGGATTCAGGTATACATTTTGGAACATCAGACCAACTTTTCAGTACATTCCTGGAGCTGTAGAAAACTCCAAGAAGTACTGTTTTGCACAACAGTTGATTGCCCTACTGCTTGATGGCTGTGCTGTACCTCAGAGGACTGCCCTGCAGCTACCAGAGGACTGAATTGCTGCTTGAAACCTACCTTTTACCCTCAGAGGACTTCCCCTTTCTGCTTGATTCTTGCCCTGCCTCTTGATCCCAGGACTACCAGATTGAATCTAGGGCTAATTGTCTATGATTCCTATGTAAACTATAAGGATATAGGAAGCTCCAGGGACCTTGAATCCTTCAGCTGGCCTCTTCCAGGACAGAGTCAACAGCTCCGCCCTCAAGTGGTGCCTAATCAGTACTGGACCCTTGGAAGTGATGCAAAGGTACTCCTCAAGCCAAAACCTGAAAGTTGGACTTGGAAACATTTCCACCAAAAAGTGGCCTACAAGCTGACAGGAGTTCGGGAACTACCTGCTTACCATTCCACCCAAGGTCTATTGCCAGTCTATCTGACTTTTCAGTGCTACATTCTTCTCCACAGCACCAAATCCTGTTCAGCTGAACTTTTTGGAAAGGCTATTTGGCCTCGCTGAGACCTCGTCAGCTACAGCCTGAGCTTTGACCCGCTGGAGATTTTAAACTTTAAAAAAGTGATAAAATCCAAACATTGAAATCTTCACCATTTGTCCAGAGGCTCCCCAATGACGCCTCATCTTCCCTAACACAGTCGGCTGCTTTGCCCCGCGGAACTTTGCCTTCTCAGGACCTTTTCTTCAAAGTGTTTTTTATGTCTGAAGGGAAGCCAGGACAGCGCCCAATCCACCTCTTGTAGCCAAACCACTTTCTATTATGATCTACCCTAACCCTTGACTTTTCCCTGTCTTGAGAATAGACATTTGCTGTTGGTGCCTTAGGGGCATATTTATGGAACAGTGACTCAATGCAGCGCTGCAAGTCGCCTTGTTGTGCAGCACTGTAACACCAGCAAATGGCAGTAATGAGATGTATTTAAGGCATGCAGAACATTCCTAACTTTCCCCCCGGCCTCACCTAGGGAGGCGCATCTTTTTGACACATTCCTAAGTTTACAAGGTCTTGTAAATCTGAGAATGTATCAAAAACCATGGGAATTGCGTGGGAACACCCACTGCAATGCAATGCACACAGAACACCTACTCAGGGCAGAGTAAGGCAATGCAGTATTTCATGCTGCACTGTATTACTCCAGATATATGGAGCCACTAAAACCACGCAAAGTGACTTTGTGTAGCTTAAAAAAATCAGACTTTAGGTGCGCGTCGCTCTTGCACCATGTTGCATGGTGCAAGAGCGATGCCCAGGTCATAAATATGGCCCTAAGTCTTTTATCTGTAATTTTTCACTTAAAAGTTAAAAAAATCCTAATGTTGGTCCTACTGTGCGGATTACATTTCTTTTGGTGTCATTTTATTTATTAAACTTTACTCTATTTTTCTAAATTGGTATGGAATTTTTCTTGTGTTGTGTTTTTATTTTATTACTGTTTGTGTGTTGTATAAGTACTTCACACAATGCCTGTAAGTTAAGCCTCACTCCTTTGTGCCAGCTACCAGAGGGTTAAGCGCAGGTCTATTTTTGTGACATATGGGCTCACCTTAACAGGTATTGTGGTTTTTGCTTGAGAAGGGTCTTCAACCACCTCAATCAAAAACCCAATTCCCTAAAAGATAAATCCAATTTTACCCCAGCTTTATTATCCAGGTCTTGTGTTAGGTATTGTAGGTTGGATTGATGGAGACTGAGGCAGAACACCAAAGCTAGAGGTCCGCCATGGCCAGAATAATTTGGCGTGTGTGTATGTGCGCCTGTGTGTGTATTTTTGTGTGCATTTTGTGCTTTTCTTTTTATTAAGTGTAAGTTTATTGATGAAAAATAATTGAATAGAACAAAGAAAAATGTAATTTACATAAGGAGATATAACAATTTATGAAAGGGGAAAAGGAAGAGACGTACAGGAAAGGGGTGGATGGGGGAAAGAAAAAAAAGGGAGGCAAAAAACAATAAGTATTACATCATCAAAAAAGGATATAATACCTGAGCTCTAAATTTATAAGCATAGAAAAAATAGAATTTAAGACAAATGTATAAGCTAACTGTGATTGAAACAATACAGCAAAAGGAGTAACCATGAACATAAATATGAGAAAAGCTAACGGACACAATTGCATCAAGGTGGTTTCCGAACTTCATCAGGAATGTTAACTGGTGTAATATTGGTGGATGCAACACAGGTTTGATAGGAGGATAATGGGAGCCATGAAAGATCTCTTTTGATGGAAAGAGAAACAGGAGTGACATAATTAGTGTCTAGTCTATGATGAAAGCAAGCAGCATTCCACCATGTGTTGAAAGTGACTTTATTTGCTTGTTTCCAGTTGGAGATAATCAAATGTAAAGCTATCACCAGTAATAAGTCAACTAATGTGGAGATGGAGGGTGTAGTAGGCCAGACTGGTGATAAGGAACCAACTGGTGATAAGGAACCTAAGAAAATATTAGAATGTGAGATAGGAATTTGTGTTTTAAAAATGTTGTTAATTTGAAACCAGACCAGGCCCCAGAAATGAGAAATGGGAGTACATTCAAAAAGCATGTGCTTTAGATCAGCTTCTACACAAGGACAGAACCAGCATACGGAAGATGAGTCAGGAGATACAGATGACAATTTGACAGGGATAAATTAAATACGCTTATAAATGAAGTATAGAGTTTGAGAAGTGTGAGCAGCTCTGCATTTCTTGTGGATTTTTAGCCATAATTTATCCCAATGAGAGATAGGCCAACATTTTGCTAAGTCTTTTTCCCAAGCCAGTTCAGCTTTCCCCTTGTCTCTAGTCGGATTATGAAATAAACATTTATCTAAAGAGGAAGCTGATGGGAAGTAAGATAATAAAGGAAAAATATTGGAGCATTTGGATGAAAGATTGGAAACAGCCGCTAGGGAGTGTAGATATTGGGAAAGGGAAGAGCAAAGTATGGCATGTTTAGTCTTACAAGAGGATGGCAATCCAAATTTTGATTGTAAATCCAAAAAGGAAATGGGGTCGCGGTTAATTAAAAGTTTGGAGATCCAAAGTAACCCCTTGAGTCTCCATGCCTTCCAAAAAATTGTGTGATTATTAATACGTAACGACTTATTATACCAAATGGGTTATTGATCTAACAAAGAAGAGGAAGGGAAAGAGGAAGGAAGAAGAGGTGCAAGGATTCTACATGTATGGGAGAAAACTGGTGAGCAAAAAAGAGAGTTGTTATTAGTAAATGCAAGTGATTCTTTAAATTCAAAAGGAGATAAAAATATTTTTCTATAGACAACCAAATGGGAGGATGACTATGTTGACCTTCAGAAAGCCAGCTTGCTTTAGAGAAAAGGCATAATGATATGATTTAGCCCCTTCCCCGTGGGGCTAATTCCCCCGCTGTGCTGGGAGAGGGGGGGCACTCACAGCGCCACAGTGCGTGTGACGAGCTCAGCTCATCATGCAGCACGGTGCGCTGTGCTCAGGAAGAGCTGATCTCGTCATGACCACGCCTATTTCTATAGAACTCTCAGCACCGTGTGTGAACACCGCATGTGTCATGAGCACAGTGCGACCATGACTCATGACGCGCTGGGCTCGTCAAGGACACGGATGAGAGAAAAATCGGGAAATTTAAGACCTCCAGATGATTTATCTGCTTTTAGGGCAGATAAAGCAATTCAGGAAGGTTTATTTTTCCACAGGAATTTGGTTAAACGAGAGTCCATTTTCCGAAAGTAGAAAGCACAAATGTGAACTGGAATCATAAATAGAAGATAGAGGATCAAAGGAGAAAGCATCATCTTGATGGGGTCCAAACGCCCCTGATGGAGCAAGATTATACACGTAAAGTGACTTGCTTGTATTCAACTCTCTCGTGAATAATATTAATGCACTAACTAACATGTTTGTCATATTAACATTGTATTACACGACATATTAGGTATCTAGGGGAAGCTTGTCAATGTGCTTTTACTAACTATAATCCGCTTGCATTAAAATGGCTGCTTTTACAGTGGATTTTCTACTGCAAATGCGTCTGTCACACTGACATGACATGCTTGGTGAGAAACTTTTCCTTCTGCGCACTAGAACTAAGATGGCTGTTCTGTGTCCTAACGTGTAAGAAGCTTGCATCGCTGCTTGGCTAAGTTGTTTGTTTTGCCTAAACTTTTATTGCAATAGTTATAACAAAATAATGGGAATAGAGTAGAAAGAAGTGGTATACAGTGCATTATTTTTATTCTATGTCTGTAATACTGTTTCTTTTCTGTTCTTGCATGCATCGTATTTGGGCCTAAATATACTGCTGAACTCCATCTTTGGAGAGACTGCGCCTGTGCAAAGAAACTCGTAGCCACTGAATCTGTGGCATTTGAACCCATGGCAATATGACATGGATGGCAAGAACTATGAGAAGAGTAAAGTCCTCACCCTGCCAGAGGAAGCTGGATTGAATAACATGTTAATTTGTCTTATTGTTACATTTCACTACCAGGCGGAATAAAAATACATGGGAAGATAAACTCATGGGTGGGTACATTTGAATACTTGATTGACAAGTTACATTATAATAATATGGTGTGATAATTACTCCTCGCCCTTTGTCCAACTGAACTGTTGGATTCACACATTTGCAACATTTGGGGGTGGTACACTGACCTGGAAAATAGTATAACTGAGGTAGGCTTAGCTAGTTATTTTTCTGACTTGTCCGAATAGCTAGCCTGTCACTGTCCCAGCGCACTCAATAGGTGATCGAGAGCAGAGTTGTTGGCAGAGCACTCTGTCAGAAGATTTGATAACCCAATCGGGGTTCTGGGAAGGAGTTTTATGACCCAATCGGGGATCGACTGTTAGCTGCAGTAAGGGTTTACAACGCTGGTGTTTGAACTTTAGCTGTGGAGCTGGTCTTAGCCTGTGGTGGTCCTGTCATGATCCAATTTGGTTAATAACCTGTCCTGATTCTGATCTGCACCTGTTCCTTCCTGCTGGCACCTGTATTTTGTGATCCTTGTTCTTTGACTCAGCCCGTGGCCAGGGTTGGTCACCACACCATTCTAGGTAACTATAAAGTGTGCGTTTGTCATTGTACTGTTTTCCCTTTTTCTCTTTACCCACCCTTTATCGAAATACTTAATGATATTTCTCTCAAAATTATTGCATATGTTGTTTTGATCTTCATCATTTAAATAGAAATACGAAATTATTGATTTCATGGTTTCAAATATTCAAAAGATTTTCTTAGATAAAGAATTTAAACTTTTTCTCGACTTTGTGGTTATTTACAAAATGCTAAATGTTATTTTACTGCCTATTTTCTTGCTAACTCCCTTGATCCTTTAGGACTATAGGTATCGATGACTTGAATTGGTAAGACAAATGGTATAGATCCTGACTGGTAAAATCTAAAATTGATTGAGTGTAGGTTTACCAGTTTAAGTGTATACTTAGTTTATGGGCCCAGGTGAGTATGTTGAACGGGTGAGCCTGCGCTCTATCACTCCCACCAAGAGAGGAAAAGTGGACACCAGCGATCAAAAGCATCTAATAGAGTCTTTATTATATTATCAAAATGTATCTTTAACGTATCCGAGATGTTGGAGGAAAACAATAAGCCCAAATATTTAATCTTCGAAGTTTGCCAGGAAAAACCTGTTTGTAAAAAATCTTGTTGAGGCAGAGAGCCTTTAGAGGTTAAACCTCACATTTATCTGAGTTGAGACGATATCCAGATAATCGAGAGAAAATATCCACCTGAGATAAAAAGGAAGGAATGGAAGAAGTTGGATTCGAACAGTACAAAAGGATATCATCTGCATAGACTGACAATTTGACATGAGAGGATTCAAGTTGGAAGCCAGTAATAGTTTCAACCAATCTAAGTTCAGTTAAAAAGGGTTCCAAGGCTAATATAAACAAAAGAGGAGAGAGGGGACATCCTTGGTGCACTCCTCTAGCAAGTAAAAAATAATGTGAAGTTTTGTCGTTCACAAAAATAGAAGCTCTAGGACTAGAATATAATACAGAAATAAGAGATATTAGTTTAGGGGGAAACAAGTCCAAACTAATCCTATCAAATGCTTTTTCTGTGTCTAAAGCTATAGCAGCAATGGGATAATCAAGAGAAGACGCTTTGCTGAGAATATTAAAAAAGACTCTGGAATTCTCAGAAGATAAACAACCTTTTACAAATCCTGATTGTTCAGCGCCAGTAAGATTAGGTAGAATAGGGTCAATACGAAGTGCTAGAATTTTAGCAAAGTTCTTATAACCTAGGTTGACCAGAGAGATTGGCCTATCATTTTTAAATAGAGATGGATCTTTATTCTCTTTGGGAATTAAGCAAATCATGGCCTCTTGAAAGATCCCAGATGAAGAACCATTAGAGATAAAGTCGTTGTAATGTGATAAAAGATGAGGGATTAAGAGATTTGCAAAATGAGCATAAAACTCAATGGTAAATCCATTTGGACCTGGCCTTCCCTCTTTTTAATAGTGATATAGATGTGTAATTTCAAGGAGGAAAAATCCGTATCATTAGGCGGGGGGTTCAATAGACTGAAAATAAGTAGAAATATCTGTCAAATTTGGTTGTTGCTCAGGGGTATATACGTTATTATAAAAAGAAACAAATTCATGTAATATATCATTGTCTTTAGAGTAAGATACACCTGTGTCAGTCGTATTGATTCTATTTTAGTCTGTTCTCATCTGTGGCTCAATGGTTAGAGCGGCAGACCCTGATGCAGAGGTCTAGCCCGGGACCAGGGTTCAATTCCCCACCTCAGCGGGTCTTGGGCTTAAAATTCCACTGACCTGATAATTCTCGCCTCGGTGCCTATTCTAATCAAGGAGTCCCACTCTGCAACTCTGGGCAATAAGTTGCTTATTCTCCACAACGGCCCCCACAATGCTAAGGATGCCTGTCCTCCACCCTGGGGGTGAAAATAGCAAAAAAAAGAGTGGAGTTTCGAAATTTGACGTGTTTTCTTTAAGTAAAGCCAGTTTTACTGGGTATTATGAGGTAAAATATGCGCAGAAGACACAGAGAATTAGTGAATTATTCAAATATTCAAATATCGGCCGCTCTTCATGTGCAATTTGCCGATAATAAGAGAAAAATAGGCGACAAAAATCAACAAAAAAGAAAAAATGATGCAAATCTACATCAAAGTGATGCTTATTTCCTATTTATGGAGCAATAAATAGCAAAGAGTCTCTGAAACAATGAAAAACGTCATACCTCATTTATTGGTAATGAGGGCATTTTTGAAACTTGAGGCTTTTTCCAGTGATGAGGCGTTTTTTGATTAAGCCCTTCGTTTGAAAGATAAACGCGAGGTGAAATGAGCGCAGAGAGTGCAGAGGATTATTGGAGTCTCAAAATGGCGGCCACTCTTCAGGTGCGATCCGCCGATGCGTGTATTCCAGGTATGGCAGTTTCCTCTAGCTTCATATTCCCCAAAAACCCTCCTTAAATGCTGTTCGCTGCTGAGTGATGCAGCTTTCAGAGCCCGGTGACCGTTTTAAACACCCGAGAGGCACCCGTCGCGGCTACGCTCTGACGGAGCTCCTCAGAACTGCGGCCATTTCCAGTGGCGCCGTAGCAACGCCCCCCCCCCCCCCATTTTTTGCTTTTCTATGTGTGTTATGGGCTGAATTACAAGTTAAAAAGTATTTAACAAATCTGATTATTCTTGGATGCATTAAATACTTCAAGTTTTGTTAATTTTGAGCATGTCAAACCTGCCAAAAGTTAAGAGTGGAAATATGTATGTTATTTACCACACTCTAATCACTAAAATCCACATTAGATTCCACACAAAATCATTATAGATGCTATTTATTACATCCGATAATTAACGTACTCTGTTTTATCTGTAGGTATCAGGTGCACTAAATAGCACCCACACTCGTAATCGTTTAGTCCCCCCTAAGTTAGCATCATTCAGTGGCCCCTAGTTTTACTTCAATATCAGGGCACCCTAAATATCCTGTGACATATGCACCTCCTGCTTGCTGACAAGGCCCTTTTCAGATCAGACAGGACCCTCCTCTAGCAATGTGGTTACAGTTCTTGAAATAAATATGGTCATTTTTAACCTGGAGTGTCCATCCTTGACTTTTGGGCTCTCACCCCTTGCACAAATCTGGAACGTAAATAAATATTAATTATTAGCTTCTGTGAGTACCCTTTGCATGATTGCACCCACTTTTGAATTGATTCAGACATTGGCATTTTTGCCAAATGTTGGCATTCATGGCATCATTCTACCCTCATCTGTCTGATAATAGCCCTGCATAATGGTTGTTAAACTTGGCAAATGAGTGAACAATAGTACATTTATGTATGGTAATATTTGCACAAATTCTTCATTTTTATGGCTGTCCCTCCCTATTGACTTCCTGTAAGTTCTTTCTCTTATGTCAAGCATATATCACCTATGAGTTAAAAGTAACAGTGGTAACTGCAAGTCTATTCACACAAAGTGAAGTGACAGTGGAATTGAGGCATTGATTTAAGATATGGGCAATAATGGCAACTGTGACAGGTTTGTGATGGAAAATGAGAAAGAGGTTTGAAGATAGTAGTGAAGGGTATGGAAAGAGCAGGTATTCATTTTTGACGATCCAAACAAATGGAAGGCACTTGATTTACTTGACTCCCATTTTGTTGGTTCCCAGATTTCCTTTAGATTCATTGTTACAAAGATTAAAGGAGCTACATAACGAAAGGTGATAAACTCACAGTGATACTGACACAAACAATCTTTTCAGGTGATGATTCCGAACAGCAGATCATGCTTTTGCACAAGCATAGCTCTAAATTTATTGTAAGTTATTGGCATATCCTAAAAGTGAGACACCATCAGCTTCATCAACATTCAGATGACAGGGCTTAAAGCTGGTTACAATGTAGAGTTACATCATTTGATGTTTAGTAGACGTTACAGACGGGGCCAATATGGTGAGATTGATACCTGCTTTTTGATCTTCAGATGCTCTTTGCCTTAGTCAAAGTCATTTTTAGTACTCTAGTGACTGAAGACATATTAGGCTTTGTGCATTTCTGCACTTGCAATGATGCAATGGAAGCCAAATGGAACCAGTGGTTATATGTTCTATGGCCGTCCCTGATTGTAGCATTTTATGTAGGCATTACCAGGGATTAGGCCTGTGGTCTTTATGAGATAACTGTTTTGGCACTGAACTGGAATATTTAATCCATGGGATCTAAGGCTTACCATGGTCTACATGGTCTTCAAAGTTGTTACTCTTAGTTGTCCTTTGAGAAGGTCCTATGTACCTTATTTACTATTTATTCTTGGAAATTAAGACTGATAGTCATGAGTGGCTACCTTTTGAATACACAGATGGTGGAGTTTCCTAGCAAAAAACTGTTTCTTGAATATTCATGTGTTCTCATCTATGGAGTTTTGACTGCTATATCCACAGTTGGGAAGACTGTAAGCTTCCTGTCTGCGGAGTCCCCAGTGCCTCTGTCATTAGAAAGACTACCTCTATAGCTTGATGAAGTGCCTGCTGTGAGAGTAGGAGCAGCTATTGGTCTGATGTCCTTAATTCTGTCCATCATTCTAGGGAAACCCTAGTGATGATTAAGGGAAGATTTTAAATAATGACTAGCACATGCAAGGAATAAACCCTTTGCATACGGGGGTCAGCAGTAATTGTTTCAAAAACTAACTTTCACTTTGAGAGTTTTTTTTGAAAAAGCAAAAAGGTTGGTTTACGGCAGTCAAAAAGGGAAGAAACTGTCCACAAAACCTTTTGTACCTTAAGAGGAACTACAGTTCCTCTTAAGGTACAGAGATCGCACCTGGGCTTGTGATGAACTTTAAATGTAGCTGCTGTTAGGCCATGTGTCGCCAACCAGTCAATCATGAGCTATCAGTAGCTCACAGACACCGTAGGAGTAGCTCACAGACCTGAGTTTATTTTGAAATAGGCAAAGAAACACATTTTACTTTTAACGCTAAGGGTAAGCTGCATTTATTTTGCAATATTATCTTCAGGTTGCAGACAGCAGGGCCTGATAATGAGCAGTGCTGGAACCAGATTTATGACCCAGGTCACAAGGTGAAGGTCTGAAGCACTGAGGTATTTAATTCTTAAATAAAAGTCCATGTCAACTCAATATTGCAGCATGAGAACAACATTATGTTTCTAAAAGAGTTTAGGTTGGAGGAAATTAAAACCAAGATTTAAGTCAATGATTAAGTTGACTCTTCATTTTATTTGTATCCAATGTCAAAGTGTTGCATTTAAAAACAGCAGGCCTCTTGCTCACAGTGGCCAGTGGATACTGCCATGATATTTGTTTAAAAAAAAGATATTTTTATTAGCATTTTATACAGATAAGCACTCTGGATACAAACAGGAAACGAAGGGAATACAAAACAATGTATATCATCAGTTACAGACTACATTCGCCAGTACTTGCTCCCCGACTACAGTTATAATACTACAATTATGTGGGCTGTCGTCCAAAAGTGGTCCATTGTATGCATATACCGCTTATAAACATGTTCGTATCATATCAATAACGAGGTTCAAACCATGGAAAAAATATAGACTAGATGAAAGAAAAGGAAGAAAAAAGAGTAACCTGTACAGAGGAGTGGTGTAGATGCGTTGAACTGATACTCAATAGAAGTGACAGCAAAGTGAACCCTCGAGCGGGTCTGAGAGCCTCAGACCCGCTATGATGTCTCATGCCCCTTCACCACCTCTCTGTGAGTCAAACCCTTGGCGCTACAGGGATCTTAAAAGAGTGACCTGTGCCGCAGCCCCAGTTTGGGGTCCATGAACTGACTAACCCACCTCACTACCAGAGCCCACCGGGCTCTCCATTCGGCCATTGCCTCTTTCCACTGTTCAGCAATTAGACGCTTTCTCATACCTTTAGCCTCCTCCCAGGCTAGAACTCTGCCCTCTTCCCCCGCCCATGCTATAACATCTCTCTTCCAGGATGCAGACTGCTGCTCCCTCGCAGATTTCCTCTCCATCGCTATCTTGCACTCAGCAAGGCCCAGCGCAAGATCTTTCACCCTAGTTCCGACTTTGAGCTTAGGCGGCCTAGGGAAGAGGCCCAACAAACATGCTTGAATCATTAGAGCCAACTTTCATCTTACCCAGCACTGCCTCCCAGAAAGGGTGCACCCATTAGCAGTCCCAAGGCATATATCCAAAATCAGCATCCAGGTGAGCACATATGGGACATTGACACACCTACCCTGCATGTCACATTAAGTCGATGGGGTGTCATATAGGTCATATGTGTGTAGTTGATTTATATTTCATACGGGTATTCTGGGAGATCTTCTGGGGGTATTGTAAATCTTTATGCCACTCAGAGTCGGTAATGACTGTGCCCCCTATCTTGCCCCAATGTGCCCCTATCTAGAGGGCCAACCGAAGCCTCTACTAATGTGGCATGAAGCCATTTTTACAAAGTGTCTCCTGGTGCCAAGAGTAAATAGAGCATGAAAGACCGGTTGCGTGTCAGGTTCTTCCCTCCTGGTACCCCATAAATGTGCAAATGTATGTGTCAACACCTCATATTGTAGGAACAGACCCGGGGTAAGCCCACAACCATCAACCCGTTCCACAAAAGAAATCAATGCCTTGCCTAAGTAGCAGTCTTTAAAATTGTCCAGTCCGGCCTCCGACCATTTGGCCAATTGGGCACTCGGAAATATAGTTTGGGGGTCACCATGGGGCAGTACCACCAGGGGCAGCAAAAGAGAATACTTTTTGGGTTGGTGCCCTCCAGTGTGACATCTTCTCTATGTCTGGAAGGCCGTGCATGGCAGCAAGGAGCAGTAAGGTGTGGGTGTAGCCAGTAGCAGCAACTTCGACGTTATCAGCCCGAGGCTGGGTGCCAGGTCCGCCAGGCATGTTCCCTCCACATTTACTCCCTCCATCCACTGTGCTAACCATTGTAGCTGGGAAACCAGCATGTAAAATTCGAAGTTCGGAACCCCTAGTTCTCCCTCCGACATGGGGAGCTGTAGAGTTTTCAGGGACAGCCTCGGGCATCCGTCAACCCAGATCAGGTCCCACAGAAGGGTATTCAGAGGGCAAAACCAGCTTATCAGCATCAGAACTGGGAGGTTCACACAAAAGTACAACAGCTGGGGCTGCATAACCATTTTGGACAGTGTGATACGGGCCATGATAGACAATTGTTAAATGCTCCAGAAGTGAAAAAAGGAGTGAAGTGAACGCAGCACCCCTCCCATGTTCCCGTCTTTTAAATCATCTAGGTCGTGAAAAATTTGAATTCCCAGGTATTTAAAGGTGCGCTGTGCCTAAAGAATGTCCTTTGGCAGTGCCTCTGGTCTGGGCAAAGTCCCAACTAAAGGAAACAGATATGTCTTGGATTTATTAACCCTAAGGCCTGAGAGCAGGGCAAAGCCGTCCAGAATATGCAGAGCTTCGGAGGTGCCCTCACCTGCCTCTGTAAGGTATAACAACAAGTCATCTGCATATAAAGTGATATTGTGCCACCACCTGTCCAGGGACAGTCCCAGCCCTCCCCTCCGAGGGGAAATCCTTCTGCAAGTGGTTCTATGGCTAGGGCAAAGAGGAGTGGGGTAAGAGGACATTCCTGGCGGGGCACCCGAGAAACTTTATACAACCTGGAAAAAGCTTGACCCGTCTTGACTCTTGCAGTAGGCGAGGAATAAATAAGCCATACCCACCATACCCAATCATTCCCCAGACCTATGCGCAACATCACCTCAAAAAGGTACTCTCATCTCACTGTATCGAACACTTTCGCCAGGTCAATAGATAAAACCGCCACCTGCTGGAGGGCTGGTGCATCCGTATGGTATAATAGAGAGTAGAGCCTGCAGAGGTTATAGGAGGTGTAGGAGAGGGGATAAACCTGTTCTGGTCCTGGTGCATCAGGCACTGCATATGCAGGAGCAGTCTGCCTGCCAACACCTTGCTCAAGATTTTGATGTCCAGATTGAGCATGGAGGGAGGCCTATAATCCTCACTCCTGAATCTGATTTCTTGGACTTAGGGAGAGGGATCACAAGCGTCATTTGGGTGGAGTCAGGCAAATCCCCCCATATGCCTCTGAACACAACGCCACAAGTTGGGGAGGCTAGTGTATCAGCAAACCCCTGATAGAACTTGGCCGGAAGGCCATCAGGTGCGGGCATCTTATCAGGCCCTAGCGCAGTTATGGCAGCCTTGATTTCCTGCAAAGTAATCTGGTCCCTCAGATCCTTCTGTGCATCTGACTCCAACATACGGAGTGGCAGTGGGCCCAGAAAGCATATGTCCAGCAAGGGGGCCATGACAGGGGCCTCATACAACTGCTCATACTATGTTAAGAAGGAGTCATCCATTAATGGCGTCTGGGTTGTTCACCACATCCCCTGAGTCCAAGCCAAGTTGTGTAACAGGCACTCCCCCAGCTCAGGTTTGATTAACAGTGCTAAAATTCAACACACACCCCTTCCTCCCTTTGCACTCTATCTACGTAATCCTTATAATTATAGCACCTCAGCCTGCCCATCGCATCATTATAACGTACCCATACTTCATGTAGGGACAGCCAGTCCTCGTCCTCTTTACCTTGTAAATTGTCTGGACTACAAAAAATCCCCTCCAGGTCCAGGAGTTCCCGGCGGATCTCCCTGTGAGCCCCGCACACCTGAGCCATACAGTGGCCAAGTACGATGACCTAGAATGCTTCACACTCCACCTGGCATTAATGGGAAAGTAAGCTTCGACCAACGCGAGCAGTGAGGCCTGGAAGGGGACATCATCGAGCACTGACAGGTTCAATTTCCATGTGGGGATTGGAGGACACCGCCCTGGTGGTCAGTGTGACATGATTAATGGGCTATGGTCTGCCAGATTGTACCCCAGATATTTGGAGTGGAAAATGGAACCATTAAAGGCCGGGGAACAAAGAAATGTATCCAGGCTGGAGTGAACCTGGTGGAATACATGTTGTGGCATTTGGTCATTGTTACCATGCCTTGAATGTTCCACGTGAGAAACCTCACAGTGTTAGGTGTACCTGCCATTTCTACAAGAACCCACCCCACAGCAACGTAAGCGGGAACCCCCCTCCGCCAAATCCCTTGTGCATGCACAACTTCCATCCTTTGCAAACAACCAAACTGAAAATACCAATAAAGGAAACCACATGTTGTACAACTCCCCAATCCTAGGACAACCTGACAATAGTCAGGTTGTCCTGGTCGCCCAAATAGCATGTGGAGCATAACCTTTGGTGAGGCCCTAACCCTGTAAGGCACTCAAGGGGGGTAGAACAGAGAAAGACATAGCTCTGGCGCACTAACTGTCCGGAGTGCGCTGGCCCTTCAAGAATAGGTCAGCTCAAGACCAGAGTCTGCCACCAGCAGCTCAACAATACAACCGGTGTCAGGATTGCCTCGAAGTCCAAGCAGCCTCAGATTACCTCATCAGCCGTCCCCGGAGTCACCACCGGCAACTTTACGCTGCCACTACAGCACGTGTCAGAGTCTTTGTCCCTACTATCCCTCAAGGAGGGAGACTCCACCACTGGGGAGGGGCTCCTGCCCTGCATGAGCACTGCCACCGCCTTCAGGGATTTGGCCCTCTCCTTCTCGGAATGCGGTGAAGTCGGTTTCTTAGGGGCTCCCTATGGGAATGCTTTCTGGTACACTTCCCAAGTGCTGCCACTTTCCTCTACTCTGGTTTAGGGCCCGTGGGCTGCGGCCCCAATCCTATAGGCCTCAATCCAATCCCAGGCCTCTCTCGTACTGCCACAAAAGTGACTATAGCCATCCAAGATGATCCGCAGTTGGGTCGGGAACATCAGAGAGTACTGGAGGCCTTCCTCCCTTTATACCTTCTTGACCTTCAGAAACGAGGCCCACTTCCTCTATACCTCCAGGGTGTAATCTAGGAAGAGGGAAACTTCAATGGTGTAGTGGCACTCTGCTCTCGCCTTTTGCAGGAGCATATCTCAGTCCCGGAAATGGAGCAACATGGCCACTACCGGCCGCTACGGACCCCCCGGCACCGGGGACCTGGCCGGGACCCTGTGGGACCTTTTGAGAGTAAAAAAGGTCGACAGGCACTCAAATGTCACCACATTCCACAGCCACTGTTCCAAGTAAGACACCATGTCACCGCCCTCAACTCCCTCCGGCAGGCCTAGGCTTGAATGTTGTTCTGCCTGTTGCGTTCCTCTGCATCTTTGGCCATTCATTTCAGTATTACCACCCTATCCGTAAGAGGTCCCACCTGTAGTTCCAAGGCCTTTTGGGCAGGGGCTCTTGTGGCAATGCTGGACTCAGTCTCCTTCACCCTCTCGGAGAGCTTCTTATGTTCTTATCACAGGAGGCTTAGCCCTACGGCTACTGTGCTGATGTCTTGATGGAGAGTGGCCTTCGTGTCTGTTATAGCCTCCAGTATCTTGCCCAGATGCTGCTGTATTGAATCCTCCGGGAAGTCTGTGATTGCTCCTGGGCACTGTCTTCTGGGTCATGCGAGGCCCCAGCCTGCTGACCTTTAGGATTCCCCATGGCTATAGAAAGCCCCCTGGCCGATGAACTGCCGGGGAGGTAAAGCAACCCAGTAACTGGATTCGCAGCACCACCACCCACACTATAGTGTAGGCCTGCGGCACTCGGACGGTCTCGAACCTTCAACCCCCGAAGCAGTCTCTACATTGAGGGGCCCGCTTTTGGGGTGCACCCCCTCTTATGCCTCAGCTCTCCTCAGGGAGGTCTGCCACGCTCCAGGGCTCCATGCCTGCTGGACCCGGGACCCCCCACACTCCAGGGCATGAACAGCCTTTCAACATGGCTGTGGCCGCATCCCCATAGGTCGCATGCAAAGCCCTCCTAATAGGCACCGCAAGTCTCAGGTAAAACTCTGGGGAGAGCCCCCTGGCCACGTTCACCCTCAGGGAGGCCTCAGCTGTCACTGTTGCACTCTCTCACTGGTCTGCTGCCTCCTGCAGGAACTCTGTTCCTCAGCAATCAACTTCTGGGGCCCCCACACCTCGACAAAGACACCTGGGGTAACGGGCACTCATCCGCCACCAGGGCCAGTGGCAAAGCACACACATCAATCTCTGAGTCTGGACCTGGATTCCGAGCATACGCCCAGCCCTGCACCCCAACTCCGGAGGCTGTGTCGCGCAGCATTTACCTCCACAGCAATGCCACCGCCGCAGTTATGTGCCGTGGGGATCCCCGCCCCCTTGCATGGGCACCAGCCGATGGACATAGAGTCGTTGAGTGGGGAACAAGCCCTAGCAATCCCCAGGCTCCGTCGTGGTTCCTGGGCACTGATCAGTGTCGGTCCACCATCTGGGATTCAGGGTTAGTGGACAGGACCAAGATAATAGCCAAAATATGGCTAACGTTTGGGGTTTTTGGGAAAAATAGGAAAGAACTGCCCTGGATAAAAGTGTCTGGATTTTTTCATAACAATTGCGTCAACAAAGAGTTTGATGTGCTAACATCCCTGACTTAACAGGAACATGCAGTGGCAAATCAAAAAAAATTTTTTTTAACGCAGTTTGGAAATTTTTCAAAGAGGTAGTCAATTTTTTCTCTTTTTTGTGCTTTAAACCTACTTTCCAGATTTTGGTACAAACCAGTATGAAACCCATGGGTGATCAAGGAAAGCTATAGATTTCTGAAAGGTAGACACAATTTTGAATCCAGCAAGGGATCATATGTGTAGATACTTCCACGTTTTCCCAAAGAAACTAATTGTTGAAATAAATAAATATTGAACACGAGTTAGAAAAAACAGCCATTTGTGACAATGGTCTCATCTGTAACTTTTTGTCACAATGGCCTGTTTACAAAAGCAATGTACCATTTTGCTCACTAGACACTTTTGGTTATGGAGATATATATGATTTGTTGTTTCTCCAAGAACCTAAGCTACTCAGAGCCAAAAACTGAGCTGCACCACACAATGGTTTCTCATTGCATACTGAGTATAAACCAATTCATATGGTAAAATATGTCAAGTGAAAAATAGGTATCAAAGTCACCTATGTATTGGTGAAATGGCCATAAGACATGGGGCCTCATTTATGAAAAGTGACGCATCGCTGCGTGAAAACAGCGATGCGTCACTTTTCACTGCGCACTCCTTACGACATTCCTGATGCGTCATATTTAATGTATGACGCATCATGTCGCAAGGAGTTACAGATACGTCAGTATTTCTGACGTATCTGTAGTATTTCTGACCTATCTGTAAGCGCAAAAGTGACGCATTGCTGGAGTGTGTCACAAAAGTGACGCAACTCCAGCAATGCGTCCTTTCACCGGGGAAAGCCCCATGTGAAAGGGCTTGCGTCAGTCTTACGCCTGCTGTGAGGCAGGCGTAAGATTTTGACGCAACAGCATCCTAAAAGTGACGCAGTGAAATCTCATAGATTTCACTGTGTCACTATTACAAGGCTTTTTGCGGGGGAACGCCCCCCTCTGCATACATTATACCTGACGCAGGTATAATGTGGCGCAGGGGTTTAAAAAGTGACGCATCTACCTAGATGTGTCACTTTTTAAATATGGCGCAACGAGGTGCATTTTTTACACCGCTGGTGGGTTACAAAAAGTGACGCACCAACGGCGCAAAACTGACGCAAGGCCTTCATAAATAAGGCCCATGGAGTCTAGGAGCAGTGGTTATTTTTACATCTCAAATGTGTGGATACCCCTATGAGCATGATTTAGAGGGTATTTTTCAGAATGTCTTATTTCTTACACACTGGATTACATTTGGAAGGCACAAATGCAGCAATATCTAATTAGTAATAATAAATATCCCACTAAATCTATGCTATGGCATACCTTCCTGATAAAAATGTTAAGTCACTTGTGAGGCAAGGCCTATTGCCCACGGCAGGAAACATCCCAAAACTCAATACGGCTAAATCACATTTTTCAACTCAAAAAGGACCCTTTTTATGCAGAGTGTGTAGCTGTGGATTTTGGGCCTAACTCAGCTGCTACCTAGGTAAACCTAGCTAACCTGTACATTTTATAATTCTAGACACCTAGGGGAATCTAGTATGTGGTGACTTGCATGGCTCCCACCAGGCTGGTTAACCCAGAATCCCTTGCAAACCTCAAACCTTGACTAACAAAACACATTTTCCTCATATTTCTGTGACAAAAAGTTCTGGAATCTGTGGGGAGCCTCAAACTTCCTTCCACCCAGATTTCCCCTAAGTCTTCTGATAAAAATGGTACCTCACTTGTGTTGGTAGGCCTAGTACCCCCAACAGGAAACAGCCTAAAATGCAAAATGGATACATATCAATTTAGCACATTAGTTTAGCTATCTTCACCTGACGTCTGGAATATGTGCCCCCTTTTTGTCCTTATACTCCTCACCCAGGCTCTGCTAGTGACACCCTTCTCATATCCCCCCCCCACCCTCCTTCTCCTCCTTCTCCCAACATGGCCACCGCTCGAGTTAAGGCTGGAATTAATTGCTACAAAATCGTCCATCTTACCGGCCAGACTAAAGCTTCAGTAAAACGATTGAAGCATAACACTATTGAATGTTTCCCTGATTCCCTATTTGTTGATCAATTTTACAATGGTCGTTTTGGGAGGCTCAAAAACGATTTAACTTTCTTCACTCACGACACTCCCTCTTGATCCACCAGCTTATATAATTCCCTTAACGTCACATCCTCCTCCTCTATCCCGCATGGGAAACAACTAAAAATGTCCCCCTCCGCGTGTTTCAACAGCTCCCTCACTATCTCACTCTATAATAACGGTACTGTCATGATCCAAGGCAAAGACACCTGTCTCTCTCTCTTTGACCACCTCTTCCCCTCCCTACTCCCCTCCTCTGCAACCAGGTTTTCCCCTGACTCTTCACCCAGCTCCACCCACTACTCCCTTTCTCTTCCCCTGACCCCCCTACACTCCAATAGGCTACATCCTCGAGAAGCACAGGTCGGCCCTCTTCCCTCCCCCCTCCCCTATGCCCTCCTCTCCCATTTCTCCCCCTTACAGTATGCCCCCCTTCATCACATCAGCCTTACCTCTAGCTGATATGCCCCTCGTCCAATCTGCACTGTCCCGGTACTCCAAACTTATCTCCTCCCCCATTTTCCTACCTGCCACCCCCCTTTTTAGTCCACCTCTCCTCCAACCCTCTCATCCAGTTAACTTTCCCTATGCTACCCTCATTCCGCCCTCTCACCCTCTTCTCCACCCCCTTCTCCCCTCGCTTTTTACCCCGACTTCTCCACAAACCCACTGCATCTCTCTCCTTCCCCCTACTCCTCCAGCATTGCTGTGCTACCCCCTTTCCCCCTTGGTAACCCTTTCAATTTCCCTCCCTTGGGCCCAGCAGAACCATTTCCTTTCTTCAACTTCCCTTTCTCACTCTGCCAGATGCCCGTTCCCTCATAGCCACCTCTCCAAGCTGACAGGACCTCTCCAATCACCTCCCCTCTTGTCCTCCCAAACTTCCTTCATTCATATGACTCCACGCAGTCCTCCCCTCTCCTTCTGCATCACCGCCTCGATCCGCACCCATCTCCCCCTAATTATGTCCTTCATTCCTTTCCTTCGTCCAACGCCAACAAAGACAACTCCCCCCTCACCTCTGATTCACCAACTCCCGCTCTCAACCTCCACCTTTCCTCACCTATGAACCATATACCCCAACTCTCCTCCTGTCCCCCACCTCTCCCTGCCTTCCAGCACCAATTTCACCCCATCGAGCCCCACAACCATCTGTGCTCTGCCCTACTCTCGCTGGAAAATAAGCTAGGCTCTATTATCACCTCCATCTCCCAGCTTGTAGCTACCATTTCACTGTTAAGCTCCAAAATTTCCACTTTTCCATACACCTCAACTCCTTTGGAAAACTCTCACCTTCCCACGAGATGCACCCCGCACCCCATAATAGCCAAGCTTAACCTGTCGTCTGCAAACATCGTCAACTCACACAAACCCTTGAACGCCACCCCTCTCCAACCTGCATATCCTAGTAACCCTACTATCTGCACTATTCAAGTCAAGTCAAGTCATAAAATTTATATAGCGCACTACATACCCAGAGGGTTTCAAGGCGCTTAGGAAGGGGAGGAGGATTATTTGTCAAATATCCACGTTTTAAGCTGCTTTCTGAACGCTGGGTGATTCTGGGTGAGGCGAAGGTAAGCGGGGAGTGAGTTCCATGTTTTGGCAGCCAGGTATGAGAAGGATCTGCCTCCCATGGTGGTCTTGTTGATGCGAGGTACAGTGGCGAAGGCTTGGTTGGAAGAGCGAAGTTGGCGGGAGGGGGTGTAGAAGGACAGTCGAGAGTTGAGGCAATCTGGTCCGATGTCGTAGAGTGATTTGTGTGCGTGGGTAAGCAGTCGGAAAGTAATCCTTTTATTGACGGGTAGCCAGTGGAGGTCTTTAAGGTGACCAGAGATGTGTTCGTTGCGTGGGATGTCTAGTATGAGCCTGGCTGAGGCGTTTTGGATTCGTTGGAGTTTCTTCTGGAGTTTTGCGGTAGTACCTGCGTAGAGGGTGTTTCCATAGTCCAGTCGGCTCGTGACTAGAGCGTGGGTGACTGTTTTCCTTGTTTCGGTGGGGATCCAGCGAAATGTTTTTCTGAGCATGCGAAGAATGTTAAAGCAGGAAGAGGATACGGCGCTGACTTGTCTGTTCATTGAGAGTGACGAATCCAGGATGACGCCAAGGTTCCGTGCATGGTCTGTCGGGATGGGTGCATTTCCGAGGGCTTCCGGCCACCAGGAGTCGTCCCATGCAGAGGGGGATGTACCTAAGATGAGGACTTCTGTTTTGTCTGAGTTCAGTTTCAGACGGCTTTGTTTCATCCATTCGGCGACTTCTTTCATTCCTTCGTGTAGGTTATTTTTGGCGGTGCTGGGGTCCTTGGTGAGAGATAGTATCAGTTGAGTGTCATCCGCGTAAGAGATGATGTTGAGGTTGTGTTGGCGGGCGATAGCCGCGAGGGGGCTCATGTATACGTTGAAGAGGGTGGGACTGAGTGAGGATCCTTGTGGTACGCCGCAGATGATTTCAGAGGCCTCGGACTTGAATGGTGGGAGGCGGACTCTCTGGGTTCTTCCGGTGAGGAACGAGGTGATCCATTCCAGTGCCTTTCCTTGGATTCCGATGTTTCTGAGGCGTTGTAACAGGGTGCTGTGGCAGACTGTGTCGAAGGCTGCAGAGAGGTCGAGGAGGATGAGGGCGACTGTGTCTCCATTGTCCAGTAGAGTTCGAATGTCGTCTGTTGCTGCGATGAGGGCGGTCTCAGTGCTGTGTTTGGTCCGGAAGCCAGATTGTGAGGGGTCGAGTGATTTGTTGGCTTCGAGGAAGGCGGCGAGCTGGTTGTTGACAGCTTTCTCGATGACTTTGGCCGGGAATGGAAGAAGCGAGATGGGGCGGTAGTTTTTGAGTTCGGTGGGGTCTGCTGTTGGTTTTTTCAGAAGGGCGGTGAGTTCAGCGTGTTTCCAGTCTTCTGGGAAGGTAGCGGAGTTGAAGGAGCAGTTGATGACGTCTCGGAGGTGCGGAGCTATGACGGAGTCTGCTTTGTTGAAGATGTGGTGAGGGCATGGGTCTGTGGGGGATCCAGAGTGGATGGAATTCATCAGGCGGATGGTGTCCTCAGTGGAGATTGGGTTCCAGGCGTTAAGGGTGTTAACGGGGGGAAGATGGTCAGCTGATGGTAGGGTGGGTTGGCTTCCGGGTTGGTTGTCAAAGCTGTTGTGGATGTCAGCAATCTTGTTGTGGAAAAAAGAGGCTAGGGAATCGCAGAGGGTTTGAGAGGGGGTGATGTCGTTGGAGTTGGCCGAGGGGTTGGAAAATTCCTTGACGATGTTGAAAAGTTCCTTGCTATTGTGGGCGTTGTTGTCAAGTCGATCCTTGAATGCTGTTTTCTTGGCTTTTCGGATCAGTTGGTGGTGAGTACGGATGGCGCTTTTGAAGGCGTCCTTGGTGCTGGTGGATGGGTCTTTTTTCCAGGCCTTTTCAAGGGATCGGCACAGTTTCTTGGCCTTCTTGAGGTCATCGTTGAACCATGAGGCCTTCTTGATGCCAAGTTTGTGTTGACGTTTTTTCAGTGGTGCTAAGGTGTCGGCGGTGTTGGATAACCAAAGGGTGAGGTTGGAGGCGGCTTCGTTGGTGTTAGAAGAGAGGGCTGGGGAGGGTTGAAGGAGTGATGTGGAGATCTGCTCCGTGGTGATTTTGTTCCAGTTTCTTTGTAGAGTCGGTTGGAGGTGGATGATGGGTTTCGGCTTGTTGTAGGTGAAGTGAACGCAGCTGTGGTCAGTCCAGAGGAGATCCGTAGTGTGGCTGAAGGAGACATGGTTGCTGGAGGTGAAGATGGGGTCTAGTGTGTGACCTGCAATGTGGGTGGGGGAAGTGACCAGTTGTTTAAGTCCGAGGTTGGCGAGGTTGTCTAAGAGGGTGGCGGTGTTGCGGTCGTTGATCTTCTCAAGGTGGAAGTTGAGGTCTCCCAGGAGGATGTAGTCTTTGGAGGGGAGCGCGTGTGGGGTGATGAAGTCCGTGATGTCTTCACTGAATTTTGCGCGGGGTCCTGGTGGTCTGTAGAGGAGGGTGCCTCTGAGTGTGGTCTTGGGGTCGATGTGGATCTGGAAGTGAAGGTGTTCAGAGTTGGCGAGGTTGGCGTCAGAGCTGGTTGAGATGCGGATTGATTTCTTATGGACGATAGCGATTCCTCCTCCTGTGTGGTCAGTGCGGTCCTTGCGTGTGATCTTATAGTCATCAGGGATAGCGATGGCGATGTCAGGGGCGGAGGAAGCGTTCATCCATGTTTCCGTTAGGAAGGCGACGTCAGGAGAGATGGTGTCTAGTAGGTTCCAAAGGTCAATGGCGTGCCTGTGGACCGAGCGGGTGTTGAGAAGGATGCATTGTAGGTGGTTGGGGTCAGGAATCTGTGTTGTGGTCGTAGCGGAGATGTTTTCGGTTCCGCTGAATCTGCAGTAGTAGCATGAGAAAGGTCCATGGGTGTGTCCAGGAGCGGCTTGGACGCAGTTGGGGGCGCGGCCGGGGTCAAGGGCTAGGAGGGTGGCGGCATCGTAGGTAATGCGGGAGGGCTGGGCAGCGCGAGGGGCAGGGGGACTGGCGCTGGGCGCGGTCCAGGCGCGGACGGGCGTAGACGGGCTTACCTTTGGCGCACCTTCGGCGTGGCCGTAGCGCGTGGACGCTGCGCGTGGGACCATCTGACATTAATGGACAGTGGAGGGGGCGGAGCGTGGGAGGGGCAGCAGGGAGGCGGTAGTGTGGCTGAGGGGCGGGCCTGGGGAGGTCAACAACAACAAAATGGAGGGTCCGAGTGGTAGGCAGACAGGGGTAACAATAGCAGAGATACAGCGAGTAAGCACAATCTGTCCTAAAGCGCTATGTTAATACAGCACAGTCTCACCAAAAGCGCTCCATCTCCATTCCGACCATCTCCTCTGTCAGTACCAAGCATCCACCTAAACCCCCCCAAGAACCCCCTGTATAAGAACAATATCCCTATCACCCTTCAGAGCCCAAGTGCCCCTGTCACCAAAACAGTCTTGACAGAGCTGTGCTGTCTGCTCTTCAACTGCAGATCTGCAATCAAACACAAACTTGAAATCCATCACCCTTCACAACATAGACATGCTATTCCTCAAAGAGACCTGGTTCAATGATACCTCTCACTCTATGTTTGATCTCCTACTACCCACAGGCTATTCTTTACATAGGAATGACAGAATTGACAAAGTTGGGGGAGGTGTTGCAGTCATCTTTAAAAACTCCCTTCAACTTAAGGCTTTTCCTATCAGCTCCTTCTGCACTTTTGAATGCCTATCTCTTGAGCTTCAATTATACCACCGCTTACCCCTCAGATTCCATGCCATTTACCGCCAACCGTGCAGCTGCCCTTTGTTTATGGAGGAACTCACTGACTTCTTTAGCGACCAATACTCGCAAAGTGACAATCAGTTCTTCGTGGGTGACTTCAACTCCCACTGGGGTTCCTCTCAAGACTCTTCTGCAAATGTGCTGGCCACCTTCCTCTCTACAAACGATCCTATTCAACACTGCACAGAATCAACACACTCTAAGGGATCAATCCTTGACCTTGTGATTTCTAAAGCAGGCATGCTTTCTATCACTACCCCTATTCATGTAGACTGGTCTGACCACCTCCTCATCCCATTCTCTCTTCACCTATCACATTCTGTAACTCTTGGCAAACCTAAGAGGGATATCTCCTGGTTCCGTGACACTAAAAATATTTACATCGGTTCCTTCTGTGAATCAGCTTTGCTATCACTTCCAAGGCTAGACCCGAACCTAGATGTTGACGAACTCACCTCCCAATGCCACAAAGTCCTTACAGTTGAAATCAATACGTCGCTCCTCTCCAAAGCAAAAAGAAAAGGCCCACTCCCTCAGAACCTTGGTTCAACAAATCCCTCTATGAAGAAAGGAAGCACCTTAGATTCCTGGAGAAATAATGGAGGCATGCGCCCTCCATCGATAACTTGGCCAGGCTTCGCTCAGCAAGAGCCAAGTACCACAAGCACATATTCCTTGGGAAAGCGTCGCACTTCAGAACCCTCGTTGACTCAGCCAAAAATAGACCCAAAAAGCTATTCGATCTCATCAAGAATTCCAACTGCTCTCCCCCAACCTCCAAGCTGGAGGATTCTACAAAGAAAGCAATGGATTTCGCTATATTCTTTGACGGAAAAGTGAAATCACTGGTAGACCAGGTTGCTCATCCTACCTCTCCAGAGGAGCGCAAATCCTTAGCCAGTTAGCAGAACTTTGACCCCCATCTCTGACGATGCCCTCCTCAACTGCATCTTCAAAAAAAAAAGCTCTCCAACAATTCCCTGGACCCCATCCCTGGTGCCATTGCCTTTGACTTCTATACCCATTCTCTTTCCTATTGGACCACTCTGGTCAACATCTCCCTCTGTCAAGGCTCCCTTCCTGTCTCCTTCAAAACTGGGCAGGTCACCCCACTGCTTAAAAAGCCCACTGGGGATGCGAATAACCTAAACAATTACCACCCCATCAATAACCGACCCTTTCTTGCGAAGATCACAGAAAGATGGGTAGCGAAACAACTCTCTCGTCGTATCAAGGACAATGATCTTCTTGATAATTTTCAGTCTGGCTTCATCCAAAACTACAGCACTGAAACAGCCCTGCTGCAAGTGATTGATGACACGCTGCGGATACTCGATTCGGGGGGATCTTGTCTTCTAATTCTCCTTGACCTTTCTGCAGCCTTTGACACTGTCACTCACAACACCCTCCTCAACACTCTCCAACAGAGAATGGGCATGGAGGTCACTGTGCTTAAATGGTTTGCTTCCTTCCTCTCCAATAGATCCCAAATGATCAAAATAGTGAACATTCTTTCATCTCCTTTGGCAGTAGGTCAAGGTGTTCCTCAAGGCTCTATACTTGTACCCACATTGTTCAATCTCTATTTAGAACCACTGGGAAATCTCCTTAGTAAATACGGGATCCACTATCATCTCTATGCAGATGACACTCAAATCTACCTCAAGGTTGCCTCCACTCACGATCTCTCCATCCTAAACTCTACTCTCGACTCCATTCAAAACTGGATGTCAACTCATCAACTGATTCTGAATCCCTCCAAAACTGAGTTCCTCCTTCTCTCCTCCTCGCTTTCCCCTCCCCCGGTTCAATCATGGATGGATCAGATGAACATACTTAACAATAAACCGATCATTGTCGACAGCGCAAAATTCCTTGGTGTCATACTTGACAAAAAACTCAATCTAATCTCCCACATCAGTTCCATTGCAAAGTCTGCTCGATACCAACTGCGCCTTCTTTGGGGAATTTGTCGCTTCTTCCCGGAGCAAGACCTTAAAACGATGGTCCAATCGCTGGTCCTCTCCAGACTTGACTACTGCAATTCTCTTCTTACTGGCCTCCCCAAATCCCATCTGTCCCACCTTAAATCTGTTATCCATTCAGTAGCTCGTTTCCTCTTTGGAGCCAAAAGAAGCGACCACATCACACCCATGTTATCCAACTTCCGCTGGCTTCCCATCGAGGCAAGATCTATCTACAAGACTGCCTGTATCACCTACAAAGCCTTGCATTCCTTCTCTCCTCACTACCTGGCGAATAAAGTGAAACTCTCTGGAGACTCTAGACCATCACGTAATGCGGAAAACTTACTGCTCGAACCTCCCACTTTCAAGAAGGAAAGATCGATGGCCCAATACTTTTCAGGCAATGCAGTGAGAATCTGAAACTCACTTCCGCCTCCGCTCTGGACCATCACCTCCTCCCAGGTCTTCAAAACTGATCTCAAGGTTCTCCTCCTTCAAAGACACTTCCAAATTTATTTTACACCCTCTCTTTTGCCTGAAGGAAGACCTTACATTATAGAAAATCCTATTCTCCATGACTATGGAAGTGCCTTCCCCGTGTGTTTTTGTGGTCTGAGTGTCTGCCAAGTATTGCAGCATTATCCTTTTACCTGTGTTTGATACTCTTTTGTAACATGCACACGTCACTTTTCTATTGTAACACACTGTTTGCTACCTCTTACATTTTGTTTGCTTTAGATACTTGCACAAGTGCCACCATTGCCTACGTAACGTTTGTTCTTGTGTTTGAGTGTCTGCCATTTATTGCAGTATCATCCTTCTACCTGTGTTTGGTACTCTTTTGCAACATGCACACGCCACTTTTCTCTTGTAACACACTGTTTGGTACCTCTCACATTTTGTTTGCTTTAGATACCTGCACAAGTGCCACCATTGCCTATGTAACGATTGTTCTTGTGTTTGAGTGTCTTCCATTTACTGCAGTATTATACCACTACTTGTACTTTGTATACCTTTGTAACCTGCACACATGTCACTTTTTCCTCCTATAATGTACCGTTTGCTACCTCTTGTATTTTGTTTGCTCACATTTTTCACTTTTGCCTCATGTAACTTAATGTTTGCTGTTGTAATTTGTTCACTTTCAAGCTTCTCCTCATGTACCATTACTGTTCCTTTTGTGAAGCGCTCTGACACCTTCGGGTTAAGTCCGCGCCATATGAAAACACATTAAATAAATAAATAAATAAATAAAAAATTTGGTTTTATCCACCTCAGAAAACATCCCAGATGAGAATGCACCTGGGGAGATCGTCTCAAGCAGCCAAGAGGATCTGGGGAAGGTACTGTGCTACCCTGTATTCAATGCACAATGGATGCATTTGTGACAACAGGCCTTCCTTCGACAGTGGCTACAATGACCATGCAGCCAGGTGATGATTAGGCTTGACTGACTCATCTGCGACTAACCCCTCTTCTCCTGGTCTAAAGAAAGTTACACTTCTTAACAACAAGTTCACTTCCTCTATTTCCACCTCACCACCATAGCTGGTTGTGCTGTCTGTGATCCACGGGCACTCCCTCCATTCTGAAGTAGGACCCTTCATAACTCTGAGTTTGTAGATCATGCTACAACCGCTACAAACTTCTCATCTATTGTCCCCAGTCAGACTGGAGCAGACATCAATAGGAGGAACAGGGGGACAGCCAAAAGGTCTTCTTTTCCTTCTCAGATCTCTCTATCTGTGACTAAGAGGAAGGATTGGATAAAGTGGAGGAGCAGGTGTGGAGATTTCAGTGGATCAACCTGGGTGCCTTGTGCTGGCAGCATTTGATTAAGGCGCAATCATTCCAATGCATTATTGGAGGTGGAAGGCATATTAATATGGGATCCTGATGGGTCTAAGCTGATTCCAATGATCCGCTCTCCTTTGGCCCATCTCCTCCAACTATACCGTCCTCACTCTCTGATCAGGTTGTGAAGAGGGAACTCCCATCCTCCTTTGGTTATTCCACCGCTGGCCCGGCTCAGAATTTCCCTATGCTGGGGTTTATTTAGCTTCTCCTCTTACAGCACAGAGAGGGTTATCACAAAGACTCTCTGGATCTGAAGCCCGCCCATCTCAAGATTCAAGTGGTTCTCTGAAAGTTATCTAAAAACATGACTCAGAGTAGTTGAAGCTCCTCAGTCAGCTATTCAAAAGGCTGTGGACACTAATAGCTTTGGGATTATTCAGCATGAGAGGCAGATTACCACTCTATCCTCAAGGATAGAGTGGTAATCTGCCTCTCAGAACAGGTTGTGTTAGAATAATCTGCAGGTCCTGGGAGTCCCCGACGAGGCAGAAGGGGGTCACCACCCTGGCTTTGTCATTCATCTGTTGTGATTGAGATATGGACTGTATGGTACAACAAGCTCCCTGTTTCCCATTTTGACTTTCCAGGAAGCCCTTCAGGTATCCAAGGGCTATATTGATTAATATTGGTAATTTTATTCTCAGGGAAGAGATCTTTCGGGCTGCCACTCCTAAGCCTCTGAAAGCTAGCGGCATTGACTTCTTCGTCTGATCAAATTTCTGCAACAAAACAGTCATGAGGCGTTGGCAGCTCTGCGAACATATTCTGCCACTTCAGAAACCTGGGGCCTCTGACTCTCTCATGGAGCCTGCAACTCTGCTGATTCATAAGGAATGTCAGACTCTCTACTGCTATGACAGTCTATAGACCCAAGAACTGATAACTCAGTGGTAAGCGAAGGGCTGAGAATGTTATATCGTTTTTGATAATTTTCATTTTTTTGTTGGGTGTAAAAGACTTCTTATGTTTTTTTTTCACTATGGTGCTTAATCCAAGTTGAGGGAAAATTAGCTTCTAGATTCAGCAGGAGATTGACCCTCCTGGAGCTGGTAAGGGAAAGGGTAAGGCCTATGCGCGCTAGGGCAGGGGTGTGGGTTGTGGGTTGCTGAGCTGGTCGTTATGTGCTTTGCAGGACTCATATTTTTGTTACATTTTTCTTTTTTTTAATTATTGACTCTTCTTTTTATTTGGATTTGTTTCAGTTAGGTCTTTTTCTCTTTTTTTGCTGACTCCTTATCTCAAAGGAAGCAAAAAAGGAAAAAGAGGTGGAAACAAAAAAGATTTTCTCTTTAAGTAGACTCTCTGGGGGGTCGGCGGTCAGGTCCTTAAAAAATCCTAGGAGTTGGGGCATGGGCCCTAGGTGCAAAGAGCACAGCAATGGGGATTTGTTCAGATTTCCACCAAGGGAGATAGGTAGCTCAGGAAGGGAGATTGGGTGGGTCAGAGGAAGAGTAGCACGGGGAAGGGGGATCACTTCTTTGTCTTATTGAACATCTGGGGCAGTATTCTTTGCAATTTGATTTGGAGTAAGGCAGTCCATAGTAGTAAAAGCTGTTATCGGAACATTTACATATTTTTTTTCAAACTGTAAGGGGGAGTAGTAGCTTGTGGACTCTATTTAATAATGGTAACATGTAGTAACAGCGGCATTCCTATTTAGCAGCTGCATATTCTCTCATGGAGTGTTAATGGGGTTAAATCACCACAAAAACTTAAACTGGTACAGAGAGCAACTTAACACGCTTTGATCCCTAATTCTCTGTCTCCAGGAGACCTATCTTTCTCAGGTGGAAGGTGTACTATTAAAAGAGCTAGGCTATCAGACGCGTTCCCTTTCTTGTTACGCTTCTGCTCAGAGCACTTTTAGCTCAGGACAGTAGGTAGGGGTACTGCAACATGGGACAGATTGGGGGAGTGCTGGCCGATAGCAACGATCCAGAAGGATGGCTAATTGTTCACTTTCTGTGTTTTATACGGTCTGAACATGGATGACCCGAAGTTTTTTCAGTTCCTCTTATCTGAGTTGCATCACTAGGCCCCACCTAACAATATATGTGGTAATTTTAATTTGGGGCTGTGTCCCAAAAATGATTCAGTATACTAGCGTGTTTCCTCCTATCTGCTTTCTGACAGACCTTCTCGACAGGGCAAGTATTGGCTCCGGGAGGGCTGTATCGCAGTTAATTTCCTCATATTCTCTGTTTGATCTTTGGCGGTTTAAGCATCCTCGGAATACGAGGTTTACATTTTAATCCGTGCTCCTTAATGTTATGTCTAGGCTAGATATGTTTTTGGTTACTAGTACTTAAGTTTCCTCTTTAAATATTACATGCAATCCGCAGGTTCTGTCCGATCATAACTCTCTGTCATTATCTTTTTCACTAGGGAAGGTTGTGCAGGCACCCGGCCCACCAAGATGAACATTCTAACACAGGCTTCTGTTAAAGGATAGTTATGTCAGCGCCATGGATGCACATTTAAGTCAATGCCTTGAGTTTAATGTCAAATCAGCTCTAGTTCTGGTGTTCTGGGATTGCCTTTAAGGCCTCATGTGGAGGACAGACACTTCAATGTTACTCCTGTGGAAAAAGGGGGCATTGATAGAGTAAATGACAGCACAATGGACTCTTAGCGTTTCAAAGCCTCCCTCAGGAAACAAATCTGGGATAGAGTGGTTAAAAACGTAAGGTCTCGGCAGATGACCTACTTTAAAATAGTGAGAAAATGGGGTGATTTTTTTTTATTTAAGGTAAGAGATAGATCCAGTTTAAATAGCATTTGGCTGAATAGGGAACAAGGTGCTAGATGTAGGTAATTCCCATTTACAGACTCTTAAATACCGAATTTTACTGAATCGGTATTTAAGAGTCTGTAAATGGGAAGGGGGCAGATTTAGGTAATTCCGAATTTTGGAATACCGAGTCTGTAAGATTCGGTATTTACCGATTCGTTAAATACCAAATCGGTATTGCCCATTGATTCCTATGGGCCTTGAAGCCCATAGGATACCAAATCCTGCAAGAGTGCAGGGGGTGTCACTTTGACACCCTCTAGCACCCCAAGTACAGGCTTGTGTGACATGTGGCACACATGCATGCCCAAAGGGCATGTCTGTGTGTCACATGGAGGAACAAGAAAAGGTCCCACAGCAAATCAGCTCAAAAAGGAAACAACCCAAGTGTAGTTCACATATTCCTCTAAGTACCAGGTCTAGCTTAAACTGTATACCATGTAAGCATAAACAAATGTTGAGAAAAAATGTAAACCATAAAGGATGTGTGTCTTATAAAAATATACAATTTATTACAATTCAGATATAAAAACAAGTAGTTTATACAATAAATGTGCCCAAATACACAATTTCTTATTCGTTAAAAACAGTTAAAAATCACAATTTATTTAAAAAAACATTTTATCACGAATGTCACAGTTGTTCTTGTAGTCGACGCAGCGTTTCGGCGAACATTTGTTTATGCTTACATGGTATACAGTTTAAGCTAGACCTGGTACTTAGAGGAATATGTGAACTACACTTGGGTTCTTTCCTTTTTGAGCTGATTTGCTGTGGGACCTTTTCTTGATCCTCCTAATTAGACTCCTTGTCCCCTATTTAACTATAGAGGAGGCCTCCCTTCCTTTTTCATTTGTGTGTCACATGGCACAGGTGTGCATGCACAGATGTGCATGCACACCTAAATTCGGTATTTTACCACACAATAGGATTGTGTGGTAAAATACCGACTCTTAAGGGCCTGTGGCACTCTTAGGAGTGTCAGCTACATATGGATTTACCGATTCAGGTAATATATACCTATTCAGTATTTTACTGAATCGGTATATTTACCGAATCGGTAAAATTAATGAATCGGTAAAATTACCGATTCGGTAGGCCCCCTACATCTGAAAAGCCTAATACCGGTCGGAAACGGCCAAAATCGGCCGTTTCCGACCGGTATTAGGGCTCCTACATCTGGCCCAAGAATGGGTCCTCAGCTACCATTTCCGGTACAATCTGCAAAGTTTTTCATAGGTTTTATCAGGACCTAGATAATGATGACTGCTCATACTCCTGGAGGACATTTGTGCCGGGACAGTGATCCCACACAAAAATGTGTCGAACAAATGAATTTTTTCAGCTAAATTCGAGGTTTGCCGGGGATTCTGGGTAGGGAAATTTTGAGCGATCCACACAAGCCATACCTCACTGGACTCCCTAGGGTGTCTAGTTTTTAGAAACATGTGGGTTTGGTAGGTTTCCCTAGATGGCCTCAAGCCCAGGGCCCAAAAACTACCTGCAAAACCAGGTAGTTTTGTGATAGGTAATTTGGAAGTCTCCACAGTACGATTTGGACCATTTCCTGTTGCAGCCACTATGTCTACCCACACAAGTGAGGTACCATTTTGCTCGGAGGACTTTGGGGAATGCAGGCTCGGAGGAATTTTGTGGATCCACACAGATTCCAGAACTTTCCATCACTGAAATGTGAGGAAAATGTGTTTTTTTACAAAGTTTGAGGTTTGCAAGCGATTCTGAGTAAGATAAGTCAACTCATTCAGACTTCCCCTGGGTACATAGTTTTCAAAAATGTATAGGCTTGCTAGGTTTCCTTAGGTGCTGGCAGAGCTAGGTTCAAAATCTACAGCTAGGCAATAAAAGGGTCAGTTTTCAGTGTAAAGATGTGGTGTGTCCATGTTTCATTTTGCGCCGTTTCCTGTCATGGGCACTAGGCCTACCCACACATGCGAGGTAACTTTTTTCTCTGAAGACTTTGAGGAATGCAGGGTGGGAGGAATTTTGTGGATCCATGCAGATTCCAGAACTGTCCATCACAGAAATGTGAGGAAAATTTGCTTTTTTTAACAGAGTTTGAGGTTTGCAAGGGATTCTGAGTAAGAGAACCTGGTGAGAACCACACAAAGCACCCCATTCAGGATTTCCCTGGGTGTTTAGTTTTCAAAAATGCATATGTTTGCTAGGTTTCCATAGATGCCAGCAGAGTTAGGGTTCAAAATCTAAAGATAGGCACTTTGCCAAGACCGGGTCAGTTTTCACTGTAAAAATGTGGTGTGTCCATGTTGCGTTTTGGGCCGTTTCCTGTTGCGAGCAATAGGCCTACCCACAAAAGTGAGGTATCATTTTTCTGAAATGACTTTGGGAAATGCGGCATGTGTGGAATTTTGTGGATCTACGCAAATGCAAGAACTTTCCATCACAGAAATATGAGGAACATTTGTGTTTTGTTTACAAAGTTTGAGGTATGCAAGGGATCCTGGGTATCACAACCTGGTGGCAGCCAGACAAGTCACCCCATCCTGGATTCCCCTGGGAGTCTCATTTTAAAAAATTTACATGTTTGCTAGGTTTCCCTAGGTGCTAGCAGAGCTAAAGTTAAGAATCTACAGCTAGGCACATTGCAAAAAAAGGGTCAGTTTTCATTGTAAAAATGTGGTGTGTCCATTTTGAGGTTTGGGCCGTTTCCTGTCGTGGGCACTAGGATTACCCACACAAGAGAGGTATCATTTTTATCGGAAGGCTTTGGGGAATGCGTGGTGGGTGGAAATGTGTTGAGCTGCGCACATTCCAGAACTTTCCATCACAGAAATGTGAGGAAAATATTTTTTTTACAAAGCTTGAGGTTAGGAAAGGATTCTGGGTCACAGAACCAAGTAAAAGCCAGGCAAGTCACCCCATCCTAGATTTCCCTGGTTGTCTACTTTTCAAAAATTTATAGGTTTGCTACGTTTCCCTAGATGCCGGCAGAGTTATGGTTCAAAATCTACAGCTAGGCACTTTGCATAAAAAGGGTCCATTATCACTGTAAAGATGTGGTCTGTCCATGTTGCGGTTTGGGCCGTTTCCTATCGCGGGCACTAGGACTAACCACACAAGAGAGGTATCATTTTTATTGGCAGAGTTTGGGGAATGCGGGTGGGTGGAGGTTTGTGGATCTGCGCACATTCAAGAACTTTCCATCACAGAAATGTGAGGAAAATACTTTTTGTTACAAAATTTGAGGTTTGGAAGAGATTCTGGGTCACAGAACCAAGTAACCATTTTGTGGATTTCAAAACATGCATAGGTTTGCTAGGTTTCCTTGGGAGCCAGCTGCACTAAGACCCAACATCCACTGGTAGGCACATCCTGAAAAAAGGTCTGTGCCCAAGGGGGGCAGAAAGACTGTGGCTATTTTTTGGGTGGGTGGAGACATTGGGATGTACATTCTGTGCAGCCCCCACCCCTATGTTTAAAAAAGCCAGCATAATCGCCGGTGCCTAGTGGGCTCTCTGCCCCCCCGGGGGCAGATCATGTACTACTTCCCCATCTGCCTACTGGGTGGGGAGAAAGGCTGTGCCATTATTTTTTTGGGGGTGTGGGAGCTTTGGCAAAACCATTCCGGGGAGCCCCCACCCCTGAATGTTG
Source organism: Lissotriton vulgaris (assembly GCF_964263255.1). NCBI lineage: Eukaryota > Metazoa > Chordata > Amphibia > Caudata > Salamandridae > Lissotriton > Lissotriton vulgaris. Next base: position 1,320,672,841 of record NC_141691.1, read on the forward strand.
AAATAAATGTATCCCTGGTGCCCAGTGGGCTTTCTGCTCCCCCGAGTTAGGAGGCTGTGGCATTTTTTTTGGGTGGGTGGGGGCATTGGCATCCCTATTCTGGGCAGCCCCCACCTCAAATTTTGAAGGAAAAAAAATCCCTGGTGCCTAGTGGGCTTTCTCCCCCAAGGTGGCAGATAAGGGGCTATTGCCCCATCTGCATACCGAGGGGGGCAGAAAAGACTATAACATTTTCCTTTGGGTGAGGGCATTGGCATGCCCATTCTGGGCAGCCCCCACCCCTACCAATATATAATACAAAATCCCTGGGGCCTAGTGGGCTTTCTGCCGTCCCCCCACGGGGTTGATCAGGGGCTATTGTGCCTTCTTTGGGGGGTAGGTTGGGGGTATTGGCATGCTCATTCTGGTCAGCCCCCACCCCTAGTCTATAAAAAGATCCCTGGTGTCTAGGGTGCTTTCTGCCCCCACCCCTTCAGGATGTAAATGTACAGGAATTTATATAGCACAAATTACAGAGCGGTTTCTAAGCGCTTGCTTAGGGAACACATCCTGGTATTCCTCTGTGAGATAACCCTGCCAGGGTATCTGCAAGGTGAAAGCCAGGCATCCCGCCGCGAGGGGCCGTTGTGGAGATTAAGCAAGCTATTGCCCAGAGTCGCAGAGTGTGAACCCGTGAATCGAGTAGGCACCGGAGCGAGAATTGTCGAGTCCATGGACATTTTAGGACTCAAGACCCCACCAAGCCAGGAATTGAACCCTGGTCCCGAGCTAACCTCTGCTTCCAGGTCTGCCTCCTCTAACCAGTGAGCCAGTAATTACAGTACGTTCACTGTGAGTTCAAGTTGAGCGTTGAGAATGATGAGTGAGTTGTCTGAATGCAGACTAGACACTGTGAGTAACAGCATGCTTCTTATCTTTGGTAGCAAGTGGGGTCTCAGATATTGTTTTAATTATTGCATCGATCAAGGATGGAAGATGAAAGAAAGAAATATTGTTTGTGTCCTGCAACAATCTTACAGACTACTGATATGCCTTCATATGTGACATATTGATATGTCTTGAAATTGGAAAGGATGTGGTATAACTGCAAGAGCTGCTGGCTTTGAGTTGGTGAACCAGGTTTGAGTCTCAATGCCAGCTCACCATCTTGTGATTCTGGGCAAATCAAATAATCTCCTGTTGTCTACAAAAATGAATGTGTCCTTGTATAATGTAATTGGTGCTCAGGTAAAGTGCCACAATGCATTCAGGTCGCTCAAGCTATATAAAACTGCAAAAAAACAAAGTCTAAGGTAATTTTTCAGGAAATGCATTCTTACACTTTGGAAGCAAAATGTATTTGCAAATATAAGGAATAGGCAGGTTGGAGATGATGAGGCTCCAGGAAACGATAAAAAAACCAACATAGCTTTGTTAACACATAAGGATGTTTTAAAGGCGTGAAATACTTGGATGATGCTGAGATAAGACACCAGACCAGTGAGAGCAAAGCAGCTCAAGAACTGTGTCTGTGCGTCCGGAAAGCTGCCGCAGATCATGCTGACACACATGACGAAGGGGGTGAAGCCCTTCCAGCCCCATTGTTGTGGCATGCCTGACTTAGGCTCTGTACCTCCATCTTACATTCTAAACAGCCTGTTGCATGCTCCCGTTAAGCAGGGTCAATGTACCCACTGACTGTTGCTCTGTGAGCAGTGGGCTTTCATTTATTCACAATGTTTCCTCGGAAAATTACATACAAGTTCACAGTAACTTCCTCTTTTGCTTCATCAGACATGTTCTGTGTACATAAAAGGCATTTTAATTGTACAAAACTGTAATTTAGAAAAATCTACATCTGAATAATGTGGTGATGGTAAAGGGTACGCAAATGGTTCTCGGCTAGTTGAGGAGCCAAACAATGTATTATGTGGTAAGTATGTTCCCCTTACAAAAAAGTTGAAAGTTAAGTTGTAGGAAGCTGGCTCTGTATATGCTATACCAACGTGAGGTACAGTGTGCACAGAGTCCAGTGGATCTCCAAAGGTAGGCAGAAGTTAAAGTAGATAATACCTTACTCTCTATTAGTGGTAGTGTAGGCGGGCAGTAAGGGTAGTGTTAAGCATTTATTGTACACACTCAGAAAAGAAATGATGTCAGACTGAACTTGGACCAATTTGTTTGTATAAAAATGTTATTTAGTTGTATTTTTATTTCTAGAACCAAGCCAGGCCTAGTACAGGTAAGTGTAATGGCACTTTACAAGAATAATGCAGTTGAATGCAATTGGATTGGTTACAGGCAAGTCACTTGTTCATAAACAGTTGAAATTCCTTTTCAGTTACTTTTGAAATTACTTTTTAAGTTCCTTTTCAGATTACTTTTCCTACTCAGTGTGGTATACCTAGATAGGAATACTACACTGGGACATTTCCTGGATAAAGGTAAGTATGCAATTTATCAAAACACACTTGTATGATTTTTCATAGAATTTCCAACTCCACACACAAATCTTTTTTACACAAAAGCAGTCAATGAAATCCTATGGGAGGAAATGGAGTTATCGGTTTACAGGTAAGTACTTGGTTTTGGAAGTTGGGTTTCTGGGGTTAGAACAAGGGTTTCCCCAGGGTCAAGTATGCACTCTCAAAGCACTCTCAGTGAACTAGGGTGACCAGGCACAGAGTGCTGTGGCTCAATGGTATCCAATGGGGGATGGGGACCTCTAGTTAGGGGCTGCTCATGAGCGGGGCCAAGGTTGAGGGAGCAAAGCTCCTGGACTTAAGCTCAGGGCAAAGGTGTTTCAAGTAAGCACCCAAGGTGCACCCACAGCTGCACTAGGGTGGCTGGGTGCAGGGTGCTGTGTTGGAGTCTGTTGACGTGTGACTTTCAATGCTGAGTCTCCGGTTCGAAGAAACACTGCAGGCTGGGGCACGAAGATCTGTTGAAGGCAACCACCAGTTGGAGAGGTTTGTTGAGATGTCATGGGATGCCAGGACACCATAGGATGGGCCGTCCAAGGCCGTGGGATGTTGGGTCTTTTGGCGTTTGGTTTTCTTACCGGCTCCGGTCACGGTCGGGGGGATCCGCCAGAAAGGGGCTGCAGGTGTCGTCAGGAGATTTGAGGTAGGTCAGGGATCACCAGATCCCAGGTCAGGATTGCCAGGGAGATCTCCTCATGACATTGGGCCACTCGAACTCAGGCAGGGGGTGTCGTGTGCAGATTGGTACAGACTCACGGATTTGCCCGGAGCCAGGATCTGTTGGTGAGCAAATCCGGTGCTCACTGGAGACAAAGTTTGGTTGGAGAAGGCAGGGCAGGTCCTCTGGGTTCTGAGAGGCTGCTGGCTGCAGGACACACCAGCAATCCGCTGGAGCAGGTCGAGGTCCAGACAGGCCAGTAGGGCTTGGGTCAAGTCAGTTGGTGTCCTTCTCTTTTTCCTTCAGCATGGCTATGTGGCCTTCTTCTTGTTTCTTCTTGTCTGAGGAGGCAAGGTTTGGGTTCGCCCCTAAATACTAGATTTAGGTGTGTTTCAGATAGGTACAGGTTGGGGCAAATGGGTCCCTTCCTTGGGGTGGGTACACCCCCTATTATGTCACCCTCCAGTGGAAGGGGGCATGAGCCTCACTCTGGTTGGCTGGGTCCCTCATCTTCAAGATGGCAAGGACTGAGAGTTGTGCTTCACCTAGCCTCCCCCACCTGAGGGGTGGGGTTAACAAAAGTGGGCATACCTCTCGGCCTATCTCGGTTTTCCCGCCAATTCTCCCACCCAAAGTGGTGGTCAGTTGCTGGGAGCAGCAAATGGCTGGGGCAGCTCACAGAGAGGGCAAGCCTTTGAAGCTTTCCCTTCATGTACCCTGCACTTCCTGGGGGAGTAGGCTTGGCACCTCTGCCCAGGATGTTCTTTGTTTCAGGACTTCAAGAGCAGGAGGCTCGCGAGTCAGGAGTCCGGAAACATGTCTTTGTGGTGGCACCTGTTAAGTAGCTAGTCAGCCAAGACACCAGAGTCAGGTTGTTTATCAGCGGGTATCTCTAAGATGTCCTCTGAGTGAATGTTTCATTAAATCCCACACTGGCATCAGTGAGGGTTTATTGTGCTGAGAAGTTTGATATCAAACGTCCCAGTTTTCAGTAAAGCCATTATGGAACTGTGGAGTTTATAATGACAAAATCTTAGTTCATATACTCTTTATGACGTTAGTACACTTACAATGTCTAAGAAGGGACTTAGACATTGTAGGGGTATTGGGCTTGTGCACCTGTACCCTCACCAGTGGCATAGTGCACCCAGCTAGAGGGGTGGATGACCTATGCCATAGGCACTGGGTTGCAGGCATGGCATACAGGGGTGTGTGCCATGTTGACTCTTCTCGATGTTTTGCACCAAAACTCGCAGCCTGTAATGGCAGTGTGTGACAGGGTATGAGGCCTCCAAGGGTGGCACAATATGTGCTGCAGCCCTGTGAATCCTTCCCTTGTCACAGTGCCCTTGGTGCTCCTGGTATCTTTTACAAGAGACTTACGTGCGGCCAGGGGGTTGCCAATTTGGGTGTGCAGCAGTATAGATTTAGGAAAAGAATATAGGCCCTGGGTACCTGGTTGGCAGGAACCCAGGGCAACTTTGTCAAAGAGCATCAACATCAGGCATAGAGTATGGGGCAACCATGCAAAAAGGGGCACTTTCCTACATAAGTGACTCGTACCTCTTCGGTAGAATGATATAAGATTAAATGAAGTTTGTATACCAAAGGGCATATTTACTAGAATGGTGGCAAAGGGCAACAGAGCAAGCTGCCTTGCTGTGCTGCCCTACATCACAGGAAAATGGCAGGAATGCACAGTATTTATCCAATATGATGCATTCCTGTACTTTCCTGCTGTGCTGGAACCATTTTAGCAGGCAAGCACTTACACAGGTACCCTTGCAGCATGGCGCAAGGGTGGCTGTATTACAGGTAGGATTGTTTTGTGCAGGAAGGGGCACTTTCCTGTACAAAAACAATCCATAACGGTGGTTTGCTCTTTCTATGTGTGCTGAAGAATGAAGGAGGAAAAAACAAGAAATAAACATATTTTTCCTTGTTATGCCTAACCTGGAGAGGCGTAAGATTTTGACTCATTCCCAAGTTTACATGTCCTTGTAAATCTGGGAACACCATGTTTCGTGGGAACACCCACTGCAATGCCCATGGCCATGGAACATCTCCCGTGCGGGAGTAAGGCAACACAGCGGTTGGAGTGTTTCACTACTCCATATTTTTGAAGCTATTGAAAGCCTTCATAAATTTGACTTGGGGCTTTGCGTCGTGCGTGTATCACACTACGTGGTGCAAGCATGACGCAAAACCCTCGTAAAGATGCCCCCAAGTGAATAACAGAGATGTATGACAAAAAAAGATAAGATGTTTACATAGAGAACTGTCTATCAGTAAAAATGATAAAGTTAACTTCTATTAGTAGTGTAAAAATAAATTATGGGACCGGCATGGGTCTCACAAATAGACAAACAACAATAATGCTTGAAGATTTGGGTTAGGTGAGTTGTGGAACGTAAAAACATTATTACAATTTGAAAACGTCTAAATCTGCTGGACCTAGTGACCTACATGGGAGTCCTCTGAGTACTGAGTGAGATATTACTCATGCCTGTACTCGGCAATTTTGAAAAATCACTGTAGAGTGTTGCAGCAGCAGAGACCTCTTGAAGAGCAAATGTCATGTGGCTTTTGAAAGGGGCGCAGCAAGGGACCCAGGAAGTTAGCACTCAGCATATTTAAATAAATGCCAGATAAAATCATAAAGTAGTCACCAAGCGGGATTACGTTAAAGGGGGTACCATTTATTAAGAACCAGCAAGGCTCTTTGTCCAATACATTATTTCAAGCAAAGCCGCCTGTCATAAGGTTGGATTTGAAAGCTTTTTGTTATATGCTGTAATTGCTGTAATATTTAAGAGAAAGAGGCAGAGACATGTAGGGGGGCGGACAATACAGTTATGGCAGCACATTTGACAGGCACCGACGTAATGCTCAGATGCAGTATTAAAATGCTGTGTAGCAAGTATAGTAAGGAAGAACTACGTAACCAGATGTAAAAACACAGAACAAACATACCATTTTTCGTTGACTGAGGGGCAGGAAATTGACAGTGCATACCAACGTGGAAAGCATGAACAATGGGGTACTAAAGGTAATTAAAAGCACCTTTTACACACGGTATCATCAATTTTATCAAATCAGTTTTCTGCTGGGAGCTCTAGTGTTCCGTCGAACCTCTTTGCAAACAGTGGCATGAGCTAAATGTACTAACATTTGTCATAACAGATGGCAGAAATCGAGACTCCTGACAACACTGGGGAACCTTACACCCCAAGCTTAACGACTAAACCTCTACAAGGTGGAAGCGTAACCTCATTTAGCCCACTGGGCTCTCTATTCTGCACCGCCCTGCTAATATTAACTTGAAACGAGAGAACACCTAATGAGGGAACTGGAAAATGTTATACCCAATTATCAATATCTCGGAGACGTGACAAAGAAGGTGAGACGTGACAAAGGCGGTAGGAGATATATTAAGATAATGAATAGTATCACAAGAAGCATTTTCTCACTACAGATCACAAATGTTCAGGTGAGAAAAGTATTTCCAACCACAAGCGTTGTTAGATCTTGCTAAACGTTAATCAGATTAATTTTAAACTTTACATTTTAAACTTTACTTATCAAATATACTGTACAAAAACACAGAAAGATTGAAATATATAAATATGTAAGGGCAGATGGGCACCCCACCACGCGATCATAGAAAAATCTACATTTACCCCAATCTCTTCATCACCCAGATGGTCTGTCAGACTTTTTGAGGTCTGGTGGATGGAGACAAAAATGGAGGACTAGAAATTCAGGATTACAATGTTCAGAATTTGGTATGTGTGTACTTGCTTGTGTGCTTCTGTGTATGTGTTCATTCTGGACATTATGTGTGTGCGTGTGTGTGTGTGTGTGTGTGCGTGTGTGTGTGTATGCGCGCAGGTGTGTGCATATGTGTGTGTCAGCCTTAGGGTGGTCTTCATCCAAATGTTTTGTCCTCCTTTATATTTGCTTATCTTGTTTTTGTTGGCCTTAGGACTTTGCATATTTTACCACCTTTGACCAGTTCTAAAGTGCATGTGCTCACACCTTACACCATGGTAATATTGGCTTATCCCTAATAGGAATATTTACTTTACTTTTAATTCCCCAGTAAAGGGGTACTACATGTGCCCAGGGCCTGTAATTTAAACGCTGCAAGTGGCCTGCAGCACTGATTATGCCAATCACTTATGTAGCTCTTCAGACATGTGTCTAGTCTGCCAGTCCAGTCTGTGTGTGCACTTTTAAACTGACATTTCAACGTGGCAGAATAAACCTTTTTTCCAGACCCAAACCGCGTTTTAACTACATATGTCATCCCTAGGGTAGGCCCGGACATCCCAGAGGAAAGTTGCAATTTATTTAAAAAGTTGAGCAAGTGCCTTTCTGTTTTACATGTCTTGGTAGTAAAGTACTCTGACATTCAATTTTCACTACTGCAAGAACTGCCTCTACTGTAGGATAACATTGTTGTTATCTTTAATAATCTGTAATTTCAAAATGGGAACAGGTCATCAGTTCATGTCCAGCACCACAAATGTCATAAATATGGTCCTTAGGTCCCTGGGTCACGTAACTGGATGTAGCTGATAGTTGGGCTTTGTGTATTCCTTCTGGACAGACACACAATTGAGAGCTTAGGAGTGCCTGGATGGGCCATTATTGTCGGGATGGGAAGGTTGAGCTGGGCTCAGCCCAACTTACACTCGAATAAGCTGTACCCGCATACCCCATGTAGTTAATCTGGAGCCAGACTTGGGAATGCTAGATACCTGAGAACTTCAAAGGGAAACCTCTAAAAGCTTCTTCCCCACTTCAAGGGCACAACTGGGTATTAATACTGGACCTCAGACAACAACATTTCAGTACACTCACTTCTGGATCCGTAGATACTCTGCCAGGAAGAAGGACTGCTGCACTGCTGAAGGACTGCCATTCTACTGGGCGTCTGCCCTACTGAACTACTGCCTTGCTGGATCCCATTCTTGCTGTGCTGACTTGATGCCCTCCGACCTGATGGAGAAGGACTGGACCTGGATCTCTTGAAACCAGAAACCCAGAGTGACTCGAAGGACTAGCTGTCTGGCTTCCTGATCTGAAGCCTCAGGGACATAATAGGCTTTCAATTTCTTCAGAGGCAACGGACTTCTGAGCCAACAGCACAATGTTTTCTGATAGCACTTTTAAACGGTGTATGACGTCCCTTTGGCCGTAGCCATTCCCTTGGTCTTATGGAACTCGTAGTGCACGGTATTTCTCCAGTGAGTCATCGTGAATCCCCGATGTTTGCTTGTTCCTCCAAAAATCGGCTCCAAGTTCCCAGCGCGACAGCGTCAGTGGAGCTGTCACAGGCAGGCTGTAAACAGCCTAGGGGCTAACCTCCGCGGCTCAGGCAGGCCGCTCACAAATCCAACGACAGGTTGCCTGCAAAAGAGGTGCCCACAACTTGAAGTTCTTTTAGCCATCCATCTTTAATGGGGGAAAGATCAAGGAACTTAGGCTACAGCACAGGAATAATGTCCAGCCTGACGCGTTTCATGCAGGTTGCATTTCTTCAGAGGCAACGGGCTTCTGAGTCAACAGCACGATGTTTTCTGATAGTACTTTTAAACAGTGTATGACTTCCCTGTGGGCGTGGCCATTCCCTTGGCCTTATGGAACTCGTAGTGCATGGTATTTCTCAAGTGAGTCATCGTGTTAAGACTCGTAGTGTTCAGGGATTAAAAACCAAGTGGGGTGTTTTGCAAGACTCAGAATCCACGATGTTTGCTTGTTCCTCCAAAAATCGGCTCCAATTTCCCAGCGCGGCAGCGTCAGTGGCGCTGTCACAGGCAGGCTGTAAACAGCCTAGGGGCTAACCTCCGCAGCTCAAGCAGGCCGCTTACAAATCCAACAACAGGTATATATATATATATGTATATATATATATTTTCACTGAAATAACCATAGGTTTCACACATAAAACCATTGAAATTCCCACGTTATAGTTAGTTGGACTCACTATAACTTGCGTGCCTGCAATGCACTGCTGATGACGTCACAGATTACATCACTCATGACATGGTCAGTGACATCACTCATGACATCACTGATGACACCATCCAGTGAATGTGTCTTTCTGTAAAATAAATATGTTTTATATATGTATATGTAAAGGTCGATGGAAGAATAAATGTTTAAATAAGTGTCTTAATGGATGTTTTAAAAAAAAAAATTGATTGGTTAACTGGCTTATTAAGTGTATCTTAGTGAATACATATATTAGCGAGTATTGTTTAAATATTTAAATGTTTGTATCAGTGTTTCACTTTGTGTATAAGTGGCTGCATGGGTTGGTGAGTAGCTATGTGTGTGTGTATATGGGTTATTAGATGTTTTTTAGTATCAGTATGAGTGTCTGTGTGGTTTGGTGGGGGTATTACTTTGCACACAGATGCATCAATGACTGACTCACTGTTTGTATGTGTTTTGAAGACAGCATATGTGCAGGACTGTATGGGTGTGTTAGTGAGTGAATGACTGTCTCACTAGTGTCTTTATCATTAACGACATATGTTTTAATCTAGTATATATGAGTATTGATGTATATAAGTGAGTATATGTGAGATTGTAAGAGTTCCTGTTTAAATAAGTATGTGTTTCTATAAGTGATTGTTTAAGACAGTAAGTATGTGTAAGTTTCCTTAGAAGTAAGGTGGGAGTGCGTTTATAGTTATATATGCAAATAAATAGATGTTCAATAGTTTTTTTTGCATGTTTGAGTATGTGTGTGAGTAACTTTTGGATGACTTTCGGTGTGTAACAGGATGTATAGGTGTATCACTAAATATGAGAAGTGAGTATATGTATGAGTGACTATGTAGAACTGTTGCTGAATGAGAGGATGTGTATATAGAAGGTGGAATTACTGAATTGGTTGTTGTAACTGGTATGGGTTTCTCCACTTTTTTGAAAATGTTAGTTTCTATTTTTGAATATGTGTTTCAAGGGTTACTTTGCAGTGAAAGGAGGACTGTCACTCTGTCACAAGGATGGTGTCATCAGTGATGTCATGAGTGATGTCACTGACCATGTCATGAGTGATGTAATCTGTGACGTCATCAGCAGTGCATTGCAGGCGCGCAAGTTATAGTGAGTCCAACTAACTATAATGTGGGAATTTCAATGGTTTTATGTCAGTAAAATTTCCAGGAAACTATAACTGGTGTGAAACCTATGGTTTTTTCAGTGAATTTAATAGGTTTTTTAAATGCTAATTCCTAACTATAACTGGTGTGAAACCTATGGTTTTTTCAGTGAATTTCAAAGGTTTTTTAAATGCTAATTCCTAACTATATATAGGGCCTCAAACCTATTTTTTTTTCAGTGAATTTCAAATTTCAAATCTCTATAGGTATGAAATGTAATATTTTTTATAACGAGTTTTATATTTTATAATTATGTAATATATATATATTTTTTATTTGTTTGCCCCGGTGCGCTCCCGGGGCGCGTACCGATGCGCTCACCGGTAAGCGCAGTGTAAGGCGCGCCCCGGGGCGCGTACCGGTGAGCGTCCCGTTAGCGCTATTGCCGCGAACGAAAACAACATTGTGACGTATCGCGATGCCGCGTGATGCGTCGTATGACGCACAGCGTAAGCGCACCCGGAAGCACGTATGCGCATACGATCGCAAAAAGTTCTGACGCGCTTACGCTACGCGTCCCGGGTGCGCCCCGGGGCGCGCCCCGGGTCGCGTAGCGTAAGCGCGTCGAGTCATGTGACCTGAAAATAACACTTTTCATTGGTTCACAACACTTTTGGTTTCAAAATGATGAAAGCCCTGCTCATGTGACTTGAAAATAACACTTTTCATTGGTTCACAACACTTTTGGTTTCCAAATGATGAAAGCCCTGGTCATGTGACTTGAAAATAACACTTCTCATTGGTCCAGAACAGTTTTTTTCCAAATGATGAAAGCCCCCTCCTTTTTTCTTTATTCTGACTTTGTCCTTTGACTGAGGAAGACCTGTTTGGAGATCTGTCTCTAATATATTCTACTTAAAAATGGCTACAGTAGCAGCAGCAGCTGGAGCATCTGCCCCACCACCACCACCACCACCATCAAAAAGACCACCAGAAGATCACATTGGTGGTCAAGAAGAAGAGGAGGAGGAGGAGGAGGAGGAAGAGGAGGAAGGCTCAAGGCAGTTCCTGCAAGAAGTTCATCAGCCCTACAAACCAAAAGAGCACTTCGTATGGCAGTTCTACAAAATCCCAAGGGGTTTCAAAAAAGTCAACGCTGCGAAGGTGACTTGTTTGATTTGTGATGCTGAGCTGTCCAGGGGGAACCCTAACAAAAAATATTCCTTCGGGAATCATACCATGATTCGGCACATGATCCGTTGGCACCCAATCAACTATTCTGCTGCAGAGGTAAGGGACCTCTGCAGTAAGCTACCCCCATCATCATCTAGACCCTCAACATCAAAAGAACCAACTCCATCGGGTTCAGAGGCAACAGAGACAATGCCTATCATACAACCCAAATTTAACGATTTTAAAATCATGTGCAAATATTGTGGTAAGTTAATTTGCTATGGTGAGCAAAGTGTTAAACTTATTATCTGTGCTGGGCATAACCATAAGTGCCCGAAAAAACCCTAATTTTTTGCAGAATTTTTTTTGCTCCAGTTGAGCCATTTACAATTCCCTGTTTTTTGTTTCTACCCCAAGAAAATACAAAAAAAATATAAAACTTCAGAAAAGCCATAAAAAGTAAAAAATGTTCAAAAAAACAATAAAAAAAATATAAAACAACAAAAAGAAGAAAAAAACAGTTCTTTTTAGAACTACCTCCAATTTATAAATAAAGGCTTCATTTTTAAAAAACTCCGATTCTTTTTTCCCCATGATACGCTCCCCGGTACGCTCCCCGGTACGCGTACCGGGCGCTCCCCCCGCGCAAACCAATTTTTTGTTTTTTATTTTTTTGCCCCGCAGGGCCCTTTTATAGCCCCCACATGAAACCTAGGGGTTCAGGGACGTCTACTCTGCCCCCTAATGGTCTTTACCCCCTTTGTTTTGGCCACCTCTTGTGTCTCGATCCTACCGAGACACAAGATGGCGGCCGCTCCGGACCATTTGGAATGTTTACCGACACCCGAGAGCCAATCAGCTTTCCGTGCGCAAGTCGCGTGGCGCGCCGGTGCGCTCCCCGGTGCGCGTACCGGGGCGCTGCCATAGATATATATATTTTATTGAGCCTAAATTACTCAAAATCCACTGGAGCACATATCTGGAGACATAGCAAAGGCACATCGGGCTACCAGTCCCTACAATTTTGCCAAGTTTGGTGGAAATCCATTCAGCTGTTCGGGCTAAAAGTGAGGTTGACCGCCCAATGGAAATTAACATGGGGAAAACCCGTTTTGGGATCCCCCTTTTAGCTCAGCCCCCGCTTGACAAATCCCCCCCAAACTTTCAGGGAAGGACCGGGGCGCCGCGTGGCCATTTTGAGAAAATTTTCAGGCAGATTCGTCAACCGGCGCCAAAGTTATTCCAAATAGAATTTTGAGATTTAACATTGAAAAAAATCCTAACTATAACTACCTACTGGTGACCGCCAGTAGGTAATATATATATATATATATATATATATATATATATATATATATATATATATATATATATATATATATATATATATATATATACATATATATATATATTCAGTGAAAAAAACATAGGTTTCAGGTCATATATAGTTAGGAATTAGCATTTCAAAAACCATTGAAATTGCTCCTATATAGTTAGTTTTACTAACTATATTTCACGCACCCGCAATCCACTGCTGATGATGTCACATATTACATCATTCATGACATGGTCAGTGACATCACTGATGACATCTCTGATGGCATCTCAATTGACATCACTGATCACATCACTGATGATATCATTCATGTGATAATATGATGCACCTCTTCACACTCTAATATAACCTATGATACACCCAGTGTTAAACACAGACTACCATTCTTGAAACCATTGACACACCAATACCAGTTACTACATACGCACACACTGATTGTTAGGTCTATACACACATCCAATCATTTACCCATAGAATCACTCATACATACAGTCACTCATCAATACAACACTATCATCTGCACTCAAACACCTATACCGTCACTTACACTCTGCCACTCTTCCATGGAGTTACTCACACATCTAGTCAGTCATGACACTTTCATTTCCTCAACTATACAGTTATACACACAACACCTTACTTATTCAAACATATACAAACACATACTTACTTTGTAATACAACTACTGATACAAGTACACAATGATCTATACAGCCACTCGCACAATCAGTGGCTCTTATGTATAGTCATTTATGTATGCCAGCTACCCACACACACACTCAGTCTCCCATACAAATACTTAGGCAACCAATCAATAACACATATAGCCACTTATATAGCTACTGATCAACACATGCAGAAGCTTACACAACAACAGACATACTGATGCACACATTCAGACATAGTCTCTAACCCATGCATTCAGTAAGACACATTTAATCACTCACTCATACAGTCAGTCATGTACCTACTAAATCATTCATCCATACACTTATACATCCACTCATTTTTCAATATGTAAAACTTATTTAAACTTTATAGAAACACACAGTCACTGGATGATGTCATCAGTGATGTCATCAGTGATGTCATTTGAGATGTCATCAGTGATGTCATCAGTGATGTCAGTGACCATGTCATGAATGATGTAATATGTGACATCATCAGCAGTGGATTGCAGGTGCGCGAATTATAGTTAGTACAACTAACTATATAGGAGCAATTTCAATGTTTTTTTAAATGCTAATTCCTAACTATATATGACCTGAAACCTATGGTTTTTTTCAGTAAATTTGCAAGGTTTTTTAAATGCTAATTCCTAACTATATAGGGCCTGAAACCTATGGTTTTTTCAGTGAATTTGCAAGGTTTTTTAAATGCTTATACCTAACTATATATGACCTGAAACCTATGTTTTTTTTAGTGAATATATATATATATTTTGAAATGCGAAGCACCAGTACTACCAACATGTTACCACCTACCAAAGGTGCATAAACATCCAACTAAGCCTCCGGGACGCCCTATAGTGTCCTCAATAGGTAGTCTTCTTGAGAACACCTCCAGATTTGTCGACTCTTACCTGGCACCTTTTGTCAAAGATCTTCCATCGTATCTTAAGGACACTCAAGACTTTCTTAACATCATGGACAATGTAACGTGGGACTCAGAAATGCTATTAATCACTCTAGATGTGGTAAATTTGTACACCTCTATAAACTATGAGCAAGGTTTATATGCGATAAAATGGTTCTTAGACCAAAAACCACTACATATCAAGAGTCATAACACCATGATTTTGTCAATGATTAGATTTTGTTTGTTCAATAACATTTTTTTGTTTGATGGAACTTTGTACAACCAAAGAAGGGGCACTTCGATGGGCTCGTACTTCTCCCCCAGCTACGCGATGAAAAGCCACGTGTCAGTTACAGTACTGCCACCAACCCGCTGTTTTATTTCTACATGCGAGCTGATGAGGCAAACCGCCGAAACGCGTCCTCACTGAAATTATGGACAAAGGAACCCCGTGAGTGCTGCTTTCACACTGGAGCTCTCATATATATATATATATATATATATATATATATATATATATATATATATATATATGCTTGTGTATGTCTTTTTGCGTGACTTATGTACATTTTCAGGTGTCCCATATTTAGGTTTTCAAGACTTCTTGTATGTTTTATTGGTTAATAATGGTTGATGATGCTGTTTTGATGATATTAGAAATTTCTTTTTTTTAACATGTTTTTGATGTTGTATTTTTAAAAATATTTTAATCTGCACGGATAAAAAATATATATTGTGACCCAGAATGTCTACTGCAGAAATGAGGGAAAGAGAATTAGCGGCAGAAGAAATATTTGACAATCGGACAAGCACTGCTAAGAACACCGCACCCACTGTCAGTGTAGAACATGACAAAGATTCAGATGCCAAAGCGCTGTTAAAAGATCTTAAAAAAAAGCGCAAACTTGAAATTACAAAATGGTGGGACTACCGGTCACTTTCGAAATATGCCGAAGTTGGAAGAGTACCGAGGGGATTGCGCATCCTCCTCGCACGAAGTTTCGACAAACCCAACCCTAATATGCTGCACGAGTGGGGGGAAAGCAATTTATCAACCTCCATGAACCTGGTAAAAATTCTTATCAAGTATGCCCATATTGATTGTGTGGAAATCTTAAAAGAGATTGAAGTCATTATGGGGAAATTAGAGAAACTTGAAACAACGGATCAAATTACGAAATTAAAGGAAGCCATGCAAGTGCGTGTGAAGAAAAACGAAGAAAAAATTAAAATAGGAAAGGCGGGTAAATTCACTCGAGATCTGGAAGATTACGAAAACGGATAGATCTTCACGTTTTCTCGTAAATTCAATCCAATTAAGAGGCAACAATATAACAGCAAAACACAAAGTGAGGAAATAAGAACTGAAGTAGAGGCTAATGAGGACACTGCCAGTCTGGACACGTTATCGTTAAAAAGTGGGTCAAGTATGGAGTCTGTGCCTACCACAAGAAGAAAAAACATCTTGAATGTGGGTGAGGAAATGCATTTTTTAGTAGAGGCCAGACTGCAAACACTCCGACCGCGGCAAAGAGTAACAGCAAGTGCTGCACAACAAAAAGAAGACGTGACCAGCTTAAAAGACGAAAGCAAGAACGAGAAAAAGAAAACGTATTGGCAGCAAAGGAAGCAGCCATAAAAGACAATAGTGTAGTGAATTTATCCACCACCACACTAACGAAAGCTGAAGAGCAGTTACTTTCTTTAGGCTTGAATTATTGCCCCGGTGACAGTTTTAACTATGCACGCACTAGAATTGACGTGTCAGTCAGTCAAAAACTCTTTATTCGATTAATTAAAATCATAAAAGAAGCAACAAAACATACATATAAAATAAAAATATATACGTTTAAAAGCAAACATCTATGTACATATGTTCATTTATATACAAAATATGTATTACATAGTTCATGGGGAAACAAATTAAAACAATTAATATAAAAAATATCTCCAGATATACTTAAAACCACTATTAAAACAGTTTAAAATTCATAATGATTCTATTCCAAGATTATGGGGGTGTGGTTCAATTTAATTCATATGTAGAGTTCTTTTGTTTTTCACTCTTGCTGCAGCCACCAGAAAACTAGCTACGCTAAAGATAACCCGCACGCTGTTCAATAATTGCAAATACAGTAGTGCAGGCCTCACCTGCAAGAAGCCTACTTCTTGTAATATGGGCAACAAGAATTTATTTTGTGCCTCCACAAATTTGTCACAAAACATGATTAGGTGGAGAGTGTCTTGTGTCGAGAAGTTGTCGCAAGAACATGGTGGAGAATCTGATGGCTTACCCCAGTGTTGTTGGTCACCCAACACAAGGTGAATCGTGTTAAATCTGAACCTTGTCAGCAAGAAGCGATGGTATGGCTTTGTTACAATCCTAAGATAGGGTTCTAACTAGGGCGAGGACTGCAGGGCATAAATGCTTCTTACTTCTGCTTTTTTGAGTTCTACCTCCTCCCTATCTGCCTCCGCCATGATTCAGAAATTCTGTTTGATCCATCCCAGATCCTCTTTCTTGATTCCCTCTGGGGAGGTAAACAGATCCGGGCATCCCAGCCTGACACATGCCGCTCTAACGTATGCCAGCCATGGGATACTATGTGCCTTATCGAGGGCCAGACAGTCTTTAAGGATGAGATGATTAAGAGTGATGTCCTCATTCAGCCACGTCTTAGCCCAGCAAATCAACGGCGCTGCCTTAAGATAGTCAGTAATATATCCCATGCCTAGTTCATAATGTACTGCCATGGTCGACGATGACTGAGGTACCGCCAGCAGTGATCTAAAAAACTTATTTTCTACCAATTGAATTTTGTCCACATGTGCATATCCCCAAATCGATGCCCCATAGGAAGCAATAGCGCAGCACTTCGCCTTATAGATTTTGAGCATAGGTTCCAAGGGTTTCGCTACCAGACTTTTAGCAAAATTAAGAAGCCCTGTGGTGGATCTAGCCACTATGTTGCTTTTGTGCTTCTGCTGGGGACCCCAATTCCCTTTCTCATCGAATAAGACCCCCAAGTACGTGAAGACTGGGACCCTTGAAACTTCCGCACCCGGGCATCTGAAAGTTTTAACATTCCTGGGCTTCCTACCGGCCCCTGCAATCATAACATGAGATTTTTTACTGTTCATTTTGAGGTCTAGGGCATCCATAAATTCTCCGAAGCTGTCCAGCAGCCTCTGTAGACCCAGGCCTGTACGGGCGATGAGTACGGCATTGTCCGCGTACAGAAGGACCGGGATATCCGTTCCTCCTGCACTGGGGATGTCCGCACCGACCCTGACCAAAGATTTTTCCAGGCCATTAATATAGATCGTGAAAAGAAGGGGAGCCAGGATACAGCCTTGTCTGACTCCCCGTCTAGATCTAAATTGGGCCGTGCACCTTCCATCCTGTGTGACCCTGAAGGCTGCTGCTAGGTCCTGGTGAAGTGAGGCTAGAAAATATACCAGGGGAGCATCTATGCCCATGTCTAACAAGATACACCATAGTTTAGAACGGTTCACCATATCAAAGGCTGATGATAAATCCATGAACCCGAGATATAGGAAGCCTTCCTTTGCCATTGTGTACTTGTTAATCAGAAGGTAAAGGTTAAGACATTGGTCAATGGTGCCCCTGTGCTCCCTAAAACCGTACTGAAGATTCATGAGAATCCCCCCACCATTCAGCCAATCCCCCAATTTCCGAAGTATAACTCTTCCCATGATATTAACGGAAGAGTCTAAGAGGGAGATTGGCCTATAGCAGGCGGGGTCCCCACGGCTCCCCTTTTTAAAAATAGGCACGACAATTGAGGAACCCCAGGATGGGGGAAAACCCACCAGTGCTGCAGCATTAAATACGTTTGTTAGGATTTTAGCTCAGAAGTTGGGATACATAATGAAAAGATCTGCAGGCACCCCATCCGGGCCAGGGGCCTTATTTTTAGAAGTAGCACGGATAGCACTTTCTACTTTTTCTAGTTCGAATTTGATGGGGGACCTGGGACAGCTGATAGTTGGGAGTACAGATGTTAGTTCAGGCATGTCTGTGTCACCATAAATGTTCTTAAAATGCCCAAGCCAAACTTCGTCCGGAATTACGCAGTCCATGTCTGGGCTGTCGCTATCCGCAAAGAATGGCTGATTAATTATGGCCCAGAACTTCCTGCTATCCCTTAGCACATCAACATCCTGTAAGCTATCCCATGCTTCCTCTTTGATTTTCAGTTTCTGACGGGAGATTGCCAATTTGTACTCCCTACGGAGAGAGGAAACCAGAGTTCTATCTCTCGGGCTCCTTTTAAGTGCCTCCAGGAGGGCCTCATGGGCTTTAGAACAGGCGCTATCGAACCATCTATGGGCTTTCTTGTGGTGTGACCCTCTCCCCTTGTTTAAATTAACTGCTATTTGTTTACAGATGGCTGAGAAGGAAGTTATCGTTCCATCGCCTACTGCATTCTCATCTAGGCAGATGCCAATATGGGATTCAGTTGTGGCCGTCAGTTCTTCAAAGAAGGCCTCTGGGACAATTTTGTCCCATTTTATCCGTCCGCCTTGATCCTTTGTAGAGATCGCTCGTGGTGCTTCCCTTCCCAGTGCCCTGGTGGTGATCTTGGCGCTTATGTCCAATTCTAAAACAAGAGGGTTGTGATCGCTAAATGGGGATGTCACTACTCTATAGGCTGATATTATTGTCAGCAAAGGGGGAGACACAAAGATGTAATCAATGACAGAGTTGACCCCCCTTCCTGTAAAGGTAGGTGCAAACTCATTACCACTCTCCCTACCTGGTTCTGATAGATTCATGTTGGAGAGCAACGCTTCCAGATCCTCTCCCTGTTTACCATGTTCGAAATGAGCTACCTTACTATTTAGCTGCCCGTCTAAATCATCCCCATAACAGTCCCATTTGCAAGGGTGTATGTTAAAATCCCCCATGAGGACAATCTCTATTGAATAAGAGTGATTGGCTTTATAAACTGACAAGAATTGTTCTAATATATTAAAATGTTCGTGACCATCCATAGCATTATACAAGTTTATCAACAAATATTTCTTGTTAGACCAGGACCACTCCAAGATGAGAAAATTATTAGACTCAATGTGGCATTTTCCTAATGACCCAATAATATCTAGGGAAACAAGGAAAAGTAGGCCGCCCTTGGATCTTCCCAAAGTCCCTCTAATCGCAGGGGTAGAGAAGCTTTGAAAGCCATCAAGATTAAAGCTAGAGTCTGCATCCCAAGTTTCCTGCAACGCCAGAACGCCAAAACATTTAAGAAATTGTAGCCAGATTGGATCAGCGCTTTTAGATCTAATACCCACCACATTCCAGCTTAAAAATTTGCATGAGTCTATGGGAGTTATAGGGCAGTCTCTTTCCCTCCCCTCAATTACAGTTACCTGGGCCAGTCAGTCATTAGATTCCATCTGTGATAAAGGTGAGAACCTATTACTAAGATGTGTATCTCCCCTAGGTTGCACATTTATCGGTGAGGCTGGGAGTATATCCATTGATTCCGTGTCCCCCATCCTAGTTGGCCTCTGAACTAAGGACCGCTGAGCAGTCATTATCTCCTGGTATGATAGATTACTTATATTGCTCGGTCTTGTATGTTGTTGGGAATGTGGGGGTATGTATCTGTAAACACCTGGTGGTGGGTAAAAAAACCCCAGGGGAAGGGGTCTGATGCCTTTATTGGTTAGCTCTGAGCCATCCCAAAATAATCTTTCCGCACAGTTCCTGTTCTTAAAATTCACCATAACGCAATCCCCAGGAATGTTTTTTGGTCGATGGCCCACCCATCGTACCCTCCTTACCATTGTAATTGCACTAGCTATATTAGCATCGCCTGAGCTAAACTGGTTGCCCCACTGGCTAGCTAAATTCAACAAGTCAGCAGTGGTCTCCCATTCCCCCTCCCCCTTACCGGGGGAACTCCCGTGAAGATGGCCACCAAAGGAGCAGCATCCAGAGGCAACTCCAGGCTGTAACCAGGGTGACGGGGTGTCTACTTTTAAACTTATCCCGGTTATGGCATGTATTTTTCTCCATTATAGGGTTATGAAGCTCACCCCTTACGCTTTGCTTCCCCGCAATACTAGTAGCCCCTCCCTCATTGGTGACCTGACTGAGGATTGGAATAAAATTGACAGCTGTAGACTGGTTAATAGATGTAGCATCAGGCTTGTTCAGGTCTCCCTTAACCCCACTGTGTTGTCTCAATAGCTCGTCAAATTTAGCGCATTTAGAAAGAAGCCCTGCTACGCAAGTATTAAGTGTGTCCACAATATCCTTGGCTACAGATACCAATGCAGGTTCCAAACGCTCAATGAAAAGGTCCTCGATAAATTTCCCAATTTGGCTCTTCGTGCGAGAGTCCAGTCTATTGGTGTTTGCCACATCTTTATTAGACCTTCCCAGAGTGCTTAGTGATTTTCTCCTCTTATGTGCCCTTTGTGGGGTCGCAGTGGGCGTGGGGGATGGGGTAAAGTGGACAGTCGAGGTGTCTGGGGGAGTTGGTTGTGGAATAGGGGGTGGTATCAAATCCCGGTTGGTAATTACAACAGTTGGAACCAAGGGTATCTCCCTATTGTGGACAGAACTCAGGGCTGGGTCTAGTTCCTCTGCATTCAAGCCCAATTTTTTCTCAGCGTGTGCAATTTCTTTAGTCAAAGCCCCCACCGCTGAGGTTAGATATGAAATAATTGATTCGGAATGTCTAGGATGTATAGCTTTTGACCCAGCATCATCTTTGGAGCCTACCTTTTTCCTTTTGCCCATGTTTGCTCCGAGTGGTTAGAGAGGGGGCCCAGCCCGGCCTCCCTCGGCCCCTGACGGCCACAGACGGCCCGCCCTCTGCCGGGGCTCAGCCCGGCACGTCCAGCATGCGTCCTCGTGGGACGGGAGGAGTTCCCGTGTTTAATAGCTCCCCCGGGCGCTGGCTCTGACGTCACCGGTGCGCCGGTGAGCCCCGGGGCACCTGGGAGTCGTAGTCTTTGGTGGTGTTTGGCCGTTGTCCTCACGGCGGTGCAAGGGGGGCTGTGGTGTCCTCTGCCGTTTCCCTCACGGCGGCGTCGGCGGCAGGTAAGTGCGCTGCTTTTTACAGCCGTTCCCCTCACGGCGCGGTCTTTGGCTTGATCCCCGTGGCGTGTATTGCTACATCAGAAAGTTGAAACTGAAAAAATTATTTGCGGTAAAATCACATAAAGATGATGCAGTGGTTAACGACATCCAGGAAGAAATTGTGATACCTGATTTAACAGCATCGGACATTCCGAGTTTACTATTGACCCATGAACTCTTTGATGAGGCAGAGGGGTCTGGTAATCAGCCAAGCGTGGACTTTACGACACAAGAACGATTACGCAAAATCAATCATGTTCAAAAAGGTGCTGGCTTTAGTCCTTTTAAGCCTAAATCATGTTTTGTCCCCCTTTGTGGCGATTACGAGGATGAAGGGGTTGCATTCCAGCTATGAGATGAAAACGGGTATGTTGCAAACAACTACAACTCCCAGACTGCCATGGGGGAGACTCGTTTGTACTAAGCCCCTCCTTTCCCAGAGAAGGGTGCTTGTCAATTGTTCCTGCAGTTCGAGTCAGAGGACGGGCGGATGGTGTTCCCCGCCGGATTCCAGCGAGAAGAATCACAGCGTGTAGGAGAGAACTTTTGTTTGGTGCCTGGTGGAGAAACGGAGATCTCCAAACGGACTTTAGTACAGCCAAGAAGGAGTGCGGGCTCGCCTCCTTTTTTCCTTCGAGATTTGTTTGCCTGGACTCTTGAAGGCGAGGTGCCTGTCAGAGTAGCCGCGGAGTTTCGTTTAGCACATGTCAGCGCTAAAGGACACGTGAGTAATAACAGTCTTTCTTTTTGTGCGTGTTTATAAAGAAACGCGTGCAGATTACAGACTGATAGTTTGAAGAGGACTAGGGATCCGGCGCGGCCGCGCAAGGTAGATACCTGAATATGGTCCGAGAGTGTAGAAGCTGAATTTAAGTTTCAAGTCGGATTGACATTGACATTTGAACTGCCTTATGGGAAATGAAGTTCAAGTTGTGCATATAACAAACATAGGAGAGAAGAGATCAGCAGTATATTTTGTTTTTCCTTTTTTTGTTTAGTTCAGTTAAGTTAGATTGTGGAGGAGTCGATCGTCCAAAACTTTGGGACTAAATTCCTACTTGCTAAAGGACACTTTGAAGAGGAAGGGATCTAAGTGTTAACCTTCCATTGAAGTCTTCTATAGAGAAATTGTGGTGAGTGATATCATAATCCCAATTGATAGTAGAGTGGAGTATTTTGTGGACCTGAAGGGTAATTGTGTGTTTGTTCACCTTTCAGATACCAGTGAAGGTGTTACAGAACTGTCCCTTAGACCCAGTCCCTCTCAGAGAGTAACAAAGAACCATCCACGTTCTCCTCCAACGCTTCCTCTCTCTCCTTTTTTCCCTTCTTTGCACGAAGTCAGACAGAGGTATATCATTTCTCTGTTGGGGGCCGTGTGAGAAGGGAGTAAAGGATCTAGCATCTGACATCGTCTCCGCTGGGCCAAGAAAGAAGGTTAGTGGTGTTTATGTTCCTTGCGCTACTGCCAGTCCTGACACCCTTATGCCTAAGGACAGTATTGATGTATTTTATGACATGGTAACAGCACACTTAAAGAGATTAAATCATATTGCTAAAAAAAAAAAGAAAAGAGAGAAATCTATTTTTTAAGAATCGAGCATATAATGAGTAGGTAAAGAAACTTGAAAAAAAACAGGATGTAGTAATCAAAAAATCTGACAAAGGTGGTAATCTTGTATTATGGCCAAGGAAAGATTATTTAACAGAAGCACAGCGGCATCTTGATGATGTAAGTTGCTATACAAGATCTAGTGCTAAGGAATATGACAAAGCTAAAATTGTATTTCAGAAACAACTAGCGCTATGGAGAAGAGAGGGCCTTATCTCTACTGAAGAACACAAATTCATGTATAATGAGTTTCCGGTATTGCCGATCTTATATCTAATACCTAAAATACATAAAAATGTTGTACCAATACCAGGACGACTGTTCATTTCTGCCATTAATAGTTTGGGGGAACATGTAGGCCAGTACATTGATTTCTTTTTACAGAGCTTGGTAATGAAATTGACCAGTTACTTTAAGGACACTGGTGACTTCTTACAAAAAATTGAGAAGCTTCAATGGTCAGATGATTTATTTCTGATGACCCTTGACATAGAAGCTCTGTATATGAGTATTGTCCATTCACAAGGCATGATATCGGTCAAATATTTTTTGGATACTAGATCGAGTACTCTGTATGAACACAATAAGGTTATTTTGGAGTTAATCAATTAGTGCCTTCATAACAACTATTTTTTGTTTGATAAAAACATGTTTAAACAAGTGAGAGGTGTGGCAATGGGGGCCTGCTTCTCTCCCAGTTACACATGCTTGCATGTGGGCTGGTGGGAAGAGCAGGTCCTCAGAACCACCCATTCAGCTTCCTATGAGGCCCATATAGTGTCATACCTCAGATACATTGACGATGTGTTCATATTGTGGAGGGGGACTGGAAAGGAGGCTTATGATTTTATAGATGAGATTAACAACAACAACCTCAATTTAAAATGTACTTCCAACCTTCACAGAAATGAAATTGATTTCTTAGATGTAAGGCTTTATGTCAAGGACAACAAAATTGAGAGTACCCTATACAGGAAACCGACCTCTGGAAATATTACTTTACACGCTACTAGCTCGCATCCTAAACACCTCATTGCTAGCATTCCCTACGGAGAAATCCTGAGGTTGAAACGTACATGCAGCAGTGAGGTAGACTTTAATGCCTGCCAATTAGAATTGTTGGACAGACTTAGAGTCAGGGTACACTCAGAGAAAATCTTAATGGATGCAGTAGAAAAGGCAAAAGTAAGATCAAGAAGTAGCCTTTTCGAGCAGGAACATGAAGTATCCAGTATCCCGAGTACGGTAGCGGCTTATAAAATCAGCAATACTCCCAGATTGATTACTACTTACAATAGGGAAGAGCTAAGATAAGATCTATAGTTGACAAACATTGGCCCATAGTGCTCACCGATAAAGTTCTCCGTGATAGAATAGCAGAAAAACCCACATTCACTTTAGGAGCAGTAGCACCATGGGTACTGTTCTAGATCGGGTATCACCAGAGGTAAAGAAAGTCACTACTTGGTTACAAGCAATGAAAGGGTTCAAACAATGTTCAGCATGTCGTGCCTGCAAGTTTGGTTGTAATAAGTCAGATTACTCTACACCTTTTAGTACTATGCCATTACCTATCCTAGGTATATATAATTGCAAAACCGAATATGCTGTATATGCCGGGTCTGGTGGCTCAGTGGACTAATGCGTCTACTGCAGGGGCCTGTGTTCGACCTCATGGTCACAGGTTAAAATCCCGGCGGGTCCACTCAGCCTTTCATCCATTTGGGGTCGATAAAATGAGTACCATTGAGTTGGGTAACAACAAACATCTGTTATTTCAGCGCCAAGAGGCCCGTAGTGGTGAACGTGCGCTTTACAAATACTCATGTTTGTTATGTTTATGTTATGTCCTGACATGCACCTGTGGGCTACGCTATGTTGGTAGCACGAAACTACAGTTGCACGTCCGGTTATTGCAGCATATAAGAGCCATTCTCACAATGATGTAACTTATCCAGTGGCGAGACATTTTAAACGGACTCATGCCAACGACATCACTTGCCTATCATATTATGTGCTAGACGCAGTGGCCAAACTAACAAGGGGTGGCAACAGGGAGCGTCAGCTATGGCAGTTGGAAACAAAATATATTTTAGAGTTCGATTGCAAATTGCCTATCGGTTTGCATACTACTGAAGATATGCGTAATTTTTTATAATGATTTTTTGTGAAGTAATTGTAAAATATCTGCAAATGAAATATTTTTGTATCTCCCTTCGAGTGTACTGCAATGCAAATAAGTAAGGAATGAAATATGGCTCTGATTAATTGTCGAAATGTTTTACAGTTCAGTGATTGGGTAGCACTTCCCCCCTTTTTCTCTTTCCCTCGGATCTGATTTAAATGATATTAGTTTGTGTTTATGTGGGTTTATATGTTTCTGTTTTATAAACATAAGTTCTGAATAAGTACTGTATCCCTTGTGGACATGGATACTGGGAATGAATTTGATGTAGAAGTTTAAACCCACATCCACAATAATATAATATCAGGTCGTGTATTGTCTATATGTTGTCTTCCCTATTATTTAAATTAACACTATTTTGCACATTTTTGCACTGCTTGCTCTGTATAAAAAAGTAAAAAGAGTTACAAAAAAAAGTAGAATTGACAGAATATTCGTAGGTTTTTAGTCACATGTATGCAGATCTATTTGCACATGATCAAAAATGGATTTATCCAAGTATTATTTGTTGTCCCAATGTGACTACATAGCACAGGCAGAGATTGGATTTATCCAATAGAAGATATTTTAAATAAGTTTTAAAATTATTTAATACTTGTAATTGTATTGTAAAGTAATAATTTACAAATATGGCTTTTTTGCATATAACACATGAAATGTTTACATGTGTTTAAAATGAACAGATGCATGAGCTAATATACTCTGCCCACAGTAGATGGTTTGCGCTATGTCATGACTATCAAACTTGTAATAGGTAGTCTGTTATATATATATATATGCTTGTGTATGTCTTTTTGCGTGACTTATGTCAATTTTCTGGCGTTCCAAATTTAGGTTTTCAAGACTTCTGGTATGTTTTATTGGTTAATAATGGTTGATGATGCTGTTTTGATGATATTTGGTATTTCTTTTTTTTTTAACATGTTTTTGATGTTGTATTTTTAAAAATATTTTAATTTGTTCATTTATAACTGTAATTATCGCCATTGCAGTGCTCATAAACATTCCCATCTATCAATGAAAATGTTAAGTCCAGTACATTGCTCTCCATGACCATTTCCCTTTCCCCGCTTCTGTGTCTATGTCCACTGCCTTTGACCCCAGTATTGCGTAATCACCAGACTGGTCCCCAGCATATGAAGAAGATCAGTTGCTCATCCTCCTCATCATGGGCATTCCGCTGTATGTGTCAGGTAGATTTTACTAAAAGCAAGGGGGTAAAATAGGCTTTTCGCAAAATTTTAACTTGTTTCAGTCGAAACTGTGCATTGCGAGTTACAAACTTATGGTATCCCAGTGATTTAATCCATTCAGTCATTAAAAAGGGCTACTATGTCATACTCCAATTTACCCCTTACCACCAAGGATGAGTGCACTTTGTCCTGGATTAATGTCCTTGATTAATGCTCTATAGATATGGGTAACATATCAACACTCTGTCTGCAGGTCTACCACAGCATTTAACATATGCAATTCCGGTTGGCGTCCCAGAATCTGCTCATTATCGTGGTCATTCTGGTGAATGCTAGGAAATGTCCCGGTCTTACTGCAAATTTATGTTTTGCCTCTTCAAATGTGAGATGGGATTCCCCTAATATAGATCTCCCAGTTCTTGTCAGACCCCTTCATTCCATCCTACACCCCAAACAAATGGCCCCATATCTTGAAATGCTGGATGAGTCCACATTTTTGTGTCTTAACTAATAGGGATGCCCCCGTACCACATATCTTCTGTAATGGTCCCAGACCTGTGGCAATAAGACGGTAAGACCTCTGACCCTCGGTCTCAGGCCTGCTCTCTCCCCAGCAGCTCCACTCCACCTACTCTGTCGCTGAGCCCTCCAGCCTCCTCCTGGGAGATGTTGAAGGCCGCTGTCTGCTCCGTGTGTGCTTGTTCCTGACTCTGCCTCATTCCAATTCCTTTGTGGGTGAGCTGTGCATCTAATAGTTGAGTTGTTGAAATTTTTGGTATTTGTCTTTGTTTTCCTTTTGTAAGTGTTATTCTGGTTTTGTGCCTGCTTTTTATTGCGTCCCCCTTCCCGCCACTGCTGCCCGTTCGGCCCCTCCCACCTATCCACACCCGTTCCCACCTCCCAGCTGCTCTTCCCTTCCCCCTCCCCTACTTAAGGGCGGGCGATGTGCGGTCCCGCCACTGGTGCACCAAAGGCGAGCCCGTTTGTGCCCGTCTGTGCCCGTCTGCAACCAGCGCCATGGACCCTGGATCTCTGATCATCCAACGCAACAACACAGCCGTACTCCTTTCACTCAACCCTGGAAGAAGCAACAACTGCCAGAAAACCATGCCTAACATAATCCACAGGAAGTTCTCCTGCCGCCACTGCTGCCATGCCTTCACCACCACTTCGGACATCAATACCCCAGCACCCTAAGAGGCATCCTCCTCAACGAGCGCTCCTTACACAGACAGGCCGTGGAAATCTGGAATCTCCTGGAGCTCTCTGCTGACGTAGCCTTCTTCACTGAAACCTGGACCAGTGCCTCCTTGGCCCCCCACATCGCCATCGCCATCCCAGACCGGTACAAGATCCAGAGGAAGGACTGCGCCAACCACCAGGAGGAGGCATCACCATCGCGCACAAAAACTCCCTCTGCCTAACGACCTCCAGCGAAAACTTCCTAGCCTCCGAGCACCTGGGCTTCAAGGTCCAGACCACCCCCAACTCCACACTCCACAGCACCCTCACCTACAGACCCCCCCGGCCCGAGCACTCTTTGCTGACACCATCACCGACCTAATAGCCCCCCACCCCATTGTCGCCACGGACTACATACACATCGGAGACCTGAACTTCCACCTTGACAACCCCAATGACTCCTACACTGGCGCTCTCCTGGACACCTTCACCAACATCGGACTGACACAACTCGTCACCACTCCAACCCACAAGGCAGGACACACTCTCAATTCGATCTTCGCTGGAGGCAATAGTGTGCACTTAAGCCACACCTCTCAGCCCCCCTGGGCCGCCACCACTGCGTACACATTCTCGTCAACAAACCCAAGCCACTGGAACCTTTCCCACGCTCCCCACTTAGGGATTAGAGCAGAGCCACAGAGGAACAACTCAACTCTGACTTTTAAGGGCAACACCCCACCTGCTGCAACTGACACCAACCTCGCGGCCATGGAATTCCACACCGAGATCGCCAGCTGCGCTTACAAACTCGCCCCGCTGCACAACCCTGAAAAGTAGCGCCCCAGGAAAGCTACCTTGTTCACCACCGATCTCCAAGAAAACAGACGCACCTGCAGACGCCCGGAGAAGAACTTGAGAAATGGCAAGATACGCAAAAACTACATCACCTTCAAGGACGCTATGACGGAATACCATTAATGCATCAGAACCACCAAAAGGACCTTCATCTGCAACATAATCCTTGCCACCTCCAGCTCCCTCCTCGACCAAGGCACACCACAGCCCTGATTCTACTCAACCTATCAGCAGCATTCGACACCGTCTCCCACTGCACACTCACAACCAGACTACACAACACCGGTATTCAAGGCATTTAAGGTACCACCCTTGACTGGATCAGATCATTCCTCACCAGCAGGAGCCAAAGGATCAGATTGCCACCCTTCCTCTCTAAACTCAGTGAAATCAACTGCGGAGTCCCACAGGGATCATCACTCAGCCCTACCCTTTTCAACATCTACATGGCTCCCCTCACAACCATCGTCCGACAGCACAGACTCAGCATAGTCTCCTACGCTGACAACAACCAGCTCATCCTCTCACTCACCAAATACCCCAACACCAGCATACTCAAATTCCAGGAGGGAATGCAGGATGTCGCAGCCTGGATGAGTGACAGCTACCTAAAACCCAACTCAGAGAAGACGGATGTCCTCGTCCTTGGAGCCAACACTATGGCATTGAAGAACTCTGGGTGGCCCACAGCCCTTGGCACCCACCTACCCCCACGGACCATATCAAGAACCTTGCATCGTACTGGACTCCTCCCTCTCCATGAACCGACAAGTGAACTCCGTCACCTTCAGCTGCTTCAACACCCTCTGCATGCTCCCTAAGACCTTCAAACGGATCCCCCAGAGGCAAGGAAAACAGTCACACATGCACTCAATACCAGAAGAGTGGACTACAGAAACGCCCTCTACGCTGGCATCAACAAGTCTCTACTCCGCAAACTGCAGACTATACAGAACACTACCACCAGACTCTCCCTCAGGGTCCCCTGACATGAACCCATCAGCCAACACCTACGCAAGATCCACTGGCTCCCCGTCAAAAAAAGAGTCACTTTCAAGATACTCATCTTTGCCTACAAATGCCTACACAACATCAGCCCCCAATACCTCAACAATAGAATCACCCTCCAATTTCCCAAACGAAACCTCTGCTTCACAAAATCCCTCCTTGCCGAAACCCCTTGCATCTGCAGAGCCTGAGCAGGGGGAAGATCCTTCTCCTACATCACAATCAAGACCTGGAACGAGCTCCCCACCGACATCAGACGTTCCTCCTCCCTGAACACCTTCAGGAAGGCTCTGAAGACTTGGTTCTTTGACTGACTCGGATCTGCTGATCACCTCCAGCACCTTGATACCCTCATGGGTGAGAAGGGCTCTTATAATTCCCCTGATTGATTGATTAAGGTTACCAAGTGTGGGGACCCCTGCCCTACCTTGTGCCTTTCTATTTATTCTGTCTCCAGCTCCCCCTTGGGTATCTGCCCTCAAGGAGTTGCCATCGTCAGTGGCAAGTCCTGGAACTTGACTGCCATATAGTAACAAGGAAGATCCAGATGTAGCAAGCAAAATTGAGATCGCAAACGCTGAAATTCGCACAATTTCAGCATTTGCGATCCCAATTCAGCTGTGTGCAATGTAGGAAGGCAAATACCTACTCACAAGCATTTAGGCCCTTTAGGCCAATAGGAATGAATGGGAAGGTATTCCTTGATTGCGAATTGCAATTTCCAATTAAGGAATTTTAAGGAATCGCAATTATTATTGCAAGTCCTACATACATTCCATTTTGCGAGTCCTTAATAGTGATTCGCTAAAAATCGCTATTAAGGACTCGCAAAACTGATTTAACCTATATCTGGCCCAAAGTGCTCTTGCTATAGCTTTTCATAAGTTTCTTTTGCCTATTTTGTAAGTAAAACATTCAGTGCGATACAGCAAAATTACAGTCAGTTACACAGCAGCTCATTCAATCATTCAGGCAGTTATCCATACAGCCACGCACATACCCACTATTTCATTCATAGAGTGCATCACACCCCCATTTGTTCACTCAAAACGTCACTGACACACCTATTTATTCATCCATAGTGTACACACACTCTCAGTTACTGATACAGCACCTTATGAACACACTCACTTGCATATGTAGTCAGTCTCACACCCACTCACTCACCCATACACACAGTGACACCCACTCAGTCACCAGTGCAGCTAGCCACACAGGGGCTAACTGACCGATACAACCACTCACAAATCAACTCACAAACGCATTCAGCCATTTACACAGACACTCACTCACCCATATAGCCATTCACACCAGTACTCACTCACCCTTACAGCCACTCACATAGGTTCTCACTCACCCATATAGCCACTGACACATGCAGTCACTACCCATACAGCCACTAGCTCACCAATTCCCTCACCCATACAGCCACTCACACAACCACTCGAGCATGAGTCTGCCACAGGATTGAGCTGGACACAGGCCAATGTCAGGTCTACCTGTAACGAATATGGCCACAAGATTAATGGGGTGTCCTTATCTCGTCAGACTCCTTTATCTCTACATAATAAGTAGAGCAACCCACTAACATTGCCAATATTTATGGCTAATGTTTCCAAAGTGGCTGAGGCACACTACGGGGTGTAGGTCAATAATCAGAGGTTACATTGTATATGCTAAAAGGCACTCTTCACACTCAAATCCAGATGACGTGATTGAGCTAAGACTAGCTTCCGAACATCTGGTGCACAATCTGATTGCTTTGGAGATTAGATTCCATCCTAACCCTGCCACGAAAATTAGGCTGAGACTTAGCACCCCTCTAACATTTGCCCAAGTAGGAAATACGCGTTTGCTTATTGGGGACCCTTCCATTTAATTGTTATCCCAGGTTGATTGACTAACTCTGGCTTCAAATAAGGTTCCTCAATGCAAACTTATTAGCAGCTCCATAACCACCATTGACTGTGTACACCCTGATCTTGTCGTGGCATATAGAGAGCAAGAGCGTATGCCATGTCTTACACCGTCAGCTTTAGCCATTGACTTGCCTCCAGTGATGAACGATCATACCCGGACCAGCTGCCCAGATCCAGCTTTTGATTGCCAAGCATTTTCCAAATTGAATGCTTTTACACTTCCCTTGTATTCCCCTCCACAAGGTAGTGGGCAAATGTTATGAATCACGTCATGGAATACGGCAGGTGTAAGAAGGATGCTCGACCATCCAATCTGGCTAGAACTCATTGCACAGACTGAAATCTGCTTACTCCAAGAAACCTGGAGCCTGTCCCACATGTTTACACCTGGGTTAATGACCTTTCACAGACCAGCTATTCGATCTAAACATGGCCCGCCCTCAGGAGGGCCGCTCATATTTGTAAACTTGATGATGAATTGTGATGTCAAAGAGCTGGCCACGAACAGCCCAGATATCCTTGGGATCAGGATAACCAATGGTAAGGGCAAGACGGTTGACATATATAATGTATATGCTAGGAGTACCAGAGGTGGCAGCTCTCCAACACTTCAGTCCCTGGATAATTTATTGAAAGCTAGGGTCGATAGTTACCCACTTATAGTTGACGGGGATTTCAATTAATTTTTCAACCCCTCGACTGGGCAGAGGATAATCATGTGAATGAGGAGGACAAATTCTGGAGGGTACCTCCACTGAAACTCACCCCGATAAAAAAATGGTCTTGAGCTGCACATCAGCTCAATGCGCTAAGCTTAGAATATAGGTTAGGGGCTGCTAATGGAATAACAATTTCAGATAGATGAGGAGGAATGACCTTTGTGGGGCCAAATGGGTCAAGCAGGATTGACTATTTATTATTAGTGGACCTCACTCTCTGGCCATTGATACATGATATGGCCATAATTTCATCATGTGACAGCAATCATAACCCTCTCATCCTGTCTATCCAAAATCCCTGGGATGGTATTGGGAGAGAGCCTCCAATACCGTTAAGCACAAAATCTTTAATGCCCACAAGCGATAAGCGTCGTCTCAAATGGCCTGCGGTATTGGCAGACGAATTAAAGATCGAACTGATTAAGGATGCCCTTACAAAGCACCTAGCGATCCTGGCACCAGTGACCATAGATCCATCTAACCAGAGTAGTTGTAGCACCCTCCACAAGGAATTCTTTGACCATCTGGCTTGTTTTTCCCATGCTCCAAATAAAAAAAACGAGATCATACCAGATAAGACCCCCGGTAATAGAGTCATGGTTCAACAAAGAGTGCAGGACCCTGCAAGGGAGTTTGACTGCTGCCATTAAAAATCGAGAGCCTACTAGTATTCGGAAGGCTAGGAAAGACTACAAACTGGCACAGTGTATAGCAAAAAAAGAATAGGATGAGATGCGATGGGAGGATTTAGGGGAGGCCATTGGGCATCCTGATAGCCAGACGTTTTGGTCTTTGGTATATAACCAAAACTTTTAACGTTCACCACCCTTGGCAAAAACCATTTCAGCCGCTGAATGGCATAAACACTTTAGTGAGTTATACTCTAACGGTCCACACATTGACAGTTCCCAGATGCTCCATGATATGGGTTTTCCTGCTTGTACACTTACATTCACTAAGGAGGAGATATTGTGCTCACTTGATACCATTATTCCAGCAAAAGCCCCTGGCCCCGATGGCATCCCTGGAGACCTTTTCCGTGCTGATAGGGAACAATGGGCAACCTATTTCATGAGACTGGCCAATGACATCTCAAGCGGGGGGGGCATTCCGGACACCTGGAAGGGGGCAGATGTAGTACCCATTTTTAAGAAAGGGGACAGATCGAAACCCGTGGGGAAACCAGGGCCAAGACAATGAGCCATTGAAAATCAGGAAGGGGTGTGCCAAGGGTGCGTCCTGGCCCCCACCCTCTTCTCCCTATATGTAAATCAGGTGGCTGATCTTTTGTGCTCTAACCCGGCCGATGCTCCATTGCTGGCTAATCATAAAATAGCTACTTTGTTGTTTGCAGACAACACTCTTTTAGTGTCTAAAACCCCCATGGGCTAATAGAAACCTTTAAATTGCTTTATGAACTTTTGTGTTGAGAGGGGTTTGGTCATCAACATAACTAAAACTAGGTTGATGATGAGGGTAACTTGGTTCTTGATAATGTTCTGCTCGAACGAGTGAGCTCCTTTGATTATCTGGGAATCAAGTTATCTGAGGGAATGGTATGGAAGAAACATCTAGAGAGGGAATCCCTGAAATTTTCCCAGTTAACTGGGGCCCTGCGACGGGAACATTGTCTCTCGTACACTAGGCCTGTAGCCCCAGTGTACTCTATGGAGCCGAAATGTGGGGCTCTATTAACGTTAACATCCTCTAGATAATAGAAAAAAAGGTTCTAGATAAGCCTGTTATCACTCCCACAGAGCCCCCCCCTCCTCCCCTTTAAACTCGATAAGGGTGTGAAGTCTATCAATGACCTGGTGAGCCTAAGTCCCTTGCTTTATTGGCACAGATTAGTTACAACTCCAGAACTGATGTCCTATGCAGCTGCTTTTAATGAAGTTTCTGTCCTGGACACAAGCCATATAATTGGGTGGATTAACTACATAAATACCATCCAGGCGGACATAGGTGTGCCTAAGGAGCTAGAAGGTTGCCCTCCCACATACTCTAGGGATATACTAAAAGTACAGTTTTGGGCTTGGGCAGAGCAGAAGAATTTTATCAATACACAACATGGCTGTTTAACTGACCTGTTCTTTGATATTAAATCTAGCAGTCGGCTAGAAAGCTTCCTTGACTTAATAAAAGCAACAGAAGATAGGAAATTATACACTCAATTTAGACACAGTTGCCTTGCTATCAATGCCTTCACTAATACCTGGAGGACAAATACATCACAGTCCAAGGGCTGTCCTTCTTGCCCTTGCCCTAAAGAAACAATAGGCCATGTATTTTTTGCTTGCCATGCCTACGCCAGACCCAGTAGGAACTGCTTATCCCGGTAAGTAGGCACTTAGGGACACAGAATTATAAAGAAGCCCTACATATTCTGAAGTCAGATGCAAGACCATTTTTTGCTTGTGCAACAGCAACATTTTTGGGTAAATTATGGTCAATTAGTAGGAGGGCCCTATCGATTTTATTGACTTGAAGGAAGTAAAGGAATTGAACCCCAAATGATCTGAACAGATGGGCGTGTATTTTGCACTAGCACTTTGGATTTTAATATTTGGATTGCTTGCTGTTTTAATTTTCATGTTAGGACACATCTTTTAAATATTGTAATATGCTTATATTTGCATTATCTACATATTGTATCTTTGTGATAAGCTTTTTACCCTAATTCTTATCTCTTTTTAAACTATCAAGAGCCTGTATAGGAAGTATTTTTAATCTACAGTACCTTTTATTCTGATTATTGCCATGCAATATCTATGTGTTTGGTTCTTTTATGGGACTGTAAAACCAAAATAAAGACTTTTTACATCAAACAACATTCTACTGCACTCACTCTCCCATATGGCTGCATACTCACTCCCCCATACAACCAATCATACACCCTCTCACACACCCATATAAGCACTCATGCTCTCACTCTCTTACCCATAAAGCTACTGACCCACCCACTCACTTGCCCACACAGTTACACAACCACTCACTCACCTTTACTGTTCCTCAAATACCCTCTCACTCGCTCAATCATTCATAAACACATGCACTTAGTCACCCATACGCCAGTGATAGACACACTCACCCATACAGCTACTAACACATCAATTCACTTACCCATACAGGTATTAATGCATCATCTCACACATCCCTAAACCAGTCACACAGCCACTCACTCACATATACACCCACTCTCATAGCCACACACTCATCAATAGAGTTACTCACACACTCACTTATCAATCCCTGAGGCACCCCTTTACTGTCCCATATAGGCATTTAATTAATCTCTCACTCAACAATGCCGATACTAATGAGATGTCATCAGTGATGTCATTTGAGATGAAATCAGTGATGTCATCAGTGTTGTCACTGACCATGTCATGAATGATGTAATATGTGAGCAGTGGATTGCGGGTGGGCGAAATATAGTTAGTACAACTAACTATATAGGAGCAATTTCAATGGTTTTTTAAATGCTAATTCCTAACTATATAAGGCCTGAAACCTATAGTTTTTTAAGTGAATTTGCAAGGTTTTTTAAATGCTAATTCCTAACTATATAAGGCCTGAAACCTATGGTTTTTTAAGTAAATTTGCAAGGTTTTTTAAATGCTAATTCCTAACTACATAAGGCCTGAAACCTATGTTTTTTTCAGTGAATTTGCAAGGTTTTTTAAATGCTAATTCCCAACTATATCAGGCGTGAAACCTATATTTTTTTCACTAAATTTCAAAGGTTTTGTAAATGCTAATTCTATTAGTGGATAGCGTTTAAATATGTTATTATCCTTCTGGGACCACCTGAGCAGCCATCTTGTTTCTCAGGAGAAGTGAGGCACAAGAGAGCACAAAACAAGAGTGGAAAATGCGAAAAGGGGGCAGGGTAGAGACCCCCTGACCCCCTAGCCCTTCTCAGGGGGTCCCAGAAGGACCATGCTGGTCAGTGGCTCTCTGTTGACTTTGATTGAAGAAAAACAGAATCGTGATGATGATGATGATGATGATGACACCCTCATGTCTTCTGGCTTGTGATTGGACATTTCAATCCTCATTTGTTTCATGGTCTAAAATATAATCTACAGCATCAACAACTGCTGTGCAGATAACTATTATAAGTGTTCAATGACGCCTTCAAACTGAAGAGAATGCTAAAGTTCTGTGTTCACTTGATTGCTAACAGAAACTTCTCAGCACAACTTGTGTCCACTGGTGATAAATGGGGGCCATCAGGAAGAAATGCAGACACTTACTGGAACTATGGGTTATTAGTTGTAGACGAAGTTGAGTAGATAGTCACACTATACTATGCCACCATGTTTTTGTTCCACAATGCCTCGTATGTATGTGAAGAAGTCCGTTTTTAACGGATGCTTTCCCAATCCGTTCCTGGATTTGGAAAGAGTCACATATATGCAGTCCTCACCTACACCAGGACAGAGATATAGGCCAAGAGCCAGACAACTTTTCCGTATGACAACACCAGATGCACAATACAGGAAGAAAGACCTGGGCAAGCTAGGGGAAAGAACTAACTTTTGCTATATGGATAGAAAAAAGCACTGGCAAACTCACTAATTCTACAATCTAAAAGACCAGGCGACCGGCTTTCCAGTGCTATTTTGATTGTGATTCAGATAAGAGCACTTGCATCATGACGTATTGAAACAACCATATGGAATGAACAAGGATGAAGAGCTTCATGTCCATTTGTAAGTTCTAGTGAAAACACTCAAGAGAAATATCATTGACTCTCCCTCAATAGAAAAGGTGAAGATAATTAATAGGTTTTGTAATTATGTTTTTTTAGTATCAAGATGGATTAAATTGTTGCCAGATTACTTATGGTATAATTTGTATGGAGAAAACAAGTGCAATATGGGAAGATTTCACCACTGAGCGAAGCACTAGCTTCCAATAAATTGTACTAGCAGAAAAGATGTGGTGAGAGAACTGAATACAAATTGTCACCGTCACAGTGTGATGTCGGTTTCATATTTTCTATAATTATATTAAATTTATTTTTTGTCTGTGATTAGTCAATTATGATTCCCTATTTGATTAATAATGCATGGCTAAGCCACGTACGCAAGAAATGCTCAGTCTACTAATGATCATGCGTTTTTGTTAACAACATGCTATTTAACTGTTGTGTCTGAATGGACTTCATCTCCCAAAATGCAGCATTAAGAACATGAGTGGAAGAATATAAATAGTAATGGAAAACACACTTTTATCAGCCGTGAAAAAGACCAACGGTTAAAATGCATTGGCATTATGTTTTTCCCTAAATTGAATAAATAACTGTACACTGTATACTCTATGAGTGTGGTGTCTTCTTCCCCACTGGCTAGTTATGGTTATGTCTCTGTTTCAAAAGGAAGTGCCAAATTTAGATTTTCCAATAACTTGTGCGCGGTTGCACAAATCTTTACAAAACTTTCGAAAACAGTGCTCTTTTTGTATAGGTTTTTTATGCAAAGAATTGGGGAGAT
The DNA here is from genome assembly GCF_964263255.1 of Lissotriton vulgaris. Lineage (NCBI taxonomy): Eukaryota > Metazoa > Chordata > Amphibia > Caudata > Salamandridae > Lissotriton > Lissotriton vulgaris. Next base: position 1,320,710,463 of record NC_141691.1, read on the forward strand.
CCATCAACTAGGGGCTGAGAAATAGAGAGATCCCAAGGTGCACAATCTCCATGCATTTTCCATTGATATTTGTGAACAGCGCTACAGCAAAAACTGCTAAATTGAATTACACCAAGTTAGCCAGGAACCTAGATCTTAGTCCAGAAAGGGTGGACTATGTTTTTTGGTGTAAATTTGATCAGTAGTTTTGGAAGATTAAGGCAAAAACTTCAAGGAGTCGTGGGAAGTCAGCATTCAAGCACAAATCAATAGTACTGAACTTCAGTGTCTGCAGGACTTCAAGGCTTATGCTTATACTTTGGTTTCTGTGGCACTGTGACTATATGTTTTACTTTTTCAGATACAACTTCTATGGCAAAAACATGAAAGAAAATGATGTGGCAGCCATTGTAGGGCACCATGTTCTTAGTTCCTCATCCTGATAATAGTGAAAATAAAAGATATGAGGGGCAGGGTAGAGATACTCTGCCCCAGGCCCTTCTGGTAGCAGCCCAGTGAGACCCTGCAGGGGCCAAATAAAAGACAAAATTAGCCATGATCCAGCGTTATTAATAATTGTACATTATGAATTACTGAAATGCACATTTGTTCAAAAATATTGGTGATATTTTGGCCAAAGATGGTATACATGTTGATTTGCTCACCTCTTGATAAAGCTAATAGGCCCACTTTTTTATTTTGGTATTGTGACTCTTTGACAAAGTCAGTAAGTCTGCCTGAGTGCAGTCAGAATCTGAGAGACCAACCACATGCTGGGCATGCGGGAAGGCAGTACATGGCAGCGGACAAGCCAGAACCCTACATGCAGGCCGGAAACATCCTGTGGCCAGTCCCATCCCACATGACTAATTGCTGTGTGCAGTCTGGGTTGGCTGTCCACTGGGGATTGGACCCAAGGCGTGGCCATAGGCCAGGCCCTGTGGCCCAAACCCATGTCAAAGAGAGTCTTTGGCCGTACACAGCAGGGATTGCCTGCCTCACAGCAAGTTGGATGCAAGCCCTTCATTCAACCTCATTCAACCTCATGCCATACACGGTCTGACACCATGTGCGGAGTGAGATTGGCTAAACAAATAGCTATAAATATTACTTTTCTGTTATAAACATAGAAATACACTGAAAAAAACAAAGGTTAAAGTGACGGTATAGAGAGGAATAGGGAATATATCTTACTTTACATTAAAAAAATCTTTTGAATATTACTGAAAAAAGCAAAAGGCTAAATCGCAGTTATAGTACTACATGTCAGCCACTGAAAACATGATCCCTGCATCACAGAAACTCTGCAACACCCTTGCCGACCAATTCCACAACAAAAGAGCCACCATCTATAAAAGCTTCAACCCCCAAAACTCCAACCACCACCACTGACTCACCGCATGGGAACAACTAAACATATTGAACACAACCACTCTGAGAAACTCCATCCACTCAGGAGCTCCCACCAACCCCTGCCCCCACAGACTGTTCAAAATCAGAATAGACAAGGTCAGGTACCAACTCACTACCATCTTCAATGCCTCGATAGCCACAGCTACCTTCCCAGAAGCCTGGAAACACGCTGAGGTCCGACCAATGGCAGCTCCCCATGGGAGTGATGCGGGGGGGTGGGGAAGGGCAGGGTGGGGGGGTAGTACCCACATATGATGGACAGGAGTAAGGTAAGTTATTAAATAAATAAAACAATTTACCTTACACATGCAGCATCATAGAGTCCTGGAGAAGGCCATCAACCTCCATCGCACCAAACACCTAGAGAGAAACAAACTACTGGACCCCTCCTAATCAGGTTACATACCAAACCACAGCACCAACTTTGCTTTTCTACTGAGACCAGCAGCAAGCACCAGGATACACCCCTGGGTGACAAGCTAGCACTTTAAAATTATTTAACTATAGCATGTGCCCTCGCTATACACTGCTAGTTACTCTACATAATACATTACTCATGAAGTATTCTATGACATCACTGAACCCGGTGGCTGGTTTGATTCTAACAGCATTAAAACCCTTAGGTCTTTGAAGGAGGCACTTAATAGCCCCAATAGAATTACGCCTAAAGTGATGGCTTGTTGGCGGACATGTAGAGCTGAGCAGGCTGTTAGGAGACAAGCAATTAAAGACATGGCATTATCTGTGTTAATTACTGCCAGTAATCTCAAGGATAGTGTTGCTTTTTGACAAGAACTTAATACCATCTATTTTAATAATTCCACTTCACCTCTGAATGAGGTTGGTATTCCACCAAATGATTGGGATGTTTATTTTACTAATATCTACACAATCCAGAAAATGCGGAAGCAGATTATGGGAGATCATACATGTACTGGAGATTGTTTAGAGAGTTAATAACAAAGCCCACCTTGTTTTGTAATAAGAGAAAGTGATACTGTTTGTAGATGTGGCATTTTAAAGACTTGGTCAACCTCCTTCATTGTCCCAATGTACAAGAAAAGAAATTGAGCTGACCTCAAAACTTACCAGCCAACTTCACTTCTTGACTCATTGCTGAAGTTGGAAGTCAGGATATTACTTTAGTGACTGGAGAATTGTGTTGAAGAGAATCAAGAACCTTTTAATATACAATGGCGCTTCAGTAATGGTGTGAGGACAGAGAACAGTTGAACAATGCCTCAATTTAGGTCTCGCTATCAGAAAATATATGCTGGCCAAGAAAGGGCGCATTAATGGGTCTGACCAGGGTTTTCAACTGCACCAATTATGGCAAACTATGATGTATGATGTGTGCGATGGGGGTAAAGGGACGGATAGTTAATTTCCTTGGAGAAATGTACGTAGGGACAAAGGCCATGGTAAGGTACGGTATAAATGGGTAATACACTGATGGCCTTGGGAATCATAGGTGGCTAAAGAAGGGCTGTGTCCTTTCTTTGTTCCTCTTCACCCTCTATAATATTAATTTGGGTAGTGTGGGTATCACCTAAGATGACACATTGGGTAATTTACGCCCTTCCGTATGCGGATGATGCAGTACTAATGGCTTGAACACAGAGGGGGTTACAATCTCGAACTGATATCTGTTTCCTTAATTAGAAGAAGCAAGGAAGAAATTAGGCTCATTTCTAGTAACTTGTTGGAGGAGGATAGATTTATCAAGGAATGTGGAAAACCTACTTTTTTATCCTGTGGTACTGATACTGGTCCCACGGATCAAACAATGTAAATATCTAGCCACAACCTAAAGGAGTATAGTCCCTGTGTCCTGAGTTTAGTAAAATAAACAAAGTAAAAGGTGGCAGTGCAGGGAATACCCTAACCCCCTGACATTTGTGGAGTAAAAAAAAAATACTGTCATCCGACCGTGAATGGGAAGGATGACCAAACCAACACCTCCCATGTCCTTTGGCCATGTGCAAGAGGTTTTGGCCAACAAAAAGGGCTGTGTGTATACATGTGTGAGTGGGTGTCTGAGTGGCTATATGTGTGTGAGTGTTTGGCTGTATGGGTGTATAATTGAGTGTCTTGGTAGCTGTGTGGGTGAGTGAGTTGTTGTGTGAGGGGCTGTATTGGTGAGTGAGTAGGTGTGTCAGTGGCTGTTGTGGGTGCGTGAGTGGGGATGGGAGTGACTGTATGGGAGAGTGAGTGGGTTTCTGAATGGCACCATGAGTGAGTGACTGGGTGTGTACGTGTGCCTTATGGGTGAATGAGTTTCTCTTTGAGTGGGAATTTGGTTCAGTGAGTTGGTGTGAGTGGCTGTATTGGAGAGTATGTGACTGTGTGAATGGCTAAATGGGTGAGTGAGTGTATGCGTGAATACTGCATGGATATGTGAAACAGTATGTAATTGGTTGTGTGGGTGTGTGAGTAAATGTGTAATTGGTTGTATGGGTGAGTGAGTGGCAGTATTGAGAGGTTGTATGGGTGAGTAAGTGGGCATGTGAGAGGCTCTGTAGGTGAATAGGTGGGTGTGTAGTAGCTGTATGTGTGAGTGTGTGGCTGTGTGAGTAGCTATTTAGATCAGTGACTAGTTGGGTGAGTAGCTGTATGGGCAAGTGAGTGGTTGTGTGAGTGGCTGTATGGATGAGTAGATGTATGTATGAGTACTTGTGTGCATCTGTTAATGGGTATATGACTGGGTGTGTGCATGTGAGTGGGCTTATGAGAGGTTGTATTTGGTGTGAGTTGGTATGTGAGTGGATCTGTAGACAATGTCAACAGTTATATCATTTGAGATGTCATCAGTGATGTAATCAGTGATGTCAATGACCATGCCATGAGTGATGTAATATTTGAGGTCTTTAGCAGGTCTTTGCAGGGGCATAAGTTGAAGTTAGCTCAGGTAACCATAACTGCTGAATTTCCATGGTTTAGTATGAGTGAAGTCTGACCCTAACTAAAAGATCCCTTTTAACTTTAGTTTTTTTCATTAAATTTCTAAAGTTTTTTCAATTCTATGTCCTAACTATAATGTCCCTGCAACTTTTGTTTTTTTTATGTGAATTTCTATAGTTCTAGCAGTCACATTGCGTTGGGGAAAGGGGGAGGGGCCTCCGACCAGCTCTCAACAATGCCACTGTGTGGGACTTGCTGGAGGTAACAGGAGGATTTCTTGGTCTCCAAGGATCCTCAGCTTCCAAGAGGACTTCACCCCCCAACCAGTAATGCCATCTTTCTGTGGGTGCCCCCAGTGGATCCACTCTCCACGGAGACTGTGGGGAGAGCCTCAAGGCCCCTGCGGTCCCTGCAAGCACCCTGCTTCCTGCGGGAGCTGGCATTGCTTTCAGACATAGGAAGCTGCTAAACATGCAGCTCCCTGTGTCCGAATGAAATTCATCTGTTTTCCTGTTCGCTTGACAGTGGGCAGGGAAACAGATGAATGCTCGGCTTCCAGCAAGCAAGAGCACTTTCATAACACTCACTTCCTGGAAGTGTAGTGTTTGCTGTGGCTTACCAGGAGTGGTAAAACTCCTGTCATATGCCACAGCAAATAGCAATGTCCCAGGGGTGGGCACCCTGGTACATAGTAGGAGCCGGCCCTGGGGGGTGGCTGTCCCCATCCATGTCTTCAAGAGGGAGGCCACATGGCATGAATAGGTGTGTAAGTGTGAGTAAGTGTGTGAGTGGCTGTGTGGGAGTGTTAGTGGGTGTGTGAGTTGTGTTGGTGTTTAAGTGGGTGTGTGAGTGGGTGTGTAAGTGGGTATGTCAGTCCTGCATGGGTCTGTGAGTGAGTGTGTGAGTAGTTTTGTGAGTCTGTGAGTGGGTGTGTGATTGGCTGAATGGGTGTGTGAGTGGTTGGGTGGATGTCCAAATGAGTGTGTGAGTGGGTGTGTGCATGGGTGTGCCAGTGGGTTAATGAGTGGGTTCTCTAAAAATAAAACACATTTTGGACAATACCTTTCCCACAAGAGGGGCCCTCACAGACCCCTCTATCAGACCCATGAGGTCAAGGTAACTTTGCCCTGACCCCTTCTGTCAATTTTGCATTCCTCCCCTCTGTCTTTGGCCAAGTGCATCATGAAGTTCGCATAGGGATTGGCCTGCTGCCAAGCCCTGTGGCCAAACCCCCCAGAACGCTGCCGACCCCACAACGTGACAGCCTTTGGTTTGCACAGCAAAGGCTAGGCCTTAAGGGCCTCTGAACCCCATCCCCTGGGTCCAAAACATATTTTAAGGGAAGGGGGCATGCAACCTCTCCCAGATCTTAAATGGTCCTGGATACCCCACCACCCTGCTTTATTTTAAATATGAATCAATGATGACATACCCATTGGCTACACCATAACATCCCTAATAACATCTGAAATGCAATCATTGTTGATAATACTGTGCATGGGATGTATGACGTTACAACGCATACTTTTACAACGCCTACCTTTACAACGCAATTTTTACACCGCAACATCCATTACAACGCATACCATTACAACACATGCCATTACAACAAATTCTTTGAAACTACCTTTACAACGCATTCCACTACAACGCATACTACCTTTACAACGCATACCATTACAACGCATAACATTACATTGTATGTAAGGTAAATGTTGGATAGTGTAGGGGTTAAAATTACTATTCTAACTCCAGGGGGTGCAACAGTAGGGTAAGTGTTGGATAGTGTAGGGGTAAAAATTACTATTCTAACTCCAGGGGGTGCAACAGTAGGGTAAGTGTTGGATAGTGTAAGGGTACTATGTGTTGTAATGGTATGCGTTGTAATGGTATGCGTTGTAATGACTGCGTTGTAATGGCATGCATTGTAGTGGTGTGCGTTGTAGTGTCATGCATTGTAATGGTTGCGTTGTAAATGCATGCGTTGTAATGGATGTTGCATTGTAAAAGTTTCATTGTAATGGTAATGCGGTGTAAAAGTTGCGTTGTAAAGGTTGTTTCCCCTGTGCATGGCAGCGGCACAAGTTATAGTTACTCTAGTACACAAGTTATACTAACTCTAACTGGTGAATTTCAGTGGTTCTGTTAGTTTCAAAAAGTATGTTTTAGGTAACATTTTCACCTAACTATAAAATCCCTTTAATCTTTGGGTTTTATAACAAACTTCTATATTTTTGTCTTTCATAATGTTAGATTTTGTTACAATTTTAGAATTTCTAACTATAATATCACTTTAAGCTTTGGTTTTTTTCGGTAAATTTATAGGGTTTCTTTACCTTTGCAGTGCACAATGTGGAAGTTGGATGCAGGGTCTGGCATGTTCAGTTGTGCTTTCCTGCCTAAGCTTGCTGCCCCTACCTCCTTCCTCCATTCCCTCAATTGTCCAAGCTCACGCCCCTGCCCTCTAATTCCTTCCTTAATTTGCCGATATTCTGCCACTGCCATTCCTGCCGACCCTGCACGGTTTGCTTACTGTCCAAACCCAACCCCTTCCTGTCCTCTGTTGTCTAATCCATGCTCCTGCCCCCTCCCTCCTGCCCTGCATGGTCTGATGTACTGCCTATGCCCTCCAATTACCTTGCTGTCTTTGACTACTCTTCCTGCCCTCCATTGCCGGAGTCTATGCCCCTGCCACTGCCCTCCTGCTTAAGCTATGTGTTTGCTTGTTGCCCATACCCTGCTTTACCCTGCCCTCTGATGTCTGTGAGCATGCACATGCTTCCTCCCTTTTGCCCATCATACTCCATGAAGCTACAACTGCCTCTCCTTTCTACTCTGGGCATCCTGTTGAGCTTCCACTGCCCCTCTTGCCTGCCCAACATGGTCAGATGTCTGTCGCTTCTCCCTTACCCATCTACTCTGCCTTCAATGGTCCGAGTTCCACGTTCCTATACTCTTCCTCCTGTCCATCATGGTCCAGTTTGCTGCCACTCCCTTCTGCCCTCTAAGCTCTGTTGTGTTTCAACTGCTCCTAACCACCCTATGCGGTCTGTTATGAAGCCCCTATCCCCTTCCCCTGCCCTGCTGTTATCTGAGTCCAGCCCCTATCCCTCCCTTCTGCCTTGCATGAGCCTTGGTGCATGCCCCTGCCTCCTTTCTCTAGCCATTTATGACTGTTGTGCTGTCACTAACCCTGCAACCTACTATTCACAGTCTTTTGTTCTGCCTCTGCCCCTCTCACGTGCCCTGTGTGGTCATCTTGCTGCCCCTGACCACCTCCCACCTACCCTCTGTTGTCTGTATGTATGCCCTTTTAGGCTCCCTGTTGTCCTCCATAGTATCTTGTGCTTCCAGTGCCCATTGTGCCTGCCCAGCATGATTAGCTTGCTGCACCCACCATGCTTTCTCTCCTTCCCTCCATAGTATATGTTCGAGCCTGTAACCCCTCCCTCCTGCTTTCCATGGTCCATTGGCATAACCCTGTCCTCTTCCTTTTACTCTTCATGGTCCATTGTGCTGCAAATGCCCCTCCTGATGTCCTGTATGGTCAGCTTGCTGCCCTGGCCTCTGTTGTCCATGTGCATGGCCCTATCTCAACCCTATTGCTTTCCATGGTTAGTTGTGCTGCACTGACTTCCCACTTGCCCTGTGTAGTGTATTGTACTGCCACAGACCCTGGTGCTTGCCATGTAAGGTCAGTTTGGTGCCCCTCATTCCTGCCTTCTATTGTTCGAGCCAATGACCATGCCCAGTTCATCCCTCTATTCATGGTCATTTGTTCCATACATGCTAACATTTAAAACTTGGTAAGAGGGAGATTTTAAAAAGATAATCAACGGTATTGATTTACTGTATTCTCCTACATTACAAAGAGTAGATTTGAGGTGGGAGTTTCCGGCCTGAATCGGGTTTGTTGGCATGTACGGTGGTTCTGCCACTACCTCTTCTTTCTGCCTTCAACTGTATATTGTCGTGCTACAACCTCTTTTGTCTGTCCTGCATGGTTTGGTTTGCTGTCCCTGCCCCCCTTTCCCCAGTTCTCCATGGCCCCCTTTTGCTGCCACTGCCCCTCCTGCCTGCTTAGTATCGTCAACTTGCTGCTGCTGCCCCCTCTTCCCTGTCCTCAATTGTCCAAGTCCATGCCCTTAACCTCTGCCTCATCATAGCGTTTAAATGAACAACCAGATTGCTAACATAGTGTATTCGTTACAAAAATGTGTCATACTTGAAGTCATCTTGATGGAATCAAAACTGTAAAACATGAAGCATTTCCTTTACGAATGATACAAATTAGGCCTTTTCCCATAGAAATATGGTTGGTACTCTAAAATCAAAAATGAGGACACATTTTCTGAATTCTCAAATAGTGACAAAGCATTTTTTACATTATCTATAACTCACCACTGCATCGATACACTATGTTTTGCCACATTATACAATTTTAGATGTTATAAGTGTTGTTATTAATTCAATATTTTCACATGCTCTAACTTCTGCAATATACAAGGGTATAGGTAGTGTATGGAGAAGGGGCGAGTTATAGTTAATGTAGTGTGGCGATTGAGGTGAGAAGACTGCGTATTGAGGTGCCGGAGTTACATGAATTTTATGGTGGTGCGAAAATATATATGTAAGTTATAAATACGACATATTAATTTGAAAGTGGTGCATAAATGGTACATTACAAATATAACTATAACTTTAGAATGTCTAATGTTTGTGTAGTTTAAGTTGGGTTTGTATAGCAAGCATTAATACCGGTTTCCCAAATATAACTTATCCTCAACCTTTGTTTTATTGTATGATTCTTTCTAATGTTAAGTATGCACCTAAAAAGTGAGGCAACTTGTAAGACGGAGAATATCGGGGCATATTACCAAGCAATAGCGATAATTATCGCTATTGCTTGGTTAGCGGGAAAAAAATATCGCCGAGGATTTTTACTGCTGAGATACCTTGATATTATCAAGGTTTATCTCAAAAGCGGTAAAAATCCTGCGAAATGCATGAATATCGCTGGAAAATCAGTGATATTCATGCATTATCGTGACAATGCTCTTAGCCATGTTATCCACCTTCCATTGGATAACATGGCTAAGAACTGCTTTTAGCAGGTGTTAGCTTTTGGAGATATTCGCGCTTAGCGCAAATATTTCCAAAAGTTGTTAATAGGAGTTAGAGATGTTAGCGACTGTTTTCAGTCGCTAACATCTTGGCACGCCCACTTTGCATGTCACTAGCGATAATTATCGCTGACATGCAAAGTGGGCCCCTAAATGCCCGGTATCGCCTACAAGCTGTCGCTAACTGGTGTTAGCGACAGCTTGGTAATAGGGCGATAAAATTATCGCCGCATTAGCGGGAAAAAGTCCCGCTAATGCGGCGATAATGCCCTTGGTAATATGCCCCATCATGGTTTGGGAATGTGAATGAATTCATTACCCTTATATAATGTCTTACCTGTATTTAAACAGAAATGTACAATGAATTTTAGAATATTTAAATACTTATTTATGTATTTTATAATGTATTTGTTTGTGTAAATAACATTGTTTCACAAATGCCTGAATGCACAGCATGTGGTCAAAGTATTTCTTCTATGTTGTTTGCAGTAACTTGGGAATTGCCCCCGCACAAGCACTTTAAATACCGGCATTAGCTCTTAGCAACTTGCCATGTCATCAAGCTTTGTGGAAAGCGAAACGCGTAATGGCGGCTGGCTTGCTGGAGAAAATAAAGCACCTTGATTGAGCACTTAATAACGGGTCTGTTCCTTCGTCATTGAAGTTTGGGCTGGGGCGGCTGCAACATGGTGATTGCCAATATTTTAATATAGAAATCTTGGCAGCTGTCAAAGCCTTTGCCAGTATACATCTCAATTTGCATATCATGAGTGCTAATCAGTCATATCACATAGCATGAACGGTTTCTTTTATAGTGGAGTGTGTAGTTACACAGTCCCTCATAATATATTTCCAAATAACACCGAATAGATGAATATCACAGGACAATCAATAAGTATGTGTGCATTGTAAGTTTCAGGTAGGCATCACCTCCAGCAGTCCAAATGATTAAAAAAGCCTGCCCTTAGCAGCCTTTGAGGTGTCTTCTACCAGTCATGGAATTCCTTTAAAATACTATGGGCCTCATTTATGAAAAGTGACGCATCGCTGCGTGAAAACAGCAATGCGTCACTTTTCACTGCACCCTCCTTGCAACACCAATGATTCGTCATATTTACAGTATGACGCATCATTGTGCAAGGAGTTACAGATACATCAGTATTTCTGACGTATCTGTATGGCACAAAAGTGACGCATTGCTGGAGTGTGTCAGAAAAGTGACTCAACTCCACCAATGTGTCCTTTCACACGGGGCAAGCGTAAGAAATTGACGCATTTGTGTCCTAGAAGTGGCGCAGTGAAATCTCATAGATTTCACTGCGTCACTTCTACAAACTTTCTTACGTCAATACGCCCCCCTTGCATATTATACCTGGCGCAGGTATAATGTGGCGCAGGGGTTTACAAAGTGACGCATCTACCTAGATGCCTCACTTTGTAAATATGGCGTAACAAGGCACATTTTTTATGCCACTGGTACGTCACAAAAAGTGATGCACCAGCGGCGTAAAAGTGACGCACGGCCTCACGAATGAGGTCCCATATTTTATTCTAGATTATCTGACTCCTTTTTCTAGATTGTCAACTACTTCTGCCCATTCATCCTCCGTGTTTAGAGTCTGTAAAACCACTGCCATTTAGTTTGTAAGTATTCCAGAAGAGTAGTAGTTTACAGCACAGGGCAATCCCACATGACCACATTTCCTATGGGCTGCTATTTTGAGATTTTCAACATTTGCTTCATGTTACCCATACAAAAGCCTTAGCGCGTTAGTCAATGTCAGAGTGAGGTTCTGACCATCAGCAGCAAAATACCCAGTGCGTATGTAAAGCAAGGGATCACTACCATCTTCACTGCCTGTATTCGCCCTCCATAGCAAAAAATTAAACTGGGACAACTTCTCATAATTTGTACTGGTTTCAGTAATAAGTAGATCTAATTTTTTCTGGGCCCATAATTTCCAATCCCATGTTGACATATACTCCTAAATATTTAAACCTGTCAAGTTTCCACTGGAACCTACAGTCCACTATAGCAGCCTTCCTTGTAACACAGTATGTATGTAAGCCTTCGCTCTTGTTCCAATTGAGGGGCAGGAGGGAGCTGAGTTGCCTAATCACTAGGTGTGAGCAATATATTGTCTGAGATAATATGATATTTAAGGGACCTGTTGGCGTAGAGACTTCTGCAGATGAGCGAAATTGGTAAATATCTGCCATCAAGGGCTTTAAGGCTAGCAAAAAAGAGTAAATGAACACCCCAGACATAGCTCCCGAACAGTTGGGATGGGGTTTGATAAGAAACTATCACAGTTAACCTGAGCACTGGGTGCTTCTTACAGCCATTGGACTTTAACAAGGAAGTCAGCACCAAGGGCCCGTATCTGCAGGGTCAAAAATGTGTGCGCTCCCAATTGATCCTATCAAGCCTTCTTGTTATCAAGTATAGGGCTACCTTTTCATCCTGGGTCTTTTTTTTCGAGCCAAACAAGTTGGGCTTATGGGCGCATGTTGTTACGGGAGGCTCTAACAGCTAGATGTCTACATGTGGAGAATGAAGAAGCTCAGGAATACCTTTGGTAAATAACATTGCCAACATCCCCCCAGCTGTGACATTGTCGCAAATCTTTCCTGGGTTTCAGAATGACTAACATCAATCCCCTATTGCAAATGGATGCTATACTACCTGTATGTTTTGCTTCTTTGTAGGCTTTACAAAACATATCCTTTGCCTCTTGCTTGGCCGATTTGTAGCACTCTCCTGGGAAGACATCTTCCCCAGGAGTCTGGTAGAAAACTTGGAAATTGATTGAGCTATTTCATCGTTAGTGATTTCCCCATCCACAATTGGCCTACCATCCTCATTGGGTCATGGGAGTGCCAGGCATGTGAAGAAGATGTCTTCAAGTCCCCTCCATCACTAATTCAGAACTAATTTGGAACTGTAAACCCTTTTGTTAAAATCTGCAAAGGTTGCAGCGATCCCCTGCGACCACAAGATCCCCTAAATCATGAACTGAAGGGATGGCGACCACAGCTTCCCTCTGTCTGAGTTGGATGGGCAGTAACCTACCTGCTTTTTCACCTTGCTCATCGGGACAGATTATAAGTGTATACAATGTACAATCCAACTTGGCTGTGAATAAATTATTTAGATTGTTTTTTGCCCATTCTAAATTCTGCCTGTTCAATTTGGTGGGTCCTGGCATACTTTCCCAAAAGGTATTTAACGTCCCATTCAAGTTGCAATTGTCATGTCGCTCTTTTTCTTTTGACCAGCGGGGAGTCTCGAGTAACATGCTTGCATATAATAGCTCTAGCTGACTCCCACAATATTTGTTCTGAGCCACTGAACCTTTGTTTTCCTAGGAGAATGTTACAACAGGGGAATTTAGCTGGGCTTTTTCAGTGGACATTATGTTGAGTGACATATTAAGGCACCAGTGCATTCTCACTGATTTACTCCAGACGATACATAGGCAGGCAGATGCATGATATGTAAGAGAACCCTCGAAGATACCACAATCTAGCACGAAGGGCATTACTGCTAGGAAAATCAGGTGGTAGACTAGACTCAATAGACAACCAAGAAGCCTATGTATTCATTTTTCGCAGGGGTACAGGAAATGCCAAATGTCTCACAATCCATAAGCCTCCATAACAACTCTTAGCATTGCTCTGTCTCTGCTATTGGATGAATTAATCTGCTCCATCCCATCCATAGTTACTTCAAGGGCTTAGTTTTATTCACCCCTTAGGATCAAGTGTGCTTTTCTTACCTCAGCTATAACTCTTAGAGCCTGAGAAGAAAAACTATTTTGTTTGGGGCATAATTTGAGCCTACACTAACTACTCTGTTTAAAAACTATAGTTTGGTGAAACCATATAACCTCTTCTCATTTGACCAATTCTTTAACACTATGGAGGGCAGTGATTTCTACACTGAACTTAATGCTCTGCATCTCTTTGAACCAGTCTAAGAGGAGCTATTGATGGCTTTCCCTCAGGGTTGACTAGAACTAAAGAGGACTCTTCCCACCCAGTCTCTCTTGAGCTTTTCTACCTCAGAATGCATCAAATATAATGTAAATGTAAGTTATAGCGTGCAGCTCATACCCAAGGGCGTCTTGGCGCTGCAAAATGGTTATCCTGAATTAGTCCCTATGTTTGGTGATTAGGTAGGACAGTATTTTCTTTCTTTTTACATAGTTTGTTAACCCATTAACATTTAAGAAAACAATGTTCAGGTGTCTTGGTGCTTTGTCAAAGTCACTGGATGTGAGTGATCATCTGGAGTACTAGTTTCTCACCTATTTTTCTCAGAACGCCAACCTTCAACTGCTGGTGGACAGCACTTAAGGGAAAGCTAAGCTACCTTGACCTTGTGCAAAGTGTACAGAAATGTGGAAATATGAACAATTACAAGTGCTAATTTGGAACTCCCTAACTGAGTTCGGACTATACTAATAAATAAATAAATCTGGTATTTGTTAAGCGGGAGCTAATCTCCCCTAAAGGTCTCAAGGTGCTGGAGAAGTCAAGGAGATTAAGTGAGCTATTGACAGAGTTATGCGGTGCTGAGCAGAGCACCGGGTATCAAACCAGGAGTCAGCCACTCTAGCAGCTGCGCCACACCTCTAACACTAAAGCATTGGGAACTTCAGCTGTACTACACCTTTCAGCAGTAACCCAGTAATGGCAGGGTTGAGTCATCAGCCCATCCAAAGAATTACTTGTGTCGCTTGTCCAAAACAGAGAGATGAAGGGAACTAGAAGACGGGTGCGAGATAATAAGGGTAGGGATAGGGGTAATGAAGGGAAGGGTAAGAGAGAGTAATGTGGTTGAGCATTGAGCCCTCAAGCATAGTCACAAAATGGTGTCTGTCCCAGCTCGGAGCTAAGTGGTGGTGAGCAGTTGTCAATGTGGGCAGGATCGGAAGGGGTCGGTGTGCCCCCTACTTCTTTAATCCACTAGATTCTGTTTCCCTACTTTTTATTTTACACATGCGCCCCAGGATGGCAAACATACCCAAGGCCTACAGATGAGGCTCAGCTTTCGTGGACGTTTGGGGACGGACAGGTGGGCAGGGAAGGAAAAGGACCCTGGCTTTTCCTTCTTGCCGACAGAAGACAAGGGCAGTGTCCACTTCTGCCTTGCCCTGGAAGCTGCCCCCCTTCCTCTTTCTTCCTCTTATTCCCTCTTTCTGTCCAGCTTCTCCTCACTTACTGAAAACTGTGACTACAAGGAATGGTTCTCAACCTCTCTTTCCTCCTTTAGTTTATTTGTTCCCCTGTGAAATGGATGCAAAAAAGAAAAACGCTTTTGCTGGAAATGTCTTCTTTTTTGACATTTTTCTATTCCAAATTGCAGCATGTTTGAGAAATAAATAAATAACTAAATAAAAAAAGACAAAGCGCCTGATTGATTTAATTCACACCCTAACACATCAGCATCACTTCAGAGTTTGCCTGTGAAGCGCTACTTTTATTTTCTTGTCTTTCTTTGAACAGCATTGTTTTAAACAGGTGGGTAAGTGCATCAATCCTGGACATACTGCAATGCCTGATTGATTAATGGATTGGAAAACAAAATGTGTACCGCAGCTCTGTGTTTATGGATGTCGTCTTTTTAAACCATACTGCTTTCGTTTTGTAAGCATATAAGCAATGGATATTACAATGGGTCTCCTTTTGCCCTTAACCTTTGACGCTAAAACACTCACTGATTTCTGATTAATGAATGTAAAAGCGTTAAGGTAACCATGTTGTTCCTGCTTACAATTTAATTTACTTTACCTAACCTTGCATTCCCTATGAATGCTTGCTTTTTCCCGGATGCTGTTGCTTTTTTTTAGGCAGGATATTACTCTTGTAGTGCGTAATTTTGGATCCAGTCGCACCCAGATTTTTTGCAGCAGGGCACATTTGGGTTGTAGTTGAAGACAGTGCAAGCTTCTTTCAGTGGGACAGTATGGTGTTCAGTAGGGGAGAGGATGTGGCTGCCAAATTTGGAACAGGGGAACTAGGTTTAGCCTTCATGACCAGTCTACCACACTACTCCCCAGTGGTAGCACATTCCCATACTAGACCCTAGAAGGTCCTGCAAGGCCTTAGAATCCCTGGTTTCCTAGCACCAATAGATGGACCCTAGCAGTGGCAAGTGTGGGTTAACCTTGAAGGCTTCTCCACCACAATCCATACTGAAGTTCACCTCCAGTCTAGTGAACAGGCTTTGAAACACTCATCAAAAATCCCTCCTCAGACCTAACAGACAAGAACTACAGGCCCATATCCCTCTTCCCCTTCACCACCAAAGTCACTGAGAAGATCGTCAACATCCAGCTAACAAGCTTCATCGACTCCAACAACATCCTTGACACAGCTCAATCCAGCTTCTGCAGCAACCACAGAACAGAGACCACCATCCTAGTCACCACGGACAACTTCCGCAGACTCCTCGACCAAGGCCACACTGCAGCCCTCATTCTACTAGACCTTTCAGCAGGCTTCGACACTGTCTCCCACCGCGTACTAGCTGCCAGTCTCCACGAGTTCGGCATACAGGGTACTGCCCTAGGCTGGATCTGCTCCTTTCTCACTGGCCGATCTCAAAGAATTAGACTTGTGCCCTACCTCTCCAAACCCACAGAGATCAGATGCAGGGTACCCCAAGGCTCCTACCTCTACCCCATGCTCTTCAAAATCTACATGGCCCCCTCATAACTATCATCAGAAAACATGGACTCAGCATAGTATCCTACGCAGACAACACCCAGCTCATCCTCTCCCTCACCAAGGAACTCAACATCACCAGGCACAACTTCCAGGAAGGAATGAAGGAACTCGCAACCTCGATGAGCAGCAGCTGCCTGAAGCTCAACTCTGAAAAAATGGAAGTCCTCCTCCTCTGATGCACCCCCTCTACATGGGACAACACCTGGTGGCCCTCCACCCTCTGCATCCCTTCCACTCCCATGGACAATGCCTGCAACCTCTGCATCCTACTCAACTCTTCCCTCACCATGAACCGACAGATCAACTACGTATCCTCGCCATGTTTCAATACCCTCCGCATACTCCGCAAGACCTTCAAATGGATACCCCCAAATCCAGGAAGACGTCATCCAAGCAATCATCACCAGCAGAATATACTAAGGGAATGCCCTCTATGCCAGAATCAACAAATCTCTATCCCACAAACTTCAGACCATCCAGAACGCAGCAGCCAGACTCGTCCTCAGCATCCCAAGACAAGTCCACATCACCCAACACCTACGAGACCTCCACTGGCTCACACACGTCTACAAAGCCTTCCACAACACTGGACCCCAATACCGCACCAAAAGACACTCCTTATACGCCCCTTTTAGCCTTGGCGGACATCCCCCGCATTAACAGAGCCAGAACAGGAGGCAGATCCTTCTCCTATATCATGAACAAGACCTGGAGAGAACTCCCTCTCAGGATCACATGATGCCCAACATTGCAAGCATTCAGGAAGAGCCTCAAGTGCTGCCCGATTCCCCCATCCCAGCGCCTTGAGACCCTCACAGGTGAGAGCATGCTCTAAAAATCCCTGATTGATTAATTGCGGAAGGAGCACACCCTAGAGCGGCAGTGACTCTGTCAGTGAGGTCACAGGACCCTTGAGAAGGGCCGGCTCTAGGGCAGTGCGACCAGTGTGACTGCACCGGGTGCTGACTTTGGGTGGGGGTATCAGTAACAATAAAAATTTCATGATATCTCCGGTGATTAATGTTCTTCCTAGAGAGAGTTCAGAGATTTGTCTAGTGGAAGTTTTGGCTCATAGAAAGGTAGCACAGAGGGTTAATGCACCTACTGCAAAGAACATGTACCATGCAGATCACAAAGTGCACATAATGTAAATAGGTCAGTGGTTTACTGCTTATGTCAGAGAGATCTTTTTGTTATTTGCAGTTTATAAGTTCAAATCCTAACATAGAGCAGTGAGCTATTATCTATCTAAGAGCTGCATGCAAACTGCACGGTATAAATTAGAGTGTTATGTATTGTTCTCCTATGAATATGCTAGGAAACAAAAAGCTATATATAGAAAATGCCATCCTTGCCTCGGGCTGAGATTGTGATCAGGCAACTATTGTTTGTGTTCTACAGACAGCTGTGTCACCATATGGATGTAATAATAAACACATTTGTATTACGCACGTGAGAGGCCTCGCACCAAATGTCAAAGCAGTGTGATATTATTCTCACAAAATGTTCCATGTCAGCAAGGTCGGTGTCTCTACGAAACTAGCCCAAGCGTCACAAATGCAAATGTGTGTCAAACATCGCTGTGACAAATGGAAGGCAACTTTAGGAAAAGGATTGTGTACATGTAATATTGGCCCTAATTCCTACTGGGCCTAACTCGGGCACATGACACCACACGGCTCCTGTAGCGGCCGCAGGGGAGCGCCAGTGCATTGTGAAAGTGCGTTTGGCAAGGAGCACCAGAGCTCTGAAGTAAGTGCGGTCTTTCTGTTGTTTCTTATGGTTAAATATGCCTAGGGAGTATGCTTCCCATGTAAACATGTCTGGTAGTTCTGTAACAGCGTGCAGGTTGGTGTGGAATGAGTATGTGAGAACAACAAGGACCCCCTGGGTAGTGATAATATATAGACTCCTAGGGCACACCTGGTGTGGAATGAGTGCCAATAGCTTTTCAGGGCAGGGTAGGACCCCAAAAAGTATATGAGGTCCGTGTCGAGGGTGTGTCAGCGGCCGACTTGTGCCTCGGGAAAATAACGGTTAATGGAGACTTGGTTATATATGCCCTATGGAGAAGAATGACCTGTATATTCTTTTTTTTTTTTTAAGTTTGAGTTTATTGAAACCAAGCAGAAAAATAAAGCAACAAGGTATCAAAAAAACAATGTAGATCGTAAGCAAAGAATACAAATACATAATAAGAATGATGCATCAAAAACGGTTACAATAAACATTATATATATGTGAATTAAGGGGAGAGAGAAAGGGGATAAAGGGGGGGAATGATACAGAAAGTGTTATAAGGAAAGTTGAAAGTAAATTACATTAGAAAATTACATTAGAAAATAACATTGTATCCAACTTAAGTATCAATAAAAATAAAGTTACAAATCTTCATGAATATAGGTTAAAACAAGAACGTTAAAAGAAATTAGGAGAATAGACAACAAGGTATAATCATGGTGGTTTGCGAACTTCGTCTGATGTATGTGCATTATTGACAATAGGTACACTTGGAGAAGCAAATGTGGATAAGTATGTAGTGAGAGGGATCCATAATAAATCTCTTTTTATTGCTAGTGAAATAGGAGTAATATAGTTAGTCTCAAGTCTGTGATGGAAACATATGGCATTCCACCAGGCTGCATAAGTAACTTTGCTTGCATCTTTCCAATTGGATGTTATTAAATGTAGAGCTATTGCTAGTAGTAAATCAATCAATTTAGAATGTGAAGGGGTGTGAGGCCAAGCTGGGGATAGGGAACCTAAAAAAATATTAGATAGGGAAAAGGGAATATTAGTTTCAAAAATGATATTGATACAAGACAAAACAGAATGCCAGAAAGTATTAATAGTAGGACAATGAAACAACATGTGTTTTAGATCAGCATGTGAGCAGGGACAGGACTAGCATCTGGATGAGGTGTCAGGGTAAAAAGACGCTAACCTTGCAGGGGAGTTAAACAAACATTGATAAATAAAATAGAGAGTTTGTGTGGTGCTCTCGAAGTTTTATGAATCTTTGACCATAATTTATCCCAGATAGAAATAGACCAAGATTGCGACAGATCCTGCTCCCATGCCAATTCAGTCTTTGTCCTAAATCTTTCTGAGGAGGATAATAAACATTTGTAAATACAAGAAGAAGAAAGAGAATTATCCAACAGAGGAAAAATTGTAGAACAAGTCATAGGAAGAGCAGGGGAGGAAGGAATTGATTTAAGGTATGCTTGAAGAGCGGGAAGCAAGGAATCATATTGTTTTTTTAAAAAGTTGGGAAGGAGGAAAGTAGACTGAAGAGCAGAAAAGGATAAAGGCTCATTATCAAGCAGAAGTTGAGAAATCCATATCAAGCCCCTAGAACTCCATGACCTCCAATAAAAAGTACGGTTATTGATACACATTAGTTTATTATGCCAGATAGGTTGTTGAGATAATGAAATAAAGGAAGGGTACGAGGAAGGTAAAAGTGTAGTTAAGAGTTTACGAGTATGAGCGATAACAGAGGATTGTAAGACCAAAGTGTTAGCAGTAAAAGCTAAAGTTTCTCGGAAATCAAAAGGGGAGATAAGGGCTTGTTCAAGGGATAGCCATAGTGGGGGAAGCGTGGGGAGTTTGGTAGAGAGCCAACAAGAAGCTTGTTTGAGGGAAAATGCGTAATGATAAGACTTAAAGTCAGGGAATTTAAGGCCTCCATCAATCTTATCTTTCTTAAGACAGGATCGGGCTATTCAAGAAGGTTTATTTTTCCAGAGAAATTGTAATAAAATTGAGTCTATTCTTTTGAAATAATAACTTGGGATGCATACCGGAATCATAGAGAGAGAATACAGGATTAGAGGAGCAAGCGTCATCTTGATTGAGTTCAATCTACCCCACCCAGAGAGAAAAAGAGGGTGCCATTTGGTAATTGAGTCAGTCAGCTTATGTTGATGGAATCAACATTTAATTGTAGGGTTTCTGAAAATAGTGGAGGAGAACCATAACCCTAAGTATTTTAATTTAGTCGGTTGCCAAGAAAAACCTGTCTAATTGAAGTAGTGTTTTAGACATAAAACATTAAGGGGTAAAACTTCACATTTGTCTCTATTAAGGCGATAGCCCGAAAGTTGTGAAAAAGTGTCAACCTGCTGGAGAAAGGAAGGAAGAGAATTTTCTGGATTAGAACGATATAAAAGGATTTCATCAGCGTAAACAGACATTTTAAGTTGATTGGAGTCAAGGGGGAAACCCGTGATTTGAGAGTGCTGCCTGATTTTTGTTAAGAAGGCCTCTAATGCTACTATAAACAATAAAGGGGACAGGGGACAGGGGACAGCCTTGGCAAACCCCCCTAAAAAGAGAAAAGTACTCTGAGATTTTACCATTAGCAAAGATAGAAGCTTTAGGACCAGAGTATAATAAAGAGATCAAGGATATTAATTTGGGAGGGAATCCTATCCATTTGAGAGCATGGGACATAAAATCCCAGCCAATCCTATCAAATCAAATGGTTTTTCAGCGTCCAGAGTAATAGCGGCAAGTGGATAATCTAAACATGAGGCTTTACTGAGAACATTGAAGAAAACTCTATAATTGTCAGAAGATAAACGTCCCTTAACAAAACCGGATTGTTCTGGTCCAATGAGTTAGGGTAAAATGGGATCAATACGCAGGGCAAGTATCTTTGCAAAAGTTTTGTAATCAGGGTTTACTACAGAAATGGGACGATCATTTTTACAAAAAGAAGGATCTTTCTTTTCTTTAGGGATTAAACAAATCATGGCTTCTTGAAAAGTTCCTTGGGAGGATCCATTGACAATAAAGGAATTAAATAAGAGAAGAAGGTTCGGAAAAAGAAGTTTCGAAAAATGGTTATAAAATTCAATGGTGAAACCATCAGGTCCAGGAGCTTTACCATGTCTTAATACTGAAAGAGCATGGGAAATTTCATTCAAGGTGATATCAGTTTCCAGCGAGCCAAAGTCAATATGATGAGAAGGGGGAGAATTATTTGATTGAAAGTAAGGGGATACATCTGATTGAAGCGGCTGTGTTTCAGGAGTATAAAGGTTTTTATAAAAGAAGACAAATTCATGTAGAATATCATCATCTTTAAATAGAACATCACCATCAGAATTCATCGGAGAAGTAATTCTAGTCTTATCTTTACGCGCTTTTAAGTAATAAGCCAGGAGTTTCCCCATTTTATTTTGACCGCCATAATATCGGGCACTACTCTTCAGAAGGTAAGAGGCTGCAGCGTCTGTAGACAACTTATTAAAAGTAACTTTGGCAGAGATGAGATCTTTTAAAGATGCTTCTGTGGAAGATGAATAATAAGTATATTCTAACTGCTTGATATTATTGAGCAAATGAGTCGATTTCTTCTTTTCGGAGACATAATTGATTATGAAGCCTCTAGCAGTTGCTTTAAAAGAGTCCCAGATCATAGTTGGAGAAGAGTCTGAAGTGTTATTATTAGAGAAAAATTCTGAAGTAAAAGAACTGAATTGGCTAGAGAATTGAGAATCCACAAGCAAAGAGTTATTAAATCGCCACCTACCAGAGGGTGGGGAAAAGGGAATTAATTCAAAATCAACAAAAACCGGGGCATGATCTGAAATTAAGATAGAACCTATTTCTGAACGAATAACGTGTTGAGTGAGGGATTTACTGAAAAAGAGATAATCAATGCGAGATTGAGTCTTATGTGGGGGGGGGAAATAACTATACTCTTGGAGTTCAGGATGACAGAGCCTTCAAATATCCACTAAAGAGTGTTGACGAATGGTAGAGGTAAATTGCTCGTGCATTTTAGTGTGTATACACTTAACTGGTGAATGTCTATCTAAAATCGGATCGTGAGTTTGATTGCAGTCACCACCAAAAATGATATATTTATCATTGCACGAGAGTAATTTATCAGAAATTTGTAACCAGAAAACATTGTCAACAGAAACTGGAGCATAAACATTAATAAGAACCAATGGCACATTGTCTATCAGCGACTTAACAATCACCCAGCGACAATCTGAATCAATTTCTTGCTGAGTAACAGAAACATTGAACTTTTTATGGCACAAAATCAAAACACCGTTTTTCTTACCCAAGGCTGGGGAAGAGAAAACATTACCCAACCAAAGTCTTCTTAACTTAGGGGCTTCAATGTCTGACAAATGGGTTTCTTGTAACATAGCAATGTCAGTTTTTATTCTAGCCAAGTGGGATAATACTCGTTGTTTTTTAATAGGATTATTTAATCCTTTAATATTCCATGTAGTAACCTTGAATTGATTTGAAATAGAATAATTTTTTAAAACAAAAAGCATACAATGTAAGAGTCAATTCTGAGAAAGAGATGATATAAATAAGAGAAGAAAGCGAAAAATAGTGCATCAATAACAAATTGAAATTGAGAAAACAAGATAAAATAATAGGAAACATCTCGAACAAAGAGGAAATCAACAATATCCAGAAATAAAAGGAGAAGGATAGCAAGGAGAAAGAAAGGAGAGATAGTAAGGGAAGAAGGAAAAGAGGAATTGAAGAGAAATAACATACCTACAAGAGGGGAGAAACATGTAGACAAGGAGGGGAGGGTAGAGCCATAGGGGATGGACGGCACATTCGAGGTCGACTGAACGGGGAACCAGGGAGACGTCATGAGATAGCAACAAAGAATCTGTGAAGGTGAAGAAGATACAGAAAAAGTTAGAAGAACAAGGTAGAACAAAACAAAAACAGCAATATCAATAAGTATTAATGATAATTGAACATATAATAAAACTGGAAGCAGCACATATTATAAACAATGTAGATTAGGAGGCATTCAACAACAACCAGGAGCTGAAGAAGAGGGACCAGAAGAATCCATTGCAAATGGTTTACAAGAGTTTATGAAGCTTTACAAGCGGAGTGGATCTTCGTAAGTGGTCGTTCTGTTGTTGTATGTGAC
Organism: Lissotriton vulgaris; assembly: GCF_964263255.1. Classification (NCBI taxonomy): domain Eukaryota; kingdom Metazoa; phylum Chordata; class Amphibia; order Caudata; family Salamandridae; genus Lissotriton; species Lissotriton vulgaris. Next base: position 1,320,733,548 of record NC_141691.1, read on the forward strand.
TTTGAACAAACAGGGGTGGAAAAGGCCATATCTGGCACCCATCGAGCGAAGCTCGGCTCTCATATTTAGAAACGCCGTACGTCGATTAGCTGTAGCTTTAGCATAATCTTGGGTAAAAAACAGAGATGAACCCGACCATGAAATCTTTGGAGAAGATTTAACTGCCGCCAGAACTTTTAGTAGGTCCGTATATTCTAGAAAATATAGTATAACTCCTCTCGGCTTTTGTGGAGAAGACGCAAGAGATGGAAAACGACCCAGCCGGTGAGCTTGCTGGATATTGAGGACAATGCCCTCTGGCATGTGAAGAATTTTGGATAGAAAAGACTTAAAGAAAGTAAGTGGGTCAGACCCCTCAAGTCCTTCTCCCAGGCCGTAGATAAGTAGATTATTCCGTCTACTGTGATTTTCTAAGTCTTCAACTTGTCTTTGGAGTACAGAAACTTGAGAATGAAGGAGGGAAACGTTTGCACAAGATTCCTTTAAAGAAGCAACTGTGTGTTCGACAGAAGAGACCCTTATCTCAAGTTGTGACCAGTTATCCGTTAAGACTTGGAGTTTCGTATTGGTCTCTTCCATAAAAGGACAAAGAGCTCCTATTTCCTCAAGTATTAACTCCATGGAGGCAAGCGATGATTGCTTGGGAGGTGAAGGTGGATCCTTTTTTAAACGTTTGGTATTGGATTTCCCTGGATCGTTTTGAGAAATTCCAATATTGCATCCGCGTCTTGTGAAGATGCTGAAAAGGAAACCTCAAAGATAGAAAACTCGGAAAAAATCTTTGAATTCTTTATAAAAATGTGTTTTGGTTTAGACGGATATGGATGTAGAGTCTGGATTCTGCCCATGGAACATATACTACACAATATTTAAGTGCGTACGGACTGAGACAATATCACCATGTAGTAAGACTCCCAGTGATAGTTGAAAAAACACTGATGAAGATACACATCACAAGCACAACCTAATATTAGAGCATAGGGATATTTCTTGAAAAAATGAAGCAATCATTAGACATGCACAGTGCCACCTAAAACAGCAGAAAAAAGGAGACACTGAGATTGCGTGAAAATAAAGCCGAGATGGAGCAGGAATAAATCAGTGAAGGTAAGATGTCAGTCAGCTCAGTCCATCAACTATGCAGCGAAGAACAATCAAAATAAATTCCAATAAGCAGGAGACCAAAATGATGACAACTCACCGCGTCCGATTTAAGCCTCACAGGTCCTTGAAAAGGGGTTGTCACGAACTGCAAGTTGGTCACAGCACCTTCTGATGCTCGTTGACACGTTCTGTGGACAAAAAGACGACCCGCAGTGGTGTGTCTCCCGGGTGCGCCGCAGAGCCTCACTCGAGCGCCGCCATCTCTGTCGGGCGCTAAGCCACGCCCCCCCCTGAACTGTATATTCTTAAAACAGAATTTACTGGAGACCAGATGGGGATCTACTGGCGTTCAGCCCCATTCCCTGTCATGTAGCACCCTTTCAACGTCACCTTCCCATTTTTGTTGCAGCGCAGTGAGAGGGTTGGCATTGAGAGGGTTGACTGCCAGTTCGCGGATGGCTTTATATAGGTGACAAGAAGACGGCAATCAACCATGGTGAGCATGGGCTTTAGGACAGGGTGATTAGAGCGTTACTCCTCTGATACGTTCCAAAGGGCGTAACAAGAATTGCTATGCATTTATAACAGATAATAAAAGTTGGCAAAATCACACAAGCAAAAAAAATGTCTGTGAATTCTTCAGTTTTTAGTGTCAGAGGCACATGAATAGATCCCTCAGCATGCAGGGTCAAGAGTCACAATATTACTTAAACACTTACAATTCTACTGTAGGTTTTCTCATTGCAACAGTGACTGGTGGCTCAACATAATGCAAAGTGGCATAAATCAACACAAAGTCTTGGAAGGGTATTTACTTTCCATCTCGAAAGGGATTTTCAGTAGAAAGGTGCCCTTTTATAAGCACTAATACTGCTTTGTGCTGTTTTTCACCACTTTGAGTCATGGGGGCAATACATACTTATGAAATGGGCAGATCAATGCAAAGCCTGTTTATCTAAGAGAGTCAGACCAGGATTTGCATAACAAAAATGATGTCCATGTGTGCTGCACTGTAGAGGACACCTTTAATTTTGGAATATTGCAGAATTTGTCTGGGCATGGAATTAGGTACTGGAAGGGTACGCTTCCAATTTAAATCCTATGCTTGTCTTTGCACTCACACCCCTACACCATTAAAGGTTGGGCGTGGCGCTAGGAGGCATATTTGTGCACCAGAGCAGGAGTAGTGAGCAGGGGCATGCCATTTAAAAAATATATATCTTTTCACTGCTTCATTCTAATGATTCACCTTGCGCAATGTGGCACAGCAAATTGGTTGCCACACTGCAGTAAACAATTATAAATCGGCATCCTTTCCTTGTGTTTGATCTTCTTGGCAATGAAAGGTTCGAATCCTTCCGAGTTCAACCAAACTTTCATCGTTATGAATGCGAAAGACTGAGTACCACTGAGTAACAAGAAGCATCTATACTTCAAATATGTACATCTTTTGTAAGAACTCAAAATCTCCTCCTTGCAAATGCAAGTATTGTTTATAATCGAAATTCTGTTGTTATCGCCTAGCTTTCTAGAACTAGGGGGCATATTACCAAGCAATAGCGATAATCGCTATTGCTTGGTTAGAGACAAAAATTTACCACCAAGCTGCAGCGATTTTTATTGCAAATAAACCTTGGTATTACCAAGGTTTATCGCAAATGCGATAAAAATCGGCCGCAATGCATGAATATCGCTGAAAAGTCCGCGATATTCATGCATTACCGAGCTAATGCTCTTAGCCATGTTATCCACCTCCCATTGGATAACATGGCTAAGAACTGCTCAGGGCAGGTGTTAGCTTTTGGAGATATTCGCGCTTAGCACGAATATCTCCAAAGGTTGGTAATAGGAGATAGCGATGTTAGCGACTGTTTCCAGTCACTAACCATCTTGGCACGCCCACTTTGCATGTCATTAGTGATAAATATCACTGACATGCAAAGTGGGGCCCAAGATGGTCGCTATCTCCTACTAGCTGTCGCTAACTGGTGTTAGCGACAGCTAGGTAATAGGGAGATAATTTTATCTCCGCTTTCATGGCTTTTAAAGCCAAAAAAGCGGAGATAAACCCCCTTGATAATATGCCCCTAGGTTCTGGAGTTGCAGGACCGAACTTGATGATACATCCTCACTGAATACTTCCTGAATCCTGTTGATTTTGTAACTACATTTTATCATGTCTCAGAGAATGTAGTTTGTTCTTTTTCATTTTTTGCACTCCAGTTAATAAACAATTTCCATGTTATGTGCATTGTTTTTCCATTTACATCATTTCATGTTTCACTCACTTTTATTTTATGTTTTTTCAATGACCTCTCAAATTCCTAAATACAAGCACTCTACTTTGTCTTTTGTCCCAAGCTGTGACTTTCAAGATGGCGCTAAAATTTACCTGAGGCTGACATCGATCTAAGCCAGATTAGACTCTGAGGTCTGGCTGAAGAAGCCGTGCAGTTTTTTCGGTGCCCACTGTTTTAGGGCAATGAGAAAGGATAAAAACCGTCATGCTGATGTTGTTGACTATTCTTCTCCGCGTAGCTTTGAAAAGTAGTGTGCCTGGTGTCAGTGGTTTCTTTTCTCTGCTTAACATCTCCTTATGAACTTTTTTTTTCCAAATTCATAATGTTCCAACTTCATTTTTTTTTTACAGCACGTCCTAGAAAACTACTGCTCTCAGTAGATAGAATTTGTGTGCGGAAATCCACAACGTGTAAAACTTGTGATTGTGTGGGGTGGTAACTCCACAGTTTTCTTGCAGAATTGCCACTACCCACGGCTCAGAATCAGGGCGCATGTGTTCAGGCCTGAATGCCAGGCACGGTCTTTGTGATCTACTCGGTACCTCGGCTGAAGTGGGTGCTAATAGGGCTCAATATAATATTGTTTATGGCCCCTCTCAACTTTGATATTTTACTCCCATGTCTGTGCTGAGAAGCTAATAATTGCAAGACGATACTGTTGGTCTCAAGAAAGTAGCACAATGGAGAGAGAATTAGAAGTTATAAACAGTCATAGAATAAAGTGAGAGAGACAAATGGAATGAGCAGGAAGTTAGAAGAAGGATGAAAAGAAGGACATGAAAATAAAGATTGAAGGAGGGTTGTCAGGAGAGGTATAACAATAGGAGAATAGACAAAATAAGATGAAAGGAAGAATAGAACGACTTAAAAAGATGAAAGAAAAGAATGAAGGACATGAAATTAAAGTTGGAAGCAGTTGTGGCTCCTGCAGTTAAGCACCGGGGTTGTCGACAGATTACCCAGAAGGGAAAATAAAATAAATCAATAAATCCTATTCCGTCGTCTGTTGACTTTCCCCCTGGCCCGCTCCACCGCGCTTACCTGAAAGGGGTGCGCGATTGATTGGAACGAGAAGAAAGTATAGATGGAAAATGGATGGATGGATGGAATTAGAAGAGAAGATGGAAGAAATTATGGAACAATGGATGGATGAAATGGAGGATGTCACAAAGGGAGGAAGGATGGGAATGAAGATGGTAGGAAGTATTCAAGAAAGGAGTGCAGGAAAGATGTAAGGATGTCAGAGAAGGTAGAAGGGTGAGGGACAGCTATTTGCATACAACATACTATGAAGTACATCGTGGCATCTTTAATTTTTAAATTTTCCCTTCGTGGTGACTATCAGACTCTCCAACATAGGTTGATACTTGCTCACTTGTCTTGCTCTCATACTGTCATTGAGGATATGGTTCAAAGTGACGGGTGTTTTATAGTTCTGGCTACTCCCTTAACACAATGTGCACAAGTCATTGAACTTAGAACGATTTTGCTCCATGGACATTTAGGGCATGATTACGAGTTTGGCGCTTCATTGTCCCGCCAAACCCTTGGTGAAGGTGCTGTGGCAATCGGGGACCACCGCATCAGCAGTCCCACCACCATATTACGAGAATAGGGGTCAGAGGATTCGGGACTGCTGCAAACACCAGGGATCCATGATCCTTGGCTGGGTCGCAGAGGTCTGGGAAACAATGTGCTTTGGGGTCCGCTGCTGTACTGCCATGCATATTATGAGTTTCCACACTGCTAGTCTTTTCTTGGAGGTGAACCCACCATGAAAGGCTGGAAGTCGGGAAACAAAGGATGCCCCTGTTTAAGGGAGTGCATGAAGGGGACATAGCCATCAGTCAAGAGGATAGATCTAGCTAAACAGTATTTTATGACTCTGATACAAACTGAATTATTGACTTCTGCATTGTTGAAGTTGCTCAAGCTTAAAAGAGCCATTTTATGGGCTATGTGCGTGAAAAAAGTTAGCATCATCTTGCAATGCATGTTACGCTAAATATCAAAGTTTCTGGTTAGTCGTATAGGAGCCATTCATAAGTGAGTGGTCGGTTCTTATTAATTTTATTTTTCATTCAGCAGGGGCATAACAGAACTTGAGAGGGACCTCCTGTGAAGAATGTGGAGGATCACCCTGTTCACCCAGGCAGCCTTTCAGGGAGGGCAAAGATGGCATGAGGCTTTGTCCCACCCCACCTTCCCAGCACTAGGACCAGGAGCTGCGGTGTCCGCATGTCCCACATGGAATGTAGGACAGTGTAACACCCCTGCCATCCAGTTGCCTGTTTGTTGTCGAATGTAACTACAGCTTAGTGTTTAAGTTTAGTTTTAGTTTACCACTTCAGCCCTAGTCAACACCCCTGTTCCAAACGTTTTCACTAATCTTGCTTTCCCTCGCACAATAATGGAAATTATTAACACAGCATATGTATACGATGGGTTATTTTCACACTTGCGGAGTAGCATATGGATGAGTGTTCTCTCCGCAGTACTATATAGAATTATCACTTTCAAATCCACACTGTCACTTTCAGGCTTAGGAAAATTTGTTTCAACTACGAAAAAGTATAGCTACTGCAAACTATTAAGCAAAATGTCCTTATTAAATATGTGCAAAAACTTATGAATGTTTATCATGCACTTTGCATTGACATACATTATTTATTACCTTAAGTGTAACCTTACAGAAATGCTGTCTGATCTGCCTTACTTCTACAGCCCTATCTCTGAAAACTACTGCCAATACTCATTGCTGCTAATGCACTATAATTTATTTTAGTAAGATTACATTACTTGACTATTTTATAGGCAGTAAGAAAGTGACACTTGACTTGTAGCCGCCCCTGCCCTTTTTTACACCTTATCTGAAACTACTTTTTCAGATGCCCTTGTTTCGGATTAGTTCATTATTCTTTCCTCTTCTTTCCTTTTATTAGTTATTCGAACCATTTTATCGGTGTACAGTGACATGTTTAGAAAGAACATTATTATTGATTTCTTGGAGCATATTGCACCTGACACTTCAGTTAGTGGAAGAGCTTCAGTGAATTGTAGCTTGTACAAATTGTCTTGTTGTCAAACATGCCACCAGCTGCTAAATTTACAGAATAATTGCAGTGTTCAATTCATTGCCTTTGGGTTTGTTTCCTGCTTATGATATGATTGCTTTATGTGAATTGATTTTTCTTTAAACTTGCTATGTGTGGCCAACGAACATCTAATGGCAATTAATTCTGAGATAACAAGGGGTATAAAAACTCCTTACAAGACGAACATTTCTCATTCAAAATATGTTTTAGGAACCTGCAATTGTGTTTTAAAACATAAAATATGTAATACCTTTGATTTTTATGTTTCCGCTACAGATAAACTTAGATGCCTGTTGGCATGACCTAATGTTTCCAATACAAATGTATATACTTTAGAGTAGAGCCTGAGATAAACCCTTGCTCATGAATGGATGGCGCTGTTGTCTATCTCACATGTCTGCTAATGCCTTATAACCTGCCGTAGCGGGCTATACCAGCTATTAAATGCCTGCTCCAGCATTAAAGGACAGAGCCGAAGACGAGGGACTTTAACAAGGGAGCAGGACTTTAATACCCGGCATAGCCCAACTAAGAAGGGCTATAAGGCTATTAGAACATTCTGCCACTAGAGGGTAGAATGTTCAACAAATAAAACAAAGGCCTCTCAGAGTTCGAGGGGTTTAAATTCCCTAAGGCTCCGAGAGGCCTTTGAAAAGAACATTGGAATGATGCTTTGCGGGCCTTTACTGGCTCGTAAAAGCATGGAGCATTCCATTGTTTTCAATGGAGCTCCCAACATTCTAATGTTCTAATATAGCCTTATAGCCCGCCGTAGCGGGCTATACCGGCTATTAATAGACAGCGGGACTTTAATTGCCGGTATAGCCCTGCCACGAAGGGCTATAAGGCTATTAGAACATTCTGCAACTAGAGGGCAGAATGTTCTAACAAATTAAACAAAGGATTTTCGAAGCTCGAGAGGATATAAATCCCCTCGAGCTTCGAGAAGCCTTTGTAGAACATTGGAATGTTGCTCTGCGGGCCTTTACTGGCCCGTAGAACCAGGGAGCACTCCATTGTCTGCAATGGAGCTCCCAACATGCCAATGTTCTAATATTGATTCAATTACTTTCTTCCCTTTTCTTGTGTCAGAAAATTGGAGGCTCACAGTGTTCTTATCCAAGAGTTGTATCTACCCAATGCCAAAGTCAAAGAGCTAGTTTTCTTTTCACATGAGATTTGACTTTTGATTCAGAAAAGGAGTGCATGTCTTTGCTAACTCTCTCCTCTGCAGAAACTCCTCCTGCCCATTACTCTTTCCTGCCACTACACTTCCCTTTTTCTCCTGCCTCCAGGCATTCTAGGATACCCATGATAGCTCCCTCACAGTGGCAGCTCCTCCCCTAAGGCAGAGTGACGTTCCACTGACTTCAATAGGAAAAAAAAATTATAATAATGTATCTTTATCATTTTATTTTTCCTATTGAAGTGAGTGGCACGCGGGGCGGGACTGGCCAAAGCAGGGAGAGGAGTGGTTTGCAAACCTCACATGCGCTTGACTGCTGGGCACTTTGTATCTTCCTCACCAGACTGCATTACACAGCCTGGTGCGGAACATGCAAAGCCTCCCAGTCCCCATCTAAGAGACGTGGTTCAGCTCTCAGACCAATCACAACACTGCATTGCAGCATTGCAATTGGCTATGGGGAACCTGGGAGCCCGAGTGCTTCCTGCCCCTTCCTGCTGCCGGTGGAGACAAGAAGAAGAGGACGAAGAAGAGGTGGCAGCCCGCTGGTCCAGGTATATGTTTATATTTAATGATTTTGTTCTTTCCTGCGACTCCCGCCCCTGACTCTGCCCTACCACTCACTATCGGTAGCAGCCTCTACTGCTCACTCATACCATTCCACTTTGTCCCCACACACCCAGCACCTGTCTTTTCTCCTCTTCAACAAGTCCCGGTGGAGAATAGCTCCTTGCTCGGTACGGTTTCAATATTGTTTGATAGCAGAAATGTTATGCAGGTTGTCTGGAGAATTATCAGCAGTCGTTTCATGATTATCTATTCATTTATAGGAGACCGTATAGGAGACCGAGCACAAGGTCTTGAACATAGAGGCCTGAGGAATTAAGGTCAAGCTACTCAGTCAAATTGCAGTATACCTTTCTTATCCATAAAGAGCATAAAAGGTAAAGAAACTAGGGGGCATATTACCAAGCAATAGCGATAATTATCGCTATTGCTTGGTTAGAGAAAAAAATTTACAGCTGAGCTGCGGCGATTTTTACCGCAAATATACCTTGGTATTACCAAGGTTTATCGCAAATGCGATAAAAATCGCCGCAATGCATGAATATCGCTGAAAAGTCAGCAATATTCATGCATTACCGAGCTAATGCTCTTAGCCATGTTATCCACCTCCCATTGGATAACATGGCTAAGAACTGCTCAGGGCAGGTGTTAGCTTTTTGAGATATTCGCGCTTAGCGCGAATATCTCCAAAAGTTGGTAATAGGAGATAGCGATGTTAGCAACTGTTTTCAGTCGCTAACATCTTGGCACACCCACTTTGCATGTCATTAGTGATAAATATCACTGACATGCAAAGTGGGGCCCAAGATGGTCGCTATCTCCTACTAGCTGTCGCTAACTGGTGTTAGCGACAGCTAGGTAATAGGGAGATAATTTTATCTCTGCTTTCTTGGCTTTTAAAGCCAAAAAAGCGGAGATAAACCCCCTTGATAATATGCCCCTAGATTATTTCACGGGGAGGTAAACATGGAGAAACCCTATCAAATCGACTGCTCTCTGAGTTTCTAACACTGTGCAGTCTGATAGCAGCTCAACTTTAGTCAATTATCATGAGTTTGTTCTGTAATTTTAACGCCATCTTTTAATTCAGATAGATAGTTCTTTCACCAACACAAAATAAAATCTTGAAATGAATTGTTTCACTCTTGAACAGCTGAACTGGGAAACCACCTTTTCTTAGAAAATTAGAATTGGAAATGCTTGGCCAATTTTATTTGTAAGGAATCAATTTAGTTTCTTCCAGTCAGTCAAAAACATCTTTATTTGGATAATCAAATACCCATTAAAGAAAAAACACATTAAGAACATATAAAGGATTCCTGATATAATAAGTGTGTCAATGTTATAATAGGGATTACGCCAATGACATGCAACTAGTATAAATGTATAAAAAAAATCCATGCTGTAGAACTTTCTGACTTTTATCTTTCAATATTAGGTCCACAAGGTGCAGTATCAGCAGAGAATAATTCTGGTTACAGGCATTCTTTAAAAATCACAGGCATACCACTGAACATTACTGTAACAGTGTCTTTACATGTCATGTCTTGGATAGATATGTAGCTTCAACACACAGAGCACTGGTCTTGCAATATTTCTAGGATGCTGATGCCCTTTCCTTCATAAACTGTTAGCACCTCATAGGAGCAGGAACTGGGGGACATATTTACAAAAGAAATGATGGAGCGCAGCGTTAGCCTTGGCATAATGCCTCGTTCTGCCACTTCTAAAACGCAGGGATGCATTGTATTTACAAGAAAACAGTACAGCCCTCCGTATCTCGCTGTGCTGGTGCTATATTTAGCAGCCTAGCGCCAACGCAGGCTCCTTTGCACCATAGTGCAAGGATGCTTGTGTTGAGGGGAATGTATAGGAAGATCACCCTTCCTGCACATGAACAATCTGAAATGGCTTTTTGTAACTTCTATGTGTGCTGCTTTGTGCAGCACACTTTGAAGTTGCAACTCATAATTTTTTTAAAGTATTGTTTATGTGCAGAAAGGGACACCTTCCTTCACATTAACAAGTAGAAATAAAGAATTTCTCCTCGTTTCTCCAGGGTAAGACCAGGTTTTTCTTGGTCTTAATTTTGGTGCTGCCCATATTTACGCCACACTTGTAAATATGGAGCAGCATCAAACTCAATGTGTGTTGCAGTGCAACGTCCACCACAACACCCATTGCCCTTACCTTTCCTGCTAAGTATAGCATGAATGGGTGCCTTATGTACAAGGCAGCATTAAGCCACATTAAGTGGCTTAACGCTGCCTTGTAAATAAGGCGGAGCCACTATCAACACAGGATCGTCGAAAAAAGTGATGTTCCTGTGTCAATAGGCCCCTGGCAGTCCCACATTGACATTAGGGCAAGGGTCTAGTGCTAATATTTGATTGATTCATCCTTCACTAGCATGAACAACGGATGGAGTTGGATGGAGGAAGCAGCAGATATCTTGCCCTCCTACCATTTTACCTAAATCAGGGCTTCGAAAGTCCTTCCCCTCCTCACAGACGTTATGAATATGTATTTATGAAAAGTGTTCTGAGAGGATTTCTAGCATGAACTGTTAGAATGAATATTATTTTTAAAATTGCTCTGCAAGGTCTACTCCTACTGAGCAGGGGCAATGCAATAATAATAAAAAAAGTTAAAACAAACACTGAAATGATTCAGTACCACAAGTTGCTAATAGGAGTTCCTTCAGTGCTTTACAGGGAGCTCTATAAACAGCTTAGAGGTTTTCAACCTTCACGCTGACCTCAGAAACCCAGGTAGTTACGACAGACACGACCCCCCAAAATTGGAAGCTGTCACTCTGGATCTACATTTGTTTAAGCTAACCCTGGGCGTAGGACTATGCTATGCTCGCGTAGTTTGCGCAACTACGCGCTACGTGAATTGCACGTAGCACAGTGCAAAAAAGCATAGCAAGCATTTTTTGCTTGCTCGCGGTCCTCAACGTCAAGTTGGTGACCGCGAGCGAGCAAAATGACATGCCGGTGAGACTCTTTCCTCGTTAGCGATCAGCAACATCAAGTTGCCAATCGCGACCATGGAAAATAAACCTCTGGGTGAGATTCTCAATGCTGGAAGATCAAGTTTCTCATTACGAGTGGTCGCGCATGCTCGCGACAGCTCGCAATGAGAAACTACCAGTCCGCGTTGAGAAAACTGCCACTCTAGTAAAAAGCTACTTGAGTGGCAGAAAACGACCGCTTGCACTGTGCAAGATGCCCTTTGCAATGATTGCATAATGCGGACAAGCATCTGGCACTGTGCAATCAGTGCCAACAGCATTTTCCCTACCGCACTACGCAGTTCGCGTAGCTACGTATAACTTGCGTAGTGTGAAGTGCACCTCGCGTAGCTACTCGTAGCGCGACTATTTGAACTACACCCAGAGTTAGTTTAAGCACATAGATTATAATGCCTAGTGGAAGAGATTATTCAGACATTATCGTAGCAATTATTCTGTTTATTCAGATGCAACAAACTACTCACTTGCATAGGCATCAACAGTGCAGCAGGTATAGTAGCACCAGGATCCAGAAGTGTGAAGGGTCCCCTTCATCGGAATAATGTTTTTTTTTATCAAAATGGGATGGAGAGCCCACTTTCCTCACTTGCGTTTGGACAAATGATGCCCCTGCTAAGCCGCGATATTTGGTGATCCTAGCACTTTAGGTTGTGACTTAAAAGCACGCCATTTACCCAGCATTCAGCAGCTCCTGCAATCAACCAAGATGTTGCCAAATCTGTCTGTGTGAATCTCCACTGCCTCTCACCATTCTGGCTACTCAAAATAAAATCGTGCTCGAGGTTTTTTTTAGCCCTTGGTCCTTACAACTTTGATTTAATGGAAACATCCAGAGAAATTATTCTCATTCGTTCATAGTTCCTAGGATCCAAAGACAGAAGGGGCAGTGTTGGACCCCGGTGTGATCTGCCAGAAGAGGCCTCTAGTTATGGTCATAAGTGCTGCAGGATGCAATAAGTGACCTCTAATAGCAAACTATTGTGCTGCAGCCTGCTGTTCAAGACCTCTAGAAAGGGACTGAGGTGCTGCAGTCTGCTACAAGGGACCTCCAGTGATGGTTTAAGACATTGAACTTCGCTACAAGGGATATCCAGTAAGAGCTTAACATTATGCAGCCTGTCACAATGGAGCTCTCATAATGGCACATGATACTGCGGCCTTGTAGAAGGAAACTCTAGATACAACATAAGGTACTGCAGTCTTCTATGAGTGCACAGCCTGCTACAAAGGACCTCTAGTAATTGTTTTTGTCAGCAACATGGTCCAAGGTATCACTTGTAAAAGACTAAGGAACTGCAGCTTGCTACAAGGAACCTCTAGTTAAGACTTAAGGAACCTTCAGTAATGGCTAAAGGCACTTACGGTCGCTACTAGGATTGTCTATTAAAGGCCTAAGGTGCAGCAGCTGATTAAATCAACCTCCTTGAATGTCTTAAGGTGCATCAGCCTGCTACATGTTATGGCTATTATTGGCCTTAGGTGCAGCAGGCTGATAATAAAGAACCTCGTCCCAGGGCTTACGTTGCAGCAGCCTGCTACATGGGACCTCATGTAGCAGTTTCAGGTGCAGCAGCTTGCTACAGTGGACCTCCAGTGGTGGCCTGAGGTACTACAGCTTGATGTGATGGACCTCTAGTAATGGCCCAATGCATTGTAGGCTGCCAAGAGGCTCCTTTAGTAATGGCTCAAGATACCTCACCCTGCTACAAACATTCGTTTCTGACTCAAAGTACTTCTAAGAGCAGCATAATCGACTGCACCCTGCAACTAAGGGCCTCTAGTAACAGAATAATATATGTCCTAAGTGTAGTATTTTATTTATTTTAGAGTCATCTGATCAACTCAGTAGCAGCCGTGGCCCATGCAGGTAAGAGCTGTGGGGCGGTGTGGGGGGGTGGATTTCGACAGATGATGACAAGGGAAATTGAATTATTTATTTAATTTTCCCTTGTGGCCGACTGTCAAACCCCCCCCCCCCCCCCCCGCCCCCCCAACCCGTCTCCACCGCCCCACCACTCTTACCTGCACAGGCCACAGCTGCTCAGTAGATAAAAATGTATGACCACCTTGTGAATTCTTTCACAAGAAAGATTACAACATCTTACTGAAGTACAGGTCATCATGCCACTAAACAGTGATTGTTATACTGTACCTCTTGCGTCCTACAAACACATCAAGGAAATAGAAAGGAAGTGTTTCCTTACCAAAGTATATCTGGTGGCCTTTCTACTGTAAATAAGCAGCCACATCCATCTGACTTGGATGTTGCTTTGAAAAGGCTTCATGTATTTTGTGTCAAATAAAATCCCCTTGAACATTTGTCTTAGTGCATGTTTTCCAGCGGGTTCTAGTCAAACACCATTTACTCTTTGTCTTTCTGCATATGGGTACAGTGATGTGGAATAGTGTGGATTGATTCAGTGGAAATGAGAACAGATCCAGCAGATGAGTGTAACTCAAAAGGTATTACAAATTATCACAATCCTAAAAAGGAGAGCCACTATCGACAGGGTCCTCGCTTGCATGTGAAATCTTTGTTGCAGAGCTTTACCTTTTAGCAGGTGGTCAGGACTATGCTGATTGTTAGTCGTACATATCAGTTTTTCTTTCTTACCTCACCAATGTTGAAAAACATTTGGATGAGTTTGGACCATAGAAATCCTGCCTTCTAACAGATGTGGGTCGCTAATGGCAGGAGAGACACACCAAAGTGTGCAGCATGATTCCAGGTGGATGCTGTAGGTTCTGAAAAAGTGCCCAATGTTAGTCATCATGGCAACTACACATGAACAAGAAACAGGGAATACAATTCATATCATAGAATACAACAATGATAAGTAGACATTTTTTGCAGATACATACTACAGCCTCCTTGCTTCATACATCTGCTGGCACTGCCACTGTAGGCTATCACATAATAATGAACATGTCTTCTCACATCTACACATATAAGGGCATAACAATGACTTACAATATAGGTCACATGCAGAACACATCTGCATGCCCTTCATTATCATAAATCAATAAAGGAGAGAGGGAAAAAACGAGTACACTTTTGGTCCCCCTGTTAGATTAATATAAACAACGGAAGAGTGTAAATTTCTAAAAACAACAAAAGCCAAAAAGCATGGAACAGAGTGTGCAAATCAATTGGATTTGTATAGAAGACCCTCACTCACCAACCTGATTGGTGACATGCTTCATCATTGGGCCCCACCAGGTGAAGCTGAATGCCTTCCCGGTGTGCTACAACGCCAGGTTTACTGCGGGGCTGTTTTTTTGTGAAGGTAGTGGTGAGTGTGTTGAGTAATAAAAATGACGAGATTGTGTTTCACAATTTTTTTTTATTCGGTAGCCAATCTGACATATTAAAATAATGTGTAGGGAAAATTTACCAAATAAATTGTTTGGCTATTTCCGCTTAGAATAGGGTCAACATGTTTCTGCCCTTGTTGTGTAATTTGCTGGGCATTCGTCAGGACCACGACAAGGTGTACCTCAGCGGTATGGGCACGCTAAGGCCCACCCAGATGTGCACACTCGTGTTCCATGCTTTTTGGCTTTTGTTGTTTTTTACGAATTTACACTCTTCCGTTGTTTATATTTGCCCTTCATTATCCACATGGTTTTTTGATTCCTATCCTACCTTAAAAGACTTTCAATGATCATTGGTTTGTGTTTATAGAGCATGTCCTCTAAAGAACTTCCATCATACTGGTGCCTCAGAAGGTCTAGTAGAGAAGACACCCCTCTAATCGAATGTCAGTGGTCCCTGATTTATGATTAACTCTGCCACAATTATAAGAGTCATTTATCCCTGAAAATGCTCTAGTTTCACTGCAGCTCAGTGTAAAAATTGCAAGTCAAGTCGTCCGTGCCTTAGTCAGGCCAATGCCAGGACGGTGAATAGGTGTGAAAAGCTGACCAACTTGAGAATACCCAGTCTACTCAACAGACATAAACACATCCTTCAAAGGGCTCCTAAACTTGCCTTTGACTAGACTAGATGAGCTAGGTTGTGTATGAGGTATTACGTAATAGCACACATAAGAAAATGCAGTAAAGAAATTAACCACTACAAAGTTTGAGTGAAAGCTACAGATAGAAGAAAACAAACAAATCAAATAAAAGAGGTTTTTAAAGATTCTCAAAAATAATTAACATATGGGAAGATGTTCTTTAAAGCAAATGTGGCAAGAAATAGAAGCCACACTGTCCTTGTATCTACATTTTTGGTGGGAAGGGTGCAGAGAGGTTCTACTGTTGCAGTGTCAAACATAAACCATCTTTAAGGGAGGGTAAATTGTGTAATGTTTTCCAGCACATATATGCAAACTTCTCTAAAAATGTTGTGAAGTGAAAAAAATTCTGCATCCTACACAAACCAGTTTTCGACAGGGCTGCAGCATGGAAACTGTGGGGTATATCCTCAAGAAAGTGTGATAACTACTGCTAGAGAAGCGTAACACAACTTTCAACATCGCAGCCCATCATGGAAAATAACCCTGTGTCAACGTGGAATTCACAACAAGGCAGAAGCATGCAATAGTCACCAGATAAGGCGTCAAATGTCAGCGTGAAAATCAACACCACACCTCAAAAATGCGAATCGCGAAAGCAAAAAAACATGCGATGAGGTCAATCACTGGACAAAAATCAGAGAAAACCAGCCACAGGCCTGCAAATCCCCCGCGTCATGCAGGAAAATGCACTATAAAAGAAAGAAAAAAAAATTCAAACTGCGGAGCACCATGGATGCACCCGGACTGAGTGCAGAGGACAAGCCGAACTCCACAAGCCCAACGGAGGACCAGCATGGAACCCTGTGTTTGGGGAAGGGCAAGGACAAGAGGAAGAGGAACACGGGGTTCAGTCCTCAGGAAGACCGGATCCTCGTCACGGAGGTCATAGGACACCATCAACAACTGTTCGGCACCTCCACTGTCAACCCAAACGGAAATATGTCAGACCATTGTCACCGACGTCAATGCAGTCGGAGTGTCGAGGAGGTCACAGTGCACAGCCAAACCAAGGAGAAGCTCTCCGCCAACAGGAAGGCAGCAAGGGCGAATGGAGGTGGGACTGGGAGTCCTGTGACACAGGAGGAGCTGGATGAACTGGAGGAAATGGTGGCCACAGTCAGCAGTGTGGAGACGGTGGAAGGAATTTGGGGCCTGGACACAACACGGTACAACCTGACTCAACAGCAACAGGGTGAGTAATGATCAGGGATGAGGGGACGGGGAAGATGGGCACAATGGCACACATACACAATGATGTGTAGCACACTGCACACCCAGAATGATTGTGGAACATGTCATTGATAGCCTTGGCACACTGCAGCACACATAGAAACGCCAAGTAGGCCCCCGTCCACAAAGTGCACAAAGGGGCAACCTCCAGATCACCAATATCACAACCAACCCATGCACATGTGCTGAATCCAGCAAAGCAGCGGCTCATTGACCCACACTGACTATGCAAGTAACACTGCATGCCCGATAGCATGGCAGTAGCCCAAAAACATGAGATGGCCCACAAATTGACATGGAGGTAGCCCAGTGCGGATCACATCCGTAAAGGAACAGGTCACACTCGGACATGTCCACGTGCACACACAACCCATCCCGTACAATACACGCAGCAGACGAACAATGCACCAGGCCACAAAATCTGTCCAAGAGCACATATGACCCAAGGCAAAAACAAATCAGGACCCAAAAAGCACACAATTCAAAGGCACTCCGCCTCAAAGGGAATGCTACACGAAATCTTAGCTGCAGGGGCAACTTCCCCTCAATGCAGCATACACACATAGCAATCACAGAACATCAGCAATGACGGCAATGTGTTACAAAGTGCAACACCAACAGCATAGGCCACGGCTCACAACAGGTCCCGCACGTGCGTTGTAACTGTCTACTCACATCTGGCATTGCCTGACACTGTATGATGATAATGCACAGGTACTACCACCTATCTGCCATTTAGTCAAAAAACACACTGACTGATGATGATGATAAAAAGGACAACCTGCATATGTCAAGAAACCCTCAAAAGGATAATGGACAGCCTCCTCACCCCATCCCCAGGAGCAGGGCAGGCCAGCTGCCCCGAGGTGAGCCCACCACCTGCACAGACCACACAGCAGGAAACACACATCACCCGCCACCAATTCATGGAGACGTGGTGTTGCCAGGTGGTGTTGGCTGACCAGCTGCTGGTGGGCTTCAAACTCATGGCAGCCAAACTCAAGGCAATACGTGAGTGTCTGAGTCCATCAGGGACCACGTACAGTCCCTATGGGACACCCCCGTTATGCACTATGCTCCACCACAGACCTTAAACCAAAAACTTTCACAGTATCTGAATTAATCAAAAGTTCATAATTCTTTGTGGAGCAACCAAATTCTCACTCTACAATTGGCAAGTACAATTGGAACCAATTTCTCAAAAGGAGAGAGATGTGCAAGAAACCAACTTTTTATATAACAACTTTTTATTTACAGAACTGATATTTTTTTTAAATTATATATATTATACATTTTTTATATATACATTTTTGGTTGCTGTTGGAGTAAGACAGAGAAAGAAAGGAACGTGCAAGAAGAGTAGTGCTAGAAATAGAGTAAGTGAGGGAATGATTCCCAATAGTGAAGGGTAGAAGAACAAAATTGAGATTATTTGTCGGATTGATCATATATATCAATCTTACTGTCCTGTCCCGAAGACTATTTTACATGGTCTATTTACAATATTAATTACAATCACAGATTGCATTCATCTGTGGCACGGTACAGGAGGAATGGGGTCCAGGTACATAGAAATGTTGTCGACGTTTCGACTCGTCTTGTGGCATGTAGGGTGTTTTAGCCTTGCCTGCGAGTCTTCCTAAGGACGAGATGGGTGGGGGGGAAGTTGAGGTGTTGTAGGGGGCAACCAACCCCTGTTATAGAATACTTAAATCTGATGAGAAAAGGAAAAGGCTATCAGGGCATAGTTCATGATAGACAACCCTAGGTTTTTGGACTTGCACATCTCATTAAGGTTCTTACCCGCTCTCAACCGTGTGCGGATAATGCCTAGCTTCTGGGCTCATGGATATGAAGGCGTTCGCCCATCCGGGGTCAATTCGCTGTTATCAATTCAATTGAGGATAATTCTGAAAAATTAATAAATAATAATAGTCACATTGTGAACTATTTATATTGTTCTCAACACAATACAATTAATAAACTACATACAATGAATTAAAAACCATTGTGGTATATCATGTTAGAGGATTGATACCATGGTCAGATAATTGTTTACAAAAGGGGCCGGTATCTATCGAGTAAGTGTATCTTAAAATTGCCGGGTATTCAAGATAGGTAACCAGGGCGCATGGAGTTACTCATTGACTTCCAAACGGAAGATCGATCGAGTCACGGTGCCAGGTTCAAAACAATCATGGAGCGAGTAACGCGGGCAAACGCTCACCTGATGGTCTCGGCGTGAATTCCGACAAATGGAGACAGCAATGGAATCCAGCATCTGCCTACTACGGCACGTATGCTGACCTCACGCGTAACGCGCCAGTATGGCGAGGGAGAAAAGACTACCTTAATTGCGGTTATGCTGCAGTGTCTTCAAATCTTACATTCGGCAGTTCGTTTTGCAAGGGGCTAAAGCGTTGTTGGATAGAATATTATTGAATTCCATGTTACAAGCCACACAATTAATCAACCATGTTTTTTAAGAATATAAGAGACATGTTATATTCTGCAATTCTTGGCGAATCCAATTACATGTGTTTTTAATCAGAATGTATTTATGAAAAAACAATACCACAATAATTGTTAATTGATGAGACACACAGTTGATACATGACGTAATACAGCCTAAAACTTAAAAAATGACAAAAAACATAACATACAGAGTTGCATACATATCACTATCGGAATTACAGCAAAGTGATGCATATTATATAGTCAAGGAGGGTAAGAAGCGGAAGGGCCTTTCCGCTATGGGCACGGACTATGGTCAATAAGGGGCATAGTTGTTACTCAGTATAGATATCTGTCTCCCTATCTCCTCTGTCTCATTCAGTCCCCTGACCACTGTGTCAAGGAGGTGTATCCATCTGCTTTCTCTGACATTGAGGGTGTTTGCAAAATCCCCTCCCCTCGGGTTAGTTGTTACTTTCTCGATAACCCACCATTTTAGGCTCTCGGGATTGTGGTCAAATCCAATAAAATGTTCCACGAGGGGGGCTCCCTGGACTTTGCACCGAATACGGCTGCAATGCTGGAGAATTCTGCTCTTCACCTTTTGTATTGTGTGCCCCACATACATGAAATTGCAAGGGCACGTGATTACATAAATTACCCCAGCGGTGTTACAATTGCTATGTTCTTTCATGCAGTGATTGAAACCATTGTGGGTGAAATCTTTGCACTCCCTAGTTAGTGAGCAAGCCCCACACTGTCCACATTTATAGTGGCCCTTGATGGGTGGGAGACCCCAAAGGGTATTCACTTGTGGTGTGGTGGTATATGGGAGTAATGATTTTACCACATGTTCTCTTATGTTTTTTGCCTTTTTGAAAGCATGTAGGGGTGGTGGTAATCCCCCTACATCCTCTTGAACCAAGTGCCAATGACGATTAATGACTTTTTTAATAGCGTTACTTTTTGTAAAAAAAAGTTGTAACGCAAACCATGCGTTCTTTTTCATCCTGTTTTTTTGATTTTGGCATGAGCAGGCATTCTCTGGGATTAAAGCATGCACGTTTTTGTGCCCTATTGAGTAGCCTGTTTGGATACCCTCTGGCCTTTAGACGATTCATGAGATCACAAGATTCTTCAAAGAAATCTTCCTTTTTAGCGCAATTCCTACGCAATCTCAGGAACTGCCCAAAAGGCAAGTTGTCCCTGAGATTGCGAGGGTGATGACTAGTATATCTAAGTAAGGTGTTCCTATCACTAGATTTCCTGTACAGGCTAGTGTATAGCTTTTCGTGCTCCTCATTTATAGTTATATCTAGGAAATTGATACTGGAGTTGTTAAATTCCTTGGTGAATTGAATATCAGGTGACCGTGTATTAAGCCAAGAATGGAAGGCTTTCAATTGGTCCTCACTACCCTTCCAGATAATGAGGACATTGTCGATATATCGACGCCAGAGTTCTATATTGTCCCTGTGGGGATTGCTTTCACACAGGACATGGATCTGTTCATATTCATCCATAAACAATATCGCTAGGTTGGGGGCAAAGCTTACCCCCATGGCTACGCCCTTGGTCTGGAGGTAGTAAGTTCCCTGAAAAATAAAAAAGTTTTTGGTCATAGCAATATCTAGCTGTTCAATGGGAAATTCTGTAGGTACATGGTGCGGTCTTGGACGTTTGTTTAGTACATTATAGATACATTTCAATGCTTGTTCTTGAGGAATGTTGGTGTATAATGCTGAGATGTCCATAGTGGCCAAGAGATTAGTATTGGGATTATATGGCCATTCATCAATCAGCTGAATGGTATGCGTTGTGTCCCTCAGGTATGTGGCAGTGCTCTCTGTCAGAGGCCTGAGAAACACATCGATGTACTTGCAGAGAGGCTCAATTAGAGAACCACACCCCGATATGATGGGTCTACCAGGTGGGTTTTGCATTTGTTTATGGATTTTTGGCAAGGTGTATATAGTAGGTGTTCTGGGGTGGCTATTATTAAGATAGTCATATTCCTTTTTGGTGATATAGCCAATCTCTAGACCTCTTTTTGTTGTGTTCCTTATGTTATCACTAATTTCCTTTGTTGGGTCGCCTCTAAGTTTTACATAGTTGCCCTCAGTGTTGAGTTGTGATAGAATTTCATTTTTATAGTCACCTGTATTTTGTACTACTATTGCCCCGCCTTTATCGGCGGGTTTGATGACTATTTCCCTGTTGTTCCTGAGAGTCTCTAAAGCCAATTTTTTGGACTTAGATGTATTTTACCTTATGAATTTCTGTTGTCCCAAAATTTGATTCACATCACGCCTGACAACTTGTTCGTAGGCCAGAATTCTATGTGTCATCGTATGTGTAGGGGGTTTAAATTTTGATGGTGGTCTTAGACCACTGGCTGAAAAGGTGGGTTGTGTGGGAATATTCTGGAAATAGTGTTTTAATCTGATCTTTCTAAAGAACTGATGGAGTTCCACTTTTAGGTTGAATTGGTTAGGTTTAGCTGTAGGGACAAAAGATAGTCCTTTTTCAAGAATTTTTTGTTCATCAGGCATGAGGGTATAATCTGATAAGTTCACCACTGGATTTTCTGTCTGAAAACTCACCACCTGTAATGTTGTCTGCGGGTTTGAATATCCCCCTGGTAGTCTTGTTGAAAGTGAACTGACTTCCTCTGTCTCCCCTGTTCCAGTTGGACTCTCTCGGTGCCCTAAGTCTGCCCCAGGGCCGGCCTCGTCCTCGATTGTCCCACCATTGTCCCTCCATTAAAAAGGGGGTATGTTCTGTGTTGGTGTTAGCTGTACTGGAGGTGGCACTGCTAGGGCCTGGTCTATCAGTCTCGCTTTGTGAGTTGCAATTCAAAAATGAATTGGAGTAGGTGTTGTATCTCCTGTACCCTCTTTTCCCTCTGCTAGAGTAGGTGCCCTGTGGTTCCTTTGTATAGTAGCCCTCCTCGAGGTAGGGGTATGTTACTTTCTTATCGTACTGATTCACGTCTTTTGCTAATTTCTCTAGTTTGAATGCTTGAGTATGTATTTCGAATTCTTGAATGGTTTTCGCAAGTCTGTCTAATGCCTCTTTTGCATTTTTAAGGGCCTTATCCGCAACGATTTCCTTTTTGAGGTCTGCAATTTCTTGGATTAGGCACTGTGCTTCCTCTACGGCTGTCTCTATGCCGAGTACCATCCAATGACGGCTACAGTTGTTAGAAATAAAGCTAAAATTCTCCTTGAATTTAGGGTTTTCTAGAAAAATGGCAGACTCATTCCTTATTTGGAGGCCAACTGGATTGACATTAGATCGGAGGTACTTCGCCAGGACATGTCCGTGAAGCCTGGTCCTGATCAGTTTTTTCTCTAACCGTTCAAGTTTTTGTATCTTATCATTTAATGAGATATCAATAAAAGTCGTTCCAAGGCCCAATAGATTCCCTCCACCTTGGGCCTGCAGTAGTTTATCGATGTATTCCAATTGTACTTGCCAATTGTAGAGTGAGAATTTGGTTGCTCCACAAAGAATTATGAACTTGTGATTAATTCAGATACTGTGAAAGTTTTTGGTTTGAGGACCATTGTTATTCTATATTGATTGTTACCCAGGTCCACAAACTTGTAATGGGAATCCCCCTACCTGTAATGGCTACTCTGAGCAGGACTTCCTGCGAGGGTTTTGTATGTTGAATATATTGTATCGTCAATCAATTGTTTGTTTCATAATCAGGGAGCTTTAGGTAATGCTTCTATTGTTTAGTTTTGTTTTACCTACGTGTTGTTTTTTAAATGTCCGAAAAATAAACTCTGTCATACACTGAGGAATACATCGATAAACTACTGCAGGCCCAAGGTGGAGGGAATCTATTGGGCCTTGGAACGACTAACATTGATATCTCATTAAATGATAAGATACAAAAACTTGAACGGTTAGAGAAAAACTGATCAGGACCAGGCTTCACGGACATGTCCTGGCGAAGTACCTCCGATCTAATGTCATTCCGGTTGGCCTCCAAATAAGGAATGAGCCTGCCATTTTTCTAGAAAACCCTAAATTCAAGGAGAATTTTGCTTTATTTCTAACAACTGTAGCCGTCATTGGATGGTACTCGGCATAGAGACAGCCGTAGAGGAAGCACAGCGCCTAATCCAAGAAATTGCAGACCTCAAAAAGGAAATCATTGAGGATAAGGCCCTTACAAATGCAAAAGAGGCATTAGACAGACTTGCGAAAACCATTCAAGAATTCGAAATACATACTCAATCATTCCAACTAGAGAAATTAGCAAAAGACGTGAATTAGTACGATAAGAAAGTAACATACCCCTACCTCGAGGAGGGCTGCTATACAAAGGAACCACAGGGCACCTACTCTAGCAGAGGGAGAAGAGGGTACAGGAGATACAACACCTTCTCCAATTCATCTTTGAGTAGCAACTCAGAAAGCGAGACTGATTGACCAGGCCCTAGCAGGGCCACTTTCAGTACAGCTAACACCAACACAGAATATACCCCTTTTTTAACGGAGGGACAATGGTGGGACAATCGAGGACGAGGCCGGCCCTGGGGCAGACCCAGGGTGCCGAGAGAGTCCAACTGGAACAGGGGGGCACGCGGGACACAGAGGAAGTCAGTTCACTTTCAACAAGACTACCAGGGGGATATTCAAACCCGCAGACAACATTACAAGTGGTGAGTTTTCAGAGAGAAAATCCAGTGGTGAACTTATCAGATTATAACCTCATGCCTGATGAACAAAATTCAATGCCATTTGTAGAGTGAGAATTTGGTTGCTCCTCAAAGAATTATGAACTTGTGATGAACTTGTGATTAATTCAGATACTGTGAAAGTTTTTGGTTTGAGGACCATTGTTCTTCTATATTGATTGTTACCCAGGTCCACAAACTTGTAATGGGAATCCCCTTACCTGTAATGGCCACCACAGACCTTGGCTGACCTTGCTGGGGTAATGAATCTAATGCAAGAACTGTGTGGTCAGACAGGCACCAGCGATCAGAGCACAGAGTTGGCACAGATGCGGAGGTCAATGGAGACCATGGAGCAGATGCAGGCTGGTATTCTGTCAGCCACGGCTGGACACCAGCGAGTAGTAACTGGGAACCTCAATGCCCTGCATTAATTCATCTTGCCATTGCTGCCAATGAGCCGGTCCCAGATGACTGCAGCGGGAATATCAACACACACAGCTCTGAGCCCTGATGTGTCAGTGGCACCATCACCTTCACAGTCTGTTGTGTCAGTGGCACACAGTGATGCAGCCATCACCCCGCCACTCACACCGAACACACTGGACACAGAACCCATATCAGGGGAGTAAGAAGGGGATGGGAATTACTTTGTGAGGAAGGAAGCAGTAGCATCCATCAACGCCATATGCCCGGTCCCTGCCTGGTTATGACCTATGCATCATGCCCTGGGAAACACCTCATAATGACCCCGGAACACTCTGCGACATGCACCTGGACCCCGACACGGACTGTCATTTCATCACTGCTGGTCAATTACACAGCAATCCTTCTGCGGACTGCACTCTCTCACTTCCTAATCACTTCTCAAACCCCAAAGGACTGTGTTTCCCCCACCACTGGGCTTCCATGTGATGTGGGCTTGGATGACCATGTACAGCACCAGCTCCGTCCCTCACCTGAATAAACATTCTAAATCACACAGATGTGTCATTACTATGTTCACTCACGTATAGATGTTTGGCTGGATGTAGGGACAATGATTGCACATGAAGGTACACCATGGTAACTTACATCTATGTGCATGTGTTATCCTGGGACACATGGCAAATTGGTTGACTGAGAAGGTGAGTACTAGCTGTGTCCCCATTGCACATCAACAATGATCTCACGACCCCCAAGACTAGGCACACGTCCATGTGTTGAATAGGGCTGTGGGTAGGACTGACCAAATCGGTAGCAGGCCAGGAGTGGTGGCCTACATCACATATGACAACAGAACAGCACGTTGCATACCCAATTGCACACATCTGTGTGGACACATTATGTTAGGATGTATGACATTGCTCCACATGGTCAGAGGTTGTACACCATACTCACATTGCTGAAGTCACGTAAGTGCACATGTCGGCCAGCACGTATCCCAAAATAATGTCTGGCTCACAGAGGTTGAACTTGCAAAAGGGACACACCACCATTGCACATGCGTCAGTCAGTTCCTCCCTGTGTAGGGATGATGCTCATTGTGGCGCACGAGTGAACAATCAAATCAACACACCTCACAGTTAGACATAGAATTTATTGGCATGTGCATGTCAGTACGGACGAGGCAACTGCCAAAATAGACAGGGACATGCTTAAGACACTTGCACACAACATGGGTACATGTTGAGGTTCATAAATTGTTTTTGCAACAATGGACGAAAATCATCATGAATGGCAACGCTCCCAGCCCGCCTTGCCTTGCTTGATGAGTCGGGTGTTGTTTGGCATCTGCCCATTGCCCCGTGTGTAGGGGCACGACTCACTGCCCATGGGATCTACGTAGTGCTCTGCCACAGGAGTGCGTCTCTTGTTTGCTCTGCTGACACTGCTGACAGTGCTCAGGTGAAAGGGTCTGACAGGCTCACATGTCGTGCCACAGTGCTGTGTGTGTGCCGTACTCCAGCAGTATGTCCGAATTGGCAAAGTTGCCAAACAAACCTGTGTTGCTACAACCATGGACCTGCCTCATCTTGCACAGGTGTGTGTACACACACGTTGTTTCACGCAGATGCATCCAGAGTTCGGACGATGGCAGATGTGTCCTCTGTGTGGTGGGATATGTGAGGAATCCCCATGATGCACCTTTTTCCTGGGACCTGTGTTGTGGGTAACAATCGGATGTAGGTGCAGGAATGTAGTTACTCATCCATGAATGCGAGCCCAGCTTCATGGGCAATTTGTTCCAATAGTGCGTTGTTGTCGTGTTCAAGGAACACCGGGATGAGCCAATCCATTAACTGGTCCGGGCAGGTGTGCTCAGCCCATGCTGTTTCACCAATATTCAAGACAGGCCAATAGAGTAGTGCCTCTATGTGGTCACTGCACACGAGGAATTGTGCAATCTCCCATGCACAACTGCCAATATATATGCCTTATGTCAAGGCATCCCATGCATGGCTGTCTCGGTTACACTCCTGTTCGTGATCCAACAGGGGGCGCAGACACAAGTCATTGTCCAATTCATCTACGGTTGTGTTGGATAGGCAGACATCCATGGGACACTCAAATGTGCATGTTCGGTAGTTATTGTAGTTATTTTTTTGCAAGATTTTAATTAATCACACAAAAATAAAATAAACTTGAAACTTGAAACTTGATGTTCGGTAGTGGGGTAGGCAATGCGGAAACTGAGCCGGTAACTGATCCGCAGCACTGCCAGTGGCACTGCGCCCAGTAAATGCAGCATACGTGCACGGTAGTGTTCCACGTGACGGGGGTTGTGCATGTGCCCGGTATGTCCTGCCATTGACTTGGCGCATCTTGTGGAACCGGCTCTCTTCTATACTGCGCAGTTGAGTGGAATGTATGCCACAGCTCTGAGCAGTGATTCGAATGTGTGTGCAATGTTGGGCTGAATGGGTTGCTGTTTCAGTGACAGTCAAGGCCATCCCTTGCTGGGGTACCTCAGGCAGGGGCTTCTGTGTGTGGGGTGTGGATGAGTCATATTGTTTATTTGAGCAATGCGTGGTGTGGGAGTCGTCCACATCTGCTATGGAATCTCTCTCATGGTGTTCCAGGCGCATTTTGGACCAAAGTCAAAGGTGCAGGCGTCCTCCCGCCCTCTGTATTGGAACAATGGAGCTTTCATCCCTGAGGTTTGTCTGACTTCTACTCGCGTTTTCGGAATGATATGGCTTTGGCGCTGAGATTGGGACATGGACTTGGGCTCATGGTGTACGGATGGTGATGCACACACACACATGTTGGCATGTGGAGCCAGGTGCCCTGTAAGGCCTTGCGCTGCTGGTGCAATTTCACTCCGTCTCTCTCCCTCGCTCTCTTTCTTTTATTGGGTGCATGTCACACCTTCTTCTCTTGGATTTAGTGATCCAGGCTGTGTCCTTCGAATTGTCCAGGAGGACCCGCTAGGACTCATCAGAATGGTTGTTTTGGCATTTGTTTGTATGGTGTTTTGTGTTGGTGATTGCATTGCTGTATGACTGAATCTCCATTTTCTGGCCATGCATGTATGTTGATTTTCCTGCTTGTGCGACATCAGGCAGAATATTTGTTTTGGGATTCGTGGTGTTGGTGTGCAATGGGGGTGGGCCGGGGGTGTTGCGGGCTTGGGTGTGGTGTTGGTGGGTGTGGTGGCCCTCTTGTGTGTCTGTGCGGCATGTTCAGTTGCTCCATGGCATCTGTTGCCCTTCAGGTGTGGCTCTGGGCTGTGCTCCCTTTTCTGGTGCAGGCTGTGGTACGACTTTACACCAGGTCAGAGCAGTTGTAAAATTCCTGCTGCTAACGAACCTTATCACGTGTTTTGTGGTTTTTTCGCGGTTCTGTCTGGTCACTGTGAATGTTGTGGTGTGGTGTTGTTGTGGCTTTTGGCACGGGAACGCCTATTCTGCATCTCATTTGCGATATTTGTGGGGGTCCTCTGTTGCAACTTTTTTTAGGCTGCTGTCGCGTGTAAACTGGTGCTGGGGGCTGTTAGCACCTGCTTGTTAATGGGATAGTAAATTTATCACGACTTTGGCTGCGCAAAAGTGCAGTTAATTCTGCAATGGCTCCTTATGAATATGCCCCTGTGTTATTATTGTCCACAGAGGACCTTATACAAGTCATGGATCAGGGCGGATCGGCTGCGCTCATTCTGCTTGATTTAAGTGCACCCTTTGACACAGTCACCCAACAATTTCTTGTTCATAGACGAAAGAAGTTGGCATCCCTGGTAACGCATTAAAGTGGCCATACTCTTTTTTAACAAATAGGATATTTCAAGTCAGCAAACTGCCATTTCACTCCAAGATGCATCAGTTAAAATGTGGCACGCTGCAGGGTTCCTCCCATAGCCCCACACTTTTCATTGTATATGTTAGTCCATTATTGGACATTATATGCTCTTTTGGATATAGTATGGTATCTTACACCGATTATCGTCTCTCTGCTCCCAATGGTGATCTGACATCTAAAAAACTGAACAGTTGCTTAGAGCAAGTCCCTAAATGGATGGAAGCAAACTACCTTAAACTAAATGCGGAGAAAACGAAGATCTTGTAGTTGGAAACAACCTATCTTTGTGAGAAAAACTTACCTGGCATCTGCCCTTAGGAGATCATCCAGCCCATAAACCAGCAGTGAAAAGCTTGGGCTTCACTCTGAACATCCATCTCCCTATGGCACTGCAAGTGAACTGCAAGTGAAATAAGTTGCAGCAACATGCTTTGGCCTTCTCAAACCCTTGGGAAAGACTAGCCAATGGCTATTCGCGGAGGTACGAAGAATAGTGGTAAAGGGAGTCATACTATCGTGCCTTGACTTTGGCAATTGTATGTTTTTAGGCTATCTACTTTCAGTGACTAACAAGCTGCAGATCATCCAGAATGCAGCAGCGCAAATGTTGTTAGGAGTCCCCAGGTTCCTGTCAGTTCACCCAGCGTTTGCCACACTGGCTTCCAATAAACTAAATAACTCAATGTATGGCATTACTTTTTGCTCATTGTGCTACATAAAGCAGACCCACAGATTCTTCATCACCTTATCAGAAGGCCAACAGATAACTCAGGTCAGCTAAGTTAGGCCTTCTCACAGTTCCAAGAATGAAGTGGGCCAAAAGTGGCGGTCACTCTTTTACCATCAGGGCTCCAAAACTATGGAACTCTCTGCCTTTCTGTCTAAGACTTAATTATGTAAGTAAGAAAAAGGGGAGAGAGAGGGTTAGCGTATGGATTTGTTCTCCCTAACCGTATACGTATAAACAAAGAGAATCCAGCTGTGAAAAGGGGGTGTTGGTGTTCCCTACAATGGTGGGGAGCACACAGTGTTTGTTAAATACCCCTCACACACCAAAAGGACCCTTGGTGTCATGCTTCATCATTGGGGTCTTCGCACCCCTCTACGCGTGCTGCGACCTACGACTACGCTGGAGCACTTTATATGGTATCTATGTGTGGTGCATGTGAGGGTATTTCAAAGAAAGTAATGTGCGTGAGTGGTGGGGTTATATAAGTGAGTGAAAATTAAAAAGGACCTGGCTCGTGGGGTAGACACAAATGTTTAATGGGCCCCTGGGCTCGTACTATTAAAAGGTGTGAGATTGGAGGTGTTTATGCAGTACTACGTGCAATACCTCCTGTGTGCCTTAACATGTTTCGGGGTCTGGGCCCCTTCTTCAGGATAAGGTGCACAAATCCCCTACCTTACTCACTTGTTTCTATTAAAACATCTGTTGATATTACAGAAAAGTGAAGTGCAGTGCAGGCTATAATGTTCCTACAGCTCAGTTTTCGATGGTTTCTGCTAATCGCAAAACCTGAAAGAAGGAAAAAGGGTCTTATTGTCCACTCCCCATTATTTTTAAAGGTACAGTGACCTGAAAACAAAAATATACATATATATAATAATATATAGTGTGGGCTGCTATCTCTAGACACACAGTGTCATACTACTCGTGATGTTGAGCCCTGTAAAAGGAAAGACATAGACATGACATACATACATAAAACAAAAAACACACGCTCTAACGTTAAGAATAATGTTGTTCCAGTGTCTTAGATATATTAGGGGAGGTTTAAAAAGGAAACACGATTCATCCCTACTTGATCATTCCATCTGTAATGCCTCATGAGCCTCTTGTGGGTAGACCTCCAACACCTTTTCCGGCTCAATACTCACGATCTACTGGAGGGAATAGCTCCTTCTTGTCCCTACGCGGCTCCGCTGAGAGTGCTGTGTTGGTGGTTGGCGCCGCCTTTTTATAGTAAGTGGTATTGTTAATTAGGTATCAGTTAGCCGTTCTGAATTGCCGGATGTAGTTACTTGCCCATATAAGGTTAATCTGGTTGTGGCTGTTCGTTGCCAGGTGTTTATAATGGAGATCGGCTACTCTGAACCGGCGATTTGTATACCCTCTCCTACCAGAGCTGAGATGCTGATTATTCGTGCCTGCATGAGAGGCTGTCTCTTAGCGCATGCGCAAGATGCTGTTTACTTGCTCATGCGCATTATGCTGGTCCCGAAAAAACAACACTGCTCCGGTGTTGCTTCCAAAGCATGCGTAAAGGTTATCTCGTTGGCATATGTGCACTCTAATACATGGAGGAGGTTACTCCGAGTTAAATGGACAGGAGTATAGAAGCGACTCTTTGCTTGATGTGTGAGTTAGCTTCTTAGAGAATACACATTAGTAATAAATATCCTGCTATGTGGAGGCTAAAATTAGGAGGAGGATCCATGTGTCCTGTTTGTCGTAGGGATACATATGTGAGGGCTGTTTTTAGAGGGTTGGTCATAAGCCCAGTATATAGAAAGACTATATAAGCAAGGCGCTCTGGGTAAAAATACAGGTAGTTAACTCATGCACACATTGTAGTCTCTATGGGTTTAGTATGATTACTGGATGTTTACAGATTTTTAAAAACTAGTATGGAGGGAGGAAAGATGCAGAAGGTGTATCAGTTCAACTGGCCCCATGGTATGTCATCATTGAGGCCTGAAATATGGGTACCTAGCCAGAACACCCAACGTTGTTCTTTTTCGAAAAGGCCAGTCTCTGTCTGGAGCGGCTCTATCACTGTCCAATTGAGGTCATTCACACAATGTCCTACCTCGAGAAAATGGGTGGCCATTTTAGTGGTGCTTCTCTTGCACCGCACGTTACTTTTGTGTTTGCTTAGTCGTGTTTTCACTGCTCTTATTATATTACTATCCTGTTCCAAGATGGTGCCCGCATTTCTAAACATGAATTATACCGACCAGTCTTTGG
This sequence comes from Lissotriton vulgaris, assembly GCF_964263255.1. NCBI lineage: Eukaryota > Metazoa > Chordata > Amphibia > Caudata > Salamandridae > Lissotriton > Lissotriton vulgaris. Next base: position 1,320,764,486 of record NC_141691.1, read on the forward strand.
TCTTGTAACTCCGGAAATATAAACTTTGCAAATTCGTAGAATTATTCTCGAAATAATGAGTTAATCCATATAGTAAGATATTTTATCCACGCGTTTAAATATTAATCAACTTTTCTGGATAAAATTATACCATTAAGACTGACACTATCCTGTCTCAATATGGCGCTCACATTCACAAACCGGAACTAGAACATACTGCTTCCGGTTGATCAAATGCCGAAAGTGTAAACCCGCAAAATCATAGAACCTATTTAAAGCTCTGGTTCAATCCTTGGGTAGCAGTGGCGATTGGCAAAGGAGAGACCAGGCAGGAAGACCGTATACGCCGAATATATAGATAAAAACAGGTACGATCGCGATGCCATAGAAACTCCATAACGCGAGTTAACTTCCTCACTGCGAATAATACCTTTGCCCAAATTGACCGCTATGCGTTTTTTAATTTATGCACATTACTAGTAAAGGGTAATAAACTATGGGACAGTAAAAATTAGAATTTTGTGATGGGTTCACTATGTCATGATTTAATCATGCGTATACTCTAAATATGAGTGTGTTTGGCACTCGAAACTATACGCATTTACGGCTGTAACAACTGAAGGCCATAAGCCAACAACAAATAGAAGGTGAACTTATATCTGGGACAGAGAACTGGAATTATCAGAGTACACAAGTATTCCATGACTCATACTATAATAGTAACTCTTAATTCATAGACTTCGACAAACTTGAGAGTGAAGCACCAAAACATACTCATGATGCACTGCAATTGAATAATAAGAAAACCCAAGACCATACTCTCATCGAAATTAATAAAGGTTGGTTAAGCTACACAATCTTAGTCTATGGAACTAATGGGAGATAATGCAGAGTAAGGGATATAATCTCAGTTTAGTTTTTTTTAAGGTGATCAAAAATGAGAGCCATAGAAATATAACTGCCTCGTCCTGCTCCACATATTAAAATAAAGAATTGGTCCTAAAGTGACGCCTTTCTAAACGAATTTACGGTAAGAGCCTCTCTCAGGTTGTTGTAATTGTCTGTATGAGACATGAGACAAGTGATATAATCTGAAAACTTATTTTGTTTAGAGGAATCAAAAGTGAGAGCCTGATTAACATAATTGTTGAGTCCTGCTGGTTAAACCAAGACAAAGAGTAGTCCCCACAAACGACACACCTGTGATAAATCTGGGGTAAGAATCATCTTTCTTGCTACTATACACAACAACTTGTATATATAGAGGTTGAAAATAGGCCTTTGACATATACACATGTCTTCTGTTTAGGGATTATTGATGTATCTCCAAAGGAAAGCCAATACCCACAAGTAAAAGATAATGGACACTGCTGGGCAGTGTTGATTTTAAGGTGAGATCAAAAATAGAGATAGGAAAAACTTCCCATTATAGAAGCTGCAGTGGAAAATGTAATAAAATCCCTACCCAGTTTGATTCGCCAAATGATGGGACCTTGATTTTTCCCAAAAAGAGAACACCATGTTAGGGCCACAGCAGACTTGTGCCTTACTTGTTAAACCCAACTCTTGTTTCCGTATAAGTTATGTCTCTTATCCTACTAGCGGTGCTTACTTCCTGGTGTAATGTGATGTCACATAGATAATGTATAAAGGAATTGTTAAATGAAAGATTGTAGATTAAGTCATATGCCCTTCAATTTAGACCTAGTTACAGGTACAACATATTGTGTTTGTAATTTCAGGTACCCTGCACACACATGATGAGGGGAGAATAAAACTATTTCTGATCTGGTCCTGAGGGAGGTGGTACGAACCCACCGAAACGCGCGTAGACCTGGCGTGGAAATTACGCAACTAATATCTGTGCTACCTCAACCACAGAAATTGTTTTTGAGTTTGTAAGACCTCAGAACTGTATGAATGAGTAAGTGTGTATGCTTGTTGTTGTGTGGTAGACAGGGTGTGAGCTTTTCATTGTAAAGCGCATGGTTCTTTTTAACACATTGTAAAAATCACTGTACTTTTCATTGTATTTTTAATACTGATTGGATTATCACCCATGTTTATGAATTGATGTATATATGAGAAAAGATTAAAAAAAAGGAATAAAATACTTTAAATAATTTTGATAAACTACAGTAAAAGACATAAAATATGTAAAATGAGAGTAAAGACTACGTTGTACTTGTACTAATTTGAAGGTTAACTCTGTAACTTTGCGAGCTTTGCCACACAAGGAATTATGATGTGACCACGGGGGAATCTTAGTATATATCTTCACTGCTCGTGTGGTCATGCCGATGTACTCAAGGCCACACGGGCAGGTGATCATGTAGACTACGTTTTTGCTGTTGCAATTGGTCAGTTTTCATTGGTCCCACTTGGTTCCGTTTCTAAAGGTTAACTTCTTGCTTTTTGTCTTCAAATGGCAACTACTACAGTTACCACATGGAAAATGCCCTTCTATTCCATGTAAGGAGGGTATGGGTTGATGATTTGTATTCGGACAGGTGTGAACGAAAATGTCCTTTAGATTTTGCCCCCGCTTATGTGCAAAGAGGGTTTTTTCCATGGTCAGATCTCCGCATGTTAGTATGCGCCAATGTTTGTTTACCGCTTTGGAGACCTCGTTGGAAAGAGTGCAATATGTTGTTACACATATGGGTCTTTTCTGTTCAGTGTGAGTTTGTGCCTTGTCCTCCAGTAGAGCCTCCCGGTTGTTATTTCAGGCTCTTTTCATGGCCGAATTGATAATCCGATCTGGGTACTGCCTTCTCTGTAACTTGGCCTTAAGGTCAGTTGCCTGCGTTTTGTACATCGCCACATCTGTACAATTCCTCCTTAGGTGGAGGAATTGGCCGTACGGTAGGTTTTCTCGGAGGTGCCGTGGGTGGAAGCTATTAAACCTCAGGAGACAATTCCTGGCCGTTGGCCTAAAATGAGTAGTTGTTTTCAAAAAATCTCCTTCCGGGTAGATATTTAAGTCTAGAAAAACCAGGGAATCGTTGGAGACTGAACTGGTAAACTTTAGATAGGTGATCTGGGTGTTCAGACATTTGAAAAGGCAGTAATGAGTGGGCTAAGCACGCTGCACTCGTCCAACTCGAGGGTCTTTCATAACACCAGCAGGGTTGAACAACAAGCAATCAGGGATTTGGCCACTAACAAAGAGATCACAATAAAACCCGCTGACAAAGGGGGTGCCATAGTGGTCCAATCGACAGCAGCTTATGAGCAGGAATGCTTAAGACTTTTGTCGGACAGAAGGAATTATACAATTCTACGGGAGGACCCTACTGGAGGAAAAGGCACAAACTCACACTGAACAGAAAAGACCCATATGTGTAACAACATATTGCATATTTTCCAACGAGGTCTCCAAAGCGGTAAACAAACATTGGCGCAGACTAACATGCGGCGATCTGACCCTGGAAGAACCCCTCTTTGCAAATAAGCAGGCGGAATCTAAAGGACATTTTGGTTCACAACCGTCCTAATAAAAATCATCAACCCACAAGCTCCTTACATGGAATAGAAGGGCATTTTCCATGTGGTAACTGTAGTTGTTGCCATTTGACTAAAAAAAGCAAGCAGTTACCCTTTAGAAACGGAAACAAGTGGGACCAACGAAAACCTACCAATTGCAACAGCAAAAACGTAGTCTATATGATCACCTGCCCGTGTGGCCTCGAGTACATCGGCATGACCACACGAGCAGTGAAAACACGACTAAGCGAACACAAAAGTAACGTGCAGTGCGAAAGAAGCACCACTAAAATGGCCACCCATTTTCTGGAGGCAGGATATTGTGTGAATGATCTAAATTGGACAGTGATAGAGCAGCTCCAGACAGAGACTGGCCTTTTCGAAAAAGAACAGTGTTGGGTGTTCTGGCTAGGCACCCATATCTCAGGCCTCAATGATGACATACCATGGGGCCAGTTGAACTGATACACCTTCTGCATCTTTCCTCCCTCCATACTGGTTTTAAAAAATCTGTAAATATCCAGTAATCAAACTAAACCCATAGAGACTCCAATGTGTGCATCAGTTACTTACCTGTATTTTTCCCCAGAGCGCCTTGTTTATATTGACTTTCTATATACTGGGCTTATGACCAACCCTCTAAGAACAGCCCCCACATATGTATCCCTTCAACAAACAGGACACAGGGATCTTCCTCCTAATTTTAGCCTCCATATAGCAGGATATGTATTACTAATGTGTATTCCCAACTCACACATCAAGCAAAGAGTCTTTTCTATACTCCTGTCCATTTAACTCGTAGTAACCTCCTACGTGTATTAGAGTGCACATACGCCAACGAGAAAACCTTAAAGCATGCTTTGGCAGCAACACTGGAGCAGTGTTGTTTTTTCGGGACCAGCATAACGTGCATGAGCAAGTAAACAGCATCTTGTGCATGCGCTAAGAGACAGCCTCTCGCACATGCGTGAATAATTAGCATCTCAGCGCTGGTAGGAGCAGGGTATACAAAGCGCCGGTTCAGAGTAGCCGATCTCCATTATAAACACCTGGCAACGAACGGCCACAACCGGTTTAACCTTATATGGGCAAGTAACTACATGCGGCAATTCAGAACGCTAATTGATACCTAATTAACAATACCACTTACTATAAAAAGGCGGCCCCAACCACCAACAACACACTCTCAGCGGAGCCGCGTAGGGACAAGAAGGAGCTATTCCCTCCAGTAGATCGTGAGTATTGAGCTGGAAAAGGTGTTGGAGGTATATCCACAAAATTCTGAGTAAATGGGACTCTAAAATGGTGAATCTATTGCAGGTAGCAGCAAGGCACAATAGTCCCCACGTTAAGAGGCTCATGAGGCATTACAGATGGAATGATCAAGTAGGGAGGAATTGTGTTTCCTTTTTAAACCTCCCCTGATATATCTAAGACACTGGAACAACAGTATTTTTAACATTAGAGTGTGTGTTTTATGTTTTATGTATGCATGTCATGTCTATGTCTTTCCTTTTACAGGGCTCAACATCACAGGTAGTATGACACTGTGTGTCTAGAGATAGCAGCCCACACTATATTTTATTATATATATATATACATATTTTTGTTTACAGGTCGCTGTACCTTTAAAAATAATGGAGAGTGGACAATAAGACCCTTTTTCCTTCTTTCAGGTTTTGCGATTAGCAGAAACCATCGATAACTGAGCTGTAGGTACATTATAGCCTGCACTACACTTCACTTTTCTGTAATATAGACAGATTTTTTAATAGAAACACGTGAGTAAGGTAGAGCATTTGTGCATCCCGTCCTGAAGAAGGGGCCCTGACCCCGAAACATGTTGACACACACAGGAGGTATTGCACGTAGTACTGCATAAACACCTCCAATCTCTCACCTTTTAATAGTACCAGCCCGGGGGCCTATTAAACTTTTGTGTCTAACCCATGAGCCAGGTCCTTTTAAATTTTTAGTCACTTATATAACCCCATCACTCACGCACATTACTTTCTTTGAAATATCCTCACATTCACCACATATAGATACCATATCAAGGGCTCCCACGTAGTCATAGGTCGCAGCACGCCGCTTCTCGTAGAGGGGTGCGAAGACCCCAATGATGAAGCATGACACCAAGGTTCCTTTTGGTGTGTGGGGGGTATTTTACAAACACTGTGTGCTAAGATTTAATTATACCTTGTTAAGCTTTAGAAAGCAACTGAAAGCATACTTGTTTACTTAATTGGTTTGATCCGCAGTAGGATGACTAGCGCTGGGAAGCCCGTTTCAGGTAGCCATGCACGCAATTAATCGTGTTAATAATAACAATAACGAAATTACGCTTTGAGAGTGAAATGCAGCTTGCCGGGATATTGCTTGGCTTTTTTGAAGAGAGAACGGATTTCAGACAAAAAAAGTCATGACATACTAGCAAGTGACTGGTTTGAGCAACGAATGCCTTTTGGGAAGATATTTTTTGTGCAAACGAGTGTTGCACATGAAAAAATTACATGACATTGCATAATACAAAATTTGAACTAACTTCAGAAATATGGAGTAACATGATATTGCATCAACTCTGTATGTGGTTAGCTCAAAGTTATGGATACTCAGGTACAGAGGTGGTTAAGGTTCCATCTAAAAGAAGTGAAAACATACAGCAGCTGTAGGTCCTTCTATTCAAACCATAATTTGATTCCTTAATGGATAAGGAAATGCCAGATGTCAATCAGCCAGCATTCAGTCTCGAGATGTTGAATGTCTCCCCAACCCTGCTTTTCGAAGGAAAATACAGATATAGCTGCTGCTGTAATCTAACTCAATGGCAAATTTTAGAAATTGGTCCTTGGTTTAATGCAGATATAGGTGGCAATCCAATGAGTAAACACCATTTTTTTAAAATATATTTTTTGTACAGTCCGTTGGGCCTGGCTTTATCAAACAAAGGAACACATTTATTAACATTTTGAGTATTGGTTGCAACACTTTTGTGGCGCATCCATGATACAAAATGCTAGTTGGTATGTAAAAAGCCTCGCAAGGGATGATTTGCACTACCTTGTGTGACTTTGTAAAAATAAATGTAATGCAATGCACTGCATTGCGTTACATTTTTTTCAGGGAGGTGTTCCATGGGTGGAATACGGGTGTGACCATGCATCCGCCCTTGGATTTCCTGTAATCCCATATTTACAAATCTACAAAGCCCAGCTGTCACCCACCCCAGATGGTAGTTAGAGACAGGCATAAGGCACAGAATGGTTAAAGTAAGAAAATGCCAAGTTTGCATAATTAGCATACATTGTGATTTTGTTTAATTGAGAGTCGAGAGACACCAAACTTGAAATGTCTATCTTTTGCCAATTGGAAATGACACCTTTAAAATATATTAAGGTAACCCCAGTGTTAATGTATGGGAGAGTTAGGCCTTGCAGTAGTGAAAAAAAAATTAAATACTTTTTCTGTACCAATACAAACATAAAAGTACATGCCCTACTTATTAAATACACTGCACCCTGCCCTTAGGGCTGTCTAGGGCCTACCTTGGGGGTGACTTATATGCATTAAAAAGGAAGGTTTGAGCCTGGCAAGAGGGTTACCTTGCCAGGTCAAAATGACAGAGTAAAACTGCACACATAGGCTCTGCAATGGCAGGCCTGAGACAGGTTTAAAGGGCTACTTAAGTGGGTGGCACAATCAGTTCTGCAGGTACAATCGTAGAATTTAATTTACAGGCACTGGGCACATGTAGTACACTTTACTTAGGACTTTTAAGTAAATTAAAGATGCCAATTGTGTATACGCCAATGTTACCATATTTTAAGTACAGAACACATGCCTTTTAGCACTGGATAACAGTGGTAAAGTGTCCAGCGTTCTACAGGCAGAAAAATGAACTCAGCAAAACAGGAGGTCAGAAGGCAAAAAGTCAGGGGAACCTGCCAAGGATGTCAGGGATAACAAAGGTCTCACAGCAACACAACTGAGGGAAGAAAACATTTAAAGATGCATGTCTGAAAGGGACTTTGTTTGAGCAGGTTCTTGAGAGTAACAAATGGCCAGGCATTAGGCTAAATTAATATCCTCCTCCTTTCTGTAGAAATTGTGTTGGCGCACTTTGATGTTTCGGCTGAAAAATTTGATTTCAGCATGTTTTTAATGGAGTGTGAACTGATGTGAAGGATTCCAGGTGCAAACAATTTCTATTGTCGAGTCATTAAATCTGCCTTAAGATATCCTACATCCCACCACAAAGACCACAAAACTTATAGCGGTAGCTACCTCTAAAGGATAGGAATACTATATTTACATTTCAAATTAGGTTTGGCTGTAATTTTAAATGTAATTATATTAACCAAACTGGAGATCCAATGAATAGTGAATTTATATGTATTTAATGGAGTTACAGCTTCTCAGGGCATCTCTTAAAACTGAACAAAATCTCTGCAATGCCTAACTTGCCTCTTAGCGCTCTGGATAAATCATCTCCAAATGCTATATATTGTAAACAGCTATTTTTATTTAGTTGAAATCACTAGTGTGGCAGACTGAATACCTGCATGGTCTGGCAGTGCTCTGTATTCATTTTATTATAGAATTGTGACTGTTCTCACTTTGCAAGAGGCTATGAATATGGTGTTGCTTCTTTTAACCCCTTCACTGCTGGCCCGTTTCCGCCGCTGTGCGGTAAACAAAAGAACAGGGGCGGGCCATGACGAACCCCAGCCGTCATCAGCACACGAGCACCGTAGTGCATGACGGCTGGGGTTCGTCATCAGCATACAAGGGGTTAAGGAAACAGTAGTTGATTCCAACTGTCAGAAAATTTATATTTCTCCTTAAGGAATGAGATCTTATTTAGATTAGGGTTGTCTTTACCTAAAATGGCTACCTCATCTAAGGCCTAAATATAACTGTTGGGAATGCCATCCCCTAACCTGGCAACCCCTAGTGATAACACAGGGGAAACAAGACAGCTAAAGGCAGAAGAGTGAAGATTGCAGTAACTTTGCAAATAATACTTTCTTTGTTTTACTTAACTATTTGCTTACAGATCGTGTGCGGATCTGTTGATCTCCAAATCCTGCTGAATGTATTGTGACTCTCTATTATATGAGTCCCACCCAGAATGTAACAACCCTGCTTGCATTAACCCCTTGCGTGCGGGGCGTATTCCCCGCCTGTGCTGACTCCGCCTTGCGCGGGCGGAGTCATGACGGAACGGTTCCGTCATCAGCACAGCTCAACCGACGCTGATGACGGAACCGTTCTGTCATCAGCACGCAAGGGGTTAAGAACTGCTCTGGATTACAAAGCCATCCACACATCATCATACACACAGCAATACATCCTCATCCCTGGAGACTTCACATTTACCAGGGCAGGGGCGCCATCAAAACAAGAGTGTACATGAATCAGGCAATTTTGAAAATTAATAACCTGCAGAGAGATGATGCAATCTGCCCCCATGGAGTCCACAAGACTATGAAGATCTCTGTATGTTTGATAACTGGACCTTCTGTGCAATTCAGCAGTATGTTTCACCTGCACTACATTGTGATATGGCAGTTGATTTTCGGGAGTCAAAAATTATTAGGCTAGGCAAAAGGAAGTGATTCTGAACTGAGCTCCGGGAAGCTGGCTACATTAGAGTGGTTGATGAACAGCAAAGCTTGGAAGCCTGATGGGAGGGGATTCAATAGAGTGTGTGAAAAAACAGGTGTTCCAAGTCTTTCAACAAGAAACATGTTGGGAAACAACATTATAAGGTTTGTGGGTCTTTCATGGGTTTTTAGTTTAGGGTGAAACCACAGCAGACTTAAGACAATAAGGACAAAGACCTGAACTGGGAAAATATATATAGGGAGTATTCAAGAAAAACAGGATGTTCGATAAGGCCACCAAATGTTTGAGATCTGAAAGAGTCAAATTGTATGCTGTAAAGGAGGGGTCTCCAAACCGGTCCTGGAGGGCCGGATCCATGCCAGAGTTTTTGGATATCCCCATTAGGATACATGTAGTTATTTTAAAAATCTGGCATGGATCCGGCCCTCCAGGACCGGTTTGGAGACCCTGTAAAGCAGCATTTTTGAGCATGGATATTAGTCTTCTATAGATGTAAAGGCCTGGTATTGTTAATAGATGCTACAGGAGAAGAGAAGCAAGAGGAGGCACAGCTGATGACTTTACTGAGATTAGACATGATGACAGAGATTTTAGTAGGGAGTAAGGGGTACAATCTGATACAGAAAAGGGATTGAAAGGAATACATAAGCTAGGGAGATAAGGGAATTATTGGTGTAGGTACGTTGTTGAGGATATGACCATACAAAATAAATTGAGCCTTGAAGGAAGATTGACTTAGTTGCGCACAGTGCTGAAATGAGTTAATCCAAGGTTAATTTGTGATTTTTAAACTACTTGATAGTCAATGTTAGCAGATTTCATTGATCCTGTGCTTTTGATGAGTATTGAGGCACAATAAATTTGTATGGAGTCGAAAGCTGCTCTTATTGTGCCATCAAAATAGTCATATGAGGTGCAGGAACTCCATATTTGAGGTTTTTGTATGTATTTGTTTGCATAACCATGGCATTTCTCTTCGGTGATGTGTTTGCCTTATATGAGACCTACATCTAAGGCAATTCCAAGACATTTAATTGTGGCCTTATGAGGAGTGGGGTGCATATCTTATTTCTGGAGGCCTGGCTGAGGTATTCCCCACAGAGAGACAGTTCCCACAAGTGAGAATGTCTGTTTTTTTATGGACTGAATCAGTGGTGGTTAGCAGTCACCCAAATGTTTGCAGTGATTATGCAGGTTGGAAGCATTGAAAGCATGACTTCATTAAGGCTTTGAAACTTAACAATATAGATAACAAATAAATGAATAGTGATGAATTGCATTTGGTCTGTTATAGGTCTGAGCTCCATCAGTTAATGGCAAAACAAGAGAATTGGTTGACATGCCGGCATTGCTGCTCATTTCAGTAGATAGCAAGTAAGTTTGTCTAGCCCGATTATCTTTGGTGGAGGCGTCAAAGATCCAGTAGGGAATCCCCTATCGGGTAGGGGCTCAGCAGCTTTTTCCAAGGCGTTCCCTGAATCTGCATCCGACTCTGCTCCCTTCAAAGCCCTTAGCATTGCCTCAGGTAAGCACTCAGATGAACCCGCAATCGCGTGTTGTACTGCCTCCAAGACCATCTCTGCCATGGCGGTTTCAGAAGCAGCAGCGAGAAGATCAGTAGCTTTCCCAGGGCAGAGCAATTTCATAACTGGTCTTCCTACTTGTGGAGCACCCTTCTTCAGTACGCCATCGATCAGTTCTGTATCAAGGTTAGCAGTAGCCACAGCTGAGTTTCGGGTTGAACGTCTAACATTTGCTTTAGGAGGAGCCATAGATGGTTGGTCTGAAAGAAGAAGTCAAATTGATTGACCGGACCAGTAGAACACCAAGCATCACTGACCCTGCCGGTGGTGCATGCAGCTCTGGGTGTTTCCAAAGAGGAGTAAATGCTAGGCCGCCCGTCGTAGCATTAAAGGTAAGTTCTATGCCTTCTTCCCGCCTAGCTGCTCACATCCCATGCCTTGAAAAAAAAAGGGTACTGTCTCCTTACGATTGCCAGTTTAGAGTGAGAATTGACTTAAAGTTGACAATAAATGCAGTTCAGTGTTCTATAAGCCGCGTTTCTGCGTTCAGCGCTGCATTCAACATTCAAGCAACAACAAGGGTTTGGCTTGAGCGCCGTAAGTCCACGCACTTCAATGAATTAATAATATTAAAAAAGGGGAGAAAAGAAAATTGGAAAGAAGTGATTAGATCTATTTTTGTCAAAATTAGGTAATACAGAGTGCCCCACCTTATAAAACAGAACAATACGTCTTAGGTGAGGTACATATATACATTCTCACTTCTTTCCAATTTCCTTTTCTCCCATTTTTTTTTTAAATATTATCTTTGAGTGAATGCTGTATTTTTTTGAGTATGAGTGAGACACAGAATGATTGTAGTTTCATATATGTTGAATGAATTGGTTTTTCTATAAATAATGTTCTATGGTCTATCACAAACCCTTTGTGGATAATTTCCTTTAGTATTAAAAGATGGGGGCTCCCTCATAAATAGATGTTTATAGCATCAGATTGAAAATTTTTCTAAACACAATACTTTTTGTAAATAAAAAATTCAAAAATTAAAGAAATTAGATCTGATGATTAATTCAGGACTGAAATATAGTGGTTTTGTTGAGCATTCAACATTCAGCATTTATGGCGTACAGCCATCCGTTGGGAGCACTCTTCAGACACTGCTTCTCAATCCACCACCTTCCTTTTTCATGCCAAAAAGAGGTCATTTAAATGATATAATGATGCTAAACTTACTACTAAGCTTACATTGTCAGCAGACCATGTACCAGCACTGGCAGCTTCTGCTCCTACCGGCTTCATGGAAACTAACTTGCAGCTTACAAATGGGGTGTTAGCTGGTTTGGTAAATCCTGAACTGGAACTAACCCGGCTAGGGGTTACAGATTTGCATGAATCTCCTCAATTCACGGCGGAAATAGTAGAATCACCTACATCGAGAACCATTAAACAGAATAGCGGATATGTTGAACTACAAGTTGCTACTGTTGATGTGATATCCTCTTCTCTGTCATCAACGAACATTGATGATTCATCTGGCTATTTGTTTGAGGGGATTAATGATCCTCAGTCAAGTAAGAGCTGGTCAGAAAGCTACAGAATCTAATAGCAGCATTAACATGTTTCAACAGCAAGGCAATGCTACGATTACGGTATGGTCAAAAGCAAAAGCAAAAACCCAAGACAGTCCTCCACGCAAGTGGGTGAGTTAAAATGGAGAAGTTAAAGTGATTGTCTTGAGGCTATCTGGATCTCGGCAAAATCCAGCAGCTTTCAGAGGTCAGACTATGCCCCCTTCATATTCTACAACTGATTATCTATGAAAGAACACTTGTGCTATTAAGGGTCCTAACACTGCTGATTCCTTTGATTAAGCACACTTCTCAAAGGATGCTCCTACACCATTGAATGTTTCAGCTGCTGCAAATACATCAGGAGAAGTATCAATATCAGAACCCTCATTAGCCTCAATCATGCAGCCATTATCAGCACAAAGATCTGAAGCGCAGGAATACTATAACCAGCTCAGGGTGGACAGTGCTATTGTTCAGCAATCATTGGTGGCAGTAATTGGTAAGGTGGCGGAGCTTACAATTGAACTGACTACATTGCAGCAAAGACTGTCTGATAGCGAGGATGCTGTGTCACATTTTACTAAATTAGTCCAGGATCATGATATTCAACGTAATGCTCTACAGAGAAAGGTTGAAGACCTTGAGAATCATCAGCACCGGAATAACTTGTGAATATTTGGGATCCCGGAAGGCAGAGATGGGTCGGATCCACAAGCATTCATCGTTCAAATATTCCAGAAGGCCTACCCTGATTTTGCAGATTGAGATTGGGGCTCCCAAATAACGAGCTCATAGGTTACCAATCTTTCTGAATCAAACAGATCAGTCTAACTCACGCCGACCGCGACCAATATTTATCAATGTAGGTAACTTTCTTTGACGGCAGGCTTTTGCTATTAAAACCCAACCTGCTACACCAGTCTCAATCGAATTGTTCTCCATCGCCGCAAGATCCGATCTATGCAAAGTCATGATGTATAAGAGGTGGAGACTGAGGCAACTTATTGACTCTTGAAAGGCTCTTGGCGCCTTGGTCTACCTACAGGAGCCTGCTCGATTGAAGGTCATCAGGGGTGGGAACTCGCAGATTCATTACATGGACCAGGAGGCAAAATTGGAGCTTACTAAACTGCAACAGAGATCCAATAGTAGTACGATCTGAAAACACTAAACATTTCTTGCTGGGACACATGACGTATGGTTTTTGAATTGTGACATTTTGGGTGCTGTCTTTATTTACACTTCTTAGCTTCTTCAATTTGTTCATACAATTAATGTCTTACTAATCAAGGTTGGGAGACCCTCGGAGGGCACTGCTTCTTTATGCTGTCCTCGATTGACATCAGGTTAGTGGGGGTGATTCCTTTTCCAGGACATGAACCACTTGATGAATGTTTGTGCTAGGTGTAAAAAAACTGGGTATCAACCATACAGATTTCCTTAAACTTCCAGTTACAATCTGTTTTTGCATCTATTGCATCCATACAGGTAAACGCCCATCAGAAGAAGGCCATTTGGTGAGCCATTGCCCAGAAGGTGGGGACCTTTGGGGTCTTCAACCAGCGTAGTTCCCACTGCAGAAAGAGATAGAAGGACCTGCAGTGCTGGACCTGGTGAATCACGGAGGTCTAGCTGGGGAAGTCCTCCCAACTTGTAAGGCGTGAACATCTGACGCCCCCTGATGGTTCGCGTTCAGGTGGTGGCGTACCCTGACCTTGATGGGCAGTTGAGAGCCCAACAGCAGCTACATAGGGGTGAGTCCTGGCCAGAATCAAACATGTCATATTGACAATTTTGAGTGTTACAGACAAGCATTTTACCAACCATATTGGTGGTGGCCCATGTGCCATGAACAGGATGTTTCATTAGTGTAAGTGTGGCAGTAGGCGCATACTGCTGTGCTGAGGCTATTGTCTATTTGACCTGGAACACAACAGAGTTCTGTCCACATCCAATTCTCTCCTTGAGCAGACACCTGACTGAATAAAGTGAGTAATCAGCTCATGTTCTTAGTAAATCTAGGTAACAATTGTACCACACAGGCAACTTGTCTTGCTTGTACAAGGGGGATGTTCCGTCACCAGTGTCTCTCATGTGATGATTGCCCTAGTACATGTGACATGACATAGAGTGCACAGTAACTGCAGTGACTGTTCAACGGTTCCCATTGGTAAGTACTGGTAATACAGTGAAATGAGAGGGAACACATCACTGGTACCATCAGTATTAGTGCCTACGTGTTACAAGTGTGCATTTGCCAGTTGGTGATTTATCTGCAATAGTGTTTCAAAATCACTCATTCACTGACGGGTGCCATGCATGAGGGAGTGAGCCTTAGAACTATGGTGATCACATGTGAGTGTCTACATTTAACCTTACAAGACAATCTGAGTATGCAATACCAAAGAGTGATGTGCTGTGCCTGCCCATTGGAACTCTAATTATCGCACATTTTTCCTGTCATAGATGTTCAGGGATACCCAAAACCTTCAAAGGTGTATTGGCATGTGGATATGCAATCAATGACTAGAGTCATCACCAGTACCAAGCAGGATTGGGGATGTTCATATGGCTGTATGAAGTGTTGTGCTGTATGAATTCTGAGTATCTTTCTCCCAAATGTTGGGACCTCAGTTGTGAATGCCAATCAAGGGAAAAGCAACAAGCTGACCCAGATGGTTACCTACTTGGAAGGCATTCACCCTGCCATGTATGCCCTACAGAGATATTTTCAGGCTCTGACCTCCTCCCTCAGGGCAGCCCTCCACCCATCCCAACCTTCCACCCCACCTCCTGCCCCTTAACCATCCAAATTCCCTAGTCATATTCCTATGCCAAGCACATGCACACCTAAGCATGCACATACTTAATCAGACACAAGTACCACACACAAACACAAGACATTCCAAAAAAACAAACATACATGCACACAGAAGACACTCACCTCCCTCACTACCTCCACTACAGCAAGAATAACCCCAGGCACTACAGCAACACATACAGAGCCCTCCACAACCATATACACAGAGACCACACTCACACTCACAGACACTCCATAACACCCATCAATCCCGCAGACACTGCATTAACAGCCACAGATACCGCCACAACACCCAGTGTACCAAGAGCCATAGAACCCTCTACAACACCCATCATTCCCACAGACAACACACCCCCACCCACAGACCACTCCGCTCTGCCCCCCTTCCAAAGTACCATCTTTGAGGTGCCTGCTATGCCCAATGTATGACCCTTTGTGAGAATGCTCCGTGACAGTGTCAGTAAGGGCAGGTTTGGTGGCACAGCCTTGTGCTGTGTATATGGCCTGGCGATGAACCAGGCCACCAGTACGCACTACTCAGTTTGATGTAAACGTTAGTACATTTCTTTAATTTTTTCAGAAACAGTCAACGAAAATATATTTTTACATTCATTTTAAATTTTTCATTTGTTATGAAAACATATTCTTTGTCATCAGAATAATATTCACATGCATAATTCATACAATTAGATATCATTGCATTTCATCTACACCCAATGCATTTCGGGGCGAGAGCCCCTTCGTCAGGGGTCTGTATATGAAAAAAAAGAGAAAGGAATCTTATTACTAATGATGCATAACTATATATGGAAATTGATCTCTATGTTATGTACATTCCTTACCGCTGATGAAATAAAGTGTGTGAAATTTGTGATGATCCTGGATGTTTTTAAAATAACCTGAATGAAAAAAAGGGGTGGAGTCTCATTTTAAATACATGAAATTGTATTATTGGCCTTGTTAAGCAATCATTATCTTTGCAAAACATAGTGTTACCTGTATGGTTGACTGCTTAGAGTCTATGAAGAAAGGAGAATGATAGGAGAATGTCAAGGGTTTTTTTTTGCATAGTTTTGGTTGCTAAGCCTACACAAAAATATACATAATAATCCATGGTTTTATTACAACATAAGACAAATTAGAATGGAAATAGGCAGGAAACCCATAATGCATCATTAGTAATAAGATTCCTTTCTCTTTTTTTTCATATACAGGCCATATACACATGATATTTCATAGTTTGCAGGCTACATACCAGTACTGCACACATATCGAGCAAACGCCTCTAGTTTTAAATAAGTGAGTGCAGCTACCCCCCCAATATTCATTACAGCCTTGTGCTGTGGCACTGTGTGCTAATATGGACTGGACATTGGCCTTTTTTTATCCATTCAATAAAACGTTGGTCCTCAAATTACTTTTCTCATCATTTGATGTTATTGTATTGTTAGTTATGTGTGAGTACAGTTGTGTTTGTTTCATTCCTGATTGCTGATCCAGTTAAAATAGTTAGTATGATGTAACCTCGGAGCCATGCCTGGAGTTATACAGGACATTGGCAAATGTTGAATGTATGTCTTTGTGGGATGGCATCCAAATGAGGCAGACATTGCATTGGGGTACATGTTATATGGTAAGTATTTCAGCTTGGCCTGGCCACTGTTAGAGTTATTAGGTTACACTTTTCCCTACAATGTATTTTAGCTATGTGTTTGATGTGTTGAAGTTAGGTATTTGTGTATCCACACATGGAGGGTGTCAACTTGTCATAACATTGTGAGTTCTGCATGGATATGTGTCCATTTTGCAGTGTGTACCATACAGCTACTTCATCTAGATGTGTGCCACGTGCTGTTAGTGCTGTGTTTGTTTTCATAAGTTGCACTTACCAATTGCCTACACATGCATGGCAATTGGTTATGCTATTGGTTGTCCCTGATGCACAGTGCCCCATGTCGGCAGCCTTTCAGGGTTCCCCCATGATATAGGCATAGCTATCCTGCAGTGTGTTTCCATTGTGCACTTTGAATACTTCTAGAACTGATTCTATGTAACCCATTAACATACACTGCCTTTTTATGTGGGTGATGTGTGAGAGTCTAATACCGAATTGCAGCAGAGAGGGTGTGTTTCACTTTATTAGCACATCATTATAGATGTTTCTTTGACATCAAAAGAAGACCTGTGATGCATGCAATGTGAGTCTGTCACATTCATTATAGCATCTTCGTTGAAGTTGGAATGAGAGGGCCTCATGTTAGTTGTATTCATTTCAATTTCACTTTACCAAAACTTGAGGAATGGCAAGCTGCATGATGTGTGAAGATCAGTAGTAACATGGTAGAGAAAGGAGAAGGGGCAAAAGGAGTCTAGCATCTTGGTTAGAGTTGCAGTGAGAGGGGCCCATTGCAGTCATAGTCACTTCAATCTCACTTTGTCAACACTTGACATGTGGTAAGCTATATGATCAGAGAAGATCAGTATTAACATGGCAGACAAGTGAAAAGGGGCAAAAGGAGTCTATCATCTTAGTTAGAGTTGGAATTAGAGGGCCTCATTGTAGTTGTAGTCACTTCAATCTCACTGTATCAACACTTGAGAACTGGTAAGCTGCATTTACATTGAAGATCAGTAGTAACACGGCAGACAAGTGAGAAAGGGCCAAATAAGTGTGTGCCAGACATTATTAGGTGTGATATTGATAAAGAGGTGCTGTTGTGGAACACAAAATAATGCACAAATCATTATCACTGAATATAATTTGCAGACACATGGCCATTTGTGTACAGTGTGCTTGTGCAGTATCAGTATTGTGGCATAGGAGAGCATCCTATAGATGTATTCTTTATTTTTGTTAGGAAACAGTCACAGAAAGGGTCCCTGTGTACATGCAAATTACTTAGGGGCCCAACCCCCTTGCCTAGCCCATGGTGGGCATCGTTTTCAGAGGAGTCAATGGAAACTGGTACTTTACATACAATGTATATAAAGCCGATATTTGTGTCTTCAATAATTTTGTTGCTGATAATTGTGTTGCTGACATCACCATTATCATCATAAAGGCTTTATGCAGTTTAAACCAAACCATAAAAGCACATCATAAAATACAAACAGTTAAAGTTTAATTCAAAATAGAATCAATTGTGCAAACAAATCACAATGCTATCAGTGAATAAAGTGCCTTAGTGCATAAGAATTTAAAATACAATTTAGTTAGGCCATATCTTAAAAGGATTGCAAAAAGGGAGGAGCTGCCATTATGTTGTCTGTATTTTCTGATTGCACTCCATTGTTTTACTGCAGTGGCATATTTGTCAGTGGTAGCATGTCAGACAACAGAGCTGAAAAACTGTACACAGGCATTATCAAACGTAAACCGCGAAAGAGCATAACTCAAACTTCACAAACTGTGCCCACATAAAAATTGATTTCTCTCATCTTTACGGCAGAAGCTAGCCTTTGCATTGCAAAGGGCCACTGCTGGATATAAATTCAAGAATATGAGCATAGTCTGTTTGTTTTGTCAGTTCTGACCATAAAGCATCTATTTGCTACTGGTCTTTTATTGACAAGATGTTATTTACTGAGACCTACCTGCATTATAAGTGGTGTGACAAATACCCATGTAAGATCATTATTAAGACGCAATAGTGATTCTCTGTAATTGGCATTCGACAAAGGATTCCTCTGAAAATTGCTGGAAAGCATTGGTCTGACGGGCATCCTGATTTTTTATTATGCCATACTAGTTTTTTAATTGATTCTTCAAACTTGATGAAGAAGTTTGGTTATTTTGTGCTCACCTGAAAGACTACTGATACAATGTGTCAGGTTCAGGTGTTTGTTATTCTGAAGATGGGAAAGGATCTTATGTTATGTGGTTTCTAAAAACAAATCACATGGATGCAAGCTTTTCATTTACATCCTTGCTGGGATTCTTGGCCCCTGCAACCAGGAATTTTTGACCTCCGTCTTTCCTGTTTCATATACTAAAGATGATGTGGAGATAACACAAAAATAGTACTAAGTAGCTCCTTACGCCACTACTATTCCATCTACTTGGCAGGGCTCAATATTACACCCAATTTATAAAAATGGCAACCACTCAAACCTGGCAACTACAGGCTAATAGCTTTACTAGACATCGAAGCCAGGGTCTACGCCGAGTTCTGCTGGCTGAACTAGAAATTTGGGTCACAGAAAAAAGTATCCTCCACCGTACCCAGTCAGGCTTTAGGTCGGGTTGCTTCACAACAGACAACGTTACAGCCCTGGCCTACTTGTCCTGGAGAGCCACTCTGGGTAACCCTCTACTTCTTGTCTACTTCTTTGTGGACTTGATAGAGACGATCGAGGGTCACTATGGAATAAGCTAAATTCTTAGGGATACCCTCCACACTTCTCTCTGCACTAACGCCACTATATCAGAAAACCTGGGTGAGGATTAAAACTATGCCACAACAGTATCAGCAAAAATTGCAACGGAAAATGAGCTAAAACAAGGCTGCGTATTAGCTCAGCTACTTTTTAACCTTTACACTGCCGACTTGCATAAAGCACTGGCAGGAGCAACCTTGGTTTCCCCAAAATTGGGCGGTGTGTGGCTCCAGATCATGCAATATGCTGATGACAGTGTCATTATGGACCATACAAGAACGGGACTACAAAGAGTGCTAACTGCCCTTGACATGTACAACATAAAGAACAAACTAAAGTCATAATTTTAGCGAAATATTAAAGAAAGAAAATCTTGTCTTGGAGAGCACACTGTTTACAGATAGCCACCTGAACCAGTACAACTATCTTGGAGTTTCGTTCAATGAAAGGGCCAACCAAGTGGCCCATGTATACTAAAGTCATGATCTTCGGGAAATATCAAAGAAAGAAAATCTTGTCTTGGAGAGCAGGCTGAACACAGATAGCCACCTGCACCAGTTATAACAATCTGGGAGTTTAGTTCAATGAAAGGGCAAACCAAGTGGCCAATCTTAATCATCTTCAGTCCAAGGGAGCTGGAGTTATACATAGCCTGAGGCACCTGAATCGTCACTTGCACAGCCTCACTGCTGAGCGAATATTAAGGGTCTTACAAGCCAAACTGCTCCCAGCACTGTCTTATGGCCTCCTGGCTTTTCCAGTCAAAATGGATTAATTTGTTGCGACTTATAAAACAATGACCAATATGAAAATACTTTCCACTCCCCAGCATGCAAAGAGGGCCAGGTTGAGGCTCGAGCTGGGCCTGGCAAGTGTAGACCTCCACTGCTCAGGCGATTTAATGACATTTTATATCTATACTCTGTGCGCCTCAGCTCAATCCCTGAAAGACCAACTTCAATCTATGTTCACGGACTAACTCTCCCCCTGGTACAAACAGCTGCACTTGGCCATCTCCACACTGAAGATTGAAACCACAAACATATCTAACCCAACCATTCCCCTGTCAACGTGGAAAAAACAATTACAAAATAATTACCTTAGTGTCATTTGAGGGAGACATTGCACAGTTTCCAAAAACACCACTCTTCACAGCTCTCATTGCCTCCTATATCAAGGGGAAATCCCACCCATACTTTAATTACTCCTTTCAACCACAGACATGCAACAAATGTACTTATATGAGGCTGTCAACCCATCCAATCTACAACTTTAATCCGCTTTGGGCTCGGAGGAAAGGACAGATAACGTGAAGGTTTTGTAATAATCCACACGAGTCCTGGCTACATCTGCTGTGCTGTTGTCCTCATCTTTGTAATGACCGTCCCTGACCTTTGCTCCCAGTCCATTGGCACAAGTTACTTAGGCACTGCAAGGAAGCGTATTTTTTGTGCTTCAGAAACAATTCCACTCAAGTTCTAGCAAGGGCTGGGAAGATTTTTTAACATTATTTTATTTTAACTGCATTGCACACAGCTCAGCACTAAGAAATAGATTAAGAACATGAGACGGGTTTCAGGGGGTCAAATCTGATCACCTTGTAGGGTCTTACAATGCACTTTCAGGGCTAAATCAGGAAGAGCTTTCAAAGCAATCTCAAGTTCTTTCTTATAATGCTATTGCACAAATGGACTTTGCTGAAAGCTAGGTATCGGCATCTGCAATAAAACTTGGGACATTCTAGTATTGCCTTTTGCCCACCACACTTTCTTTCTGGCACTAAACGGCTTATTTTGACATATTTTCTTTCAACCAGAAATGCTGCTTTGGAATTGTTACTTATCTTATACTGCTTACTTTTATAATGTGTTTTCAATTTTTTATTCCTGTTTTAATTAAGTATCAATGTGACATTTGTAGGTTATGGTTTTAATTAACTGTATAATATAAGCTACTAAGTAGCCTATATGATTGTCACATTACCCCAAAACAAGTCATTTTCATGTAACTTGGTGCAGAGAAAATATTTAACTGGAAGAATTGGAACTTCCTTGAGGTGATGCTGGAGAGGTTCAGAGTGGGGTTCAAATAACATTTTTGGGTATTGGTGTACTATGTGAACAAGACTGCCCTGCTTAGAGTAGGGTACCAAGCTGGGGCTTTCACATGCCTCATAAGTGTTTGCACTTTCAGTGGAACATCTTGCAGAATACATTCAGCGCAAAGCACCATTAAGAGGGTTTCAATCCATAGTGATGATCATATAGTGTCACCATATGTAGATGAGGTTTTGAAGACTCTGAAGGAAGCATGCAGCATTGAACCACTGATTATGCTAGAATTTGAGTTGTGCCTGGCTCTAAACTAAATCTCCAAAAATCACAAGCACTAAATATCTCAGTCCATCAGAACCGCATCCTTGAATTGAAGGTCTACTTCCTGTTCCGTTGGGTGAGCAAATTGATCTCATATCTGGGTTTCCTGATCACAACATCTATTGAGAAGGTGCTTCTGACAAATACTCTTGAGGAGGAATGAAGAAATATATACATGAATTAATGGTTTCTCTCCTAATTAGGTAAAATAGCAGCCATTAAAATGGCCATACTGTCCAAAACTTCATATCTATTTCAGGGCCTTGTAGTGGGCTTGCCTGCATTATTGCTCTAACAGATGCAGCGTGTAACAGATGGTTTTTGGTGGTCTACAAAGAAACTTGAGCTAGCAAGGGTATTGTACAGCAAATCTCAAAGGGAGTGTGGGGCTGGGCATCACTAATGCCGTTAGATAATATCAAATATCACAACTGTGCTTCATGGTTGTGATGGAGCAGGATTTTGTGAAAGAAACCTGCTAAATTGAACACCTCTTTAATACGTACTAACAGTAAGTCGTTTTAGAATGACTAATGTGCACATTTACATTACACGAGGGGAGATTGCTTTGCAAAGTGCATGAAAAGTGAGGTTGGACTATTTTTGTTTATGGGTATTGCATACTTGGCTAGTGTTCAAATGCAGATTTACCCCAGAATTACATCTGATCATTCTCCTATTGTATTAATACTGTCTGGATGGGGGGAAATGGGCACTTAAAAAAAAAATCTCCTTTGACCGGAAGTTGAGTGTAAATGATACCTTTATAGAGCATATGTCAGGATGGTTAAAGGAATTTTTTGACAACAACAGGGATTCAGCTTGCATTAGTATTGTGTGGGATACCTTTAAAGCTTGTTTCAGGGGGGAGGTGTTAAACTTTGGGTTATTTAAAAAAAAAATTAAAAACAGAGATGGAGATTTATTATTTTGAGTTGCAATTGGCCGAGGAGAAACTGACGGAGGGTATTGCTGTTCAGGGCAACATAGCCAATTTAGAGGATGAGGTCGCTAGAAAAAGCGCCAACATTTTGGGGGTCTGGGATACGGAGATTGCAAGAAAGTATTTGTGTTAGACCTGACATCATTGGCTTGGGTCTCTCCTCCATTTTTCTATTTGCCTCTACTGTTTTACGATGGTTTGCTGGTATATGCTTTGGGCGCCGTGTCACTGCTGATCAGTGCCATAGCGCAAGTGCTCCCTAGGTTAAAATGATGTATCTATTGTATCCATGTTTGGCTTATTTGGTTTACTGTCAGTCCCTAGTCTAGTGCACCAGGAGTGCCGGGGCTTGTAAATACAAATGCCGCTCGTGGGCTTGCAGCACGTGTTGTGCCACCCACAGGAGCGGCCTTGTAAAAGAATGTCTACGGGTCGGTCATTGCGAGACCCACGTGCAGTCTTGCACTGTCACGTCGGCTGCGCAGGTATACCTACTTGCCAGCCCCTCCAACCTTCCCTTAACTTCATGTTAGTCACCCCTATGGTAGGCCCATGGGCAGGGTGCATTGTAAGTGTAAGGTAGGACAAGCCTGACCAAGTTGGCATGTCCTGATAGTGAAGTGCCGCCATCTTAGTGCTTCACTATTGCGAGGTAGCCTGCTCTCCGTTGGATAGAATGGGCCGCCGGGATTATTAATGCTATGATCCTAGCTGGCTCGGAGAGTACGGTGCAATGTCGAGTTTGGTATCCCTGAGCTCGGGGTTTAATTACGCATCCGTTGGTGTGGATGGTTTTTGGACTCTGGGTTCGAAAGTAGTACTTTTAGAAAGTATCTACTTTCTTGTCTAACCATATCTGGTCTCTGCTGGTCTTACGTGTGTGTGACAGGAGCTGGGTGGCTCCATGAGGTCTGGATGAGTCAGTGTGGGATGAGTGGGACATTTACGTTGAGAGTAGGGGGAGAGTAGTTGTTGATAGCCTGCCTTGCCTGATACAATGCTGCCTCCACCTCCTGCCAAGCGACTGATGGCTCTGTGCCTGCCATGGACGATCCTAGCCCCACCTCCTGCCAGGAGGGCGATAGCTCTTCTCCTGCCAGTATCAATGCTGGCTCCACCTCCTGCGGGGCGTCTGAGGACCCGGCCCGGCTCAATGAATAGGCCAGGTGCGACTGCCTAGCTCCACCCACCGCAGACCCGGGATGTTGGGAAACCCCCGGCATAGACAAAGGGATCAAAGACGAAAAGGGGTATAAGAGAAGGACCCCTGAACTAGGAAATCAGATCACTTCTGACAAGGAACCCTGTAACCAAGGACAAGAAGCCTGCTGATCTAAAGGACTGCCTACCCCTTCTGCCAAGTGTGCTGTTGTTGGGGGAATCCTGCAGCGCTTCTTTATTTTTGCCAAGGAACCAGGAGAGACGAACTGTGTGTGTACTCTCACGCTTGCTAAGAAAATCTCCAAGGACTGGAAGAGTGCCAGTCTCCTGCCAAAGTCACAGGGCTAAAGGACTTCACCTGCTAAAAAGTGCTATTGGCTGGAAGTGTGAATCCAGCACCTCTGAAAGAACCAGCAATCACGACGATCGGACGCTGGGCCCGACCGACGCCAGCAGCAACGCCAGTGAGTAGGAGTACGGCTCTAACTCCAGAGGACCTCGTGTCTGCCCCGTTGCTGATCGCATCACCCGTGTGCCCTTCGACGCCGTGAGCGCTGCTCACTCTGTGCAACTGCATCATCGACAACGCCTGCTGTGGCCTGATCGACACCGAAGACGCGACGCCGGATTGCTCGACGCCGCTGGTCATCGTGTGCTTCATTTTCCTAAGGTACTGTGTTGTTGGGGGTCCGTGTGACTCCAGGCCCGGCGCAGCGCTCCTCGCGGTCGACGCCGAACCTGTGGATTATCTTTGCCCCAGCGTTGTGTAGCTCCCGTGTGAGTTACCTTGTTGCTAAGAACTGTGTTTCCAAGAAGAAGAATTGCTTGATACTAAAGACTCTTGTGCTAAAGAAGAAACTACCTTTGAACTATCCTTTTTCCTTCCCGAACGTATTTATTCCGATTGTGTACAGTTTTTCCGTTATTTGGTCTTGTGCTAAGTCTTATATAAAAATACTTATTTTTATAATACTACTGTGTCGTGTCCATTTGTAGTGTATTCACTTTATTACTGTATGTGGTCATAATTGCTTAACACACAGCCTCTGAGATAAGCCTGTTCTGCTCTGCCAAGCTACCAAGGGGGTGAGCAGGGGTTATCGAAGGGTGTGATCCCCTTGCCCTAACTAGAAAAGGAGTGTCCCTATTTGTCAGAAGTATATACCTCTGCCAACTAGAGACAGCCGGTTATAACATTGGATGCAGCGGTGAGGATTTGGACCTTGCATTTATGACCCATGTACAGTGATTAGTGTGCGCTACATAGTGAAAGCAGACCATAACGCAGTCACAATCTGATTCGGAAGGATCCTATTTTTGTTCTCCGCTTTCCTGAAACGTGATTTTCTGAACACTGCCAGTTTTAACCATGAGTGACAACGGAGTCACTGCCCCTGCTATCGTTGTTGTTGAAGAGTTCGAGAGGAGTAAGCTAAAGAGATACAAGAAAGATGAGCTGAAACACTTTTGCAACCAGTTTGAAGTTCCTACCACCGGCCTCTCGAGAAAAGATGATTTTTATAAAGCATTACAGGCCTGGTGGGAATCCAGAAATCCCTCTGATGTGGTTGTGGTACCCACAGAGGAAGGGGATGAGGAGGTGCCAGTGAATGGACCTGTGCCCTCTCCCGGAAGCAGTGTTTCCTCCAAAGGTCTTTCCCCTGAAGAAAGAGAAGAAAGGGCGAAAGAACGAGCTTACAACATGGAGATGGCAAGGCTAAAGATAAATGGGCAGTTGGAGTTAGAAAATGCAAGAGGTAGAAGGGAAGCTGATTTAGAGATCAAAAAGTTGGAGTTTGAACGAGAGAAGTTAGCTTTGGAGCGTGAAGCCAGGTTGAGGGAACTGGATATCCAAGCTAAAAAGTTAGAGTTGAATCCCTCTGGTGGCAGCATTCCATCCGAGCCTGCAGAAAGTAAGTTTTACTTCCCGAAAGATGTGATCAAAGATTACAATAAGAATGAAGATATTGGTCAATGGTTTAAAGCATATGAGTTAGCATTGTTGGCCCACCAGGTCCCTGAGAAGAATTGGGGAGCGGGGTTGTGGGGTCGCTTTGTGAATGAGGGAAGAGATACCCTGTTAGACATGCCTGTTGCGGATAGGATGTCGTATGCTCATATGAAAGATGCTTTAATGTTGCGATATGGTTTAACCCCCGAGCAGTACAGACAAGCTTTTAGAGAATGTAAGAAGTTGCCTGGTACGACGTGGGTTGAATATGTGTCTTATTTTTGCAGAGCCATGGATGGTTGGGTAAAGGGCAGCAAAGTGGTAAGTTATGAAGCTCTCTATGATTTGTTTGCGTGGGAGCACTTGTCTAATAACTGTTTTCCAGAGCTGCGCCAGCACCTGATTGATAGCAAGATATCTAACCCTAGAAAACTTGCTGAGGAGGCGGACCGCTGGGTCAGTACCAGGGTCCACAAGGGTCCAGTGGGAGACTCAGCCAAAGGTGGGCAGGGTCCCCAGCAGAAGAGTGGGGGGGACAAGGGTAAACAGAAGGAGTCTCAGAAAGGGCCCCAAAGTAATCCCCAAGGGAACCAAGGGAAAGGTTCCCAGCCTCCCCCTGAGAAGAAGTCAGGGGCCCCGACGGGTAAACCTGTTCATAGGGGCCCCCTAACCTGCTACGGTTGTGGGCAGGTGGGACACCGGTTTTATGACCCCCAGTGTCCCAAGAAGGATTCAAATGCACCGCCGCGTGCACCCCCTCGTCAGTTGGCAAGTGTAGCCTTGGGAGGGGAGGAGATGGTTGTCCATGGTGGGAGGGGTCCCGCAGAAATGTCCCTGGTCTCGCTAGGAGACATGCAAATGGTCCCTCCACCCCCTCTGCCTAGTAACACTAGTAAATATAGGCAGTGGGTGACCATTAATGGCCATAGAGTGGAAGCTCTCAGAGACACCGGAGCGAGTGTGACAGCTGTCAAGTGTCACTTGGTGTCCAGAGAGCAGGTGGTTCCGCACGCATTCTACCCCGTGATAGCTGCTGATAACTCCCAGAAAGAGTGTGAGGTGGCTCAGGTTTCCTTTGAATGGGGGGGAGTTTCAGGTACTCTTCAGGTTGCTGTGAGGCCCGCCATGCCTGTCGACTGTCTCCTGGGCAATGATTTGGAAGACTCCCCTTGGGCTAAGGTGGAGCGAGCGGCGCACTTGAAAATGTTGGGTGTACCAGAGTGGGTGTGTGCAACCACTCGATCCATGACAGCGAGTAAGGGTATTGATGGGGTCCCGGAGCCTGAAAGTACGGCCCGGGACCCAGCTGTGAAGAGAAGAGGCAGGAGGCGCGGGAAACCGGCCCCCGTTGTTCCCGTGGTCCAGAAGGAGGTAGACCCTGAGGGGGATGCCCTGGAGCCCACAGGGGAACAAATTGCCGAACTGGGAGATCTGCCCGAGCTGACCCACTGGCAGCAGGATGGTGGTCCCTCCAGGGAGGAATTCTGTGCGGAACAGAAGGTGTGCCCTTCTCTTGTGGGCATGAGGCAGCAGGCCTTAGCCCAATCCTCAGGTGATCAGTCAGGGTCACATTTTGTGTACAGGGAGAACGACCTCCTGTATAGCGAGCCTAAGGCTGCGGAGCCTGGGTCAGCCCGTGTGCTGGTGGTACCCCAGCGCTTCAGAGCCTTCCTACTGGGTTTCGCTCATGACGTACCATTAGCTGGACATCTGGGGCAGGACAAGACCTATGACAGGCTTGTCACCCATTTTTATTGGCCTCAGATGCGTAGGGATGTAGACATCCATTGCAAGACTTGTCGCACTTGCCAGGCAAGTGGGAAAAGCGGAAGGAAGCAGAAGGCTCCCCTCCAACCTTTTCCGGTGGTCAGCACCCCCTTTGGTGGGTATTGACATTGTTGGGCCCCTGGACCCCAAGACAGCCCTGGGCAACAGGTTCATCCTGGTCTTGGTGGACCATGCCACAAGGTACCCGGAAGCCATCCCTCTCAGGACAGTGACGGCCCCGTGGTGGGACGGGCACTGATGGGTGTTTTCTCCCGGATGGGGTTCCCCAGAGAGGTGGTGTCCGACCGAGGCACCAACTTCATTTCGAACTATATGAAGTCTCTGTGGAAGGAGTGTGGGGTAACCTACAAGTTCACCACTCCTTACCACCCTCAAGGAAATGGGCTGGTTGAGAGATTCAACCGGACCCTGAAAGGCATGATTATGGGTCTTGAAGAACCAATGAGGCGGAAATGGGACGTCCTCTTGCCATGCCTGTTGTTTGCTTACCGTGAGGTGCCGCAGAAGGCTCTAGGGTTCAGCCCCTTTGAGCTCTTATACGGTCACCCGGTAAGAGGGCCTTTGAGTCTGGTCAAGGAAGGCTGGGAGCAATCTCCCAGGAAACCTCCCCAGGATGTATACAGCTACATGCTGGCCTTTCGGAACCAGACTCGGCGCTTCAGAGAACTTGCTCAGGCAAATCTGGAGGCCAGCCAGGAGGAGATGAAGCGATGGTACGACCGGAATGCCACTCTGGTAGAGCTTCAGCCTGGTCAGGAAGTGTGGGTCATGTCCCCTGTGGAACCTTGTGCGCTCAAGGACAGGTGGACTGGGCCGTTTAAGGTTGTGGAGAAGAAGAGCGATGTCACCTACTTGGTGGACTTGAAATCTCCCAGGAACCCCTTGCGGGTCCTGCATGTCAACCGTTTGAAGCCCCACTTAGAAAGGTCCGAAGTGGGCATGCTCCTAGCTACAGATGATGGAACAGAGGAGGAGAGTGAGCCTCTTCCTGACCTCCTGTATGCTAAAGAGCAAGACGGGTCAGTGGATGGTGTGGTCCTCTCTGACACACTGACCCTTGAGCAGAAACAGGATTGTCGCCACCTGTTGGGACAATTCCCGGATCTGTTTTCCTTGGTTCCGGGTGTCACGCATTGGTGTGTCCATGACGTTGACACCGGAGACAGCCCTCCTGTGAAGCACAAGGCTTACAGGGTGACTGACAAGGTCAGAGCGTACATTAAGGAGGAGGTCTCCAAAATGTTCGCGTTAGGGGTGATTGAGTCCTCTAGCAGTCCTTGGGCCAGCCCAGTGGTCTTGGTCCCGAAGGCTGCAGCGCCTGGTGCTTCACCAGAACTCCGGTTCTGCGTGGATTACCGAGGACTCAATTCGGTCACGAAGACTGACGCGCACCCCATCCCCAGAGCTGATGAGCTCATCGATCGGTTGGGGGCTGCCCGGTACCTTAGTACGTTCGATTTAACGTCTGGGTACTGGCAGATCGCCTTGACTGATGGGGCAAAAGAGAGGTCAGCGTTCTCCACACCAGATGGGCTATACCAGTTCCGGGTGATGCCCTTTGGGATGAAGAATGCCCCTGCCACCTTCCAGAGGTTGGTCAACCAGGTCTTGGCTGGACTACTGGAGGAATTCAGCGCTGCCTACCTGGACGACATCGCAGTGTTCAGCGCCAGCTGGGAGGAACACTTGCGCCACCTCCAGGAAGTGTTGTTGGCCCTGCGCGGAGCAGGCCTCACAATCAAAGCCAGTAAGTGCCAGATTGGGCAGGGTTCTGTGGTGTACTTGGGGCACCAAGTCGGGAGTGGTAAGGTGGCCCCCCTGCAACCCAAGATTGATACCATCCTGGCTTGGGCACCGCCCAAAACCCAAACACAGGTGAGAGCCTTCTTAGGACTCACGGGTTATTACAGGAGGTTTGTCAAGGATTACGGCAACATTGTGCACCCCTTGACTTCGCTGACTTCCAGGAAGCAGCCACGAAACGTGATCTGGACTGATGCCTGTCAAACGGCCTTTGACACCCTGAAAACTGCAATGTGCACAGCACCTATACTCCAAGCACCCGATTTTTCGAAAGAATTCATTGTTCAGACGGACGCTTCAGAGCATGGCGTGGGGGCTGTTCTAGCTCAGGTGAATGAAGAGGGCCGAGACTTGCCTGTAGCCTTCATCAGTAGGAGGTTACTTCCCAGGGAAACGAGGTGGAGTGCGATAGAGAGAGAAGCATTTGCTGTGGTCTGGGCGCTGAAGAAGCTAAGACCCTACCTGTTTGGGACTCACTTCCGGGTTCAGACAGACCACAGGCCCCTCAGATGGTTGATGCAAATGAGGGGTGAGAATCCGAAACTGTTGAGGTGGTCCATTGCTCTACAGGGGATGGACTTTACGGTGGAACACCGCCCTGGCACAGATCACGCCAATGCTGATGGTCTGTCCAGATTTTTCCGCCTTAGTGATGAGGACTCCCTAGGTTAAGGGTAGTTCTCCCCACATTTCAGCTGGAGGGGACACGTGTTAGACCTGACATCATTGGCTTGGGTCTCTCCTCCATTTTTCTGTTTGCCTCTACTGTTTTACGATGTTTTGCTGGTATATGCTTTGGGCGCCGTGTCACTGCTGATCAGTGCCATAGCGCAAGTGCTCCCTAGGTTAAAATGATGTATCTATTGTATCCATGTTTGGCTTATTTGGTTTACTGTCAGTCCCTAGTCTAGTGCACCAGGAGTGCCGGGGCTTGTAAATACAAATGCCGCTCGTGGGCTTGCAGCACGTGTTGTGCCACCCACAGGAGCGGCCTTGTAAAAGAATGTCTACGGGTCGGTCATTGCGAGACCCACGTGCAGTCTTGCACTGTCACGTCGGCTGCGCAGGTATACCTACTTGCCAGCCCCTCCAACCTTCCCTTAACTTCATGTTAGTCACCCCTATGGTAGGCCCATGGGCAGGGTGCATTGTAAGTGTAAGGTAGGACAAGCCTGACCAAGTTGGCATGTCCTGATAGTGAAGTGCCGCCATCTTAGTGCTTCACTATTGCGAGGTAGCCTGCTCTCCGTTGGATAGAATGGGCCGCCGGGATTATTAATGCTATGATCCTAGCTGGCTCGGAGAGTACGGTGCAATGTCGAGTTTGGTATCCCTGAGCTCGGGGTTTAATTACGCATCCGTTGGTGTGGATGGTTTTTGGACTCTGGGTTCGAAAGTAGTACTTTTAGAAAGTATCTACTTTCTTGTCTAACCATATCTGGTCTCTGCTGGTCTTACGTGTGTGTGACAGGAGCTGGGTGGCTCCATGAGGTCTGGATGAGTCAGTGTGGGATGAGTGGGACATTTACGTTGAGAGTAGGGGGAGAGTAGTTGTTGATAGCCTGCCTTGCCTGATACAATGCTGGCTCCACCTCCTGCCAAGCGACTGATGGCTCTGTGCCTGCCATGGACGATCCTAGCCTCACCTCCTGCCAGGAGAGCGATAGCTCTGCTCCTGCCAGTATCAATGCTGGCTCCACCTCCTGCGGGGCGTCTGAGGACCCGGCCCGGCTCAATGAATAGGCCAGGTGCGACTGCCTAGCTCCACCCACCGCAGACCCGGGATGTTGGGAAACCCCCGGCATAGACAAAGGGATCAAAGACGAAAAGGGGTATAAGAGAAGGACCCCTGAACTAGGAAATCAGATCACTTCTGACAAGGAACCCTGTAACCAAGGACAAGAAGCCTGCTGATCTAAAGGACTGCCTACCCCTTCTGCCAAGTGTGCTGTTGTTGGGGGAATCCTGCAGCGCTTCTTTATTTTTGCCAAGGAACCAGGAGAGAGGAACTGTGTGTGTACTCTCACGCTTGCTAAGAAAATCTCCAAGGACTGGAAGAGTGCCAGTCTCCTGCCGAAGTCACAGGGCTAAAGGACTTCACCTGCTAAAAAGTGCTATTGGCTGGAAGTGTGAATCCAGCACCTCTGAAAGAACCAGCAATCACGACGATCGGACGCTGGGCCCGACCGACGCCAGCAGCAACGCCAGTGAGTAGGAGTACGGCTCTAACTCCAGAGGACCTCGTGTCTGCCCCGCTGCTGATCGCATCACCCGTGTGCCCTTCGACGCCGTGAGCGCTGCTCACTCTGTGCAACTGCATCATCGACAACGCCTGCTGTGGCCTGATCGACACCGAAGACGCGACGCCGGATTGCTCGACGCCGCTGGTCATCGTGTGCTTCATTTTACTAAGGTACTGTGTTGTTGGGGGTCCGTGTGACTCCAGACCCGGCGCAGCGCTCCTCGCGGTTGACGCCGAACCTGTGGATTATCTTTGCCCCAGCGTTGTGTAGCTCCCGTGTGAGTTACCTTGTTGCTAAGAACTGTGTTTCCAAGAAGAAGAATTGCTTGATACTAAAGACTCTTGTGCTAAAGAAGAAACTACCTTTGAACTATCCTTTTTCCTTCCCGAACGTATTTATTCCGATTGTGTACAGTTTTTCCGTTATTTGGTCTTGTGCTAAGTCTTATATAAAAATACTTATTTTTATAATACTACTGTGTCGTGTCCATTTGTAGTGTATTCACTTTATTACTGTATGTGGTCATAATTGCTTAACACACAGCCTCTGAGATAAGCCTGTTCTGCTCTGCCAAGCTACCAAGGGGGTGAGCAGGGGTTATCGAAGGGTGTGATCCCCTTGCCCTAACTAGAAAAGGAGTGTCCCTATTTGTCAGAAGTATATACCTCTGCCAACTAGAGACAGCCGGTTCTAACAATTTGACACAGAGGAAAATATGTCCCCTTACTCACCCCATTTTTATTAAATTACTTAATACTTCCTTGAGTGAGGCCCAGGTTCCCCAACCTTGGAAACATGCTATGGTGGTACCTTTACTAAAAAAATTGGGTGCCGATTCTTCCAATCCTGCCAACTTTCGCCCGATATCTTTGCTGCCAATCTTTTCGAAGATATTGGAGAGACACATTAATTCCCAGCTTTCTAAATTGGTCGAAAACACCGCTTTTCTCCATCCTTCTCAGTCGGGCTTCCGGCCTAGGCATTCAACTGAGACAGCGCTTCTGGGGGTAACGGAGAGTCTGAGGCACGGTGTCGACCAAGGTAACACCATGGCGCTCATCCTGTTGGACTTGAGCGCAGCGTTCGACACCGTGTTACATTCCATCCTCATTAACTCTCTGAAGTCTCTAGGCATAGGTGGCCAGGCCTTGGCCTGGCTGGTGTCTTTCCTCAATGACCGAAGTTTCCAAGTGTTCTCTCCTAAAGCAGCTTCCACCATCTGTCCATCTACCCGAGGCGTTCCCCAAGGCTCAATCCTTAGTCCTCTTTTATTTAACATTTATGTTAAACCCTTGGCATCCATTGTTGAACAGGCTGGGCTTACCCTGTTTTCCTACGCAGATGACACCCAGATTGTCTTCTCCCTATCAGGGAGAGACGAGAACAACATCTCCGCACTCAAGTCAGGCCTCACTCTTGTGGCTGACTGGATGCGGAGAAACTGTCTCAAACTGAACGGGGAGAAGACCGAGGTGGTCATCTTGGGTCGGAATAAACATCTCTGGGGTCCCCGCCATTGGCCCATTGAACTGGGCACTGCGCCTACTCCTTCCACCGCTGTTCGCAACCTGGGTGTCATTATTGACGACAGGTTAACCATGAAACAACAGGCCACTAAGGTCGCGGCCATCTGCTTTTCAACACTGCGGTGGCTCCATAAGATCTTGTGGATGCTTCCACTATCCTCCCGCAGAACCGTAGTCCAGGCACTTGTAACATCTCGCCTGGACTATGGCACCATCCTTTACTTGGGCGCAGACAAAGCCACCTTGCACGTATTGCAGGTAGTGCTAAATGCGGCGGCGCGCCTGCTAAAAAACATCCCCAGACGCACCTCAGCTAGGGCCGCCTTACGTGACCTTCATTGGTTGAGCATCCCTGAACGTATCAAATTCAAGGCATTATGCTATATGTTTAAGGTCAAACAGGGTAGCGCCCCAGCCTACCCCCAAAGGCTGATAACACCCTACAGACCTCTACGTCCACTCAGGTCATCGAACATGGGTAATTTCGCTATGCCAAGGTGGAAGCTGACAAAAATGGGAGGTCGTTCCTTCTCTACTCTGGGCCCCAAATATTGGAACTCCCTCCCACTGGACTTAAAACTAGAGACAAATTTGTTCCGCTTCCGCAAGGCCTTGAAGACATTGCTTTTTACTCAACGCGTCCTATAGTCTGCTTTGGTTCTAGCCAGGTGAAGCTGCCTCCTTCTTCTACAGTCTATCCCTAGTGCCGGGAAACCCATTGTGGGTAGCTGTGCGCGGTATAAGCTTAAATAAATAAATAAATAAAAATTTGGTGAATCAGTTGGATGATCCTTAGCCCTTAAATTGCGTATGAATGAAGCCAGTAGAAACATTGCTGCATTAAAACGAAATGCAGGGGTCTCAAGGTCTGATCCAAAAGAGATTCTGGCTATTTTTCAACATTTTTATACTAACCTTTATACTACTCAGCAAGGGGGGCTAGTGGAATCAACATCAACTATGCTCGGTAAGATCCTCAAATTAGACTCAGCAGCGGCGGATATGTTTGACGCCCCAATAAAGCTAATGAGTTAACACATGCAGTGAATACGCTGGCGAAGGGGAAGGCTGCGGGCCCTGACCAGCTACCCGGAGAGATATATAAAGTTTTTTTTTACCACCTAAAAGAGACGATGTAGGCTACGTTTAGGGCGGCTCAAAATGGGTCATCACCAAAGACATGGGACGAAGCTACAATTGTAGTTTTCAGAAAAAAGGGCAAAGACGCAGAGCTACCTGGCTCATACCACCCTATATCACTTTTAAACTGTGATGGAAAAATATATTCAAAAATTTTAGCCAACCGTCTCTTTAAAGTTATATCCTCCCTGGTTTCCCAAGACCAACACAGCTTTATCCCTGGTCGGGGACGGTGGCACGCATCAATAAAGTATTTACCTTGTTTGATATAGCGGAGGTAGAGAGACGTAAACTAGTACTGATTTTGCTAGACGCAGAAAAAGCGTTCAACCGTGTAGAATGGCAGTACTTATGGTTATTAATGGAAACAATGGGATTTCGGGAACATTTTATGACAGCACTGCAAGCTTTATATGTATCACCTGTAGCGAGAATTGCATTAATGGGATCAACCTCAGAAATAGTGCGGATTACTAGAGGCATGAGACAGGGGTGCCCCTGCTCCCCTCTACTCTTCGCTTTATATATTAACCCCTTTATTGTAATGCTTTCAACAAGTCAGTTAATTATGCCTTTTGTGGTACGAAGTATCCCCTATACAGTATTCGCATATGCGGACAATATTGCGATAACATCAGAGGACCCGGCGTCCTCAATTTTGGAGATTGAACGGCTGGTTGGGAAATTTGGTCAGATATCGGGATACAAGCTGAATGTCACGAAGGCACAGCTTGTATGTACTGATACTGTGGTATTAAATGATCCAAGAGTCGTATCGGAAGCCACATACTTGGGGGTGAAGATCAGGGCCTCAATGACTGCAGTAGTGGATGCAAATTGGGGATCATTATCTAGTAATATTGCAGACTATCTGGAGAGGTGGGGGAGGCTGCACTTTACCCTGATTGGGCGAGCGAACATCCTAAAAATGAATATTTTACCGCAGATATTAAACCTATTTATAGCAATGCCATTAGAAATTTCGCCAGTCCAACTGCAGAAACTACAGGCACTTTGTTCTAAATTTTTATCGGCCCCATGGAAACCCAGGAGAGCCATGAGATTTATGTAATTACTAACTGCAAGGGGGGTCTAGCAGTACATGATTTTGTCCTGTATTATTATGTTTGCTTTCTACTGAAAATGGCTGTATTATTGTGTGGTCCGGATGAGGGTAATACAACAATGTCAACAAGTAGCTCCATCTTCTACTTAGTTTTAGGTATTGAAGCTAAACGCAGTTTATTCCGGGAAATTGAGGGGAGCTACTTCAAAAGAACCAGGTTTAAGTTCTTGGATGCAGCGATAAAAACATGGAGGAAAGTACGCAAATTAATAGACTTAGGAGCACTCTCTTACTATACTCCTTTGAACGCTATGAAACTGCTCCCATCTATTTTCTGCGATAGGCTGCGAGGGGTTGGCAAGATAGAGGAATATGTTCTTTAGGAGATTTATATGATCAGAGGGGAAATATTAAACAGTACGGAGAACTGGTAAAGGCATATAATCTACCACAGCCACAGTTCTTCAAGTTTTTACAAGTACGTAATTGTTTGTTAAAAAGGAAATTAAAACTGATTTCTAATCCTCT
Organism: Lissotriton vulgaris; assembly: GCF_964263255.1. Classification (NCBI taxonomy): domain Eukaryota; kingdom Metazoa; phylum Chordata; class Amphibia; order Caudata; family Salamandridae; genus Lissotriton; species Lissotriton vulgaris. The sequence goes on from NC_141691.1 coordinate 1,320,800,395, forward strand.
GATTGAGGCTATTAGGTCACAGAGCAAAATAGGAGTGATGTATAACATTTTAATTTCGTGTAAAAAGGACGATGTTGAGAAAGATACCTCACAATAGTCAGCGATACTGGGTGAAGGTGAAGCTGACATATTAATTGAAGACGCACTCATAAGATCAAAGGAAGTTCTTTTGTCAGCAAATCTAAAAGTTCAATTTTTTTAAACTTTATTTAGACTGTATTATACACCAGCATGGATGCAAAAGTGGGGTAATCGCTATGATGGTAAATGTTTTCGCTGTGGGGGGGATAACGCCGATATAGAACATATTTTCTTTAGTTGTGTCAATCTGAATTTGTTTCTATGCAACATTGAGTTTTTGTATCTATTATTTTAGGGGTTTCATTTCACATCACTCCAGCATTAATACTTCTAGGGATGGGGCATTTAATCACAAGAGGCACTATTTTGTACAAACACCGACTGTTGTTATTTGTTGCAATGACTGTCGCCCGTTTATGCATTGCGGGGGATTGGCTATGTCCTGAGGCACCAAGGTTTGAAGTTTGGAGGGCGAAAATGTATCGTCTAGCCAGCCTGGAATTTAGCTTATATTCAATAAAGGGGGCGAGGAAACGCAAATTAGGGTTGAAGATTTGGGATCTCTTTTTGGCTCACATGAATACCTGATTCTATGAACATTTGATATTGATATTTGATTTATGATTATTATTTATGCTCCATGAGCAGTCATTTCACTTGATTTTCGGACTTTTAATATTGGTTGTATCACCCTTGTTTTGCAACTCTTGTATTCCTGGATTCACTTGTGTATTTGATTGTATTTGTATTGACAATTGATGTTTCTGAACTGTGAAAATATATTTTTTTTTTTAAAAAGCAAATTGCATGAACTAACCAGTATTAATGCGTAAATTACCGGAAATGTTATAATCTTGTGTTTAGAGTGAATTAAAGTGATTTTGCATGATAAGGCCACACGTGTATTTAGTAAAACGCATGATGTGTGTTGCTTCATATATAATAAATAATGCATTTTTCCATCTTATGTTATGCTAGTCTAACCGTTAATCATGAATTATAGCTAAAGTGTGAGATAAACAGTGAGAATCTCATTGTCACATAATTAATAAATGTTTGTTTTTCGTTCTTTTAGGAGTCGACAAGTTTTCCATGTCTTTAACTTAGCCTAACTGAGGGTGGGTCGAACTTTTGTGCGAGCAGAACCATGTAACCACGTGGCTGAACTGCTGAGTGCAGCTGAGAAAGGTTGGCCTGGTGAAGGACAAAAAGTTGACATACCGCCAAAAGCTAGTGTCATCATGAGAATGGAACAATGGTTTAGTCAAAAGCAAATGGTTCTATAGTGGGGTGACATCCCACCCCTAGAACTTAACCAATCCCTAAGCTAGAAATATTACATTTTGCAACTGTTGTGGGACAGACATGTACTTTTAGTGCATAAGAAAAGGGACTTTAGGGATGTGGTTTAGGTCGCTTAGGCTGACGTTGTTTGAGAGAGAGGGTGCGTCGCTGTTCGTTGGTTTTGCTGGGAGGCCTAGCTGTTCCTGTCCTTTCACCTGTCCTGGCTCTTGAGTCTTTGATCCCTGACTCTTGGTTCAGGTGTCCCCCACTGCTACCTAGGCCTGGGTGGTGGTTTTCCTTTACAGATCTATTGGGTTTGTATTTGATCTAATTTAAATTGCTGATAATATTTGCAGCCATATTTTTGTCTTCACACCTTTTGTCACTCCATCTATCTTTCCGAATTGTTGGTATAAGTATTGCTATTTTACTTGCTTCTAATGTCTCGTCATATATCTACTCTTTGCCACGTATTTTGTTTGAAATTATTAATTCATTGTTGTTAGGATTAGATTATTGCTCTCTCTCATGAGGTATCGCTATTTGACTTTCTTTAAGAAGTCGCTGTGAGCATTTATTATTACTAGATACAATCTTCAAATTTTACAGGGAGTCTCTGGTTATTTAATTGATTTCCTATCATGATTAATGTTTAAGAATTGCCATTGCCTCTTCAACTAATTGGTCCGTTTACCAAGTAGATAAAAAGTTGAGTATTAGTTGTTAAAGGCGTAGGAAGCACAGTTTGTTTTTAGTATGTGTTTTGAGTGATAAGAGTAAGTAAAATGAATAAACTTGACCCCAGCGCATCAGGGATTTGGGTGAATGTGTTTGGGCCAAAGTGTGTGATGTTATTGAGTATTTACCAGTGATCAAATTATTGGGTTTGCGCTGAATCTGTTGAATGGGAGAGGATGAATTGCAAAAATAGAAATGCCAGTTCCACCAAGTCACATCATTGGCAAATGTCTGCAAAGAGCCTTGGCTGGAAATTAGGTATTGGACCTTGGGTTTCTCCTCAGTGTCTGCCACCTGGACGACCCTGGCAGTCTGTAATAAAAAAATTGTCAAGTGCAGTATCATGCCACCTCTCTCCTTCCACACCAGTAAAGGGAAACCCAGTTTTTACACCAGGTTGTCTGTGAGCTCCTTTAGAGAATGGTCGACTTCAAGTCAGGGATAGGGTTTAAGATCTTCATTTGCTTCTTTGTCCTTCAAGTGTTCTGACTGTCAACTACATTCTGTAATAAAGGAACAGGCTGGCAAGCTTCAATGGTGGCCTCTTCCATCAAGGGCTGTACCTGTTATTTACAATGTAAAAAATAAGGTGCTGGAAAGGGTGAAGGTGTTCCTTTTACATGTCTTTTTTCAGCCATGTTGGATGTGTTTGTTCTTTTGCTTTGCTGTTATAAAGGGCATTGAAAGAGGTACAAGATATCTTAATTCTTAGTTTTTATAAACTGAAGTAGATTCTGATAATTTCTTGTATCTGCTAGGTTTGTAGGGGTGTAGCGTGTTAAGTGATAATTAGCCTACTTGGAGCCTGTCAAATTGCCTCTTTTTTAACCCCAATTTTGACTGTGTAACGTTCTATTGCATGAGCGTTGATTCAAGAAGAATCCTTTACAGGCACAACAAAACTGGATGTGTGCCATCTGCAATGTGCCAGCAACCTTCATCACACCACTAACCAAACTGGACATTGACCACTCGTAAGACAAAGGTACATGGTAAACAGTCTTTACAACAAAACTTTTACAACGCACTACCATTACAACGCGGTCATTACAACGCAAACCATTACAATGTGTTGCGCTGGGGGGCGCTCTAGGATAGGGAATAAGTTTAATTTTCTATCCAACACCTTCCCTAGTGTCAACGGGGACTAGAGTTGGAATAAAAAATGTAACTTTTCACTATCCAGCACCTCTAAGCGCTATGCGTTGTAAAGGTATGCGATATAAAAACCGTGTTGTAAAGGCAGGTGTTGTAATAGCCTGCGTTGTAACGTCATACATCCAAGGTACATAGCTCAGAATTAAGGGAGATTTTCATGGTGAAATCATTGCAGGAGTCATGATTTTTACGTGGTTGCCACCCTAGCATGATAGTTGTAAAACCCATAGGGGCTTATTTACAAGCCCCTTGCGCCGCTGGTGCGTCACTGTTTCTCATACTAAAAGTGAGGCACCGGCTGCACAAGGGGCTTGTCAATATGCCCCATTGAAACAGTGAGGCACCAGTGGCGCAAGGGGAGTGTAAATAAGCCCCCATAGACCTTAGGGAAATTACACAGGCTACGCCATAAAAAAGTTGCAACTTTCCCCAGTCAAAGAGCCTCCGGTCTTGCAATAGAATACATAAATGTTCTTAAATGGATGCCCTCAATTTTGTTCAAAATATTAATTTAAATTCAAAAATTGTGGAGGACACCTTAATTTTCAGATTAGGACATGCTGTATTTAATCTGCTAATTTATTTACTACATTTGATCTAGCGTTCAAACATGTGCATTGGGATAATGATTAGCTGGCTAAGGAGCATGAGGCTCCTTGTTTGTTGTCACATAGGCTGCCATGTGGCATAAAGAAATGACTCCCCATCTGTCAAAGTTTCCTAACGGAAAAACCGGGATTAGTTGAGAAATTCGATGTCTCAAATTCAGCAACAGAGCTTGAATGATCTAATATAACAGTCGTCATTTCTGTTTCAAAAGATATTAACTTTTCAAGCAGTCATATTATGTCAAATAATATAAACACAATGGATGGAACACTCTTGCATGTTTGCTACTAATTTAAGCTGTGAATGAATGCTTGAAATTGTAGTATGGTCCTTCATTTAATGAGAAAATGACACCTAAGCACTTTAACCCTTTTAAACTGGTCAATAAGAGTCCACCAACACTTGTCTTGTAATTAATCCACTAATATGTTCTGAAGGGCTCACCAGTCTCTGTTCTGTACCTTTGGGTATTTTGTTGCCTCGTTTCTGTCTCAATTAGCCAGTGACTACTAATGCAGATTCTCATTACCGGCAGCAAATTGGATTCCCATTTCAAATTGATCAAAACATAGCGCTCTTTAACATATCCTGAAATTGACGGACGCTGGATGGAGCACGACTTCCTGCCAGCACACCATCACGAACAGAAGAAAGATCTAATTGAATATGAGTATACTTTGCGTTGAAGTACTTGGCTTGCTGCTGCACTACACTGCCCGGGGGGGATGTGCAGCTCTTGGAAATGCTGACTGCTGTGAGGAATCAGGTCATTTTGCACACTGTTTTTTTCTAGACATGATGCTCAGTTGTGATCAATATGGAAAACATAGGGGTATATTTGCAAAATAATGGCGGAGAGCGGCAGTAAGCCAAAATAGAGAATGCTCCGGTCCGCCATTCTGACAACGCAGGGATGCACCGTATTTACAACAGTACGGTGCATCCCTGCATTTTCCCTGGTGCTGGCGCTGAACTCAGCTGCCTAGAGCCAACGCAGGCACCCTTGAATCATAGTATAAGAGTGCCCGCATTGAGGGAATGATTGTTTATGTGCAGGAAAGTGTCCCTTCCTGCACATATGTAACTTCTATGTGTGCTACATTGTGCAGCACACAGTCATTGCAAATTGTCATGTTTTAATTGTCATGTTTTAAGTGATTGTTTATGTGCAGGAAGAGACACTTTCCTGCACATAAACAATCATTCATGGTGCTTTGCTTTTTCTATGTGGGCTGCACAATGCAGTTTGGCCATGTTAAAACAAGGTTTTCCCAGGTCTCAATTTTGGCGCTGCCTCCAATTTAGGCCACCCTTGTAAATATGGGCCACGTCAAAAACAATGAGTGTTTTGCCATGGAACGCCCTCCACAACACCCATTTCCCACCCCTTTCATGCTAAGTAGAGAGTGAAAGCGTGTTTTATTTACAAGGAGGCGTTAAGTAACACCACCTTGTAAATAAGGCCAAGTCCTAATCAGCATAGGAACGTTATTTTAAGTGATGTTCTTGTGCTGATAGAGGCTTGTAAATATGCCCCATAGTTTGAGCGCATATTTGCACATACATTGTCACGTTTCTGTGATTTATATTGCCCATTGAGGCCTGGATTCAGAGTTGCAGGGTGGTAAATGTATATTCAAATTTAGTGTTACAGTGCGGTAAACCTGGAGTTCCATACAAGTATGAATTAAACAGAGGCGACTCCTTCAATATGGAGGAGGAAAGTGGCCCCCTACCCAAACAGGAGCTGCAAAAACTGAAAAATAAAATGATAATAAACAGTTTTATTATAATTTTATTTTTCCTCTTTGATCCGAGTCTTGGGTGCAGGGCCGTATTCACCCAGCGATGCAGCAAGCACAAGGAGGGAGTGGTGGACACTGTGACATCTCTCCAACCCGAACTGCATTGCCGGGTAGAGAGAACATCAGGCACATGGTCCGGGTTCTTGATGGAGTGGAAACCAGCGTGCTCCGGCCAAACCCAGTGCTTCTCTCACCAGCATGAAATAAGTGCTGGGATTGGCAGTAGGGGAGTCTCTGAACCTCAGCCTGTGCACATCAGTCAGTAGAAAGCAGAAGAGCGGCGAGAGGCAGCCATGTAAGTTCTTTTTGTGTTTTCTCTCCCCTGCGCTGCCCACCACTTTCATCCAATACCAGCCACTACTGGAATTAAGCTCCCTGAAATGGGGAATTACTGTGGGACTGGATTTACTGGTTGTAAAACCACAGAAAATTCCCAGTTCTATTGGGCTTACCTCATATATTTACCACTTGGTCAGGGCAGGAGGCAAATATATGCTTCTGGCTCAGTATGGAGTGAGAGGGACCAGGATGGTGTGGGGAGTAGAGGAGGGAAAGGAAAGGTATATTCTGCCTCAAACAGAAAAGAACATTTGGAATGAGGCTTGGCTGTAGCAAAAACCTCTGGAGATTTTTCAAGTAAAGTTACACCCCAGAAAATTTGGATCTGGTGTTCCCACACCTGTGAAAAAAAGGTGTGGCAGTGCCGCCTAATCTGAATTAGGCAGAGCGAAAATCCATACTTTAATTCCAGTCTGCTTCACTCATAATTAGAGTTTCAGAGTTTGCACACTGACATTCTGATTAACACAGACACATCTACTATATTTGAATCAATTGGTGCACACTTTGTGAAATTGCTCCTTGCTGAGAATAAGGCAAAATCAAGTTTTTCACAAATGTATAATTAAAGTTACAGTAGACAAGAATATTTTTACAGTACAGTATCTATGATATGTGTTTTTCTAATGAAAAATGATCCTGAATTTAAACATTCAAAATTTGACTTTATTCAAAAGCACTGTTTCAAATAAGCCCAAATGGGATTTTTTGCCATTTTCTCAGTTAGTTACAACTCCATAAGATGTGAACTAAAGGGCACATTTATGACAAAGTAACTCAGCAGAGCAAATAACCTTGCTGTTCTGCATTACAGGAAAAGGGCAGGAATGCGCCATATTTATCTAAATACAGCCCCGTCTTGTCCTTTCCCCAGCGCTAGTGCACAATGGACAATCTAGCCTCCACTCAGGCACCCTTGCACCATGGTGCTGCGATACATCCATTGCATGTAGGATTGTTTTTGTGCAGAAAGGGTCCCCTTCCTGCACAAAAACAATACCCTGCTGCATATTCCTTAATCTATGTGTGCTGCAGAATGCAATGCACATACAAAGAGGAAGTAGCGTTGGGAAATAACAATATTTCTCCTCATTACACTTCCCTTGGGAAGGTGTAGCATTTTTCCTCATTCCCAGGTCTACTAGTAATGGTAAATCTGGGGATGTGTCAGAAATCCACGAGGGTAGCGTGGGAACACCCACTTAATACCAATATAATGCATTCCCAGAGAGAGTAATGCAACGCAGCACTTTGAGCTGCGTTGCGTTACTCCTGATTTATCAAGCCACGCAGGGCAAACTGGCCGTGCATGGCTTGATAAATCAAATTTTGGGGCTTTCATTGCCTATGGAGTGGTGTGGTGTGGCTCACTGGTGAGAGGCGGCAGACCCGGAAGCAGAGGACGGCCCAGGACCAGGGTTCAATCCCCGAAGCGGCAGGGTCGTGAACCAGGGTCAGCGGACTCGATAATTCTCGCCTCGGTGCCTACTTTAACCAGGGATCACACTAGACAACTCTGGGCATTAGCTTGCCTCATCTCCACAATGGCCCCCCACAAACGCCGGGGATGCCTGGTTTCACCTTGGAGATACCCAGGAGGGAACATCTCACAGGGAAAGCCAGGACGGGTTCCCCAGCGGTCTATAGCGCCAGGACGCCCCCGGGTAGCAGTGCGCTTTACAAGACACACACATTCTATGTACAATGTTGTGTGGGGCAATCGTGATGCAAAACCCCTTCATAAATATTCTCCCAATTGGTGAAAAATGTATTATGAGCTCCAATCCTAATAAAAACAGAAGGCACTGCCCCTAGGGGGTGATTGGCTATACAAATGCCGCTAGCTGTGTGCAAAGGGAGCGTCAAACAGTGCCAAACACAGACGGAAATGGTTCATGCTATGCCCTCAATTGTTGCAAGACGCTTACACTGTTAGAAACACGGCACACTCACGTGATAAGTAACAACTTTGCGGAACTACATTCTGGAGGTTGTTACTATGGAAACCGCTGTCCCCGTAATCCACGCGCCAAGCACAGAGATGGGTGCTGTACTGACATTTTAGCTCGGCACAAAAAAAAACACAAGAACGACAAAAGTGCACCTGGACCGGCGGAAATAATAGCAGTTCCACTTGAAGAACACTGGAGCGTAATAATCAATGCATGTGATTGCGTGTGAGTGAAAAGGATTCGGAATTTCTACGTTTTAAAGGACAGATCTACCTGTCCTGCGCTGCCTGGCTCTCACCCAGCTTCGAGAAAGTCGATAGAGGAGACTCAAGTTGAAATCAAACAATAAACACAGAGAATAAATGATGCTCGCTTTCATTCTGCGGCAAACCCGGGAAAGTAAACAAACCAAAGTAAAGAAGAAAGGACGGCAGGCAGTGCCAGAGTACAGCAGTCACCGCGGATTTTAATCACTCGTAAAAAGGCTAGCTGAGCTTTAAAGTAAAAGTGACTGTGAGTGCCAATTTGTTCGCCGAATTCTATTGATGCTCTTCCCCGCTAGTAATTTTTCCAGAACATCAAGTTGTCATACTATTGTTAATTAAACATGGTTTTAGTAACAGCCTCACAGAATCTTGCTCTCAGAGGAGCATGCATTTTTGCTCCTAATGTAATTTTATAATGGCACTTTCCATTTATTTTTAATGTAATAGTTATTGGTTAAGTAAGCATGTGCCTAGCCTTATCTTCTCCTGGGAGCACACATTTGTAAGTGCATTGATAAAATCCCTGCCTTTGAAGCCATTTATGCATTTCAATAGACTTTGATGGTTTTGTGTTTCTAGACTTCACGCTAGAAACAAGCTTTCCTTCTCTACATTTTTCGTCCAATTATATATAAAAGGATGGCTCAAGTATCACACATGGTCATATTTTAGTATTTACGTTGTTTTAGTAACGTTTTATATAGGTGTGTTTGAGTTATTTGAGGCATATTCATTTTTAAATTGATAATCAATTTTAATAGACCACTAATAAATAGATATTGTCCACTGTAGAGATGCACAAATTGCCTGAAAATTAAGTGAAATTCCTTTCAATTATGTGAAATTCACTTAGAGTCTGATTACCACTTTGGTGGTGCGGAGCAGGGTCCGACCCGCCCAAGCCTTGGTCTGGACACCTGCCTGATTACAAGTGTAACTCATGTCTGGCAGGCTTTAGATTTGACATTCCCAGGGTAGTGCCCTGAAAATGTGCGCCACAATGGGAATGCCAAAAAACAGTTTGTGCACTGCATGGACTGTAAAGTGCATGCTGTGCAGGAAGTGGTGTGAATACACAGAGGGGGTACATGTTGTGCCTCACTGTGTGCATTTACATGGCGTAGAGGCACAAGTGAGCCCTCGAGGCCCCCCATTCTTTTCTCTCTGCCACAGTTTTCATGACGATTGAACAGCTGCAGGGCTCCCCTTTGTTTCCACTAAGCCGTGGTTTTCATGGCGGTAAAATCAACAAGACAACCATAGCGGAGAGGAAACTTGTAATGTGCTTGGATCGGACCGCGGCGGTCCCCCCAAGCATATTATTGCCTCATGGGAATGGTGGTTCCCTTGCAGCTGCGGCAGGCAATGCTGGTCTGACCGCCCTTATTGTAATAGGGCAGTCAGGAGACTGCCAGCACCCCTCCTCCATGAGTCTGGCAGTTTGTGAACCAGCAGACTCGTAATTAAGGGTAACCATTAGTCACCCCGCATCTGTCACCCTGCATTTTGTCACAACGCGATTGTTACAACGACCACGTTGTAACAATGCATAATCATTACCCCGCAAGTTGTTACAAAGACTTGTGGAGGGTGGGAGAAGGTGCTGGATTTAAAATCCAACACCTTCCCTAATGTCCGCACAGACTGGTGTTGGAATGGTAAATTATACTACTCCAACATCCAGCGCCCCCTCCACAGGTCGTTGTAACAACATGCAATGTGATGGAAAGCAGGAAAAGGTGGCATATTCATAATTAAGCCCTTAGTGGCAACTCTGGCTCTTTATATGAAAAGAAAGATGTGCTGGTACTCGCTGACCACAGTACCTGTTTGCTCCTGAAAAGTGCAGGCACTGTCTCATTAAATGTATTGCAACAGTGCTGAGAAGTGCAGGTACTCTCCCTTTCTAGTTAAAGAAGTGCACATACGAAGTACCAGAGCGTACCTGCTCATTTAGAGTACTTGGCATCTCTTATTAAAACTGAATTTTAATCAGATCTCACATTAATAGAGTAATTATGATACTGGCAAGGGGATTGGTTTGAGGAATAAATGTCTATCACAAGCTATTTTCTACATCACCCAATGTCGGCAAGCCTTTTCCTCCTAAAATCTAGCTCAATTAAAAAGAAATTTGCGAAATTAAAACATTTTGTGGCCCTAGTTACAATGATGGTTAGGATTGTACTTTAAGTTTCTCTCTTTTCCAACCTATGATTTCCATGTGCATTTTGTGCTTACTGAATGTCCAAAGATGCTTTGAAGTATTTTGTTGTATTCTCTGCACTTATGTTTCTATGTATCCCTTTAAGCCTTACATTCCATTTTCCCTGATGTCATCTTCTCCTATGTTCTGTCCTGTCAGTTAGCTCCTGCTTTCTGATGGGAACACCAGCTTTTCTCTATGGTGCTTAATAAACAACCATTAAGCCTTGCATCTGTGTACTAACTTCATTTACAACACATGGCGACGATGAACAGAAGGAGCTAAACAACCATAGAGGGAGAAGAACTCCACTGGTGAAAAGAACCACGCGAATTTCTGAAGAAACAGAGAAAATAATTCCGAAGAACCACGCAAGCCTTCAAACAAATAAGAAAATACATTGCTACACTGCTCTTCAATCAGACAAGAAAGATATTTAAAAAAAAAAAAGGGGAAAAACGCTAGAAACTGAAACCTTCAGTAGTTTACGCTTTGAATTGAAGTCTGCAAGCCTCCAAAGCAACTGGTGAGTTTGAATGAACATAAACAAATCCATGCCGTGTGTCTAATTGTGATAGTAAGCTCTAATTTTAAAGACTGTGGGGCATATTACCAACAACTAGCGATAATTTTTGTCTCTAACTTGTTTAGAGACAAAAATTATCGCCGCACATCGGCGATTTTTATCGCAGATAAACCTTGCTATTAGCAAGGTTTATCGCAAATGCGATAAAAAACGGCCGCAATGCATGAATATCGCTTAAAAGTCAGCGATATTCATGCATTATCGAGCAAATGCTCTTAGCCATGTTATCCACCTCCCATTGGATAACATTGCTAAGAACTGCTCAGGGCAGGTGTTAGCTTTTGGAGATATTCGCGCTCAGCACGAATATCTCCAAAAGTTGGTAATAGGAGATAGCGATGTTAGGGACTGTTTCCAGTCGCTAACATCTTGGCACGCCCACTTTGCATGTCATTAGTGATAAATTTCACTGACATGCAAAGCGGGGCCCAAGATGGTCGCTATCTCCTTTTAGCTGTCACTAACTGGTGTTAGCGACAGCTTGGTAATAGGGAGATAATTTTATCTCCCCTTTCTTGGCTTTTAAAGCCAAAAAAGCAGAGATAAACCCCCTTGATAATATGCCCCTGTGTTTGGCAAAGAAACGCTACGTTTGGGAAAGAATGCTACGTTTGGGAAAGAAAGAGAAACTGCTTCGCACTTCCAAGATTTAAAGAGCATGTAAACGTGAGCGAAAACGGGATGACTGGTGCAGCATTTAGGCTTAATATTTGACTTTCGTAATTTAACTCTGCCTAAATAATCTAGCCTAAACAGTCAACCCCAACCCAAGCATACGTTTTGCATCTTTTAAAAAGACACACGAGCACACTCCTCGAGCGGAGAAGCACAACGGACTCACCGTTCGATCTTCAGCCATTGTTTTCCTACCGAGCCGCGTCAGCAAGGAAACACTCAATGCAGGAAGTGATGTCCCAGCAGTGACGTGAGTCGAGCGAGCAACGTCCCAGCAGTGACGCGATCAAGCAGCGTCCATCTTGAATTACCGCGTATCCTAGCAACAGACATCGCAAGTGGAGATTGTTCCTCAAAACAATTTACCGTGTAGTTAAAAAAAAAAAAAAAAACTACACCAAACCGAAACGAGCGTCAGCTGAAGAAGTTGAAAGTTGAAAGCCTCATCTCAACCGAAACGAGCGTCAGCGTCAGGAATCGAAGGGTGAGTGCCTCATCATCAAGAGGAATTGAAGGGTTGAGAGCCTCATTCACAGAATTGTTTTTTTTATATATAAAGACTTTACCATCAACAAGTGATACGGAAGAGTGAGAGCCTCTTTTAAGACTTGAAGAGGAAGAGCCTCTTTTAAGACTTTAAGACTTCAGGCAGAGTAGTGAAGCACACATATAGTATTTATTAAGAGCTGACATTTCATTCCAGTTTGACAATCTCTCCATTTTAAAAAAAAATATACTGTTTTTTTTTAAGAAATGGAGAATTTAAATATTATTGCACCTCCTTTGTTCTTACAAGCCACAGGGGATCCACCCATCGAGTGGGATGAATGGATAGACATTTTCGAGAACTACATCGAAGCACTTGATGGGAAAGACTTCAGTGCAATTAGGAAGAAAGCCCTCCTGTTAAGTGCTTTGGGCAAGGAGGGTCAGCATTCTTTTAAATACCTTCCTGTGGCAGTCAATCAAGATGGTAGGGCAATAACTAATGTTTACACAGAAGCCAAAGCTCGGATGAAAAAACAATATGCAAAAGAAGTAAATATTGTCATGGCGCGACACAAGTTTTACACTCAACCTCAAAGGAATGAAGAGTCAGTAGATCAGTTTGTGGCTAGGTTACGTGAGTTGTCGATAAAATGTAGTTTTGGTGAAATAAGAGATGAAATGATAAGAGACCAGCTGATAGTACAGTGCCGAAATAAAAAGATGCAAGAAAAACTATGGGCAGCAAAAAACCCAACCCTACAAATGGCCATTGATATAGCAAAAGTAGTTGAGGAATCAAATGCATGCATGAAAGAGATGGAAAAGAAAGATAACGCAAAAGGCAATGCTCAAGGCAATGATGTTTCATGTGTTGATCATGATGAAGTTGCTGTGGTGAATAAGAGGAGTGTGGATCTGGGAGGAGGTAGTCAGAAAAGATTTAGCAATGCATTTTCAAGTAATGACAGAAATAGATTCCAAGGAAGAATGTGCAGTAGGTGTGGGAGTACTTTTCACAATTCAGACTTTAGGAGATGCTTTGCAGTTGACAAGATGTGTAGGAAATGTGGGCGGAAAGGACACTTTTCGAAGATGTGTAGAAGTACAAACGTCGATAAAGTTGCTGTTGTTGAAAACAAGGATGAAGTAAGAGACTTCATTAGTGTTGAAGGTGCGAACAAAATATTGTGTTTAGGTGGAGACGGTGCGAATGAGGGTGAGCCTGGGAGGAGATTCAGACCAAAAGCCCTGTTCCTTATTGATAAAATCGAGGTTCAGCTGATGGTTGACCCTGGGTCTTTATGGACCATTATTCCCAAGGATATGTTCCTAGCAAATTGGAAGGATGTGCAATTGTCTGCTAGCGACATTAATGCCTGTGGTTTTCAGGGTGAAAGCATAGATGTGATTGGGTTTATGGTGTGTGTAATAACATTCAAGGATCGTTCAGCTGAAGGGAAGGTGTATGTAGCCAAGTCCGGTCCTGCAATTTTAGGATGGGGGCAACAGTATGACCTCGGGATAATAATAAATCCCAGAGCAGCACAACAAGTGATGGTGGTAGACAGCATAACCACTGACTCGATAGTGGAAGGGATGAATGGTTTGTTTGAAGAGCATATAGGAGAGTTAAGGGGCTATGTGCATAAGATTGTGTTGAGGGATGATGCCATACCCATGCAACACAAAGTCAGAAAGGTTCCATTCATCGCACGTGAGGAAGTGAAGAAGATGTTAGATGAAATGCTAGATCAGGGTGTGATAGAGCAGATCGAAACATCACCTTGGATTTCCCCTGTAGTTATTACAACCAAATCCGATGGAAAATTTCGTTTTTGTGTGGACCTTCGCACCCTGAACCAAAACATTGTGGTCGACAACTTTCCCTTACCGAACATCAATGAGTTGGTGCTATCACTGAAAGGGGGGAAGTATTTTTCCAAGTTAGACCTTCGCAGCGCCTATCATCAAATAAAACTACACCAAGACTCTAAAGCACTTACGGCGTTCATAACAACCGAAGGAATATACCAATTCACACGAATGCCTTTTGGACTCGCCTCTGCAGCCGGGGTATTCCAAAGGATGATGGGTGTTGTACTAAAAGGTGTGCACAATGTTGTGTATTTTCAGGACGATGTCCTGATATTTGGAGCGACTGTGGAAGAGCACAATGTAATCTTGAAAACCGTTTTAGAAAGGATGGAACAGGCAGGTTTGACTCTCAAGAAAGAGAAATGTAAATTTGCAGTGGAGGAGGTCGAATACCTTGGGTATACATTGTCTGTGGATGGAGTAAAACCCAAGAGAGACTTATTAGAATCCATTAGAAATGCACCATCTCCGTGCGATAAGGATCAGTTGAGGTCTTTCCTCGGCCTCATCGAGTACTACGCTAAGTTTGTAAGGGACTTTGCAGAGAAAACCGAAAAGATCAAGGTGCTGTTGAGGAGTGGATGTAAGTTTGTGTGGGGTGTGGAACAAGATGAGTGCTTTAAAAGAATCAAGGTGGAAATTTGTGAGGCGGGTATTTTAACACCGTTTGACACCAACCGTAAGTCAGTTCTGACAGTGGATGCAAGTGCTGTAGGTGTTGGTGCGGTCCTTGCTCAAGTACACGATTCTGGTCTTAAAACTGTAGCGTTTGCCTCAAGGACACTCACTACAGCTGAGAGGAATTACTCTATAATCAAGCGCGAGGCCTTGGCTGCGGCATGGGGTTGTGAGTATTATAGAATGTACTTGTGGGGGTTCAAATTCACATTATTGACAGATCACAAACCCCTGGTTAAAATACTTTCACCTGGCGGCGCTGGCAAAGGCTCTGCCAGGTTAGCTAGACTCGCTGCCAGGATCCAGGAGTATTTGTACACTGTAGAATACATTCCCGGTTGGAAGAATTGCCAAGCTGATGGACTCTCTAGACTTCCACTACCTTGGGAGAGGGTGGACAAGTTAGGGGTTGAGTCTCTCAACTCAGAGGGTTCTGTTGCCGCCGTAGATGAAGTGGTAGATATGTGTGCTGGGGCAATTAGTAGAAGTTTGTGGAATACTTCAATGACTAAAGATGTGGTGTTGTGTGAAGTCAAAGATTTGATAGCGAAGGGTCCAAGGAGAGAGAGTTGCCTATCTCCAGCACTTCGTCCTTATTTGAAGGTTCTGGATCAATTGTCTATCTTGGACAATGAGGGATTCATGATTTTAATGGATGACAAATTCATTCCTCCACAAGATGTGCGATTTACCTTGTTTAAGCTGGGTCATGAGGGTCATTTAGGGCAGTCCCTTACCAAGAGGAGAATTAGGGACAATTTTTGGTGGCCCGGAATGGACTCTGAAATCTCGCAGTGGGTGGAGAGATGTACCGATTGCTTGGAAAGTGAAAAGAGACTTAAGGTGGGTAGCCATACTGGTTGTGGCTCAATAGCTGACCCCAAGTGCCCTTGGCACACCATATGCCTCGACTTCATTGGCCCATTTCACCAGTTGAACCAGGATATGAGGTTTGGGTTGGTGGTAGTTGACGTCTCTTCCAAGTGGTTAGTAGTCAAATTCATGAGGGAGATCACTACGAACAACACTATTGCCGTGTTGGGTGAGATCTTTAGAGAGGAAGGTTTCCCCACAAAGATCATTACTGATAATGGGACGCAACTCACCTCCCTGGAGATGGCTAATTTCTTGGGAAGATGCGGTATTATTCACTCAAGGACCTCGCTTTATAATCCCCAGGGAAATGGCATAGTGGAAAGGGCCAACCGTATGGTTAAAGGTGCCATCCAAATGGCGATTTCTTCCCGCATAGATGTGAAGAGTCTGGTTAATGACCTGGTGTGGGCCTACAGGACTACTGAAAATGGTGTGACTGGTCTTGTCCCGTTTTCTGTCATGAGGGGACGTTCAGCGGGTACTAAACTAGTGGCTGCATGGATGAAAGAACTTCTGAACGCTGATCCTCCTGCTGGTCCTGGTGAGCCTGACACTGTTTGCGAATCAAATGGCGCGTGTAAATTTGCTGTGAATGATTGGGTTAAAGTCAAACCCGGTCGAGTGGGTGTCGGACTGACGAAGTTCAGGGGTCCATTTAAGGTCAAGTCTGTACACAAGAGATTTGTTACCCTATTTAACGGTGAGAGTTGGAACTTGAGGCGTGTGGCACTGTATAAGAAAGCCGAGCGAAAACCGGTGAGAACCAGCGAGCCCAGTGAACCGGTGAGAACCTGCGAGCCCAGAGCAAGCGGCATCAATGAGTTTCGTGCTAGTAGAGTTCAGAGAGTGAGAAGACCCCCAGTTCATTTACGTGACTTTGTTTGCAAGTAAGGTCTCTCTCTGTAACGAAGGGCATGGTCTTATTATGTTTTTTTTTTAACTTACTTTCGTTTTTTTTCCATGTTTCTCCATATGAAGGGAAGAGGATATGTTGTATTCTCTGCACTTATGTTTCTATGTATCCCTTTAAGCCTTACATTCCATTTTCCCTGATGTCATCTTCTCCTATGTTCTGTCCTGTCAGTTAGCTCCTGCTTTCTGATGGGAACACCAGCTTTTCTCTATGGTGCTTAATAAACAACCATTAAGCCTTGCATCTGTGTACTAACTTCATTTACAACATATTTATTAGTGTGTTATGAAAATTAAACTATCTAACACGGATGGGCAAGACTTTTATCCATGACCTCTATCCAAATAAGTATAAAACAGAAAAGAGCCATGGCCTCTATCCAAATAAGTATAACACAGAAAAGAGGCAGGCTTTCAACTTTTGAAGATGGATCCCTAGAATCACTTTTCTCAGTTCTTGTAGTTGTAGTGCTAGTACACCAATGACAATTTTTTAATAAATGCAATTCCAAAACAATAAGCAGAGTTTTCTACTCAGATGTATGTGTATATCTCTCTGCTCAGCTAAACTCATAAAAAAGATCAGGATGTTATGAGTGCACCAGAAAATAGGACTATTACAAGTAGCATCTAAATCATACTTATTTTTCCACTCAACACATGCAGGTGAAAGGATACTCAACCTGCATGTATTAGCTATATCACTCCAAAAATGATATATATATATATATATACATATATATATATGCAGAGCTTTCTCCAGTATGTAGAGGAAGCTCTGCGACAACTGACAAACCAAGACTGTTATGAATTACAACGAAAGATGAGTATCAAAACAGCATCCAACAATTTCATACTTTAATAAAGAAATGGCATGATAAATCCATGCTAGTTCTGGATGAATATTTATTTCTAAGGACAACAAATCCTATTTTACCGACTTTTTATCACTTACCCAAAGTGCATAAGGACTAAGTATGACCACCTGGGAGGTCAATAGTCTCTTCTTTGGGTAGCTTAATGGAAAACCTCTCTAGGTTTATAGATAATTTCCTATTTGGGTCAGTGTTACAACTAAAGTCTTATATCAGAGACACAACTGACTTCATTAGTCACACTGAAGGTACAGATCGGCATCCATCTTACTGTCTAATTTTATTAGACACAACAAGCCTCTGCACCTGTATTAATCACTCACAGGGATTGAATGAAGTGAAATATTTTTTACAGAAAAGAGTGTTGAAATTTGCGACACACAACAGTATGTTGTTGGAGTTAATTGAATTTTGACTGTCAATATTAGCTTTCTCTTCCAGGGAGACCTTTACAGACAGACATTTGGGAAAACGATGGGCACGTGCATCGCCCCCAGCTATGCAAATTTATTTAGTGTCATGGTATCGATATATCGATGACCTTTTTCTGATATGGAAAGGCCCTGTGAGTAAGGCAGAGGAACACATAGCACACTTGAACAGGAACAAAGTCAATCTAAGATTCACAGGTGAGATTAGTTTAGTGGCAGTAAACTACCTGGACCTGAAAGTGGAGATACAGGATGGGAAGTTGACAACTGCTCTGTTTAGGAAGCCAAAGGCAGGCAACAGTATGTTGCATGCATCTAGAAAAAAATGACAACAAGGGGGAGGTAGAGGGATGATAGCTAGGTTCGCCCTCCTAAGCCAAAATATATATTAAAAAAATCTGAGATATCGGATAGAGAACCTAACTGTAGTTGGCAGTCACTATCAAAAATGGATGTGACGTTCAAAGAAAGAAAAAAAAGGGCAAAGAATACCCTTTTTCTTGAGTCCCCTCACTCACCGGAGTTTCCTCACGGTGACATGCTTCATCATAGGGGCCATCCCAACCCGCTGCGGGTTGAGGCGTGCTGCGACCTACGAGATATGTAGGAGCACTGTAAGTGAGGACTATGTGTGGTGCGGTGTGAAAAAGGGTAGTGGAGTGGTGTGGATTAAAAATATCTTACTAGTGGGCGAAAAAACCTTTATTCGTGCTACTAGCAGATATATTAAAAGGTGGGGTGGGTCTCTAGGTGTAACCGGTGGTGTAATGAGACCGGGACTCTAGTAGATAGCCAACTAGTTTTGAGCTGTACCCCTAAGCTCTTCATCAGGATGTCACCGGGTCCAGCCCTGTGACTTCCACTCCAAAACGTGAAAGTAATGCCTAACAATGAGCATTGAAATTTGATATGTACATACGACTCTTCAGTATTTCTGTTGGGTATCTGTTTATAAAAAGGAACAAGGTTAAAGTGCAGAACCTCGCCGTCTGCCAGGTATCCCTTAATTCTAAACTCAAAATGAGGAAAGAAACAACAGAACAATGAGCCTCGTTGCTCTATGTAGATCCTGTGGGTATAACAGTATCGTGTTCCAGAATCAGGAATTTAAAATCACCCTATATAGACATATAATAGCCCTCGTGCATACCACACGCTTTGTGTTTCCTGTGATAAGAGAAACGTGTGCGGAGTATTGTTAAAAACAGACCCTAAAAGTCGTCAGATGCCAAAGGTAAGTGACACACGAACAGGGTTCCCCCCTGCTAGTGTTGAAAGCATAAAGCGGGGTTCAACAAAAGATGGCCACCCCGTATTGGAACAACGCGGGGGCCATCTTGGAAAACCCGCTAAAGATTTCAATTAAGGTTAAGGCCATGGCAACGGGAAGCGATTAAATAAAGACAATGATTTAAACCGAAAAAAAGGCCTTAAACGAAAACAAAAAACAAAAACAAAACCCAACAACCAACAGGACACCAATTTCACGGTGGGACAAAGTGATGGATTGCTTAATTAATGTACTAAATAAGGAAACAGAAAAAATGCTGTGTTTCACGATAGAGAAGGGATAAATTAAACTATAAAAAATAACTGATAAATGAAAAATAAAATAAAATAAAATAAGCCAAGATATCATATGAGAAAATGAAAAATTATCTTAATATGTTCCCAGCAAGGTGGTTACAAAATCATTACCTGTAAGGGAAAGAAAAAGGTCAATGGTTCTCAATATCTGAGACGCCAAGAATGGATGTAGATCAAAAAATGTTTAGGCAGTGTGCCAAATAATGACAAACATAACATGTATGTAATGCAAAAGTATTTGCAAAACTATAGGTTGCAAATGGTAAAAATGTTTCAGAGTTCCTTTATGGATCATGGTTGTTTTGCCAGCTGTCCCCATGGAATAGCGTCATTTAATCCATTGCTGTCAGTTTTAAGTTTGTACACCAAGCGTTGTTCTTTTTGTAACAGGCGTTGTTCCAGGTTGTCATGATCGCTGAGGTGCTCATGTATCACCCATTTCATGTCATTGGGTGTGTGCTGTTTTTCAATGAAGTGAGACGTCATCTTTGTTGAGTTCTTCTTACATCTTATATTACTTCTGTGCTCCACTATCCTCGTACTTAATTTTCTCGTAGTCATACCAATGAAATGAAGATTACAAATGCACGTGATCATGTAAACTACGTCTGTGGTGTTACAATTCGTGAAGTTTCGAATTTCCCACGTCATCTTGTTATTGAATTAAATTTTTTTTGTAGCACAAGTCACATGGCAGACACTGCAGTCACTGCATGGACAGTGTCCTGTGGGCATAGTTGTGATTGTCCTCTTCTTATTAATTTTATTTTCAGGTTTGGGGCGTGTGTGAACCACGTAGTCTCTCAGATTTTTGCCTTTTCTGTGGCTAAACTATTTAGACTGCCGCAGTTCAGAGTACGCCAGTGTTTTTTAATGATTTTAGTGACTTTGTCATGGACAATGTTATATGTAGTGATACAAATGGGTCTTTTTTCATCTGTAGTTTCTTGTCTCACTTTGGGTTGTAGTAATGCCTCTCTGTTGTTGTTTGCAGCTCTCTTTTTCGCTTTTTTGACCAGCTTTTCTGGGTACTGTCTGTTAATGAATTTTTGGGTAAAGTCGTTAGCTTGTTGGTAGAAATCATCTTTGTCTGTGCAATTACGCCTTAGCCTTAGGAATTGACCGAACGGCAAATTATCTTATAGCTGTCTAGGGTGGAAGCTGTTGAAAATTAAGAGGCAATTTCTTGCAGTCGGTTTAAAATGTGTGGTGGTCTTTAGAGCCTCTCCTGTTGCCATGATGTTTAGGTCTAAGAACACTAGGTGGGACCTACTCATAGTGTGTGTAAATGTTAAGAAGGGGTCCCGTTGATTGAGCCATACAAGAAAATTCTATGCTTATGTTTCTGTACCTTCCCAAATAAGTAGGACATCGTTGATGTACCTTTTCCACAAACCTAGATGTTGCTTGTATGGATTAAAGTCATTGATGATCTTATGTTTTTCTATCTGGTGTACGTACATGCCCGCTACACTTGGAACTTCTAGTGACACAGGACTACACAAGAAGTCCAACTTCACCCCACCAAGTGCAAACCTGCCAGTGAGCTATTAGCTTTCGAAAAAGCAGTAATAAAAGACATCGGCGAAATTGACCCTAAAACCATCAAAGTTTTGCATAACCTCAGTAAAATGGAGAGTGAAGCTTTGAAGAATCTGACCACTATGAAGGAAATTACTGTGAAACCGGCGGATAAGGGAGGCGCCATAGTGTTTCAAAACACCGCCTCCTACAGAGAAGTATGCCTAAACCTCCTAGCTGACAAAAGGAACTACGTAATAATCACGGAAGATCCAACTAACCATCTCAAAAAAGAGATCGCCTATCTAGTGGAAGAGTCAACAGCAAACAATTGGTTGACCGAGAAAGAAGCTGATTTCTTAGAGAACACAAACCCTGTTGTCCCTTATTTCTACACCATACCGAAAATTCATAAATCCATGACCAAACCACCTGGCAGACCGATAGTGTCTGGCATAAACTCAATCCTTGAACTCTGTCAAAGTTTGCAGATGCTTTTCTCAGACCCTTAATTAAAAAAACTGACACATACCTTCAGGACACCAAATCAGTTTTTTCATTACTCAAAGATCTACAATATGATACCACCAAGAATATCCTCATAGGATTAGACATGGAAAGTCTATACACGAGCCTCCCCCACACAGAAACTTTACAGATCTTGGAAGATGTTCTTTTTGAAGAAACATGGAGATATCAGACACCACAACATGTCACCCTAGAATGCTGCCGCCTGGCCCTCATGGAAAATTTCTTCAGATTTGAGGAAACCCTATTTCGTCAGACACATGGGACCAGCATGGTGCAGAGCTGTATTTTACAATCTAGATATTTCTGACAGACTGTTAGGACCTGTCAGTGTGCTGTTTAATTTCAAGATTAAGTAGGCTTCCTTCTGCAATAACACTCTGTCTACATCAACAGGGTGCTTTGTTTGGTTCATAGTAAATAGAATTGACCATTTAAAGTCATTTTCCCCATGTGTTTTTCTGACAAAATGTTCAAACATTGGGGCTGTCATGACTTTCTTTTTAATGCGTGACCTGTGTTGGGTAATACTTAGATTTACCTTCTGATTGGTCTTTCCTATGTAAATCTTCATGCAAGGGCATATTATTACCTAGGCTACATTTTTTGTCTTACAATTTGAGAAGCCCAGATGATTCCACTTGACACCTAGATGATTAAATTCATTCCCTTCAATGGTATTGGGACAGGCCATACAATTCCCACATTTGTGATGGCCCTCCACAGGTTTCATAATATATTGAGATGGTAAATCACTTTTGGCTTTTGGTATTGAGACATCTGCTCTAACAATCTGTTGACCTATACTTTGATTCTTTTTGTAAACAAAGATAGGTCACGGAAAAGGACATTCCAAATACTCAAGGAGGTGCCAGTTTTTGAGTACCACCTGTCTCCTTTTGTGTGTGTCTGGTCCATAACTTGTTACACACACCAATCTGTCTAGCTCTTGCTTCTTTTTGACCTGTAGGAGACATTCACGAGATGTGAATCATGCCCTTTTAAATGAGTGTTTAAGGAGATTCTTAGGGTACCCTCTCCGTACCATTTCACCACAGAAGGTTTGAGCATGGTCTTCTTAATCGCTCAAATCTGTACAATTTCTCCTTATTCGTAGGAGCTGCCCATATGGAACATTTGCTTTTAAATTCCTAGGATGGGCACTTCTGCGATGCAAAATAGTATTTTTGTCGGTATCTTTTTTATACAAAGATGTTTTGAGATGTCCATCAGCACATGTTAATTCCACATCCAAAAATGTCATTCTAGTCGTGCTATGCTCAAGGGAAATTTTTATGTCTTCATGTCTGGCATTGAGCCATTTATGGAACGCTAATAACTCAACCTGGCTCGGCTGCCACAGGAGCCAGATAATATCTATATAGCGTAACCATTGCTTGATTCGATCTTCAAATGGATTGTTAGTCTTCCATTTTCAGCTTCGTAAAAACAGTTTGTTTACATGGTACGAACTTAAGACCCAGATTCAATACAGCCTCCTCATCACTAGAAAGTACCTTTGATGATAAATTGACTACAGTGCTCGGCCCTCCTACGATTTGTAGAAGCGGTTCCGTGTTCTCATCTCCCATGGTGCCTTGTATCTGATTTTTGGTTGTTGGCCTTTCTCTAAAAAAGAACCCTGTTTCTTAGAGTTATTACTTCTTGTATCTGACCCAGACAACTCAGAAGATGATTTTTCTGAGAAGGTAGTAAACCATTTTTTTGATCTACCTTGATAGTTAAATAGCGCCCTATGTGAATCTGCCAGAGTGTAATAATCCTCCTTCAAGAAGGGATATACCTGTTCAATCTTGAAAGCTTTTATATCTCTCTCGAATTTAGCACTTTTATCGTTAATTGTGTTGTCTTTGAAGACCTGAATGTCCTTTTCTATTTTATCTAGAAGTGACTTAGCGTCTGCAACCGCCTGATTATTTTGTATCGCTTGGGTCAGTTCCTCTATTTCTTCTTCTTCTTTACGGCAAACTCTCTGTGCCGTTTCGATCGTACAAACCATAAAGTCACAGCTGCATTTAGTGTTAATGCAGCTGAAGCCTTTTTTGTATCCTGTGTCTTCAATAAATATCACAGGCCTCAGAAATTGCAGTCCTCTATATGGCACAATATGAGAAAAAATTTATGTAGACTAACAATCCATTTGAAGATCATATCAACCAATGGTTACGCTATATAGACGATATCTGGCTCCTGTGGCAGGGGAGCCAGGTTGAGTTATTAGCGTTCCATGAATGGCTTAATGCCAGACATGAACACATAACATTTTCCCTTGAGCACAGCACGACTAGTATGACATTTTTGGATGTGGCATTAACATGTGTTGATGGACATCTCAAAAAATCTTTGTATAAAAAAGACACCGACAAAAATACTATTTTGTATCACAGAAGTGCCCATCCTAGGAATTTAAAAGCAAATCTTCCATATGGGCAGCTCCTACGAATAAGGAGAAATTATACGGAGTTGAGCGATTATGAAGAACATGCTCAAATCTTCTGTGGTAAAATGGTACAGAGAGGGTACCCTAAAAAACTCCTTAAACACTCATTTAAAAGGGCACGATTCACACCTTGTGAATGTCTCCTCCAGGTCAAAAAGAAGCAAGATATAGATAGATTGGTGTGTGTAACAACCTATGGACCAGACACACACAAAATGAGACAGGTGGTACTCAATAACTGGCACCTCCTTGAGGATATGGAATTTCCTTTTCCACACCCTATCTTTGCTTACAAAAAGAATCAAAGTATAGGTCAACAGATTGTTAGAGCAGATGTCTCAAAACCAAAAACCAAAAGTGATTTACTATCTTAATGGAATATGAAACCTGTGGAGGGCCATCACACATGTAGGAAATGTATGGCTTGTTCCAATACCATTGAAGGGAATTAATTTAATCATCTAGGTGTCAAGTGGAAACATCAGGGCTTCTCAAATTATTAAAAAAAAATGTAGTCTACGTAATAATATGCCCATGCATGAAGATTTACATAGGAAAGACCAATCAGCAAGTAAATCTGAGAATTACCCAACACAGCTTGTGCATTAAAAAGAAAGTCATGACAGCCCTAATGGTTGAACATTTTGTCGAAAAAGCAAATGGGGAAAATGACTTTAGGTTTAAATCATTTTATTAGTGTAAGACAGTGCAATGCAGTATAATAAGCATCATGGTTATACCAGGTACAAGTATTAATTCTCAACGGAGGCATGATGTTCAAAGCAATACTGGCAATCACAGTAATGTCCAACCTGTCGGGAAGGAAAATACACTGAACCAAGAAGATAACGGAACTAGAAAAATCAAAGAAAACCCTTCCCCCGCCCTTAACCTAACCCCTCCCTCCGAACCCCCCCCATGTCCACCCCCCCCAGTCCAGAGCTCCCAACAGTCTCCCCACGACTCATTTGTTCCAGTTCTGAGCGTCTCTTGCCTCAAGTACCCTGAGAGTCTGTAGCTATGGGTGCCGTCCTGCGCAACAATCTAAGATATTTAGGACAGGTTATCTCCGTGAATTCGGTCAGTAGAAGGGCTCTAAAAGGCTGCCAGAGTTCCTCAAATTGATCCCCCTTCTCTGCCGCGGTGAGTGACAGCTTCTCCATACCCAGCACTTGCCACATCCTGTGGAGCCAGCCTGTAGTGATGGGGACGTTGTTGGTATGCCTGTGTGAAAGGATGTTCTGCAGAGCAGACCCAAGGGCTATGGCCATTTGACGGCCCCTACGAGAGCGCAGCGGGTAGGTTAATGCATTGGGGAGGCCCAACAGGATATAAGCAGGAAAGCAGGGTACTTCTGTCTGGAAGTGTGCATCTACTTCATCTAAGATGTGTGTCCAGTATGAGTGGATGAGCGGGCACTCCCACAAGATGTGTATAAGTGTTCCGGTGTGCCCACAACCCCTCCAGCAGAGCTTATATTTTGAAGGATCCATTTTGGATAACCTCTCGGGGTGTAATACCAGTATAGAGATATTTTTGTGAGCGTCTCGGTGAGTCCCATGTGGTATGCTGAGTGCCTAGCCCTATATGCAATGTTCCCCCATTCTTTGTTGCTCAGGAATCTACCCAATTCTTTTTCCCAACGTACCCTGCCCGGATTGTAGATGTGTGTGGTTGGCGTCTGAATCAGTTTATTAAGGTCGGAGATGAGCTTGGAGTCAGATGTGCGTGAGAAAAGCCACCGTTCATACGGAGTGAATTTCCGATCAGCCGATTCTCGAACTTGCGGCTGCAACGCCCAATGACGCACCTGCAAATATCTCATACGCTCCTTTTCGGGGAGGTTATATTCCTGCTTGAAGAGCTGGAATGGAAGCACCCCCTCCGAGCTGTATATATGATGCAGGAAGCGGCAACCAGCCGGTCTCCAGTGTGCAAAGACCCCTCTAGCCATTCCGGGGGTGAAGTCGGGGTTGTCCGCCAGGGGCGTGAGTGGAGAGGGGAATGTAGTCAAGCCGTAAAGTGTGTTGGTCGCATCCCAGACCTCTAGGGGAACCCGGGATATTGAGGACGCAGAGTGGTTGGCCGGCCTATAAGCTCGTGGTATAAACGGTATCTGCTGCAATGGGCGCCCTGCTACAGCCTGATTCTGAAAGAGCCAGTGTTTGTCGGACTCCCACTTGCTCCACTCCACCAAATAGCGCAATTGCGCTGCCTGGTAGTATTTATACAGGTCAGGAACGCCCAAACCTCCTTCCTCAGGAGCCAAAGTGGCGAGTGTTCTCTTCAACCGGGGCTTCCGACCTTGCCAAATAAATTGGGCTAGGTCCGAGTGGGTTTGTCGTATCCAACCTGTTAGAGGCCGAAGTGGTAGGGCACGAAAGAGATATACAATTTGCGGCAGGACGGTCATCTTAACCGCCGCTATTCGACCCAGCCAAGATAGGGGAAGATGTCTCCACCGTTCTACCTCTCCTCCAATCCGAGTGCGCAGAGTTGTGTAGTTGGCTGTGACCGTTCTCGTCACGGTCGGGGCGAGCTGAATTTCCAAGTACGGAACTGTGTCTGTAGCCTATTGAACGAGTAGAAGGGTCTGCAGATAGGCACGTGTCGAGGCTGTAAGAGACAGGTCCAAGGCAATAGATTTGTCTGTGTTCATCTTGATTCCAGACACCTAAGTGAACTCCACAAGCTCATCAACTCACGCCGGTAGCGCTGTACATGATCCAGGGTAAGTAGGACATCATCCGCATAGAGGCTGATGGCATGAAGATCACCACCGAATTTGATGCCAAGGGCATCCTGACGGCGCCGTATCCGATAAGCGAGGGGTTCCATGTAGAGGGCGAAGAGGAGTGGTGACAGTGGGCACCCCTGTCTCGTCACCCTCTCGATAGGGAATGCAGTCGATGTGTAGCCATTAACTCTCACTACTGCCGAGGGTGCGCCGTAGCAGTTGAGGATTAGGGTTTGAAATTTCTCTCCTATCCCGAATTTGGCTAGTACCATTTCCAGGTAGGGCCAGTGAACACGTTCCAACGCTTTCTCAGCGTCGACCGCTAATATCATGTATTCCCCCGGTATTCGGGACGCTTTTTCAACTAGGTGAACTACTCTCTTCGTGTTGTCAACTGTCTGTCGGTCAGGGACAAAGCCCGCTTGATCGGGATCCACCAAGCCTGGCAGATGGGCGGCTAGACGTGTCGCGAGGATGCTAGTGTATAATTTGAGATCAACATTAAGGAGGGAAATTGGTCGATATGCACCGCATTTAGTTCTGTCCTTCCCTGGTTTTGGGATGACCGAGATAAAAGCACGCAGGAGATCTGGTAGGATGGCTCCTGGATCTGCGAATGAATTAAATAAGCGGGTGAGCAACGGTGCCAGGGTGGCGCAGAAGGTCTTGTAAAAGGGGGGGGGGAATAGCCGTCTGGCCCAGGTGCTTTTCCCACCTTGAGACGTGCAATTGCAGCGACCACCTCCTCAATGCGGATGTTCCTCTCTAGCCATTCCGACTGTTCCGGTGCTAGAGATGGGAGTGTGACTGAGTCCAGGTACCGAATTACGTCTGCGACATTCGGAGGCATGCCCTCATAAAGTTCAGCGTAAAAGTCTCGGAACGTCTCTGCTATTTGCGCATCCTCTAATACAGTGGACCCGTCAGTGCAGGTGATTTCCTTCGCTTTCTAATATTGTCGGGTTATTCTGAGGCGATTGACCAATAACCGTCCACACCGATCCCCGCCGGTGTAATAAGCGTGCTTCAGCCTCAGTGCCGCATATTCTGCCCGGTCAGTATCGAGAGCTGCAAGGTGACCCCGTGCCACTTTGAGCTGTTTCCAGACTCTCGGTGCTCCCGTGCACTGGTGCATGAGTTCGTCTTCTTGCACTTTTAGAGTGAGTTCCTCTCTTTTTTCTTGTCGCAGTCGGTTGTCAGCCGAGGAGATTGCAATGAATACCCCCCGAAGGACTGCTTTCACGCTTTCTCCGCGTCGCGGGACGCGCGCGGGCGACGCCGGGCGGAGCCCGGGCAGAGGGCGGGCCGTCTGTGGCCATCCGGGGCCGGAGGAGGCCGGGTTGGGCCAACTCGCCAACATCCACCAACAAAGATGGGTAAGAGAAAGAAACATGCAAATGTGGAGGAGGAGGGAAAAAATGCAAAAATGCCCAGGCACTCAAACTCCATCATGTCGTACCTCTCCTCGGCTGTGGGGGCTTTAACGAAGGAGATAGCAAACGCCGAGCAAGAGCTTGGCATTGCAATGACATCCCCAAGAGTAGCATCAGTTGCACTATCTACTGTGGAGGATGTAACCCCCCCCCCCAAGCACCTCAGCCAGTGTCCCTTTGGAACCCATTGTGTCCATTGCCAACCCCCCACCTCATGGCCAACCAGTAAATGACCCAGCACCGGGACCTCCTGCCAGAGAACAATTGCAGCTGGCTACTAAAACTAGCACTCGTAAGAGAGGGAAAAAATCCAATAGTATGCCAGTAACTGGAGACACACATGACATTCTGGAGGAAAAATTGGAGGAACTCTTTGTGGCAAGGATCGAACCATTGTTGGTGGGTATTGCCAAAGACATCGTGGATACCCTAAACACATGCCTAGAAGGTTTACTAAAAAAATGCTCTCTTATAGACAGAATTATCCACTCGCTCCCCCCTAACAATTCCCAAGCGAGTGATGGCAAATTGGAGGAGAAGTGCAGGGACAAGAGAGTAGAGAGGGTCATGGACATGATTAATCCCATAGGAGGAACTCTGCCAAGACAACCTAGGCCTCAGGTCTCTTGCCCACCCCCACAGCAATCCACGATAAGTAATCACAGTATAGCACCTGATTCACTTGTTCCACCTGAAAAGCCCCAATCATTTAAGAGAAGGGCTTTGCCAAGTACTTACAAGCTGCATCTTCCACCGGATGGGGCCCCTTTGGTAGCAGTATTCATTGGGGTTGACCCACTGGGTGAGGGGGAACAGGAATCATCAAGGGAACTACTGGCCAAAGCTAAGCGGTGGTCTGACGAAAAATGTTGTGGAGGAAACATAGCAGACTTGATCATCCATGCAAGGAGGGTGGGATGGATTGGCAAACAAGCAAAAACAACTTATGGTGATTGCGTGGTCGTAGATTTTTGTAAGGCTGATGTGGCGAACAAGTTGTTTTGGGATGGCTCAGCAATATCATATGGGAATCGCCTAAGACCTGTGCCTTTGGGCTTTTTTTACCAACCACTACCCAGCCACAAACCTTATATAAATTACCAAGCAAGATGGCAGGACAGAAGGTTAGCAGCGGCCCGAAGGAGCCCAAATGAACCCACTCAATTGCAACCACTAATATCTTTCCCCGCCCCCCCTACTACATTACACCATGTCCCACAGGTAGTACCCATGGAGGATGGGATAAGCGTGAGCTTAAGTAACCAGTTTTCCCCCCTATCTGGCTTGGATGATATGGACTGACTAACAAGGGACGAGTCTATCACGCCCCCGGAGACCCTAAGGACCAACATGCCAGTCACGAAGGAAGCAGGTTGTAAAATACTCAGCTGGAACATTGCTAGAATCACCTCAAAAATGAGTGACACTGATTGGGTCTCATTTGTTTTAGACCACAATGTTATTGCTTTGCAGGAAACGTGGGATATGTCTTCATGTTTTTGGTTGGATGGTTATTCTTGCTTTTCAGTCGCGGCTAGTCCTAGTAACTCGGGCAGAGCGAGGGGAGGCCTTTTGACTCTTTTTTCCCTTGACCTTAGTGGATCTCTGAAACAGATCAAATATGAATCTCCAAACTGTCTAATCGTAGAAAGGCAAATTGGTCCGGCAAAGAGCATTCTGTTTATTAATTTTTACAATTCTGGTAATATGGAGTTTGGTGGCGATAACATCGTAAAATTGGATGCTTTTTTAAACTCATTCTGCCAAAATACTCTAACAAGTTATGAAATTGTATTAATGGGCGATTTTAACATCCACCCCTGCTACTTTGGTTGCACTGCAATTGGAGGTTCTGAGACAGGGGATCAGGAGGGGCCGCACTTTGAACACACCAGGGCTGGCGAGGAACTTGAGGACCTTTTGGCCAACCTCAACCTCCTTGAATCTACAGCTCGGGAGGGGGAACCTATAATACCAACGTTCAAGGGGACATCCCCGGGGACTGTTATTGACTACATTTTTGTGACACCTGGTATTTTTAATCACATTATTTCTTATTGCACCGTGCCATCCCCCTTTAGTGACCACAATCCTATCCTTCTGACCATCTGCTGGGGGGACCTTATGGGACCTACGCAAGGACAGACCAGACCCGGACCTACCCTACGCCCTATAGATCAGGGTAGACGGCTGAAATGGGGGAATGTGGTACCAGATGACTTCTACTCTGACATTGGCCCACAGATAAATGACCAGATTATGATCTGCCTAGATCAGTCCTCTCAAGGCCATGATATCATGGACGCCATCCAGGCAATATGTAATACAGTGTCCTAAAACCTTATGGCCCAAAGGGGTAGGGGAGAGTCAAAGCCCTACAGGTGGTTTGATACAGCCTGCACCAAGGCCCTTAAAGCTCTAAAATCTGCCCTTAAAACAATTCCTAGGGATAGAGCTTTGGTTGCTAATCTAAGAAAAGAATACAGGAAGGCTACTAAACATAGACGGGACAGTATTAAACAGGAGGCGTGGGAAAAACTTACTTCTACTGACATACTGCGGGACAGTAGGCAATTCTGGGCTGTGGTTAACCATACATATTTCTCGGTTTCACCCAACACAGACATTGATTGTGTGATACCAGATAAGAGATGGTTGGCTCATTTTAGTACCGTTTACGGCGATATGGGCGACTGCATCGATCCACAAAACACTCCGAGTCCGGTGGCCATACCCCTATACTTTAACAGCGAGGAGGTGGAAACGGCAATTCGTGCCACTACAAAGAATAAAGCACCAGGCCCAGACGGGGTACCAGCCGACTTTTATATTCACTCCCCCAAACTTTGGGCTGGAATCCTGGCAAAGGTGTTTACAGCCGTAAATAGATCGTCCCCCCCCCAAGTACATGGGTCACTTCCACAATAGTCCCCATATTTAAAAAGGGCCAAAGGGACGACCCAGGGTGTTATCGCCCTATATCCCTCTTGGACTCTGCGATAAAAATCTTGGGCAGAGTCCTTCTGGGAAGGCTAAGGGATAGTCTGGAGGGATGTGGGGGTTTAGCTGACATTCAGTATGGCTTTAGGGAAAAAAGAGGCACGATAGAACGATGCTCAAACTTGCATCTGTTGGCCGCTAAGTACACGTTGGTCAAGGAGGGGTCCTTGTACTTAGCGTTCATGGACCTCTCCTCGGCCTTCGACTTGGTCAACAGATCCAAGTTATGGGAAATCCTACTGAAGATGGGCATTGAGGAAGACTTGGTGGTGTTTATAGCGTCCTTACATAGGGACCTATTCGCCGCTGTAAGGGTAACAAAAGAGGGAAGATGTACGACCCGTTTCCAATCGAAGCGGGGAGTCAGGCAAGGCTGCATATTAGCCCCCCTGTTATTTACAATTGATATAAATGATTTACGAAAGCACTTAGAAGGGGCAGCTAGAGACGTTCCGCGTGTAGGAGAAGTTAAGATCCCTGCTCTCCTATACGCGGACGATGCTGTCCTTATAGCACGTACAGGGGTTTGCCTCCAAAAGCTTTTAGACGCATTTGGGTCCTTTATGGACCGGCTCGACCTGAGGGTTAATGCCTCCAAATCCCACACTATGGTCTTAGGCCCCCAGGGGAAAAGGGCCAAAACAAAAACATTTTATTGTAGAGATGAGGTAGTCTCGAGAGTGCATGTCTTCCCATATTTGGGAGTGCTTTTTGATAGCAAGGGTACCTGGGGTCCTCAGATACGAGCTAAAAGTTTAGCAGTAACAAGATCATCTATGGCTATCCTAGGTTTTGCCAAAAGGTTGGGCCATAGACCTATGAAAGCAATCATAAAGGTGTACAATAGTAAATCCCTGCCCGTGGCCCTATATGGTGCACCCCTATGGGGCTATGCACGCTTGGATAAAATCCAACTAGCGGAGAATAGGTTCTTACGTTCTCTTCTGTCCCTCCCCCAATCTTCAGCGACTTTCTCTATTCATATGGAACTTGGCCTGGATTATGTTCAGGATAAATTGAGACTGGCACCTTTGACATATTGGCTTAAGACTTGGTTAAAACCAGAACTAACGTTAAACCATATGATCATGAGGGATGTGATGAGTCTGGAGAATTGTTTTAAGTGCCCATGGTTGGTCTATGTAAAAAAATCTTTTAACGATCTGGGTCGCCCAGATTTATTCACCGTTCCCTCTGGTATCACAAAGCAGGATGTGGACATAATTAAAAAACAGTTTATGACAAGGGAACATTTGCTCCGAGAAGAATCAGAACTGCAAAAGTCTACAGTACGACTGCACTATGTGTCACTTTATTCACCTGCAATTGAGCCCTATTTATGTTTTGTCACAAACCCCTTTCATAGATTTTTGTTAACCAAATTTAGGTTTAATCTTATACATTTTTATTTGGGTAAATTTAATTTCTGGATGAAACCAGAGTTAGCACCTCCCTTCACATGTGACAACTTTTCAGTTCAGGACACATTGCACTTTGTTATGTTTTGTGAGTTCTTCTCTGTACAAAGGAAAAAACACCTGTTACCTGTCTTAAGGGAAGCTAGTTTCCTACAGGTGAGACCAGCCATGCTTTATTTAAAATCCCTGGGAAACATACGCACTACAGTTGCCATGGCAAATTTCCTAGTGGCAGCGTCCAGAACAAGAAAACATATGAAATTGTCAAACCAGCACGCATAACCTTTCTAATTGCTTTTTATAACCATCATGTCAAATTAACTCGATTGCAAAGAAACTGTTTAATAGCTTTTTAATTGTAAATAACTTTTTTTTATGTTCTTTGTATGATTTTAACTGAATCGAATAAAGTTAACTTGAAAAAAAAAAGACTGCTTTCAATGCGGTCCACTGGGTTGCTAGTGTGGTGTCTGAGTTTGCATTGTGCTTTAGAAAGTCATGAATGGGGTCCTGAACCTGTTTCACTACATCCTGTCTGTGCAAGAGTGTGTCTCAGAGTCGCCAAACTCTAGGAGGTGGGAGAGACGGCGGGGTGGTCACAGTCATAAAGACCGGGGCATGATCCGACAAGGATATGACTCCCATATCAACCGATGAGGTGAGAGAGCTCACTGGGCTTGTCACTAGTAAGTGATCTATGCGTGCGTACGATTTGTGTGCTGCAAAGTAGTGGGAGTATTCTCTTTCCCCGGGGTGCCGTTGCCGCCACAGATCGTGTAAATCGAGGTCCCGTAGCCTGTCAGTGCATGCGGCAGAGAGGCTTCTAGCATGGAAGGTGAGTGGGGAAGACCGATCTAAGGTTGCATCAAACACGACATTCAAGTCCCCGCCTATTATAATGCGTCTATCCTACGTCGCCGCTATTTCAGTGAGGGCAGTGTGTAGAAATGTCTCCTGACCTTCATTGGGACTGTACAACGAACCTATTGTGAAAGTCACTCCCCCCAAGACCACGCAGTACGCTAGGAGCCTACCCTTTAGCTCTGCTATTTTGTGGAGGACTTCCCCCTTAAAATGTCTCGCTACTAGAAGTGCTACCCCAGCAGTTTTAGTGGTCCTGCTGGAGAAATATTGTCCCGGGAACACTCGTGAGCGAAGCCTGTGACAATCCCGGGCCATCAGGTGCGTCTCCTGGAGGAGGCAGATATCCGCGTGTGTACTTTCCAAAGAGGAAAGGATTGCTCGTCGTTTAACCGAGTTATTGAGTCCCCTCACGTTTAGTGTCACTACTTTAAAGGTGTTAGGCATCGTGTTGTGTGAGGTGGTGGGATGAGTCTATAGTATTGGGCAATCGGCCCGGGCAATGAATGGAAAGGATTCCCTCCGGTCAGCAAGTTCCGGGTAGAATTGAGGTGTGACCAGTGTGCGTGGACGAGAATTGAGCTCTGGACTCCCCCCTAGTTCCTCCCCAACTCCCCCCTGACTCCCTCCCTAACCCCAACTGGCAAATCCACAAAGAACAAAATTGTCCTGGAGCGGGCACAATTTTGTGGAGGTCTATAGGTCAGGTCAGTATTGGGAAATGTGGTGCCAGCGACCTTTGCAGCTCCCTCGTCAGGCCCCTGCAGACCCGCTAGAGAAGAAGGCTAAAGAAGGTAAAATCCCCTCCCCCTTATGTCTAGTTCAAGGAGAAGTCATGTTCCGAAGCTGCAGTATCCTTGGAGACTTCCTGGATAGCTGCTTCTCACCCTCGTGCCACCAGGGCTGGGTCTGGCTTGTGGGCAGCTTTAAGCTGCTTCCATTGTCGTACGCGCTGCCAGCCCTCTCCTGTGTATCGGGGGATCATCTGCTGCGATGAGTCATCTCCGCCCGAGTTGCTTGCGGAGCCATCCGCTAAGTCAATACCCAAAAAGTGCATTTGTCCTCCAGGGAGCGTAGTTGTTGTAGGACTCCATTCCATTTGAAGACAAAGTGGAAGGGGTGGCCCCAAGAGTACTGGATTTCTTTGTCTTTCAGGAAGGTCATAGCCACCTTGAATGATCTTCTTTTCTGTGGGGTGATCGTCGACAGGTCTTGAAACAGCACCACCGGGTGTCCTTGATAGCGGAGGTGCTGCTTCCGGCGTGCTTCCTGCATGATGCGTTCCTTCAGCCGGAAGTCGCGGAGGAATGCCAGTATATCTGGAGGTGGAGCGGTCTGTCGGCGCACAGGGCCCACCCTATGTGCCCTGTCAATGCAAATGGCAAAGTCTGCGGTCTCTCACAGTATGTCCCTAAAGAGGCCCTGCAGGTAGGCAGTGATATTGTCCTCTTCCACGTTAGATGGCACGCCACGGACCCTTATATTATTCCTCTAAGAGCGGTTTTCAAGGTCTTCTGCGTTGGCCTGTAAGTCCAGTTGTTGCTCCTGCAGTCGCAGCACCTCCTGTTGTCGGTGCGCCACCTCCTCACATCGTGATTTCTCACCATCTTCGACCGCCGCAACTCTTTCTCCCAGGCCGTCTACATCGCGCCGCAGTTCCCGATGTTCGCTGGCCATGTCCTGCCGAAGGGTCTGAATGTCTACTCGCAGTGATTGAAAGAGAGATTCCATGAAGGCCTTTGTGATCGGGGCGTCTTTGTCCACTCGCTCGGTCGAAGCCTTGGCCGGTGCTGGCCCGATGGACTCTTCTCACCTTTGCTGGGCCCTTTTGCTAACATCTCCGGTATAGTGCGGCCGCCTTGTCTCCGGGTCCCTGACATGGTGTGGGTGCACGGCCTTGCCAAGTGGAGTGGCTGTATGTCTGTTTGTCCGGTGGAGCTGGGGCACCAGGAGCTCCCTCTCCTCCTCCCCGGTCAGGACCACGCCGCTTTGCTTCCGTCCACGGAAGGCCTTTGTTCCTCGGCTCCCGAGTCCCAGGGGGTGCACCCCGACTATCTCCGGTGCCGGTGGGGACCAGTTATGCCTTGCAGCTGTGGGCTAAAGTACTCAGTCACTGGTCTCCTCCTCTCACTCGGTCACCGATCTGTGGGAGACGGAGCACCTCAGTGCTTCACAGCTGGCCTCCGGCTCGCTGTGTGGTCTCCTGCGGGTACAGACAATGTCCGAGGGTCGGGGCCAGCCCAGCCGTCCCGTGCCTGAGGCCTGTGTTCACCTCTCCCTGTATTTGGCGCCCTTTTTTGGCGGGATCCACCGCTGGTCCGAAACTGTGGATGTCTCGGGGGCCCCCCTCTCACCTCTCCGCTCTGCTTCGTGTGGTAGCCAGTGTCCGGGTGTCTAAGTGGTTGCTTGCCTATCCGTGGCTGGAAGACCTTTCACCGCTTCTCCGGGGCCCTGCGCCTCACCGCTGCGTCTCTGGCTGCCCCTCTCCCAAGTTAGGCCTGAAGGCTGGGGCCTCAATTTTAGTGTCCCCGGCCTCGGGGCCAGCGCAGCCGCCCCGTGCCCGAGGCCTGTGTTCGCCTCACCTTGGATGTGGTGCCCTGTTCGGCAGGATCCGCTGCTGGTCCGAGGCTGCGGGCGTCGCGGGGGCCCCCCTCTCCTCTCCCCTCTGCTCCATGTGGCATCCAGCGTTTCAAGGTCTAAGCGGTCGCTTGTCTCTTCGTGGCTGGATGGCCCCTCACCGGCCTCTCTGTAGCCCTGCACCTCGCCGCTGCGTCCCTGGTTGCCTTGCTCCACAGGGAGGCCCGAAAGCCGGGGCCTCGATTTGGTGTCCCCGGCGGCTGCTTCCGTCACGGCCGGACCTGCACTCTGCCGCCGCTCACCTCAAGTTGCTGTGTCGCTGGGTGCCGATGCCGCCCGCCGCAGGGACCCGCTATGCCCTCGCCACTGATCCCCGCACTCTCCGAGGCATGGACCCCACCTCAGGGGAGCGCAGAGTTTGAGCTCCGTCAGCGCCAAGTCAGGTACGGGGCTTCAGGAAAACAATGGCATCCGGGCTCCGGCGCCGCTCTCCAGCCCTATCAAGGGAGGCACTTGTAACAGCGAGCTTCGAGCGGCAGGATTCAGCAACAGGGGAGAAGATTTGGTGCTATATGTGGGTCATTAATGGGGCCTGGGCCGGGAGCTTCACTGACTCGCGTCTGCTCTGGTCGCCATCTTGGCCACGCCCCAGAAAATGACTTTAAATGGTCAATCCTATTTACTAAGAACCATACAAATTGCCCTGTTGATGTAGACAGAGTGTTATTGCAGAAGGAAGCATACTTAATCTTGAAATTTAACAGCACACTGACAGGTCTTAACAGTCTGTCAGAAATATCTAGATTGTAAAATACAGCTCTGCACCGTTATCTTCTTAAATGTCAACTAAAAGATGGTTTGGCAATAAATGCACATCTAATTTAACAAACAATAGGAACAGTGACATTACACGTCAGGCTTTCCCATCATACTTGGACACTACGTGTCCCATAATACCCCATTGCAGCAAGAGGAAGTAAATTCACGATTTCCAAAATGGCTGCCGCTGCGGTCGAGTGAAATCTGTTCCGCCTTGGTGTTGGAGCGAGAGGTATTGTGCTAGTTAATTCTGCTTGCTCCCGTTCTTGTAGGCGGCTGATAATAACTAAGACCGCTTTTATCCGTATGTGTGAGCTAAATAAATACTGTTACGTCATACGAGCCGTTTGGGATTCGACATCGAGACGGCAAGCGTATTGAGTACCCTATGACCAGGTATGCTTTTAACAAAGCCCTACAGAAGATTGTTTACAATCGATCAGGCCCTAGTTGAAGAAGGCTACAAATGTATTCCTTCTTTGTCTCCCTTGCTAGCTTGTTCATGGAAGCTGCCGGGACAACAAAATAACCTTTAAGCGAAAAGGATTAGTGTCAGTACACCATTGAAGAGGTATGTGACATACGCGGCATCCCGCAAACGTGCAACATGTTTGAATCTTTGAGTTGGCAAGTAGTGTAATCCTAATAGGTACTATTTTCTTTGGTAGAAATCGCCTTGAAACCCCGATTGGCAGAACAAAAATTATTTTTCCTAAGAGAGACCTCGACTGGTGAAATAGAGGTACAACTTTACAGCTTTCCAGTTCCCTCAAAGTATTTTGTGTTTAACGCTGAACAAGCAGTATTTTTATACACAATTTTAATATTCTTCCTTCATAGGGAATTAATATCCCTTACGAATACAATGAGCCACCACCTCCAAAATGAGGAGAGAGACAGTGTAATCTGAGCCTTCTTTCAAAATCTGGAAGGCCAAGATTCATACAGGTATATAAACACATTTTAAAACTTTAGCAGTGTAATGTAAGAAAGAGAAAAGGTTCCAAGTTTGTAAACAAAACTTTATTGTTTTTTTGCATCTTACACAGAAAAGGGACAAAGCCCTGATGAGAATCCAGGAACTGGTTTCCTGAATTTGAAACGCATCGGCACACCTGAAGGAGCGAGTAATGTCATTATTAGTGTAAACTAGCACTTGCTAGTTGCAAAATTGGTTTCCTTTAGGCGACTGTGCTCCTTTTTTCGACTTTGTCCTTTGTTTTTGGATAAAGACTCGCTCCATTTGAACGAAAAACATAAATATATCATGTTTGTTTGTGTAAAGTATTAATTCTGGGATGTATCATGTTAATTTTTCTTAGAGCGTAGGTGGAATGTAAATATATGTTTGTAAATTCTATTGTATATTAATGTAAATGTATCGAATGTACAGTGTTTCCTTTTATGTATAAATGTGAAAAAGAGAGGATAAAAAGAATTACAAAGTAGAAGGGTATAAATAAAAATGCCGGGTCAAACCATAGGATTCTGTGTTTGATCTTCATGTTAAGATTTTTTTTAAATCAAGGATGGTGTAGGCACGTTTTTGTGTTTTTTTTTAAGTAGCCAGATAAAAACAACTTTGAAAGAAAACGTTTATGTAGATGTACAGGTGGGAATTTTGACAGTCACACCTAAACAACGAAAAAAGTGGGACTGGACTTTCTGTATAAATGATTGAAAGCTATTTTAACCAGTAACATCCTGTAATACATGTGATTCGCGCTGCCATTGCAATGATATATCAACATCACCACTAGACCAGAAAAAATATGTAAACACATTTTTAACTTTTTTTCAAATTAGCATTTAAGTTTTTTTGTTATTTTAGCTAATCACTTACATCAAACAATAACTTTACATGGCCTATATACGTTTTGGATTGCTCTCAGAAAACACGCTGGTTTCATGATACTGGATTATACGCATTTGAACACATTGTGATGGATTCGCGATTGTCAACAAAAAGAAAAATAATCACCCAATCCTGGAAATATGAACCAACAGCAGCAACAAACTTAGATATGTGGCCATGGTGCAGCAGGTGCAGTGGGACAGGAGAAGGTAGAAGAGGGAAAGCAACCCACAACAATGATATTAGCATTCAGCTTGTAAATATCAAGTAAAAGCAGCAATAATTTAAGCTGTATAACCATGGTGCAGCAGTGGCATTGTCACTGTAGTGGGTCCAAGAATGTGTGAAACCCACTTCACAGAGATTAGTATTTGGTTTGGAAATATTAAGATACAGCAGCAACAAACTCAGGTGCATAGGCACGGTGAAGCAGGTTTAGTGACATCAGAGTGTGTCCAACAGTGCAAGCACTCACTTTTCGAAGATCACTATACAGCCACTAACACAACTAATCTACCCAGTACCACAGACACTTACTCACCCATACAACAACTCATGCACCCACTTACTCATCCAAACAGCCAAATACACACCCATTCACACACTCTTATAGCCACTCCCACCCACTCAAGTATAAATAGAACCACTAACATGTCCATCCTCTGAGAATACAGGTTACAATTACATTAACAAAATTTTAAAAAACCTTAGAAAAATCACTGACAAAACTAAAGGTTACAGCGATGTTATAGTTAGAAAAAAACCAAAAGAAAAATCAGAGATTCACTGAAATAAACAAAGAATACAGGGACATTATTGTTAGGCTCAGATTCCACTATACAAAACCAGTGAAATTCAGCCGTTATACTTAGTGAGCTATTTTTAACTCATGCCCCCGCAATGCATCCAGTGATTGTGAGTGTTTTAAAAAAATGTATGAATATTAAATATATAACTACCAAGGTGCATTGGTGAATCAGTGGGTGTATGAGTGGCTGTATGGATGATTCAGAGGGTGCATAGCTTACTCTATAAGTGAGTGATTCGGTATCTCAGTGAATCTATGAGTGAGTGAATGGTTGTGTGAATGTCTGTTTCAGAGTGTCGGTTGGTATCTAAGTGGCTGTATGGGTGCGTTAGTGGATATGTGAGTGGGTGAGTGATTGGTTGTCAGAGTACCTGTATGGGTGCCTGAGTTTCTTTCTGGGTGGATGAGGGTGTGTGTGACTGCTTGTATGGATGAGTGAGTAGGCGAGGCATTGGCAGTATGGGCTAGTGAATGAATGTGTGAGGGACTGTATGAGTGACTGAGTGTGTGTGTGGCTGTGTCTGCCAATGAGTGGATACGTCAGCGGTATATAGGTGAGTAACTGCATATGTGAAGGTCAGTATAGGTGAGTGTTTGAGTATATGAGTATCTGTATGGGTGATCGCGAGAGCGGCTATATGGGCAAGTGAGTGTTTGTGTCAGAGACTGTATAGGTAAGTGAGTTTGTGTTTGTATCAGTATGAGTGAGTAAGTGGCTGTGTGCATAACTGTATGGGTGAGTAAGTAGATGTATTAGTAGCTCTATGGGTGATTGACAGTATGAGAGAGGCTGCATGGGTGTAAGTGGATATGCCAGTGGCTGTATTAGTGAGTGAGTAGATGTAAGAGGGGCTGTAGTAGATGTGTGCGAAGACCTTTGAATCAGAGAGTGGGTGTGTAAGTACTGGTATGGGTGTGTAAATGGGTTTGACCATTGTAGTGTAGACGTTGGAGTGGGTATATGGAAGGTTACATTGGGGTGTGAATGGGTTCATCAGAGATTCTAAGAATAATATCATCAGTGATGTCATTTGAGATGTCATCAGTGAGGCCATGAGGGATATCACTGACCATATCATGAGTGATATAATATGTGAGATCATAATCACTGCATTGCAGGGGCACAGTTTATATTCAGCTCACTAACTATAACAACTGAAATTCAAGGGTATTGTATGAGTGAAATCTGAGCCACCTACAACATTCCTGTAACTATTGACTTTTTCAGTACATTTCGACGTTTTAAAAAAAATGCTTATTCCTAACTATAAAAGTGTAAACGCAGCAAGAAGGCAACGCAAGACTGAAGGACCTTGAATATCAATACCAGCCACAAAAACTCCGGGGCAGAGAGTCCCTTCATTGGTCCAATCTCAACTTCTGGATTTGGCTCCACAGTTTTCCACGATGTCATCATCATGCATGGATTGTGGAGCTGTAGTGGGTGCTGGAGAGCAGTCAACAGCTGCAAAGAATCAACATGAAAATGTTTTTGTTTTTTATTTTCGGCCCTTCATAGTTTTTCTACATTAAAAGGCATTTTATTATCTTACACACAGGGGTGGGTGAAGAATTCCACTCCGCTGGTGGAGTTTGCAGAGTTTTGCCCAGTCCGTGCAGAGCGCGGAGTTCCGAAAAACTCAGCAATGTGATGCAGAACAAAGTTCTTTCTCTCAAGCGGCTCGCTACTGGCAAGTTGTTAAGCACTCACGAGAAAAAAATCACGCTTTTGACCTTCTCCAGGTGAGATTTCATATTGCAGGCGATTGCGGCAAGTCATGACTGCTCGCATTAAGAAATCTGCCATTCACGTTGAGGAATCCGCCGCTTAAGTAGAAGGTCTACT
Organism: Lissotriton vulgaris; assembly: GCF_964263255.1. NCBI lineage: Eukaryota > Metazoa > Chordata > Amphibia > Caudata > Salamandridae > Lissotriton > Lissotriton vulgaris. The sequence goes on from NC_141691.1 coordinate 1,320,841,681, forward strand.
TTAGCTGGTGCGATGCATAGTGCAGTTCGTGCTGATTTTAAAGTGCTGATTTTGAAGTGCGGTACAAACTCCAGATACTAAAAGTCAGTGTGAGCAGCACAATTTAGCAGACTCTGCTGCTGATGGAACTACGCGGAGCGCAGCAGAGTTTTTCTGGTGCTTCACGTGTTCTGCAGAGTAAAACCCAGGCTTACTTACAAAATGGGTATATAATAGCTATGTGTTGTTAATTTTATTATCTTCTAATTTATTGTAACAGTAGTTACGTATAACTTGCAGTATGGCCAAGTCAAAGCATTTCTCTACAAATAAATGCGTAGCTAACTTTTGCAAGATATCACTATTTACTATTTTACTTTTTAAATACAAGCCAACAGTCTGTGTTTAAATCTTCTAGTGAGTGAGGCAACAAAACATAAAAACACCCTCTGATTTTTTTAGACCACACTGTATAAAATTGTGTAATCTCTTCGTCAAAATGATCAACTGAAATATCTATGTCCTGTTCTACAACTCCTCCTCGTAACAACTCTACATTTTTCCTAGAATCTTGCTGAGGACCAAAGCAACAAAACTCCACATCATCATAAACATTTTTTTACAACTGTCACAGTACCACATAAAAGTGCTCTATTCATTTCTCATAAATATAAAGCAGGAGTTTTCACATAGTATAGCTTCCTAACTAAAGTTCGCTTTATTGAAAGGTATACAATTAAAATCCAGAAATGATAAAAAGTGCTTTGGCACTCTCTGTTTGATAAACAATCTAATGAGTGTCCCTACAAATTTGTATGCTTTCTACCCTTGCAAGGATCCAATCCTTGTAAAGTACTTATTTTCTGTTTTAAACTTCCGCTTGGAAGGATATGTAGAAATGTCCTTAATGCCTCAATGAATTGTTGTTCAATACTACAACCACTACTATAATTCCATTTCTATGCAGGTGACAGACTCCGCCTTCCTTGTACTGGTTCTCCAATAACTTGTTCTATATTTGTAGGTACCATCACCTCTTTCACAATAGGAAAGTAATTCTTCATTTCATAACATCGTCCTCTGTAATCAGCAGCATGGACTAATCTATCATCCTTGAGATAGCTTTGTTCATTAAAGAAAGATTCTGCATTAAAAGTATGTATGCATTCTACACTAAAAACTGTACTAAAGTTACTTCTTTTAACTAGTTTTTTTTTTTGGGGGGGGGGGTTGCCTCCTCAAGTATAACACCATTTTGTCTAGAGTCTTCATTTGATTTATAATCAAAATAAAAACCTTCAACTTCAAAGCAAATGCCTTATCAACTACTCTCTCAACTCATTATTTCTGTTTTACTGCATGTCTCCTATTTCTTTACTACATAATATTTCTTTGTCGATGTATAACTACACTGCTACAAAACATTCTATCTTTGATTTCCTTAAATAGCTTCTGTCTTTTGGTTAAGGTGTATACATTTGTGTTACATTGAATCCTGTTCTTGCTACATATATATAGCTTTTGTTCATTGTTATTCTGTCTCATAGTTTGAGTTGTATTTTCATTATTTCATAATCTTTGGAAATGTTCACATATATGTTTAAGAAATTAGTTTGTCCTCTTACCAATAGCTTTTTTCGTTCACCACTATTTTCTTCATGTTGCCCCTTTGGAGTTTAAGTTCTGCATAGATACTGTACTTTCTTCTGTTCCTTTCCCCTCCAAGCTTTTGTATGCAATCTGTCTGTGATTATGGAGTTATTGTTCTGTTAAAAAAACACCTAAATGTGATTTTTTTTTCATGCCAATGTACCAGCTACTTTACTACTGGCTTACACGTAACACAAAATAGTTTTGTTCTGTTGCAGTTTTAAATGTACAAATCAACCTACCTACATAACTACAAGCACTTCATTCAAACACAAAACTTAATTTATTACTTACCTTTTAATATTATAGCACCCTCTCCTACAACAAAGCTGCACCATATCTCAGTTCTTACTTATATCCCTGATGTACACAATTTTTAAATAAACATCAACCAAAGTGTAAAAGTATATACAGTGTATCAATACAGTTAATCCAAAAACACAACATAAGACCTATTTATGTGCCTCTCTACAACTGTGTCACCAGTACATTTAGTGTTTCAATACTTTTCTACTTAGATGTTGTGTCAGATTTAAATTTTGTGAAGCACTCCATATAAAAATCTGTACATTAATGTATATCACAGCATATAGCTCACACATTCTTCTGGGTTCATGCAAACCATGTGTGACAGGTTACATATATAATTTACATTATGGTTCTAAAAGAGTACATATTCCTCACTAAAACCTATAAATACATATGTTTTTGGTTGAGTACAATAAAACTCCCTGGATGAAAGGATGAGTGCATAGATAATGCCTATGTTATTCCCTCAGAATATAGGTAGTGCCTGCATGATTCCCAGAGTATAAAGGAACCACATCAGTGGTTTCATATCTGCATAGTTAGTGCCTGTGTCTTCACATAACCCTATCGCTAATATCTGGGTAATTGGGGGAACACATAGGTGTTACCTGCATAGTTCAAGGTGTACACAATTAGTACCTGTGTGATTGGAGGAGTGTATGTGTAGTACCTGGGTGATTGAATACATCTAGATATAACTCTTGATATATAATTGCATATATGACTATCTAAGAGTATACATTGCTCCGTTTCTCAGGGTCCACATGCATCTATACGTTTCTAAAACGGAAAACAATTCTAACCTTTTGAAAGCCCAAAACCTTTTCCCAACGGCATACCTACGTAATTTCACAAATATTTCTTATGTCTGTAAAACATATATTCGAAATTTCTCAAAGAAAAGTTATGTGCCAAGTAAAGCTAGCACACAAACACTCAAAAGACATTCTTCACTAGTTCCCCTCCCCAATTTTAAACAGAGCATGATGAAAGAAATGCACCACCCTCACTATATACATGAACTTTTCAACAGCATTGAACAATATAGAGCACCATGTAAGCATATGTAAATGTGTTTGTATTTATATAGCTCCTTCTACCCAGAGGTCTCGTAGCGCTGTATTCATACTGCTGTGGATTCCTTTCTGGCATTCCTGTGAGACGTCCACTCCTTGGCACCCCCAAGGTGAAGCCACGCATCCAAGCGCTGCTGGGGTCGTTGTGGAGATTAAGCAAACTATTGCCCAGAGTCACAGGGTGGGACCCATGATTAAACTAGGCACCATGGCGAGAATTATCAGGTCCGGCGAGATTGAGTCCAAGAGCCACTGAGGCAGGAATAGAACCCTGGTCCCGGGCCAGACCTCTGCATCAGGGTCTGCCACTCTAACCATTGAGCCACGCTTCTCCACTATTACATATACGTGATTTCATAAAAGATATAATAATAATAATAATAATAATAAAGGGGGTTATAAAGCGCCTGGTGACGCCTCCCGGCGTGTCCCCGCGCTGTGGAGAAGGGTCAGAGTACAGGTGGAGGGAGGAGGAGCTAAAGGGCGAATAGATAGGTCTTCAAGAGTTTTCTGAATGTGGATTCACTAGCCTAATATTGGTGGGAAGGGTGTTCCATTTGTTGGCTGCCAGCGCGCGAAAGGAGCGACCTCCCATTCTAGATTTTTTTAGTTCGGTGGATCTTGAGAAGGCCTGTTCCCATGGAGCGAAGGGTTCTGTTAGGCTCGTAGGGAACGGCTAGGTCAGACAAGTAGGACGGTGCTTTGTGCGAGATGATTCTATAGCACATGAGAAGCGCTTTGAATAGAATTCTCTTCCTAATAGGCAACCAGTGTAGAGTAGCTAGGGTAGGTTTAGAGGCAGCTCTTCTAGGTAGTCTAAGAACTAGACGTGCTGCTGAATTTTGGAGCTCCTGCAGTTTCCTGATGTTCTTTTCCAAAGTTCCTAGAAGAAGCACGTTGCCATAGTCCATACGTGAGGTTACTGGGGCTTGAGTCATGGTACGCCTGGCCTCCAGAGGGAGGATGTCCAGGGTGAGGTTGAGGGTTTTCATGACCCCGAAATATTTCCCTACAACTTTATGTACGTGGCTGTCGAACGAAAGTTTGGGATCCACCCAGATACCTAGGTTCTTCACTTCCCTACAAGGAGTGGGTAGAGGCCCAAGACAAGATGGCCACCAGTCTTTGGTCCAGCTAGTGTCCTTACCTCCTATTACTAACACCTCAGTTTTAGAGCCGTTAAGTTTGAGGCAGTGTTGGGTCATCCAACCTGCAAGATCGCTCGTACAGGTTTTAAAGTTGTCAGCAGCTAAGGAGGGAGCTTGGGACAAGGAGATCAGCAGTTGGGGATCGTCGGCGTAGGAGACTAGCTCTACGCCGTACGATTGGACCACCTCTGCTAGCGGAGCCATATAGAGGTTGAACAGGGTGGGACTCAGGGCAGAGCCCTGAGGCACCCCCTGTTCTAAGGCTATGCTGTCAGAGAGGAGAATGCCTCTTTGAACCTGAAAGCAACGGTCGGTGAGAAAGGCTTTCAGCCAACCCAGTGCCTCCTTGGTGACCCCTGCTTTGTTTAGACACTGTAGCAAGATGGAATGTGCTACAGTGTCAAACGCGGCACTGAGGTCCAGCATAATGAGTGCCATGGTCTGACCCTCATCTGCTCCTTCCCGTAGAGTTTCGGTCGCTCTCAAGAGATCTGTCTCTGTAGAGTAGCCCGACCTAAAACCAGACTGCGAGCTGTATAGAGAATTGTGGGATTCGAGATGGGCCATGAGTTGAGTGTTGGCTATTTTTTCCGCTACTTTAGCTAGGTAAGGTAGCAAAGAGATGGGTCGCAGGTTTTCTAGGGTGTCCTGGCTAACATTGTTTTTTTTTATAGGGAGTACAATTGCTTTCTTCCATTCTTCAGGAAGACAGGCTGAGGCAAAGGAAACTTGGAGCACATGTCTAAAGTACGGCTCCAGAACAGTTAGATTAGCTCCTAATACTTTGGGAGGAGCAGGATCCCAAGGGGAGCCAGATTTAATGCTTTGGCAGATTTTCATGAGTGTTTCAGGAGGAGGGACAGTAAAATTACGTAGGCAAGATTCTGTGAGAGCGACATCTTCCCTCTCAACAAAGTCATGGCCTGATGTTAAATTACCCGAGAAGTTGGCATAGATGTCAGTGATCTTACCGGCAAAATACTTGGCGATTTTGTTACAAGTATCCACCGAATCACTGTGGGAAGTATTATCCGTGGTTATTACAGAGATTTCTTTGAAGATATACACCTTCAGGCCATCTTTCCAAAAATATATAGGGGGCATATTAGCAAGAACCTAGTTAAGATTATCGCGGTTTTCGCGCCAGGAAACTGACACTAAAACGGTGATAATGGGCTTCCTAATATGCATTATAGAATTCCAATAGAAGCCCAGGGTAGATGTGCAGGACATTTAACCTGGGCTTCTATTGGAATTCTATAACGCGTATTAGAAAGCCCATTATCGCTGTTTAAGCAGCAGTTTTCTGCTGCTAAAACTGCGATAAATTTAACAAGGTTCTTGCTAATATGCCCCATAGTTCTCTGCAACTTTAAGTACACTGAACAGTCTCATCGTACATATAACTGTCTACAACCAGAAAAACCATATCTCATCATCTAAACATATGCAAACTCATCATAAAAGTTAGCAACCACATTGACAAATACTTGCTAATACTTACCTTATCATTTAAAAAACCCATGAAATTCAACTGAAAAAAAACATAGGTTTCAGGCACGTAATAGTTAGGAATTCGTATTTAAAAAACTTTAGAAATTCACTGAAAAAAACATAGGTTTCAGTGGGCGTTATAGTTAGCTGGATATTTCACTTGTACAAAACCATTTAAATTCCCCCGTTATAGTTAGTTCAGCTTACTATAACTGGCGCCCCCGCAATGCACTGCTGATGACGTCACATATTACATCACTCTTGACATGGTCAGTGACATCACTCATGACATCACTGATGACATCACTGATGCCATCATCCTTCTGATAGAGTGGCAGACCTCCTCTCACCCTAATATATCCTTTGATACCCACATGCAAAAATAGAAACTAACATTTTCAAAAACAATGGACATACCAATAGCAGTAAAAACAACCTATTCAGAAATTCCAAGATCTACATACACATCCACTCATTCACCAACAGTCCCATATATTCATTCATACATGTACTCACTCATCATATGTACTCCTACATCTATATATCCTTTTACACACCACCACTCATCCATAGAGTTACTCACACACATAGTCACTCATGCTAATGAAGAATCAAACATCCATTTAGTTGCATATACAGTTTTACACACACCACCACACTTACTTCTACAGAAACTTACACATTCTCACTTATAGAAACGCATACTTATTCATACAGGAACTCTTCCAATCTCTCACTCTTACATATACTCACTTATATACACCAATACTCACATATACTAGTTTAAAATATATGTAGTTACTTATAAAGACACTATTGAGACAGTCATTCACTCACTAATACTCCCATACACACACTCATCCACCCATACAGTCCTTCAGACATACTGTCTTCAACACATACAAACAGTGACTCCCTCATTCATGCATGTATGCACTAAATAATACCCCCCACTGAACCATACAGATACTTAGACACTCATACTGATACTTGACAAATCAATTAATAACCCATATAGACACTCATGTAGCTACTCACCAACCCATGCAGCAACTTATACACAAAGTGAGAGACTGATACAGATATTTGATACTTGATCAAATGATGCGCCTTTGGAGAAAACTGAAACATTTAAAGTGCCAGTGCATACACCTGTGAGCTCAACCATTCCCAATAGACATCAAGAAAATACTTCTAAGGTAAATTTCATGCATGTTGTAAATCTGCAATTATTGGCCAGAAATAGGATGGCATAATGCATTGTAGACACTAATTGTATAAATGTTATTCTCATAAACTCTGTAACACAATAAGGTAAAATACAAACAAGTTGCAATTAAAAATTAAAAAAAATTAGTTAATCGTTCTCTGAGTAATGAAGATGGAAGTTTGTATAACACTTCTTTATTGTTATACTTGTTTAATACATTGTAAAGCAGGGTAAAAACGGGATTAAAACCACTACTAATGTTCATCCTTAGGTTTACACTGTTGCAGTAATGTTTATATATTAATTTAAAACCATAATGGAAAACTCTGTACTGCATCTCGTGTGTCAGAATGTTGGTCTATATTGAAATGCCTAGACAGAGTTCTGATGGTGGCTGATACTTGAACTTACATGATGTCTACGTCGAAAAGTGCAAAGTGTCTAAAGTGCAAATGTGCAAGCATTATAAATATTTTATAGAAAGTATTGTGTTAAAAACAGGATTTATTTAGTATTGAAGTAAACTCTTCAAGAGAAGCAGAGAACTCTTGGTATTTCTCAAGTTTAGGTGGAAGGCAGCTTCTGTGCAGAGCTCCCTCAACACCAGTGACAGTCTAAATTTGCGCATCTCAAATGTCTGTTCTTCTAGCAGTTTTTAAGCATAGGATTAGTACAGTGCTATCCACGCCTAGATAGAAAGGGACAAAGTATTTTGCCATTTCTACAGCAAAGTCTTGTGGCAGAGAAATAGCACAGTGCAATCCATGCTGAGCTGTTAAGTGACAAAATTCCTTTACCACTCCAGGCACTGTATTACAGCTTTGGAATGGTAAAATACCATCAAAGCCACCGTGAAATGAGTAAAATCAACCCCTGACATGTGTTTCACTGTCATCACAGCTCTTCAGAAAGGTTTAGTTTTGTCCAGACACCTGGGAGCACCCAGTATAAGTCAAAAGAATACCCTTAAAGGCATAGAGTGAGGAGTCACTCTATGCCTACAAGGGTACTCTTTTGATTGAGATATATATATACATGTATATCTATATGATTGAAAGGGCTCCCACACAGAGTTTCGTCCTCCCAGGAACCACACAAACGACTCGCACACCAGGGTCCGTGTTCAAATTGGGTTTATTGGCGACGCGTTTCGACCAAACGGTCTTCTTCGAAAGCCAACCACACATAAACACAATCACCATTTTATACACAAAACAGTGCTCAAAGTGGTAAAGGAAACTGAGGTAGGACTACATTTTTAGTCATGACTACATTTCATGTGAACTACAAATGAGGTAGAGGACAGACTTTGTAGAAACATAACTGTAATCAGAAGTTTGAAATAAACCCAGATTATAATTCTAAATAAATTAAATCAAGTACGTGGACATACTTTATATACTTTTCAGATTACCACATTTATACATGCACAGTCCATGTAAGTCTCTGGTTTCACCTGGTAATGGCATTAAGTTATGCATGATGGCCAAGTGGCCTATAATTTCTCAAACTGTCTAGAGACCAATTGTTATTGTCACAATTGTCAGTCCTATCTGAATCGGCCCTAAATTAGGTTGGTTAGGGGTGGGATGGAAAGTGGGTCATATATATATAGGCTGTCCGGTTTTAGGTTTAAACCTATAATAACGAATAAGACCCCACTGAAAGAGAAATAGCCCTCACAAGTGAACACATATAAACACTGAAAAAACACCTGCACAAACCACATTTGTGCAGGAAAAACAGCAAACTAAATGCCATTCAAAGAAAGGAAAAAGAGAGTGAAAGTCATTTTATTTTGTCCTGAAGGGGTCAATACAATATAACTTTGTTATACAAGCTAGCAGTAAGAAAAGTCTGTGCTATCATTATTCTGCTTGAGTTTTGTTGTTTAGGGATGCCACTAAAATATTGTTTCTTCTTCCTATTGCTTTTTTCAGTTTTGTAGTCTTTGGTGTAAAGATGTAGGCTTTAGAAGCGTTTTAGGTCTTGTTCAATTATTTTAATTGTAGAGAATAAGGAAATATAAAATTCATATTTGGTATTTTGGCTGCGTTTGATTCTTTCACTGATAGGTAAAATGGCTGGCTTCATAAGAATATTTCCTAATATGTGTCATCACATTTACCCACAGAGTATGGGTAAAAACCCTTAATACATCAGCCCTCAGTGTCTAGTGAGTCAGTATTGATAGCAGGTGAATTGCCAAACCTCAGGCTTTACACATTCAATGCAAGGTATAGTGACAAGTATGTGTGAAAAGAGTGCTATCACCAAGCATCTGGGATAGTGGTGAAAACTGACACCAGACTTTTTGAAAACATGGAACGCAGTGTCAGTTGGAATGCTCTGCAAAAAAGGTTCTTCCCAAGATCAACACAGATTGGGGTGATATTTTTTGTATTTGCAGTAATTCAGCTACGCATATGAAAAAGTATCAATGTTGAGAGGGCCTTTTCACAGAAGTTTACATGGAAAGGAAAGAGCGAGCACCCATGAACCAAAGACTCACTGAAGAAGTGTTGTATGGTGTACTACAATAAGTTTAATTTGCAAAAATCTATTTGGATCTCATATATACTATACTCACACTGTCTATATACCATGCACCATCAGTGCAGAAAGCAAGCAATAATAAAAGCAAAATGTTCCATAAACACCAGAAAATCACTGTCTCTGTTGTTTTTAATGGCACGAAAATGTGAAATCACTGATAACCACTGTTTTTTAAGGTATCGAAATCATTGGAAAACACTGAAAAAAACCCACCAAAATTTACCAAAAATAAAAAATGAAATCAGGAAAGCCTATAAATATATACTGGAGGCTCAGAATCATGCTAGCCACTAGCTATCATACTCCTAACACATGTATGATGGTTGACTGGGCAGAGTGTAACCTGGACTCCTCACGCAGACTGGTGGAAATACTGGTGAAGTACGCGGAAACATCCTTAGAATGAGTCGCAGGGACACTCTCAGACCCAGGGCCATGAAAATGACAAAAAACAAAGGGCCAAGATCAAGAGGCAACGAAGGAGGGCAGCCAGAGAAAGGTGTCAGCAGTGTAAATTCGAAACAAGTGAGAGTACAGGGACAATGTAGGAAAAGATAACACCCCAAGAGTGCTAAGAGAGTGAAAGGAAAGCATATTAAAACACCACCATTATTAATCTTACTGAAATGGAACTTAATCCCTCGAAACAACAGATGCTTTCACTTGGACTGTCATACTGTTCCTCCACCAATTTTGACCACATGAGTACCTGAGCTGACCTGTACAAGATTGTTACGAAACTTAAACTACAAAAAAAATTTCATCGAATGAGGGCGAGCTCTCCAAGGATGCGCAAATATTAGAACAAGACAGCAACCCAACAGCAAAGGCTGAGACGGGCAGTCTGAATATGGCTGATTTGAGATCTCTTAAATATTTATACAATCTGGGTCAGGAATGTAAAATCATTGATGAGTGTGAATCAGGCGCGGATACAGGCGAATACCCGGAATTGGCAAAGCAGGATTTATTTTCACCGGGTTTTGAAACATGTGCTAAACTAGAAACCACCTTCAGGGAAAAATCTAAATTCACACTCATTATGCCTTGTGATATCATAGATTTATTCAACAAGCAACGCAAGTAGTGGCGGAATTCAAATTGCTCTATATGGAGACAAGTAAACACAATACACCAATCAACAACGAAGAACGCAAATACCATCAATTGAGGCAAAAAATAAATAAGAATAAATAGGTGGTAGTCAGAAATGCAGACAAAGGGGGTAACATGGTTTTATGGACACTTGAAGATTACTCTGAAGAGGCAGCTAAGCAGTTGAATGATACGAACTGTTACCGCAAAAGCTCCATGCAAAAATTCAAACAAGTACAAGACAATTTCTTTGGGAAATTGCGGCATGGAAGAGGACAAACCTCTTGAACCTACAAGAATACAAGTTTTTAAAGAAGGAGAATCCAACCATCCCTCTACTATATTTTGCGCCAAGGTACATAAATCTATGGTGAAACCACCTGGCAGGCCCATAATTTCAGCCTGTGATGGCCCATTAGAAAATATATCTGTGTATATTGACTCTTTTTTACAGCATCATGTGAAATCTCTTAATTCCTATGTGCAAGACACAAGTGACTTTATACGTAAAATTGAAGAAATCAATTGGCAGGAGGACTATTGCCTTATAGCCCTGGATGTCACTGCGCTATATACCTGCATACGCAATCAGGATGGAATCAAGGCTGTGGAGTACTTTATGGCCAATCGACTCATGAAATTTGCCAAACACAATCAGATGCTATTCAACTTACTGATATTTTGTCTGGAAAACAATATATTTTTGTACACAAATCAAGTCTATCAACAGATACAAGGTGTGGCAATGGGGGCCAGCTTCTCCCCCAGTTATGCCTGTCTTTTTTTTTGGATGGTGGGAGGAGCTGGTCCTCATGAAAAATATTCCCACACTTTCTCTCATAAAATAGTATCTTGGTTACGATTCATCGATGACCTCTGTGTAGTTTGGAATAGGTCAATTGAGAGTGCACATGATTTTGTTTCAGAGATTAACAAGAACAACCTGAATTTAAAGTTTATATGTGACATCAGTTGCGAGACTATCACATTTTTAGATACTAAGGCGTACATCTCCCACAATGGTCTAGCAACAACACTGTTCAGAAAACTCACAGCGGGCAATATGATATTGCATGCGACAAGTGCCCACACCCCTCACTTAATTACCAGCATCCCATATGGGAAGATGTTGAGAATTAAGAGAATTTGTAGTGAGGAGCAAGCTATGAGGGAAAATAACGAAAAATGGAAAAGTAGATTTTTACTACGTGGGTACAAGAATGGTACTATAGAATCAGCAATATCTAAACCCAGATCTTGAGCAAGGCGTGACTTATTGCAATATAAATCCAAGTCAAACACAAATACGGATGCCACCCTGAGGGAACCAACAAGATTGATTCTGGGGTACAGTAGACAGGAAGGACAGATTAGGGTAATAATAAGACGCAATTGGCCCACACTTACGGGAGATCCTGTCATTGGTGGAGCATTACCTAAAAAAACATCTATAACATTTAGAAGAACAACATCAATGGGTAATGCACTTATGAAAAACAACCCAGAAGATGTGAAATCTAACACATGGTTAACATCTAAAACAGGTTTTTATAAGTGTTCCAATTGCAAGGTATGCCAATATGGTGGGAACACTAACAATTATCAAACTGCCTTTAGTTCAAAGCAACACACCATTTCCAAATATCTGTCATGCAAAACAGAGTATGCAGTCTATGCACTGATATGTAGTTGTAACCTTACATATATAGGCAGTATTAAACTGCCAGTGCATAAAAGTATCTTGCAACACACCCAGGCTATTGTACCCTGTGGCGAGGAATTTTAAGGAACAACATCAGAGTAGCCTCAACATTTTTAAATGCAATGTGTTGAACATAGTGCCTTTCAACAAAAGGGGTGGTAATAGAGAAGCCAGATTGTGGTGTTTGGAGACCAGGTTTCTATTAGAACTAGATACCAAACAACCCAAGGGTCTCAATACCTGTAAAGAATTACACACAGATCTATGAATAATACGATCAGCAATTGTTCATAATTTGGTCCATGTTATTTATTCTGCATTTTTATACAATATTTAGGTGCATATTTATTTATTTATTTATTTATTTATTTGTTTGTTTGTTTGTTAATTTATCTATCTACTTATTTATTCAGTAGGTATTTAAATAATTCGATATTTGAGTCATATTGTTGGCTTGTTGGATTGCTGGTTTGTGGGCTGTTAAACTGTCTCATCAAATAGGGGTATTACTGAAATAAGATCTATGCCCCTAAATCTAAGACACCAGAATAGAGGTATCTAACAACTTGTATATATTTTATGAATTAATTGGTTGAGAAACATACACAACAGGAGGATTTTAGTTAATTTATTGGGATTTTAGGTTGGAATGATTTTATAACAATTTTTACATTATATATATCATTTTGTGGAAATAAGCCTATTGATCTTTTCTCAAATTAACTACTGGTTCTTTGTCCTCCTACCCCTTATATACTGAAAGTGATGTAAGTAGCATTCAGGCACTTTATTGTAATTGGCATTGACCATACTTAGAATATTGATCAGATATTTGCTAAAGCTGCTCGCACTATCTTTGCACATAAGACTTATTTTTGCACTTTTTTGCACGTTTGCACAAAATATTTACATATAGAGGTCTTGTTTTTTTAGGATATTGAGGGGCAACCTTTTTAAGCACTTTGCCAGTTTATTCTTACAACAGTACGAAATTTTAGCATCAACCGGGACAACGAAAATAAACATATGATTAAGGGGTTGAGTGGCATTGAGATTGATATATATTCCCATACCCATTAATATTGCTTTAGATAATATACATGATTTTATCCATACATATATTTATTGGGCAACTTTTATGTATTTTACTGAGATGTGTTTTCTGGTGGTTATTGCAATATCATATACTAATTTTTAACACAATTTTAGCATTTATGCTGTAATTGATGTCAATGTTACAAAATGTGAAGTATGTTTTTTATTTCTATGCTGTTGCACTTTGCACTTTAAAAGGAGGCATTGTATCCCATGCGCTGTCATATGATCAAGGCCCTCTTTACCAAAAGAAACGCGTCATGGTGAAAAGGTGATAGCAAAATAAAATCACTTGGAAAGAATCTGGTTCTGCTCTTGCCTTCTTCAAGCTGAAAGGGGATCGATAAGCAAGACTGCTGATATATATATATATATATATATATATATATATATATATATATATTCAATGAAAAAACCATTGGTTTTAGGCCATATATAGTTAGGGATTTGCATTTACAAAACCTTATTTTACTCGCATAAAACCATTGAAATTCCATATATAGTTATAAGCGCTAACTATATATCGCGCACCCGCAATCCACTGCTGATGATGTCACATATTACATCATTCATGACATGGTTAGTGACATCACTGCTGACATCACTGATGACATCTCAAATGACATCACTGATGACATCACTGATGACAACATCCAGTGACTGTATGTTTCTGTAAAGTTAAAATATGTCTTACATATTGAAGAATGAGTGGATGTATAAGTGTCTGGATGAAGGATTTAGTAGGTGCATGACTGACTGTATGAGTGAGTGATTAAATGTGTCTCACTGAGTGCATGGGTTAGTGACTAAACTGTTTTAATTTGTGCATCATTATATCTGTTGTTCTACAAACTGCTGCATATGTTGATCAGTAGCTATATGAGTAACTGTATGGATATTCATTGGTTGTCCAAGTATTTGTATGGGATACTGAGTGAGTGTGTGTGGGTAGCTGGGAGGTGTGTGACTCTGTGCATAGATGTGTGAGCAGTTGATTCACTAGATGTATGGTTTCAAAAGTGCATGTGGAAACAGCTGTATGGGCGGTTGACTGTGTGCATGAGTGTATTGGTGAGTGAATGGATATCTCAGTGCTACATGTCAAAGTAAGTACATATGTAAAACACAGTACATGTGAGAGTTGACATATATAAATAACTGTGCATAAGAGCCAGTGAATGTGTGAGTGGATGTATGGATCATTGTGAACTTGTATCAGGGATTGTATAAGAGAGTAAATATGTGTTAGTATATGTTTGAATAAGTAAAGTTTGTATAACTGTATATTTGAGGAAATGGAGGTGTGATTGATTCTTTGCATGACTGACTAGGTGTGTGAGTAACTCCATGGATGAGTGACAGTCTGTGAGTGTCTGTTTACACTGATTGTATCTAAGGTTATATTAGAGTCTGAAGAGGTTCATCGTATTATCACATGAATGATATCATCAGTGATGTTATCAGTCATGTCAAATGAGATGTTTTCAGTGATGTCATCAGTGATGTCATTTGAGATGTCATCAGTGATTTCATCAGTGATGTCACTAACCATGTCATGAATGATGTAATATGTGACATCATCAGCAGTGGATTGCGGGTGCGCGATATATAGTTAGCGCTTATAACTATATATGGAATTTCAATGGTTTTATGCGAGTAAAATAAGGTTTTGTAAATGCAAATCCCTAACTATATATGGCCTAAAACCAATGGTTTTTTCATTGAATTTTCAAGGTTTTGTAAATGCAAATTCCTAACTATATATCCACTATAACCTATGGTTTTTTCTGTGAATTTCATTGGTTTTTTAATAGCAAATATGAAAAGCTTAAAAATGTCAAGTACGTGATAATTAAAAACATTTTCGTATTTATGCACGCTGATGTGCTTTGAACGCTGCACCCCCCCCCCTCCCCTCTTTTGTCTTAGTAGTACTCTCTCTTTGCAGATACTGAAGGGTAGTTAACGCAGGCCTTTACCCCCGTTGTAATCCGTCGTGGCTGCTTGTCTCTCCATTTGATTGATTGTTGTCCAAGCATTTACTGTTTTACAATTGGTTCTCTTTGGATCATTCTCTATTTACAAACAAGCACAAAGTCGCAATACTCTGTTTAGTCTTTGCAGATAGTGAAAAATCGTGTAAAAAAAATAAAAGTAATCGAGCAAAATCAGTAGGCCACTAATTGGATCTCTTTTTGACCTCGCTAAAATAGAAATATTAGGAACAACCCTTCATGAGAAATACGAAAATAGTGAGATGAACTGAGCTCCACACCATGAGGGCTGCAAGACAGCTCGGCTCCGTCACCCACCCCGCCCAAAATAACGACAAACCCTATGCAAATATTAAAAATATAGACAACACACCAGCAAAGAAACAGGGTAAAACATTTTATTAAAAAACTATTTACATAACGTTGGTTTATAAGATGATGTCAGTAGTGGACCGATGTGTGAATAGATCGAAAGCTGCACAAGGCTCCAAGATCCGGATGGCAAGCTCCTGGATGTTGGGTGCCATAGTTTAGAGTTCTGAATTTGAGCCTTTTTCAATGTCTGTGCTTTGTTGAATCAAATTTGCGGCTTGACACAAAGCTGACTCAAGCGTTGCTACTGATGCTATGCAGACCAAAACTGGTTTTCAGTTTGTACATTTTTCTAGATTTTTAATCCAAGTTTGGTTGACTTTGTAGAACGATGGCTTCAAATTTTCAACATACGGTGTGGTGACGCTGACTGGGAGGGGGCGCTTCGCTCCTGCCCCCTCCCCAAGTAAGATTTTCATACGTGAAAGTACGTTAATGGTTTTGGTCCCTGAGATGCTTCGATGTCACTGCCATTCTCAAATAGCATAAGTTCTGGATGTTGGGTGCCATAGTTAAGAGTTCTGAGCAGCGCTTGTAACACTGTCTGAAGCTTATTTCCACCTACTGCAGCTTCACTATTCTCAAAGTAAGTGAATGTCGTTTGTGGACCTGACAGCATTAGAAAACAATGTGATATGTTACCTTCCTAAACAGCTTGACGGAGGCCCCTGAGGGGCGGTGTGATGGCCATGGACTCGGAGAAGACGCTTGGCTCCGACACCCTCCCCAAGTCTTATAGCACTGGTGTAGCCTGAGATCGCCCCCGACATAGGCGGCCGGCTCCCGGGATCCGGCGGAACTTTTTGCCTTTTGATGACTCTTCAATTCTGAACCTTGTCCCATCTAGCTGAGTTGCGCCCACTCTTGCGGCTACAGCGTCTTGCCCACCATCCAGCTGAATTACGCCCACTCTTGCGGTGCAGCGATAGGCGGCTGCCACAGGACTCTCAAAATGGTGGCCGGCTCTTCAGATTTGGGCGTGGTCCACTAAAATGGCCCTGGGACACCTTTGAACTCGGACGCTTCCCTGATAGGGCTTGGGTCCCATTCTCGAAAAGCCTCTCCTCAGCCGTGAAGATTCTACAAAAGTCTTGGGGGCCTCCGACTCCCGCAGGCTTCTGGTGGGGAGCGGCTGCCATGATTGCTCGTGGAATGGCCACGACGGGGCTACGAGATGGTAGTGGTCTCATGCTGACGCCAGCTTTAGTCTGAAACATCCAGAAACACTGTAGACTACCAATTCGATCAGTTCCGGTAGCGCCCCAACATGACCCGGAAGAGAAGAACTTGCCCTCCCCTCTTTGACTGATGGTTCTTGTTGCCTGTCCCCTCTGTTGTCATTTAACAGAACTTTTTGGACTGCTGAAAGGAGTTGTGTTCCGAACGCTGGTTGGTGGAGACATTTTGACTATATTCTTGACCTACGTTGTCGCGTAATGCGTTATATGACACGCCGCGTTACCGCACCCGGAAGTGATCCGCGGCGCGCAGCGCGTAACGTCAGCATAACAGGACATGTGACTTGTTAATAAAACTTTTCATTGATTCATTTTACTTTTGTTAATTTAATGATGAAAAGCTTGGTCATATGACCTAAAAATTACGCTTTTTATTGTTTTCGAACAATATTTTTTTTTCAAACATATGTTATAATATTCCAGGCTAATGTACTTTCCCGGAAAATTTACAACTATCTTGTAAGTAAAATATATTCCTTTTTCGAGAAAAAGGGCGTTTCTTCCTTCCATGACGGAGCCTTTGAGTAAAAGAGATTCGGCCTGCTATCTTAGTCGCCGATACGCCTGATTATCAGATTCTTATTGATCACTTTATATTGCAGACATGAAAAACACAACTGCCCTTAAGCATTTATCTTTACTGCGTTCCTACATATTATACCTTTTATCCGTCATGTAATTGGACTGCTTTATTTCACTTGCCTTTACTGATTCGAAAACAGTGACTAAAAGTAAAAACTTTACCAATGTAAATACTACTACCGTGTTTTGTTTTAAAAACCTTTATTGTGAAAATGTCAGTATACAAATACGGGCCTATAACCACGTGGGCCGGCCACGGAGCAAACTGTATTCGTATATGATGAGGAGACATTTACACTGTAGAGGAACGTAACGAGCGGGCCATTAGGTTGCAAGAACAAAGGTGTCTAACAGTTGCGGAATCGGTGGACGTACATTTTGTAATTAAAATACGACCCGGCCACTTACAATAACATTTTCTAGATATACATTTGCGGGCAATGAGTTACGAGTCCCATTTATACCGGCGCCATTTTGGGCGAGGCCGGGCAGGTCCAAGATATAGTCAAAATGTCTCCACCAACCATCGGCCAGACCAGAACCCCTTTCGTCCCTTTATGCTACAAGATGGTGTCTTCCATTCAGAAAATATTGTTGGCAGCATTTTGAAAGGAAACAGAAACAGCCATTGTCCTAGTGAGTTTCACATTGTTACATTTAGGAAGAATGTTGAAGAGTAGTATGTGGAAAATCTGAAGCCATTTTTCTACAAACTCTCAATCAGACTTGGATGGAAAAAAAAATCCTGAAGAATGTACAAACTGAAAACCAATTTTTGTATGTATAGCATCAACAGTAACGCTTGAGTCAGCTTTGTGTCAAGCCGCCATTTTCATTCAATCAATAGCGTCCCCCTGCACACATTCAGGGACCTGGTCGTGTCTTCAGATGAAACGGATTGTAGGAAAAGAAGCAGAAAGGAAAAGGCAAAAAGTTCCGCCGGACCTCGGGAGCCGGCCGCCTATGTCATGTGCCACCTTTGGCCACACCAGGGCAATAGTGAAGCTGCAGCAGGTGCAAATAAGCTTCAGACAGTCTTACAAGCACTGCTCAGAAATCTCAACTGAGGCACTCAACATCCAGGACTTGCCATTCGGATCTTGGCGCCTTGTGCTGGTTCCGACCTATTCACACATCAGTCCACTACTGACATCACCTCATAAGCCAACGGGGCACCCCACGCCGACTTTCGGCGCAGCATTGTAGGATGGCCACACCAGTGCGGCCACTTGCTGGACACCACCTCGGTGCCATCCGGATCTCGGCGCGTTCGAGTCACTGTGCCGGAAGAGTGACCGGAACTCAGCTGAACACGCCGTCTTTCGGCGCAGCATTGTAGGATGGCCACACCAGTACGGCAATTTGCTGGACACCACCTCGGTGCCATCCGGATCTCGGCGCGTTCGAGTCACTGTACCGCAAGAGTGACCGCAACTCAGCTGGACACGCCATCTTTCGGCGCAGCATTGTAGGATGGCCACACCAGTGCGGCAATTTGCTGGACACCACCTCGTTGCCATCCGGATCTCGGCGCGTTCGAGTCACTGTACCGCAACAGTGACCGCAACTCAGCTGGACACGCCGTCTTTCGGCGCAGCATTTTAGGATGGCCACACCAGTGCGGCAATTTGCTGGACACCACCTCGGTGCCATCCGGATCTCGGCGCGTTGTGCTGCCTTCGGCCTATTCGCACATCGGTCCGCTACTGATGCCGCCTCACGTGCCAACGGATTTTCTACGCTTTTTGTAGCCCTATGCCGCATAACAGGTCATGTGACTTGTTTATAAAACTTTTCATTGGTTCATTTTACTTTTGGTTTCTTAAAGATGGAAGGCTTGGTCATATGACCTAAAAATAACACTTTTCATTGGTTTAGAACATTTTTTTTTCCCAAACGATGAAAGCCCCACCTTGTTTCTGGATCATTCAGACTGAAGCTGGCGTCAGCATGAGAGCACCACCATCTCGTGGCTCCGTCGTGGTCATTCCGCGAGCAATCATGGCAGCCGCTCCCCACCAGAAGCCTGCGGGAGTCGGGGGCCCCCAAGACTTTTGTAGAATCTTCACGGCTGAGGGGACGCTTTTCGAGAATGGAGCCCAAGCCCTAGCAGGCAAGCGTCCGAGTTCCAAGGTGTCCCAGGGCCATTTCAGTGGACCAGGCCCAAAACCGAGGAGCCGTCCGCCATTTTAAGAGCCATGTGGCAGCCGCCTATCGCTGCACTGCAAGAGTGGGAGCAACTCAACAACATGGTGAGCGAGACGCTGTAGCCGCAAGAGCGGGCGCAACTCAGCTAGATGGCCGCCACCTGGGGAGGCCCGTTCACGCCGCCTCCCCCACCCCCGGGCCGCCGCACGCCAATTTTCGGAGCAACATTGTAGGATACCAAAACCAGTGCGGCAGTTTACTGGACATCACCTGGGTGCCTGTCGTACATGTTGTGTCAGCCATGTGACACTGGACACAGTCCCATCAACATCTCAACGCGTTCTGCTGCCTTGGGACTATTCGCACAACAGACCGCTACTGACGAGGCCTCCCCCCGCACCACCCGGGAGGCCCCACGCTGTTTTTCTGTGCTGCATTGTAGGATCCCAAAACCAGTGCGGCACCCAGGCGACATCACCTGGGTGCCGTCCAGAACTCTGCACGTTGTGCTGCCTTGGGACTATTCGCACAAAAGACAGCTTCTAACCATTGTTGCTTTTTGTGTTGAAAAATGTTTAAATGTTTTTAGTTTTTGTTCCGTTCGTTATAGTTAATAGTTAATAAAGTTTTATAATCTTACTTTGTTGGAGTGTTATCTATTTTTTTAAAAACGGGTGAATGGGGCCTTGAATCGGGTTATTGTCATGTGTGGGCTTTGGAAGTGTGCTGCTGCAGGATCGGACATTTCAAACTCAAATGCACGTTCTTTTTCTTACCTTTCCGAAGCATGGAGCGCAATAGCAGGCAGAGAAAGGGTGATGCACGTGTTGAACACTACCTGACCTGGCAAGTTGCTGGCAGTGCCTCCCCGCCCGCTCCTAAAAGAGGGCACACACACACCACCGCCCCGAGTACTTCACAAATCTTTAAAACACCATGCGCTTGTTCATGAGGCTTAAATGGTTTATCACCTCTTCTAGAACCCCTGCATCGACCCTCTGACGTTTCCTGGAAAAATTACCATGTAACACAATACCAAGCCCTGTCAGCTGAAACCCCCAAGGAATCGTGGGGCATATTATCAAGGGGGTTTATCTCCGCTTTTTTGGCTTTAAAAGCCATGAAAGCGGAGATAAAATTATCTCCCTATTACCAAGCTGTCGCTAACACCAGTTAGTGACAGCTAAAAGGAGATAGCGACCATCTTGGGCCCCGCTTTGCATGTCAGTGATACTTATCACTAATGACATGCAAAGTGCCGTACCAAGATGTTAGCGACTGGAAACAGTCCCTAACATCGCTATCTTCTATTACCAACTTTTGGAGATATTCGCGCTAAGCACGAATATCTCCAAAATCTAACACCTGCCCTGAGCAGTTCTTAGCCATGTTATCCAATGGGAGGTGGATAACATGGCTAAGAGCATTTGCTCGATAATACATGAATATCGCTGACTTTTCTGCGATAATAGCAAGGTTTATCTGCGATAAAAATCGCCGATGTGCGGCGATAATTTTTGTCTCTAAACAAGTTAGAGACAAAAATTATCGCTAGTTGTTCGTAATATGCCCCCGGGTTTTTGCTTGCAGAAATCGGGAGGCGGGAGACTAGCACTGAAATCAGTAGTCACACGCCTGAATCAGGAGGGTTGGCATGTCTGAATTCTCTACAGCTGGGGCCATAAACTACATCCGCAGGGGTAGGTGATAGCCTGGGACCAGCCTGGCATCTAAAATGGCTGCCGTGCACGACAAAATTGTGGCATTGGAAAAAAGGCAAGATGGTGCAGCCGCTGGAAGAGATGTATCAACATATATGAGCCTCCTCAGCCACCCTCAGGAAACATAGGGGATTAGGATACGTCTCCCGCACCCCCTTATACCTAGTAATTTAATTAACGAAGCACAAAATGGCGAATTCCCGTTTCGCTACCAGTTTGCGGCCCAGTTCGCGGCCCGTGAAGCGCTTCTACCGTGAAAAATCATTTTTTTTTTCTTTTCCCCACGGGACCCTTTAATAACCCCAACAACATTCCTAGGGGGTCAAGAGGGGGATACCTTGCCCCCTTTCATTAAATTCCCCCTTAGTTTTTCACCTCTTCTTCTCTCTCGATCCTACCGAGAGACAAGATGGCGGCCACTCCGGACTGTCACGCAGCAAAATAAAAAAAAGCTCACGCACAGCCGCTGGAAGAGATGTATCAACATATATCAGCCTCCTCAGCCACCCTCAGGAAACATAGGGGATTAGGATACGTCTCCCGCACCCCCTTATACCTAGTAATTTAATTAACGAAGCACAAAATGGCGAATTCCCGTTTCGCTACCAGTTTGCGGCCCAGTTCGCGGCCCGTGAAGCGCTTCTACCGTGAAAAATCATTTTTTTTTCCTTTTCCCCACGGGACCCTTTAATAACCCCAACAACATTCCTAGGGGGTCAAGAGGGGGATACCTTGCCCCCTTTCATTAAATTCCCCTTTCGTTTTTCACCTCTTCTTCTCTCTCGATCCTACCGAGAGACAAGATGGCGGCCGCTCCGGACTGTTTAGAATGTTGACAGACACCGTAGAGCCAATCAGCTTTCTGCGCGCAAAGTTCCGATAAGCGAAAAGTAAGCGGACCGGATCGCTGCCCGGAGCGCTGTTACAGATATATATCTTGATTTAAACGTTAATTTCTCAAAATCCACTGAAGCACATATATTGAGACCTAGCAAAGGCACATCGGGCTACCAGTCCCTACAATTTTGCCAAGTTTCGTGCAAATCCATTCAGCCGTTCGAGCTAAAAGTGAGGCCAAAGGCCCTATGGAAAAATGAATGGGAAAAACGCACTTTAAGAGGACACACCTTTGAGAAAAGCATACAGCTGAAACGCGTCAGGTGCCTCCAGCATGTGACCGCCTGAGCCAATTGCAATAAAAGCATCTTCTTTCAGGAACCGGGTCTTGGCGCACTTTTTCTTTGGATATATATATATATATATATATATATATATATATATATTCACTGAAAAAACCATAGGTTATAGACCATATATAGTTAGGAATTCGCATTTCCAAAACCTTATTTTACTCACACAAAACCATTGAAATTCCATATATAGTTAGTTTCACTTACTATATATCTCGCACCCGCAATCCACTGCTGATGATGTCACATATTACATCATTCATGACATGGTCAGTGACATCACTGATGACATCACTGATGACATCTCAAATGACATCACTGATGACATCACTGATGACATCTCATTTGACAATACTGATCACATCACTGATGATCTCATTCATGTGATAATACGATGAACCTCTTCAGACTCTAATATAACCTTAGATACAATCAGTGTAAACAGACACTCACAGACTGTCACTCATCCATGGAGTTACTCACACACCTAGTCAGTCATGCAAAGAATCAATCACACCTCCATTTCCTCAACTATACAGTTATACAAACCTTACTTATTCAAACATATACTAACACATATTTACTCTCTTATACAATCCCTGATACAAGTTCACAATGATCCATACAGCCACTCACACATTCACTGGCTCTTATGCACAGTTATTTATATATGTCAACTCTCACATGTACTGTAGTTTACATATGTACTTACTTTGACATGTAGCACTGAGATATCCATTCACTCACCAATACACTCATGCACACAGTCAACCGCCCATACAGCTGTTTCCACATGCACTTTTGAAACCATACATCTAGTGAATCAACTGCTCATACATCTATGCACAGAGTCATACACCTCCCAGCCACCCACACACACACTCAGTCTCCCATACAAATACTTGGGCAACCAATCAATAACCCATATAGTTACTCATATAGCTACTTATCAACACATGCAACAGTTTACAGAACAACAGACATAATGATGCACAAATTAACACAGTTTAGTCACTAACCCATGCACTCAGTGAGACACATTTAATCACTCACTCATACAGTCAGTCATGCACCTACTAAATCCTTCATCCAGACACTTATACATCCACTCATTCTTCAATATGTAAGACATATTTTAACTTTACAGAAACATACAGTCACTGGATGTTGTCATCAGTGATGTCATCAGTGATTTCATTTGAGATGTCATCAGTGATTTCACTGACCATGTCATGAATGATGTAATATGTGACATCATCAGCAGTGGATTGCGGGTGCGCGATATATAGTTAGTGAAACTAACTATATATGGAATTTCAATGGTTTTGTGTGAGTAAAATAAGGTTTTGGAAATGCGAATTCCTAACTATATATGGTCTATAACCTATGGTTTTTTCAGTGAATTTTCAAGGTTTTGTAAATGCTAATTCCTAACTATATATGGTCTATAACCTATGGTTTTTTCAGTGAATTTTCAAGGTTTTGTAAATGCTAATTCCTAACTATATATGGTCTATAACCTATGGTTTTTTCAGTGAATATATATATATACATACATATATAAACATATATCATCTGTATATCTATATAAATACAAACATAAATGCATGCATACATATACTTATATGCATACATATGCATGTTATTTACATGAAAGTTGAAAAAACACTAATAAAAGCAAAGCTAAAAAGCCACCTCATTACAAACAGAATGGCTTTAACTTAAACGAGGGCGAGATCTATTGCATTTTCAATGCTTGTTTACTTTGGTTCCATCAAGAAGGCATTCAGATGTGTGACACATTTGCCATAAATTCTGAATGTTAGCACTCTAGTTGCACATTAGATCACTGTAGTAAAGCTACTGCTCACCAGGGACGTCTGCTGCTGGTATTCAAAGTGCATGTTTCAGTCTGCATGTCAGAATTTTTTTAATGAAATTGAAGAGGGTTTGAGAAGTCACTCAAAATGTGCCCTAATTTTTCTTTCTGCAGCACTAATCATAATTCATATGGCAAAATATACCCCCTCATTTTGTTCCTTTTTAAATTAAATGTTTTAAGAGTTACCACTTTATTCCAATCAAGATGGCTTCAGGTGTGCCATACCTTTGTAATAAGTAGGACTGTTAGCGCTCTAGTTGTTCTTTAGAACACTCTGGGACATTCTGTCATTGGGCTATACTTGGGCTACATCTGGGTGATATTTGGGCTACATTTGGGCTCTTTTGTCTCTGGTGGCCATTTTGGGAGACTGCATGTCAGAATTTTTTAATGAAATAGAAGAGGATTTGAAAAGTCACTCAAAATGTGCCCTAATTTTTCTTTCTGCAGCACTAATAATACCTTCTATTGCATAATATACCCCTCATTTTGTTCCTTTTTAAATTAAATGTTTTAAGAGTTACCACTTTATTCCCATCACGATGGCTCCAGGTGTGCTATACCTTTGTAATAAGTAGGACTGTTAGCGCTCTAGTTGTTCTTTAGAACACTCTGGGACATTCTGTCATTGGGCTATACTTGGGCTACATCTGGGTGATATTTGGGCTACATTTGGGCTCTTTTGTCTCTGGTGGCCATTTTCGGAGACTGCATGTCAGAATGTTTTAATGAAATAGAAAAGGATTTGAGAAGTCACTCAAAATGTGCCCTAATTTTTCATTCTGCAGCACTAATCATACTTTCTATGGCAAAATATACCCCCTCGTGCTGTTTCTTTTTAAATTAAATGTTTTAAGAGTTACCACTTTATTCCAATCAAGATGGCTTCAGGTGTGCCATACCTTTGTAATAAGTAGGACTGTTAGCGCTCTAGTAGTTCTTTAGAACACTCTGGGACATTCTATCATTGGGCTATACTTGGGCTACATCTGGGTGATATTTGGGCTACATTTGGGCTCTTTTGTCTCTGGTGGCCATTTTGGGAGACTGCATGTCAGAATGTTTTAATGAAATAGAAAAGGATTTGAGAAGTCACTCAAAATGTGCCCTAATTTTTCATTCTGCAGCACTAATCATACTTTCTATGGCAAAATATACCCCCTCATGTTGTTTCTTTTTAAATTAAATGTTTTAAGAGTTACCACTTTATTCCAATCAAGATGGCTTCAGGTGTGCCATACCTTTGTAATAAGTAGGACTGTTAGCGCTCTAGTTGTTCTTTAGAACACTCTAGGAGGCTGCAGTAGAACACAAAGGAATCAACTGACAGTCTCTGTCCTTGTTGGATGTACATGTTTTACTGAGAATGTCAGACTTCATTTTCACATGACTGAGAAAGATAATGTGAATTTACAGAAAATATGCTTTCAGTTTAGCTTATAGATCCCCTTCCAAACCACTGTGGGAAAATCATGAGATATTAGTTTTCTTTCAAACAATATTCATGATATCACAGCAGAAGGTTTTTTCACATGGTAAAATCACCTTAGAACCCACCACAATTCCTAAAACGAGTATGGTACCATCAACAAATGATTTATAATGTAACTAAAGTCCTAAAACCCTCTATTAACTACAATGCTTTTTAATGAGGATCTATCATGTATATTGGTCCCAAGATGGCTGCCAACACTTCTTGGATGAAGTGCTGACAGCCAATCAGATCAGATGTGTGGTTCGGCTCCGCCCAGATATATATCTTTTTTTGAACCTAAATTACTCAAAATCCACTGGAGCACATATATTGAGACCTAGCAAAGGCACATCGGGCTAACAGCCCCTACAATTTTGCCAAGTTTCGTGCAAATCCATTCAGCCGTTCGAGCTAAAAGTGAGGCCAACCGCCCTATGGAAATTAACATGGGAAAAACGTGTTTTGGGACCCCCCTTTTTTCTCGGCCCCCCCTTGATGAAACCCCCCCAAATTGTCAGGGGCTGCTCAGAAACAAAATGTTCCATTTTCCTGAAAATTTCAGCCAATTCCATCCACAAACGCCAAAGTTATTAGACATAGAATTTTCAAAAATCCCATAGAGAAAAAATCCTAACTATATATACCTACTGGCGACCGCCAGTAGGTAATATATATATATATATATATATATATATATATATATATATATATATATATATATATATATATATATATATATATATATATATATATATATATATATATATATATATATATATATATATATATATATATATATATTTATATATATATATATATATATATATATATTCACTGAAAAAACCATAGGTTATAGACCATATATAGTTAGGAATTCGCATTTACAAAACCTTATTTTACTCACACAAAACCATTGAAATTCCATATATAGTTAGTTGCACTAACTATATATCGCGCACCCGCAATCCACTGCTGATGATGTCACATATTACATCATTCATGACATGGTCAGTGACATCACTGATGACATCACTGATGACATCTCAAATGACATCACTGATGACATCTCAAATGACATCACTGATGACATCACTGATGACATCTTATTTGACATTACTGATCACATCACTGATGATATCATTCATGTGATAATACGATGAACCTCTTCAGACTCTAATATAACCTTAGATACAATCAGTGTAAACAGACACTCACAGACTGTCACTCATCCATGGAGTTACTCACACACCTAGTCAGTCATGCAAAGAATCAATCACACCTCCATTTCCTCAACTATACAGTTATACAAACTTTACTTATTCAAACATATACTAACACATATTTACTCTCTAATACAATCCCTGATACAAGTTCACAATGATCCATACAGCCACTCACACATTCACTGGCTCTTATGCACAGTTATTTATATATGTCAACTCTCACATGTACTGTGTTTTACATATGTACTTACTTTGACATGTAGCACTGAGATATTCATTCACTCACCAATACACTCATGCACACAGTCAACCGCCCATACAGCTGTTTCCACATGCACTTTTGAAACCATACATCTAGTGAATCAACTGCTCACACATCTATGCAGAGAGTCATACACCTCCCAGCCACCCACACACACACTCAGTCTCCCATACAAATACTTGGGCAACCAATCAATAACCCATATAGTTACTCATATAGCTACTTATCAACACATGCAACAGTTTACAGAACAACAGACATAATGATGCACAAATTAAGACAGTTTAGTTACTAACCCATGCACTCAGTGAGACACATTTAATCACTCACTCATATAGTCAGTCATGCACCTACTAAATCCTTCATCCAGACACTTATACATCCACTCATTCTTCAATATGTAAGACATATTTTAACTTTACAGAAGCATACAGTCACTGGATGTTGTCATCAGTGATGTCATCAGTGATGTCATTTGAGATGTCATCAGTGATGTCATCAGTGATGTCACTGACCATGTCATGAATGATGTAATATGTGACATCATCAGCAGTGGATTGCGGGTGCGCGATATATAGTTAGTGAAACTAACTATATATGGAATTTCAATGGTTTTGTGTGAGTAAAATAAGGTTTTGGAAATGCGAATTCCTAACTATATATGGTCTATAACCTATGGTTTTTTCAGTGAATTTTCAAGGTTTTGTAAATGCTAATTCCTAACTATATATGGTCTATAACCTATGGTTTTTTCAGTGAATTTTCAAGGTTTTGTAAATGCTAATTCCTAACTATATATGGTCTATAACCTATGTTTTTTTCAGTGAATATATATATATATACATACATATATAAACATATATCATCTGTATATCTATATAAATACAAACATAAATGCATGCATACATATACTTATATGCATACAGATGCATGTTATTTACATGAAAGTTGAAAAAACACTAATAAAAGCAAAGCTAAAAAGCCACCTCATTACAAACAGAATGGCTTTAACTTAAAAGAGGGCGAGATCTATTGCATTTTCAATGCTTGTTTACTTTGGATCCATCAAGAAGGCATTCAGATGTGTCACACATTTGCCATAAATTCTGAATGTTAGCACTCTAGTTGCACATTAGATCACTGTAGTAAAGCTACTGCTCACCAGGGACGTCTGCTGCTGGTATTCAAAGTGCATGTTTCAGTCTGCATGTCAGAATTTTTTTAATGAAATTGAAGAGGGTTTGAGAAGTCACTCAAAATGTGCCCTAATTTTTCTTTCTGCAGCACTAATCATAATTCATATGTCAAAATATACCCCCTCATTTTGTTCCTTTTTAAATTAAATGTTTTAAGAGTTACAACTTTATTCCAATCAAGATGGCTTCAGGTGTGCCATACCTTTGTAATAAGTAGGACTGTTAGCGCTCTAGTTGTTCTTTAGAACACTCTGGGACATTCTGTCATTGGGCTATTCTTGGGCTACATCTGGGTGATATTTGGGCTACATTTGGGCTCTTTTGTCTCTGGTGGCCATTTTGGGAGACTGCATGTCAGAATTTTTTAATGAAATAGAAGAGGATTTGAAAAGTCACTCAAAATGTGCCCTAATTTTTCTTTCTGCAGCACTAATAATACCTTCTATTGCATAATATACCCCCTCATTTTGTTCCTTTTTAAATTAAATGTTTTAAGAGTTACCACTTTATTCCCATCACGATGGCTCCAGGTGTGCTATACCTTTGTAATAAGTAGGACTGTTAGCGCTCTAGTTGTTCTTTAGAACACTCTGGGACATTCTGTCATTGGGCTATACTTGGGCTACATCTGGGTGATATTTGGGCTACATTTGGGCTCTTTTGTCTCTGGTGGCCATTTTGGGAGACTGCATGTCAGAATGTTTTAATGAAATAGAAAAGGATTTGAGAAGTCACTCAAAATGTGCCCTAATTTTTCATTCTGCAGCACTAATCATACTTTCTATGGCAAAATATACCCCCTCATGTTGTTTCTTTTTAAATTAAATGTTTTAAGAGTTACCACTTTATTCCAATCAAGATGGCTTCAGGTGTGCCATACCTTTGTAATAAGTAGGACTGTTAGCGCTCTAGTTGTTCTTTAGAACACTCTGGGACATTCTGGCATTGGGCTATACTTGGGCTACATCTGGGTGATATTTGGGCTACATTTGGGCTCTTTTGTCTCTGGTGGCCATTTTGGGAGACTGCATGTCAGAATGTTTTAATGAAATAGAAAAGGATTTGAGAAGTCACTCAAAATGTGCCCTAATTTTTCATTCTGCAGCACTAATCATACTTTCTATGGCAAAATATACCCCCTCATGTTGTTTCTTTTTAAATTAAATGTTTTAAGAGTTACCACTTTATTCCAATCAAGATGGCTTCAGGTGTGCCATACCTTTGTAATAAGTAGGACTGTTAGCGCTCTAGTTGTTCTTTAGAACACTCTAGGAGGCTGCAGTAGAACACAAAGGAATCAACTGACAGTCTCTGTCCTTGTTGGGTGTACATGTTTTACTGAGAATGTCAGACTTCATTTTCACATGACTGAGAAAGATAATGTGAATTTACAGAAAATATGCTTTCAGTTTAGTTTATAGATCCCCTTCCAAACCACTGTGGGAAAATCATGAGATATTAGTTTTATTTCAAACAATATTCATGATATCACAGCAGAAGGTTTTTTTCACATGGTAAAATCACCTTAGAACCCACCACAATTCCTAAAACGAGTATGGTACCATCAACAAATGATTTATAATGTAACTAAAGTCCTAAAACCCTCTATTAACTACAATGCTTTTTAATGAGGTGCTATCATGTATATTGGTCCCAAGATGGCTGCCAAGACTTCTTGGATGAAGTGCTGACAGCCAATCAGATCAGATGTATGGTTAGGCTCCGCCCAGATATATATCTTTTTTTGAACCTAAATTACTCAAAATCCACTGGAGCACATATATTGAGACCTAGCAAAGGCACATCGGGCTAACAGTCCCTACAATTTTGCCAAGTTTCGTGCAAATCCATTCAGCTGTTCGAGCTAAAAGTGAGGCCAACCGCCCTATGGAAATTAACATGGGAAAAACACGTTTTGGGACCCCCCTTTTTTCTCGGCCCTACCTTGATGAAACCCACCCAAATTGTCAGGGGCTGCTCAGAAACAAAATGTTCCATTTTCCTGAAAATTTCAGCCAATTCCGTCCAAAAACGCCAAAGTTATTAGACATAGAATTTTCAAAAATCCCATAGAGAAAAAATCCTAACTATATATACCTACTGGCGACCGCCAGTAGGTAATATATATATATATATATATATATATATATATATATATATATATATATATATATATATATATATATATAATACCTACTGGCGGCCGCCAGTAGGTAGTTATAGTTAGGACCTAGTTTCCACAGGAAATCCGCAACATTCTATTGGGAATAACTTTGGAGCCGGTTGATGAATCTCCGCGAATTTCTCAAACAAGATGGCCCGCTCCGCTCCTTCCCTGAAAGTCTCGGGAAGATTTGTCAAGCGGGGGCCGAGAAAAAAGGGGTGTCCCAAAACGTGTTTTCCCCATGTTAATTTCCATAGGACGATTAAACACGGCTACAGCCAGAACCGCTGAACTGAATTACACCAATTTGGGGAAATGGTAGGGTCTGGTACGCAGATCACGCTTTTGTTTAAATGCTGTAAATCCCTCCGTATTTCCTGAGAAAATTAAAGTTGAAATAAATTATATATCTATAAGCGCGCACCGTGCGCGCACCTTGCCATGCACGAGCTTCATGCTGATTGGCTGCCACTGTCTGTCAACACTCCAAAACAGAAATTGATGGCAGTCTACTGAGGCACAAGAAAGCAGAAAAACAAAAGTGTAGAACTCAAAAAGGGGCAGGGTAGAAGCACCCTGACCCACTTTTTTTGGGGAGAAATCGCGGGGTGCGCGCACCCCGTGATTTTCACTAAAAAAAATATTTTTTTTGCCTTGGGGGTCCTTGTGGGAAACCCTGAGCAGGCCTAGGGGGTCAGGGTGCTTCTACCCTGCCCCCTTTTTGAGTTCTAAAACTTCTCGAGCACGAGCTGCAGGCTCATTGGCTTTCAACACTTCAAACCAGAAAGTGTTGGCAGCCATCTTGTGCTCGGTAGACTGAGGCACAAGAAAGCAGAAAAACAAACATGTAGAACACAAAAAGGGGGCAGGGTAGAAGCACCCTGACCCCCTAGGCCTGCTCATGGGGTCCCACAAGGACCCCCAAGGCCAAAAATGTTTTTTTTTAAAACCTGGTATATTAATTCAAAAATTACCCCCAGGGGGACCAAATTGTGGGGGCATAGTGATAAAGAAGGCAAAGCAACGCAGCCCTCTGGCACATACTGGAGACTCCTGGTGGGCTAGTTGCCTCCTAGGGACCCCCAATATGCAAGGGGAATTAGTTCCCCCTCTGCAAACATGCCTGGGGGCTGCGTTGCAGAGAGGTGTAAAAAGGGGCATAGCCTCATTACACCTCTCTGCAATGCAGCCCCCTGGTGCATACTGGAGGTTCCAGGTGGGCTAGTTGGCCCCCAGGGACCCCCAGTATGCAAGGGGAATTAGTACCCCCTCTGCAAACGCGCCCGGGGGCTGCGTTGCAGAGAGGTGTAAAAAAGGGTGTTGCCTCATTACACCTCTCTGCAATGCAGCCCCCTGGGGAATACTGGAGGTTCCTTATCTTATCTTATCTTAAGTGACATTTATAGAGCGCACTAACACCATAAGTTTCCTGGCGCTAGAGTACAGAGTGCGTGGAGTGTGAAGAGGCAGACTAACCGGTTTGGGTGAAGAGACTGGTTTTAAGGAGCTTCCTAAAATTAAGTAGAGAACAGCTAGACTTAATGGACAGGGGAAGAGGATTGCATAGTTTGGGGGCCAGGTGGACGAATCTGCGGCCACCAAACTTGTTTGTTTTGATTTTGGGGGCGACCAGCAGGTGGAGGTGAGCCGACCGGAGATTGCGCGCTGGTCGGTGCTGCTTAATCAGTGTTTTGAGGAAAACAGGGCTGGTACAGTGAAAAGACTTGAAAGTCAGGCAGCCCATCTTGAAGGCCGCCCTTTGTTCAACTGGCAGCCAATGCAATTTGTGCGCAGGGGGTTCGTGGACTGCCACTTTGGCATTTTGTGAATAAGTCTGGCCGCCTGGTTCTGCACGGTTTGAAGACGGCGGAGCAATGATTGTGGGAGTCCATGGTATAAAGAGTTCGAAAAGTCAAGGCGAGATAGTACCAGGGAGATGACAACCTGAATCAGTGCCGCATGTGGCAGTAGATGGGCTATTTTACGAATTTTACGAGGCTGGAACATGCATGCGAAAATCACAGCCCCTACTTGAGCCTTAAGAGAAAGCTCAGCGCCAATGACCACCCCTAGACTCTTCACCGAGCTGACAGGGGCGGGAGGGGGGCCCAACTCGATGGGCAGGAACTGGGGACCCCAGTGTACTAAACTATTCCCCGGGAGGAGAAGCTCAATTTTTCTGGGATTTATTTTCAGTTGATTGTGGTTCATCCACTGCTGGATGTGGATCATGACTGAATGGAAGCTGTTGACAGCATCAGGAGAGTCAAGAGGGAAGATGATCTGCAAATCATCGGCGTAATTAAACACTGTTTTATCCCACCTCTTGAGCGAATTAATCAGTGGCTGAAGGTATAAGTTGAACAAGAGGGGAGAGAGGGATGAGCCCTGAGGGATTCTGCAAGTCATGGGAGTCTTGGCAGCCGTAAAACGGCCCAGATGCACGGCTTGTGTTCTGCCGATGAGGAAGGACTCAATCCACTTGAGGGCAGGGCCCTGGATGCCGGCCTGTTCGACATGGTGGAGAAGGATATCATGGTTCACCGTGTCGAACGCGGATGACAGATCCAGGAGCACGAGGGCCTGGGGGGTCCCTACATCAGCGTTCCCCCTCAGGGCATCCAAAACTGCCAAGATGACGGCCTCGGTGGAGTGGGCCGGCCTAAAGCAGGCCTGATTAGGCTCAAGATAGCAGGAGCTCTCAACAAAGTTTGAGAGGCACCGAGTGACGTGGGCCTCGAGAAGCTTAGACAAGTAGGGCAGGAGGGATATAGGACGATAGTTGGTGAGGTTGGCAGGGTCCGCGCCAGGTTTCTTCAATAGAGGCACTAAAATGGCCTCCTTGAAGGAACGGGGAACCGTGCCAGTATTGAGGAAAGCATTCAGCAGGGGTAGTATATGATCTGGTAGTTAGAGGCAGACGTCCCGGAGGACCGAGGGAGGGCAACAGTCATTGGGAGAACCTGATTTGACCCGGGCCACGAGCTCAGCTAAGGTGTTGGGGTCAAGGGTAGGAAACTGGGTGAAAGATAGTAGGTTATTGAGAGAGGTTTCTGAGGGCTGCTCATGGGTGAGGGGGGAATGGAGTCCTTAATTTTGGCAATTTTCTCGATAAAGAAAGAATTAAGGGCGTTGCAAGTCTCTTGATTTGGAGTCTGAGGTGGTAGAGTTCTATCATCCGTGGTAAGTTCATTCATAATCTTGAACACTCCCTTCGATTTATTATGAGCAGACAAAATTCGGTCGGAGACATGTGCAGATTTAGCCGAAGAAATCCCCCTTTTATATTCTTTGCGAGCTGCCGCGAAGAGCAGTCTATCTGTGTCGGCATAGTTGCGTGTCCAGATTCGTTCCAGCTGACGCAACTTCAGTTTGTGTTCTTTAAGATCGCTGGAGAACCATCTGTGTGAGTTACTATGTCTGGTACGTGGGAATTTGGTTAAGGGGCGAATTGGTTACTGGCCGTCTTTAGCCAGTTACAGATGTCGCCTTCCATTGCATCAATATTGGCATGGGTGTTGGTGGCAGGTCGAGTATTGGCCAGGGCCGCGAGAAAGCCTTGGGAGTCGTAGGAACTCCATTTACGCGATAATCCACCTGCCATAATGGGGGCCGTGACCCTGCCGCTGCCAGTAATGGTGGTATCAATTAAATAGTGATCCGACCAGACACATAGGGAGATGAGTGGCTGAGATAGCACTAGGTCATGAATCCAGATGTGATCAAGGGTTCGACCCTTGATGTGGGTGGGCACGGAAATTTGTTGGGCTTTGGTGGTCCCTGGGGGCTAGTTGGCCCCCAGGGACCCCCTGTATGCAAGGGGAATTAGTTCCCCGTCTGCAAACGCCTCAGGGGACTTCGTTGAAGAGAGGTGTAAAGCCATTTTTTTTTTTTATATTAAAAATATGTAATGTAATTTAAAAAATAAATATCTCAAAATAAATAATTTAAAATAATGTAGTAAATCAGTATAAAAATATAACAATTATTACATTAAAAAAATTTCATTTACAAAACCATTGGAATTCACTGAAAAAAACATAGGTTTCAGCCACGTTATAGTTAGGAATTACCATTTAAAAAACCTTTGAAATTCACTTAAAAAACCATAGGTTTCACACACGTTATAGTTAGGAATTAGCATTTTAAAAACCTTTGAAATTCACTGAAAAAACCATAGGTTTCACACCAGTTATAGTTAGCTAGTCATTTTACTCATACAAAACCTATGAAATTCCCGTTATAGTTAGTTCAGCTAACCATAACTCGCGCACCCGCAATGCACTGCTGATGATGTCACATATTACATCACTCATGACATGGTCAGTGACATCACTCATGACATTACTGATGACATCTCAAATGAAATCCCTGATCCTTGTGGCAGACCTCCTCTCCTTTGATACACACGATCAAAAATAGAAAGTAACATTTTCAAAAAAATGGAGATACCAATTCCAGTTAGAATAACCTATTCAGTATTTCAAAAATCTACATACATATCCAGTCATTCACTAACAGTTCTATAAGGGCACTCATACAAGTACTCACTCATCATATGTACTCATGCACCTATACATCTTATTACACACCGACATTCAGCTATAGAGTTCCTCAGACATGCAAATAAACTATCAAACATCCATTTACTTGCATATACAGCTATACACCCACCACTACACTAATTTGTACAGAATCGTACACATACTTACTCTCTAAAACAATCACTTATAGAAACACATAATTATTTATACAGGAACTCTTACAATCTCTCGCTCTCACATCTACTCATTTATATACATCAATACTCACCTATACTAGTTTAAAACATATGTAGTTACTCATAAAGATACTTTTGAGACAGTCATTCACTGACACACTCACTAACACACCCATACACACACTCATCCACCTATAAAGTCCTGCACACATGCTGTCTTCAAAACACATACGAACACTGAGTCAGACATTGATGCATCTGTGCTCCCCACCAAACCATACAGACACTCATTCTGATACTTAAAAAACAACTATAAACCCATATACACACTCATGTAGCTACTCACCACCCCATGCAGCCACTTATATACAAAGTGAGACACTGATACAGATATTTAAATATTTAAAGATTACTCGCTAATACATCTATTCACTAAGATATACTTAATAAGTCAGTTATACAATCAATTTTACAAAAAAACAACCATTTAGAGACTTATTTACCCATTCAAGTTCAAGTTCAGAAATTTGTATAGCGCACTACTCACCCAGAGGGTCTCAAGGCGCTTGGGTGAGGGTGCGTGCATTACTTATCGAATAGCCAGGTTTTTAGCTGCTTTCTAAAGGAGAGGTGGTTCTGTGTAAGGCGGAGGTGAGTGGGGAGAGAATTCCAGGTTTTGGCCGCTAAGTAGGAGAAAGATCTTCGTCCCATGGTGGATCTATTGATGCGTGGAATTGCCGCAAGGGCTTGATCGGATGAACGTAGTTGGCGGGTGGGTGTGTAGAAGGACAGTCGTTTGTTGAGGCATTCGGGTCCTATGTCGTAGAGGGCCTTGTGTGCGTGGGTGAGGAGATGGAACGTTACTCTGTTGTTGACGGGAAGCCAGTGGAGATCTTTCAGGTGACCGGAAATGTGGGCTTGACGGGGAATGTCGAGTATGAGTCTGGCTGAGGCGTTTTGAATGCGTTGTAGTTTTTTCTGTAGTTTGGCTGTGGTTCCGGCGTAAAGGGTGTTTCCATAATCTAGTCGGCTAGTGACTAATGCGTGGGTGACTGTTTTTCTTGTTTCGGTGGGGATCCAGTGGAAGATTTTTTGAGCATGCGTAGGATGTTGGA
Source organism: Lissotriton vulgaris (assembly GCF_964263255.1). NCBI lineage: Eukaryota > Metazoa > Chordata > Amphibia > Caudata > Salamandridae > Lissotriton > Lissotriton vulgaris. The sequence goes on from NC_141691.1 coordinate 1,320,878,276, forward strand.
GCATGATGATGTAACGGCGTTGACTTGTCTGGTCATTGAGAGGGAGGAGTCTAGGATGAAGCCCAGGTTCCGAGCGGGATCTATGGGTATGGTTGCTGTACCTAGAGCCAGTGGCCACCATGAGTCGTCCCAAGCAGAGGGGGACGATCCTAAGATGAGGACTTCTGTTGTGTCTGACTTTAGTTTTAAACGGCTGTTCTTCATCCATTCGGCTACTTCTTTCATTCCTTCGTGTAGATTGGTTTTGGCGGTGTTGGGGTCTTTGGTGAGGGAGAGGATTAGCTGGGTGTCGTCAGCGTATGAGATGATGTTGAGGTCGAGTTGTCGTGCGATGGTTGCGAGGGTACTCATGTACACGTTGAAGAGGGTGGGACTGAGTGATGATCCTTGTGGTACGCCGCAGATGACTTCGGTGGCCTCTGATTTGAATGGGGGAGGCGGACTCTTTGTGTTCTTCCGGCGAGGAACAAGATGATCCAGTCCAAGGCTTTTCCTTGTATTCCTACGTTGTTGAGGCGTTGTATGAGGGTGTTATGGCACACTGTGTCGAAGGCGGCGGAGAGGTCAAGTAGGATGAGGGCAACTGATTCTCCCTTGTCCAGTAGCGTTCAGGTGTCATCCGTAGCAGCAATGAGGGCGGTTTCGGTGCTGTGTTTGGCTCGAAGCCGGACTGTGAGGGGTCGAGTGAATTGTTGGATTCAAGGAAGGCGGCGAGCTGGCTATTGACGGCTTTCTCGATGACTTTGGCCGGGAAGGGGAGGAGTGAGATGGGGCGGTAGTTCTTGAGTTCAGAGGGGTCCGCTGTGGGTTTCTTCAGAAGGGCGCTGAGTTCAGCATGTTTCCAGCTTTCTGGGAAGGTAGCGGAGTTGAGGGAGCAGTTGATGACATCGCGGAGATGGGGTGCGATGATGGAGTCTGCTTTGTTGAAAATGTGGTGTGGGCATGCGTCAGTTGGTGAACCTGAATGGATAGAGTTCATCAGACGGATGGTGTCTTCAGTAGTAATTGGGTTCCAGGTAGGCATGGGCGGAAAATCCGTTCCGCTCGCGGATTTTGCGGATTTTCGGGAAATCCGCAATCCGCGAGATTTGCGAATTTCCCGCAAAATCCGCAAATCCGCGAGCAGCGGATTTTGCTCGCACTGCTCGCACTGTTCGCGTGAGTTCGCACCCCGCGAATAAGTGCAAAATTGCAGAAATACGATCTTAGCAAAACTGAAAGTAACTACTTACCAGGTTCAAAAGTTCAGGCACATCATTAGTAGCCATTTCCTGTAGTGCTTCCTGAGGGGCCCCTCCAGAGTTCAGTTGCCAGTTGAAACTATTATGTGACCCTGTTCTGAACCTCAGAATAGTTACACATATGCCACAAAGGTCCTGAATTACAGCTAAGGGAGACAAGCAGGAGCCAGGCTGGAAGTTAAAATCCATTAAACAGCCCCTAATTCATTATTGTCAGTTGGGGCAGGGCAGGTGTTGTAACTAATTTTGCAACAATGAAAGCACTTAGCAAGTGCAAAAGATCACTAATCAGGGCGCACTAAGGAAGCAGGTGCCAGCTAAAAAAATATTCTGTGACACATTAATCAGCCCCAAATTAATTCAGGTCACTTGAGGCAGGGAAGGTGTGCTTTGCTTTGCCGAAAATAATGTACACTGGACAACCAGAGGGTGTGGTGATGAAACAGAGGGTGGCATGGGTGGGCCAGAGGGTGGCATGAGTAGTCAGAGAGTGGCAGTGGTGACAGAGAGTGGCAGTGATGAAGAAGAGTGTCCCAAACAGGCTGGACACGTAGAAACAACAAGTTCGCGAAACTTGCGACCCGACAGGTAAGTTCACAAATTGCGAAATTGTAAAAACCCTCGCGAACTGGCAGAAACACGGGCGAACACAAAAAAAAAAAAATCCGCAAATTCGCGGGAATTCGCGGATTTTGCGGATTGCGAATCCGCAAATCCGCAAAATTCGCGAACGCGAGATCCGCAAAATTCGCTCATGCTTAGTTCCAGGCGCAGAGGTTTTGAGAGTGCTGTTTTGGTTCGGAGGTGGGTGGAGTGGGTTGTTCTTCGGATAGGTTTCCAAAGCTGTTATGAATGTCGATGATTTTATTGTGGAAGAAAGAGGATAGGGAGTCGCAGAGGTCTTGGGAGGGAGTGATGTCGTTGGAGCCGGCGGTGGGGTTGGTAAATTCTTTGACGATGTTGAATAGTTCCTTGCTGTTTTGGGCGTTATTGTCGAGTCGATCCTTGAATGCTGATTTTTTGGTGGATCTGATCAATTGGTGGTGTTTGCGGATGGCGTCCTTGAAGGTGGTCAGGTTGTTAGTGGTTGGGTATTTTTCTCCAGGTTTTCTCGAGGGTACGACATAACTTCTTGGATTTATTAGGGTCATCGTTGAACCAGGTGGCCTTTTTGTTACCTTGTTTGATCTGATGGTTTTTAAAGGGTGCTAATTCGTCAGCGCTGTGGGTGATCCATTGTGTGAGTGGCAGCTTGGTTTGGGTCCGATGATATGGCGGGGGGGTTTTGGTTAAGCGATGTGAAGAGTTGGTCTGTGGTGATTTTGTTCCAGTTTCTTCGAGGAATAGGTTGTGGTGGGATGTGGGTCGTGGTCTTTTTGTAGCTGAAGTGAACTCATCTGTGGTCCGTCCGATGGAGAGCTGTGGTGTGATTGAAGGAGATGTGTTTGCTGGAGGTGAAGATAGGGTGGAGCGTGTGTCCGGCGAGGTGGGTGGGGGTGTCAACAAGTTGTTTGAGTCCGAGATTGGCCAGGTTGTCCAGAAGGGTGGTGGTGTTGTTGTCGCATTTCTTTTCCAGGTGGAAGTTAAGGTCTCCCAGTAGAATGTAGTTCTCGGAGGTGAGGGCATGTGGGCTGATGAAGTCAGTGATGTCTTCATTGAATTGTGTGTGGGTTCCTGGTGGTCTGTAGATGAGGGTGCCTCTAAGTGTGGTCTTGGGGTCGGTGTGGAGCTGGAAGTGAAGGTGTTTGGCGGTCGCGAGGTTATCGTCGGAGTTGGTCGTGATTCGGATGTTGTTTTTATGGACGATGGCGATGCCTCCTACTGTTTGGTTGGTGCGGTCCTTTCGGATGATCTTGTAGCCGTCCGGGATGGCTATGGCGATGTTGGGGGCTGAGGAGGCGTTCATCCAGGTTTCTGTAAGGAAGGCGACGTCCGGTGAAGTAGTGTCGAGTAGGTCCCAGAGTTCAGTGGCATGTTTGTGGATCGATCGGGTGTTCAGCAGGATACACTTCAGGTGGTTCGAGACGGAGTTTTGTTTGGAGGGGGAGGAGCTGGCATGGGTGCTGATGCAGGCGAACTTGCATGAGTGGCATGTGAATGGTCCGTGGGTAAGTCCTGGGGTAGCTACACAGCATTGTGGAGAGCATCCGGGGTTAAGGGCGAGGAGAGTAGCGGCGTCATATGTTAAGTGAGTGGGGTGGGTTTTGCGAGGGTAGGGGGTCTGGCGCTGGGCGCGGTCCATGCGTGGACGGGCGTAGACGGGCTTACCTTTGGCGCAACTTCGGCACGCATACGGCACGACCGCTGTGCGTGAACGCTGCGCGGGAAAGCATCTGTCATAAATGGTAGGGGAGGGGCGAGGGAGGATCAGCTGGGAGGCGATAGCGGGGTGGAGATCTGGGCAAGGGAGGCACCACAACAACAACAAAATGGCCGCAGGCCGAAAACGAAACCTGAATGGGACACAGACAACGCGATGTCAATGGCAGTGGCACATGTACATTCAAGCACAAAATGTTTCTACAGGCAGCACATCAAATTTTCTAATCTTAAACAAGCGCTCTATGGCAATCTAGGGCAGAGGTCTGATTATGGTATGCAGTATAGTTTCAATGGATTCACGAAGCAAAAGCAATGTGCAGCACGGCAATCTAGGGCTGCGATGTTGTCAAAGGCGAGGAGGCAGGCAATACTCTAGCGCTACAATACCACGTTTCTTGTGGGTCAGGGAGCTGGAGCTGCGTGTGGAGTGGCCGCTGCTGATGGATTCAGAGCGGTCACAGCGCGACCAGCGGTAGAGCGGCCTTACACTATCAGTGGGAGGGAGGATCAGCTGGGAGGCGGTAGCGGGGCGGAGATCCGGGCAACAGGGGCACCACAACAACAACAAAATGGCCGCAATCCGAAAACGAAACCTGAATGGGACACAGACAACGCAATGTCAATGGCAGTGGCACATGTGCATTCAAGCACAAAATGTTTCTACAGGCAGCACATCAAATTTTCTAATCTTAAACAAGCGCTCTATGACAATCTAGCGCAGAGGTCCAATTATGGTATGCAGTATAGTTTCAATGGATTCACGAAGCAAAAGCAATGTGCAGCACGGCAATCTAGTGCTGCGATGTTGTCAAAGGCGAGGAGGCAAGCAATACTCTAGCACTACGATACCACGTTTCTTGTGGGTCAGGGAGCCGGAGCTGCATGTGGAGCGGCCGCTGCTGATGGATTCAGAGCGGTCACCCATTCAATCTTCCATCGACCTTTAGATATACATATATAAAAAATATTTATTTATTTTTCAGAAAGAGACACATTCACTGGATGATGTCATCATTGATGTCATCAGGGATGTCATTTGAGATGTCATCAGTGATGTCATGAGTGATGTCACTGACCATGTCATGAGTGATGTCATATGTGACGTCATCAGCAGTGCATTGCGGGCGCGCAAGTTATAGTGAGCTGAACTAACTATAACATGGGAATTTCATAGGTTTTGTATGAGTAAAATGACCAGCTAACTATAACTGGTGTGAAACCTATGGTTTTTTCAGTGAATTTCCAAGGTTTTTAAAATGGTAATTTGTAACTATAACGTGTGTGAAACCTATGTTGTTTTCAGTGAATTTGCAAGGTTTTTTAAATGCTAATTCCTAACTATAACTTGGCTGTAACCTATGTTTTTTAAGTGAATATATATATAATATATATATATATATATATATATATATATATATATATATATATATATATATATATATATATATATATATATATATATATATATATATATATAATTATATATATATATATATATTCACTGAAAAAAACATATATTATAGACCATATATAGTTAGGAATTCGCATTTACAAAACCTTATTTTACTCACACAAAACCATTGAAATTCCATATATAGTTAGTTGCACTAACTATATATCGCGCACCCGCAATCCACTGCTGATGATGTCACATATTACATCATTCATGACATGGTCAGTGACATTACTGATGACATCACTGATGACATCTCAAATGACATCACTGATGACATCACTGATGACAACATCCAGTGACTGTATGTTTCTGTAAAGTTAAAATATGTCTTACATATTGAAGAATGAGTGGATGTATAAGTGTCTGGATGAAGGATTTAGTAGGTGCATGACTGACTGTATGAGTGAGTGATTAAAAGTGTCTCACTGAGTGCATGGGTTAGTGACTAAACTGTCTTAATTTGTGCATCATTATGTCTGTTGTTCTGTAAACTGTTGCATGTGTTGATAAGTAGCTATATGAGTAACTATATGGGTTATTGATTGGTTGCCCAAGTATTTGTATGGGAGACTGAGTGTGTGTGTGGGTGGCTGGGAGGTGTATGACTCTGTGCATAGATGTGTGAGCAGTTGATTCACTAGATGTATGGTTTCAAAAGTGCATGTGGAAACAGCTGTATGGGCGGTTGACTGTGTGCATGAGTGTATTGGTGAGTGCATGGATATCTCAGTGCTACATGTCAAAGTAAGTACATATGTAAAACACAGTACATGTGAGAGTTGACATATATAAATAACTGTGCATAAGAGCCAGTGAATGTGTGAGTTGCTGTATGGATCATTGTGAACTTGTATCAGGGATTGTATAAGAGAGTAAATATGTGTTAGTATATGTTTGAATAAGTAAAGTTCGTATAACTGTATAGTTGAGGAAATGGAGGTGTGATTGATTCTTTGCATGACTGACTAGGTGTGTGAGTAACTCCATGGATGAGTGACAGTCTGTGAGTGTCTGTTTACACTGATTGTATCTAAGGTTATATTAGAGTCTGAAGAGGTTCATCGTATTATCACATGAATGATATCATCAGTGATGTGATCAGTAATGTCAAATGAGATGTCATCAGTGATGTCATCAGTGATGTCATTTGAGATGTCATCAGTGATGTCATTTGAGATGTCATCAGTGATGTCATCAGTGATGTCACTGACCATGTCATGAATGATGTAATATGTGACATCATCAGCAGTAGATTGCGGGCGCGCGATATATAGTTAGTGCAACTAACTATATATGGAATTTCAATGGTTTTGTGTGAGTAAAATAAGGTTTTGTAAATGCGAATTCCTAACTATATATGGTCTATAACCTATGGTTTTTTCAGTGAATTTTCAAGGTTTTGTAAATGCTAATTCCTAACTATATATGGTCTATAACCTATGGTTTTTTCAGTGAATTTTCAAGGTTTTGTAAATGCTAATTCCTAACTATATATGGTCTATAGCCTATGGTTTTTTCAGTGAATATATATATATATATACATACATATATAAACATATATCACCTGTATATCTATATAAATACAAACATAAATGCATGCATACATATACTTATATGCATACAGATGCATGTTATTTACATGAAAGTTGAAAAAACACTAATAAAAGCAAAGCTAAAAAGCCACCTCATTACAAACAGAATGGCTTTAACTTAAACGAGGGCGAGATCTATTGCATTTTCAATGCTTGTTTACTTTGGTTCCATCAAGAAGGCATTCAGATGTGTCACACATTTGCCATAAAATCTGAATGTTAGCACTCTAGTTGCACATTAGATCACTGTAGTAAAGCTACTGCTCACCAGGGACGTCTGCTGCTGGTATTCAAAATGCATGTTTCAGTCTGCATGTCAGAATTTTTTTAATGAAATAGAAGAGGATTTGAGAAGTCACTCAAAATGATCCCTAATTTTTCTTTCTGAAGCACTAATCATACTTTCTATGGCAAAATTAACCCCCTCATGTTGTTCCTTTTTAAATTGAGTGTTTTAAGACTTACCACTTCATTCCAATCAAGATGGCTTCTGGTGTGCCATACTTTTGTCATAAGTAAGACTGTTAGCGCTCTAGTTGTTCTTTAGAACACTCTGGGACATTCTGTCATTGGGCTATACTTGGGGTACATCTGGGTGATATTTGGGCTACATTTAGGCTCTTTTGTCTCTGGTGGCCATCTTGGGAGACTGTATGTCAGAATTTTTTAATGAAATTGAAGAGGGTTTGAGAAGTCACTCAAAATGTGCCCTAATTTTTCTTTCTGCAGCACTAATCATAATTCATATGGCAAAATATACCCCCTCATTTTGTTCCTTTTTAAATTAAATGTTTTAAGAGTTACCACTTTATTCCAATCAAGATGGCTTCAGGTGTGCCATACCTTTGTAATAAGTAGGACTGTTAGCGCTCTAGTTGTTCTTTAGAACACTCTGGGACATTCTGTCATTGGGCTATACTTGGGCTACATCTGGGTGATATTTGGGCTACATTTGGGCTCTTTTGTCTCTGGTGGCCATTTTGGGAGACTGCATGTCAGAATTTTTTAATGAAATAGAAGAGGATTTGAAAAGTCACTCAAAATGTGCCCTAATTTTTCTTTCTGCAGCACTAATAATACCTTCTATTACATAATATACCCCCTCATTTTGTTCCTTTTAAATTAAATGTTTTAAGAGTTACCACTTTATTCCCATCGCGATGGCTCCAGGTGTGCTATACCTTTGTAATAAGTAGGACTGTTAGCGCTCTAGTTGTTCTTTAGAACACTCTGGGACATTCTGTCATTGGGCTATACTTGGGCTACATCTGTGTGATATTTGGGCTACATTTGGGCTCTTTTGTCTCTGGTGGCCATTTTGGGAGACTGCATGTCAGAATGTTTTAATGAAATAGAAAAGGATTTGAGAAGTCACTCAAAATGTGCCCTAATTTTTCATTCTGCAGCACTAATCATACTTTCTATGGCAAAATATACCCCCTCATGATGTTTCTTTTTAAATTAAATGTTTTAAGAGTTACCACTTTATTCCAATCAAGATGGCTTCAGGTGTGCCATACCTTTGTAATAAGTAGGACTGTTAGCGCTCTATTTGTTCTTTAGAACACTCTAGGAGGCTGCAGTAGAACACAAAGGAATCAACTGACAGTCTCTGTCCTTGTTGGATGTACATGTTTTACTGAGAATGTCAGACTTCATTTTCACATGACTGAGAAAGATAATGTGAATTTACAGAAAATATGCTTTCAGTTTAGCTTATAGATCCCCTTCCAAACCACTGTGGGAAAATCATGAGATATTAGTTTTCTTTCAAACAATATTCATGATATCACAGCAGAAGGTTTTTTCACATGGTAAAATCACCTTAGAACCCACCACAATTCCTAAAACGAGTATGGCACCATCAACAAATGATTTATAATGTAACTAAAGTCCTAAAACCCTCTATTAACTACAATGCTTTTTAATGAGGTGCTATCATGTATATTGGTCCCAAGATGGCTGCCAACACTTCTTGGATGAAGTGCTGACAGCCAATCAGATCAGATGTGTGGTTAGGCTCTGCCCAGATATATATCTTTTTTTGAACCTAAATTACTCAAAATCCACTGGAGCACATATATTGAGACCTAGCAAAGGCACATCGGGCTAACAGTCCCCCCAAAGTTTCGTGCAAATCCATTCAGCCGTTCGAGCTAAAAGTGAGGTCATCCGCCCTATGGAAATTAACATGGGAAAAACGCGTTTCGGGACCCCCCTTTTTTCTCAGCCCCCCCTTGTTGAAACCACCCCAAATTGTCAGGGGCTGCTCAGAAACAAAATGTTCCATTTTCCTGAAAATTTCAGCCAATTCCGTCCACAAACGCCAAAGTTATTAGACATAGAATTTTCAAAAATCCCATAGAGAAAAAATCCTAACTATATATACCTACTGGCGACCGCCAGTAGGTAATATATATATATATATATATATATATATATATATATATATATATATATATATATATATATATATATATATATATTACCTACTGGCGGTCGCCAGTAGGTAGTTATAGTTAGGATAATTTTCAATGTTAAATCTCAACATTCTATTTTGAATAACTTTGGCGCCGGTTGACGAATCTGCCTGAAATTTTCAGGAAAATGGTCTCATGGCGGTCCGGTCCTTCCCTGAAAGTTTGGGGGGATTCGTCAAGCGGGGGCCGAGATAAAAGGGGGGTCCCAAAACGCGTTTTCCCCATGTTAATTTCCATAGGGCGGTCGATTTCACTTTTAGCCCGAACGGCTGAATGGATTTCCACCAAACTTGGCAAAATTGTAGGGACTGGTAGCCCGATGTGCCTTTGCTATGTCTCAAGATATGTGCTCCAGTGGATTTTGAGTAATTTAGGTTCAAAAAAATATATATATCTATAGGCGCTCTCCCGTGCGCGCACCGGAGTGCGCTCCAGGCGCGACACGCGACTTGCGCGCAGGAAGCTGATTGGCTCTCAGTTGTCTGTAAACATTCTAAACAGTGCGGAGCGGCCGCCATCTTGTGTCTCGGTAAAATCGAGACACAAGGGGTTTGAAAAAAAAAGGGGCAAATGACCATAAGGGGGAAGAGTAGACCCCCTCTGACCCCCTAGGTTTGATGTAGGGACTAAAATAGGGTCCTGCAGGGCATTAAAATTTTTTTTTCGTTTTGCGCGGGGGAAGCGCATGGTACGCGCACCGGCGAAGCACGGGGAAAATCCAGGACCATATTTATGAAGGCCTTGCGCTGTTAGTTTTGCGCTTCCTGTGCGTCAATTTTTGTGACGCACCAGCGGTGTAAAAAAATGCGCATTGTTATGCAATATTTAAAAAGTGACGCATCTATCTAGATGCGTCACTTTTTAAATATAGTGCAACGAGGTACATTTTATTACACTGCTGGTGTTATGCGTCACTTTTCTGTGCGCACTCCTTATGACATTCCAGATGTGTCATATTTAATGTATGACGAATCATGTTGCAAGGAGTTACAGATACGTCAGTATTTCTGACATATCTGTAAACATAAAAGTGATGCGAGGCAGGTGCAAGATTTTGACGCAACAGCATCCTAAAAGTGACGCAGAGAAATCTTATAGATTTCAGTACGTCGTTATTACCAAGCTTTTTGCGGGGGAATGCCCCCTTTGCATACATTATACCTGATGCAGATACAATATGGCGCAGAGTTTTAAAAAGTGACCCATGTACCTAGATGCGTCACTTTTTAAAAATAGCGTCAGGTATAATGCATGCAGAGGGGGTGTTCTCCCGCAAAAAGCTTTGTAATAGCGACGCAGTGAAATCTTTGAGATTTCACTGCGTCAGTTTTAGGATGCTGTTGCGTCAAAATCTTGTGCCTGCTTTACAGCAGGTGTTAGACTGAGGCAAGACCTTTCATATGCTGCTTTCCCCATTTGAAAGGACACATTACTGGAGTTGCGTCACTTTTGTGACGCACTCCAGCAATGCGTTACTTGGAATGTCATAAGGAGTGCGCACAGAAAAGTGACGCATTGCACCAGTAGTGTAAAAAAATGTGCCTCGTTGCGTTATATTTAAAAAGTGAGGTATCTAGGTAGATGGGTCACTTTTTAAAATCAAGCGCCACATTATATCTGCGTGAGGTATAATGCATGCAGAGGGGGTGTTCTCCCACTAAAAGCTTTGTAATAGCGACGCAGTGAAATGTTTGAGATTTCACTGTGTCACTTTTAGGATGCTGTTGCATCCTTTAAATATAGTGCAACGAGGCACATTTTATTACACTGCTGGTGTGATGCGTCACTTTTCTGTCCACAGTCCTTATGACATTCCAGATGTGTCATATTTAATGTATGACGAATCATGTTGCAAGGAGTTACAGATACGTCAGTATTTCTGACATATGTGTAAACATAAAAGTGATGCGAGGCCGGCGCAAGATTTTGACGCAATAGCATCCTAAAAGTGACGCAGAGAAATCTCATAGATTTCAGTACGTTGTTATTACCAAGCTTTTTGCGAGGGATTGCCCCCTCTGCATACATTATACCTGATGCAGATACAATATGGCGCAGAGTTTTAAAAAGTGACCCATGTACCTAGATGCGTCACTTTTTAAAAAATAGTGTCAGGTATAATGCATGCAGAGGGGGTGTTCCTTGCAAAAAGCTTGGTAATAATGACGCAGTGCGTCACTTTTAGGATGCAGTTGCGCCAAAATCTTGCGCCTGCTTCACAGCAAACCTTTCACATGGTTCTTTTTCCATGTGAAAGGACACATTACTGGAGTTGCGTCACTTTTGTGACGCACTCCTGCAATGCGTTACTTTTGTGTTTACAGATATGTCAGAAATACTGACATATCTGTAACTCCTTGCGAATTGATTAGTCATATATTAAATATGACATATCTGGAATGTCATAAGGAGTGCGTCCAGAAAAGTGACGCATCGCTATTTTCACGTAGCGATGCGTCACTTTTCAGAAATGAGGCCTCCAGTTTATTCACTGTGTCATAACTTTCTTTTCTAACACTCACCTTCTTTCATTCCTCCTACTTCACTTCCTTTCACCTCTCATACCTTTCTGTTCTTTCTTACTCATTCTCCTTTCAATTATCAATGCACTATATTTCACTTACTCTTCATTTTTTAAGATTATAGCTCTTTGATGAGAATTGGAGGTAGTTCTGAAAAGAACTTTTGGTTTTCTTCTTTTACCTGAACAGGAACAAAAACAGGGAATAGAAACTGCTCAACAGGAGCAAAAAGAAAAGAAAGAAATTAGGGGTGGGAAGGGCAGTGATGGTTCTCCAATGCCCGAACCATGAGCAGGACACTTTGCTCCCCATAGGTGAGGAGTTGATTGCAGTATCTGCATCTGACGACCCCATGGTTGAATGCAGGTTGAATGTTTGCTACCTGCCCCTGAGATTGTTCTCTTCCAGAAGAAGTTGCTCCTCCTGTTGATGTAGAGGCCCCATCTCTGGGAACCTCCTGTGCCAGAGCCCTGACACTTTCCCGGGCAAAATTCTGGGGGTGCCTCCTCTCCACATGGCGAATCATGGTGAAGTTGTCAAAAGAGTATTTTTTTGGGGGGTTACCCCGTGACAGGACCTGTTTGCAGATCCTGCACTCTACTTTTGGTGCATTCACCTTCTTCTGGCCTGCTGGAAACTTAAAAAATTTCCAGATGAAATGTTCCTTCACCTTTGGGGTAGGAGGCTCTTCATCAATGAAATCATTGGAGTCATCTTCACTGCTGGATGGTCTGGCAGCCATGATGAATCCAGGAATATGGAGCAGCAAAAAAGGCAGGTCTTTCAGTCACAAAAGTGAAAGAAGAAGTGAAGGAAATGGGTGGGGATTTCATTCATTGTAAAAAAAAACTGTTAGCAACCAATGAAAAGTGTTATTTTAGGGTCACATGACCCGACGCGTTTACGCTGCGCGCTCCGGAGCACTTCCGGGTGCGTTTACGCAGCGCGATCGTAGGCGCTTCCGGGGCGCAAACGTGGCGCGATCGTAGGCGCTTTTCCGTGCGTTTAGGCGCCGCGCACGTATGCGCTTCCGAGGGCACTTACGTTGCGCGCCGAAGTGACGTCATCAATCTTTTATAGAAATGCATAATCATTTTCCATATTAAAAAAAACAAATTTTATTTGTATGGTACGAAATGTTTTGCATTATTATTAACTTTTCATTCATATTTTTTTTTCACGAACGACAGTTGCGCTCTGGGTGCGCTTTCAGATGAGCTCTCGGAGAAGCTTACAGGAGAGCTTAGCTGAAAGCTTCCCGGAGCGCGCACCCAGAGCGCAAAAGAAAAAAATTATTTAAAAAAATGAATACTTAAAAAAAAACAGCAAATTGTAAAAAAAAAAAGGTTAGAAACTCGATATACAAAGGAATTAGCATTTAAAAAACCTATGAAATTCACTGAAAAAACCATAGGTTTCACACCAGTTATAGTTAGGAATTAGCATTTAAAAAACCTATGAAATTCACTGAAAAAACCATAGGTTTCACACCAGTTATAGTTAGGAATTAGCATTTAAAAAACCTATTAAATTCACTGAAAAAACCATAGGTTTCACACCAGTTATAGTTAGCTGGAAATTTTACTGATATAAAACCATTGAAATTCCCACGTTATAGTTAGATGGACTCACTATAACTTGCGCGTGCAATGCACTGCTGATGATGTCTTATTAAGCCAGTTAACCAATCAATTTTTAAAAACCATCCATTTAGACACTTATTTAAACATTTATTCTTCCATCAACTTTTACATATACATATATAAAATATATTTATTTTTCAGAAAGACACACATTCACTGGATGGTGTCATCAGTGATGTCATGAGTGATGTCACTGACCATGTCATGAGTGATGTAATATGTGATGTCATCAGCAGTGCATTGCACGCGCAAGTTATAGTGAGTCCATCTAACTATAACGTGGGAATTTCAATGGTTTTATATCAGTAAAATTTCCAGCTAACTATAACTGGTGTGAAACCTATGGTTTTTTCAGTGAATTTAATAGGTTTTTTAAATGCTAATTCCTAACTATAACTGGTGTGAAACCTATGGTTTTTTCAGTGAATATATATATATATATATATATATATATATATATATATATATATATATATATATATATATATGTATATGTGTGTGTGTATGTGTAGATCACTGTTCCAACCAACAGAGATTCAAACATAAATGATGGAGAGCACAATTATCAGGCCTCTTGTTCAAATCCTGTGACAGCTATCTTAGCACTGTAATGCATTACTATATCACGTCAATTTTGTGCATTTCTTAGTATCAGGGTATGTCCACACTTCAATAACAAAGTTGATACAGTTATAACCTGGGCCCGAAGTCACAGCAGTGGCCTATTTTCAAGCATAATTTGCTGCCTAGTGTGTGATAATAGTCATTAGTTTGAGGAATTCAGCGTTCTTGGGAGCTCTGCATATGAATGTTTTATACAGCATTGTGTGGGTCCTATGGCCGTTCGTGGCAGTATGAGGTTGTGTGTATTTTCATGACGCCCTCCATGGGCTTCCATATTCCATGCTGTACATTCCCAACTGCAAGACATCAGTTATGGGAATACTGTTTCCCTCAAAATAAATAATCTGATGAAAAAACCTTGTGTTGAAATGCCGGATTTGCCTAGTAAAAAGAGGCAGGGGAGTCAACCACCCTTGGGGGCAAATCCCGGAACTATACATACCTTGACCATCTTCTGGACAAATCATTTTCCCCTGTATTTCCAGGTGCAAATAAATATTAATATTATTAGTTATGTCTCAAAATGGATTTCTAACGACTAATGTCTCTGTGATGACAATCTTATCTCAGTCAGTGATCCTGTCAACAGCCAAAATAAATCATGGAAATTTCCATAAATCAAAAATTGACAAAATAAAAAGATAAAAAAATTATGACAAAGTGCAACTGTAGCACACAGAGCGCAGTCAGGATAGGAACCTGGACAAAACAATCTAGCCCTGGATGGGCATATATAGTCCAGTGCTTTCCCAATGTGGGCATAAGGGTTTAGGGCCTGGATTTCCTTGTGTATATTCTAGCCTTTCTGTGGGAAAAAGACTATTTAAATTCCTGGAACAAATGGTGCATGATGCTGTTTACCTATGTGAACCTGACGGACCTCACAGTTATCGTCGGACTACCCCACTCGTCTGTTAGTAGATGGCAGACTGGTGTGGGTGCTCCCTAAGAGCTCCTGTTTTTGTTTTAAGATACAATTTAACTGGCCAATGTAGTTGCTGTATGTGCTATGTATGCTATTTCATCTCCAAGTTGGTGTTTTCTTATTGAGAATTTAATGCTTATATTACATTTGCAAGGCAGATTCCTTTTAAGTTCAAACTTGAGTGTTCTCAGCATTTTAGATCAAATGTGTTTTGCATTCTAACAACATTTTCCTTGATTTAAATCATGTTTCTTATGTTGCATTTATAGATGTGTCCTCAAGGTTTTTAATCTGCACATGTTAAATTACTTTGCATTATCTGAAGTGTCTCTTTCTTCAATGTTTTCAATGCTTTGGTTTCAATGCTTCCATTTAAAAGTGCCTTCTGATCTGAGTCTGAGTCTGATCTCTGGGAGTGTGAGGCCAATATATTTTATAATCTGTATTTTAAATGCCTTATTCTTGAAGCTGCACCTTCTAAATAAACCTGTTGATCGTTTTGGCTTGGTTTTCATGACTCACACATCTGTTTCCTTCATTTTAGAATGGTCATTCCTGTGCACCCCGCCTCAAATTAAGGTGCCCCTTTTGCCCCTAAATCACTCCCTCGATCATTCAGTGAAGATCCCAAGTATCCCCATGCACCATAAAAAATGCTCCCTCAGACAAACCCAGAGTTCCTCGTCACTGTTCAGAGTAACAGGAATTTTAGTTTGCAGTGTGATTATATATAAGGACTCCAACTTTCTAAGCTTCCGTATCCTGTCACCTCCTCCCTCTACTCTCTGCACCTGATCAAAACAGTAGAATGTTAATAAGCTGAGGCTTATCTCATGGTGTGCTTTGAAATGTCTTGCAACAGGATATGCTGGGTCTCTGTTTGCAATCCCCCGTATGTGCTCAAGCACTAGCTTCTCAGTTGTATGGGTTATACTGCCCTTCTATTTTTTCTCACATGGGCACACTAGGCAGAACATCATTTAATCAGAATTACAATTGAGTAATTAGTTGAGCATGCTTTTCTTTTTTGATTAAGGAATTTTATACTCTCATATTTTACAACTGTACTTGCATGCTTGGTATCGCATGCTATGAAAGAATGCTGCAACAGCATTTCTCTTGTAGGTGATATCTGAGTAGTGACTATGCACCAGTAAGTCTTTATGTGAGGCACTACGTCTGTATGTTACCTGGATTGAAGTGGTCAACTTGGGATCGATAATAGAATCCGTCCTAAGAATCTGATACCCCCTGTTTAAACTTGTGGAATAGCTGGTACTCATGGTAACAGAATCCTGCCCTGCTGTCATTTTCTATCCTCTGTCTATCAGCAGTTGCTGTTGAGGTATTTGTTGTGCTTTTTTGGCAGCCTGTATCAAAACTGTGTATGGATATCCCAAGCAGAGAAACCAACCAAATGTTTCCTCCTCAGCCTGTTGGAATTTCTTGACTGTCAAACAATTGCGCTTAACGCACAGTTGTTCTCCATAGGGGATGCGGTTGATCAAATGATGTGGGTCTTGACTACTGCCATGTAAAAGTTAATTGCCAGCAGTAGGGTTCCTAAATAGAGTGGTCCACAATTTATTGTCCTCCACAAAAACTGTCACATCAAAAAGGCAGAAACTGGTGTCACTAATGAAGCTATGGAACTTTAAATTAAGGGAAATTGTATTCTAAATGTCAATGTATTGTCCTGCCTCCTGTTGGGTGTTCTTCCACATTATAAACAAATCATGAACGTCACGGGCCCATAGGACAAAGCAATTCAACCATTGGTCATTCCCCTCTGCCCAGGCGACATGCTTCTCCCACCAGCCCACAAAAAAGTTTACATAGTTGTAGGCGAAGCACGTGCCCGTGGCAGTCTGTTGCTTTTGTTGATACATTTGGCCTGAAATGAGAAAAACCTAATTGTTCAAGAAGAACTCAGTGAACTGTAAGATCATTGTGTTGTGTTCCTGACACTTAAGATATTGAGTTTTAGAAAATACTGGACTGCTGTACATCCATCCTGATGTAATATAAGCATGTACACACTAGTGTTATCTAAAGTTATCAGTATAAAATCGTGTTCCCTTTGTATCCCATCAATCACTCTTAGGAAGTCCTTAGTGTCTTTAAGTTCTTTTTGAAGGGCAAAAGAAAGCAGTCCACAAAAATGGAAGTGTTTTCAAGTAGACTCCCTTTTAGGATGACAAGCAGATACTCAGACGGGGAGGTGTCATTTTTGTGGATCTTTGGGGTTGTTGTAAAAAGGTCAACATTTGTGGGTATTCACAGCAAAAAAATTGGTACACTTCATAGTCCAATGTGCCTCTATATCTCCAGTATACAAATAGATCATGAAATGCTGCAATGCTCTGTGAATATACCGCTCTAGAAATTGGTTGGTAACATTCCTTTTCTGTCAATTATCTTAGGGCTTCATTTTTGTAAAATTCCTTTGTAATTAGTACCACATTCCCCCCTTGTTGGATGACTTAATGACTATAGTACTGTTACTTTTTAATGCTAATATTGCTCTCATTGTTTCTGTGCAATGTTTGTACTCGTTTTGTAGTCTTTTTGTCCTCCATGTCGTACTCTTTCCAGTTCCTTGATTACTTATTCATTAAAACTACTGATTGCATTATGAGGTCTCTGTGGGATGAGTCTCAATTTGGCCTTAAACTTCCTCTTTCCACTGACTTGTGGAATTCCTGTTCTCTAAAGAATCTTCAAAACATCTTAAACCCCTCACTGATACATGCAGGTGCTAATTCTAGCAACTTTTGAAGCACGATCAAGGCTTGGAGGTCATCTCATGTGAGAATGTCAGTTGGTCTGATGGGTTCTCCTTCCAGAGAATTTTTCTCTCTGAGATTCAGTGTGTGAATTTTCAGTTTCAGTTTACAAATGAATTTGCAAAGGTCTATCCTGATGGTTGTGTAGTCAATGCATAAGCTTGGGCAGAATATGAGGCCAAATTTTAAGACCTTTTTCTTCTCATTGGTTAAAGTTCTCGTAGTAATATTTACAACCATTAAATCCATTATTGTTAGTGTCATTTGACATCATGTTACTCTTTGTGGTGCCGGAGCCACCACATCCTGGTTCGCTGCATCTTGCTTTCCTGCTGTGAGGATTGGGGGACGTGTGCATTGTGATGTCCTCTGCCACGTTTGCCTCATAAGCTGATATTCCTGCAAAAAGTGGTGTTGCCACTGGTATTAATATTATAACAAGTCAGTTTCTATTTCAGATTCTGATGTATCCTTGGTAAGTGCTACATTCAGGTTGTTAATCTCATTCAACTATGTTCTACGGATATCAAATTTCTTTGCAAATGTTGGGATTATGTCTGACTCTAAGTCACATTGATCCCTTGCTAACCTGCTTTGCATTCTTTGCCACATGCCACCAGTTGTGTTTTCAACTGTTGGTGTTAGGTTTCATTAGTCTGAGAGTCTTTTTCTCGTGCGATGGAACACATGCCACCAGTTGTGTTTTCAACTGTTGGCGTTAGGTTTCATTAGTCTGAGAGTCTTTTTCTCGTGCGATGGATTCTTCAGTCATTTTGATTTGTTCCAAATGTTTCAGCCTTTGGCTCCAGTTGTATTTACTAAGGATTTTTACCGCCCCCTGCGCTGATGCTGTTGTATTTCTGCTAATTTTTGTAGGAAAAGGGGGGATTCGGATTCTCATGGGAAGGAATGGTATACATTTTAAGACCTCTTGATATACCTTGCACATCAAACAGCTTTGGAGGGATGGGGACTCCCATCACTTCTTTACTTCTTTCTCCTAGGTTCTTTCTAATTGTAGAACAAGCCCCCCTGAACTGTTGGATGAGGCTTTGCTATTGGTTGAGGTGTAGAAAGCATGCACTAAAATGAAGTACACTATGCAGAGAGTCAAGTGAATTCCCAAATGCCCAAATGTTATACAGAGATGAAAGCAGATACATCTAATGCTCTTTTTGTGTTAGTATGGGTGAGCATTTAGGCTTACCTGAGAGGAGTGCTAAGCATGTGTTTTTACTCCACGGAGGCAATAAATAAGACACACATTCAAAAATAAATCCGAGTCCACACATCAGCCCAGTCATTGTAGGGTTAAAAGTGATTTACATGTATCACCCTCTCAGGGTTTCTGCATGTTCCAAGGTCAATTAAGAAGGTGACCTCCAATTTTCTCTCAAGGATAGGGTAGGGCCCAGCACATTTGTCGAAGCTCTAAACCCCACACCTTCTGCCCTGGTTGGAACTCCACCATGGCAGCCTTTTGATCATACCAGAGCTTCTGAAGCTTTTGGCTGGCTTAAAGGTTTTAAAAATATATATATATTCAGAATCCTTGAACTAAGGCCAAGTACGTAATCCACAATGTCTTCCTTTGGTCCCTGGAATGGTCTTTCCCATCCTTCCTTGACTAGATAGAGGAGGTCTCCTACAGGGTGTCCAAATATCATTTCAAATGGGGAAAACCCTAGTCACTTTTGTGGCTCCTCTCTGTAGGCAAAAATCAGGCAAGGTAGTAGAATATCTCGACTTCTTCTTAGCTTTTCATGGACTCGACCAATCATACCTTTTAGGGTCTTGTTAAGTCTTTCAACAAGCTCATTCATTTGTGGATGGTATGGTGCAGGGAACTTTTAGGTTACCCCACACTCAGCACATATGTGTTTCAAGTATGGAGACATACTTTTTGCACTTCTGTCTGATACTACCTCCTTAGAAAAGCCAACCCTAGTACTAATAAAAATACCAAGGAAGGCCTTGGGCACTGCAGGTACAGTGGTGGTCATTAGAGGAATTGCCTCAGGGTAATTGGTGGTATGATCCACTTTCAACAAAATACATTTGTTGGTGCTGTTGGGGGGTCATGGGGACCAACAATGTTAATCTCTACCCTTTCAAAGGGTACCCAAACCACTGAAAAGGTCATTAAGGATGCCTTTAGGTGGCTATCACTCTTGCCACTGGTCTGACAAGTGGCACAGGGGTTGCAAAACACCTTCCCTTTCTGGGACTTTCCTGCCCAGTAGATGTGGTTGGCTAACCTATTCCAGGTTTTCATCTGGCCGAAGATGCCCAGCTAGCAGAATGTCATGGGTCAATGTTAGAAGGATCGCTCTAAACTGCTGAGGCGCTACCACTCTCCTAGTAGCACCAGGTCTTTGGCCTTAGTATATTAGAGTCCCTCCTCCTAATAAGTCCTGCTGGGTTCACCGATACTTCCCTATTCCAGATAAGCAGCTTCCTGCCTCATGCTTTCAAACGTGGGACAGGTTCTCTGCCCCTGACCCAGATCTTCCTTGAGGATCCTCCTGGACTTAAGAGCTCTGCAGTAAGGCTGAAGTCCCTGATGCTCAATTCCCTCTGGGGCTGACAAGTCTTCTTCATGAGGAGTGGGGACTTGAGCTGGTGTCTGTTTCGAAGCTGGCTTCCCAGACTTCTTTTCCTTTCTCTTGGAAAGCTGGTTCATAATTTCAGGATCCAACACTGTTTCACTTTGTGTTTTACTTTTTGCTCTGGTTTTCACACTCACCCATTCTGGTATTCCCAGCATTTCTGCATTGGGTTTCCTCTCTACCTCAGCCCATGCTGAGTACTCCAAATCATATCCAAGCAGACACTATACATGTATAGCAGGAGACACCACTACCCTTCTGATGCCACTAACACCTCCTGAATCTAAGGCCACCAAGGCCATTGGATGCACCTTTGCCTGATTATCAGCATTGAGGACTGTATAGTCCTGTCCAAGGAGACATTGATCTGGGGACCCCAGTATCTTCACCACCATGGCCATGCTGAGACCAGTGTCCCTCATGGCTTCCACCCTAATTCCAATGATATTTGACTTTTGTCTGTATCTTTCCAGGTTCCTGGGCCAAACATTCAGGATAGCTAAACCTACCCCTCCCTCTGTCAAGTTGCCTCATTGAGCCCCTTGACGTGGCCAAGGCTTAACTGTGAACCCATCTGGAGATTCACAAGAACAGTTACTGCAGGTTTCCTAGAGGCATTCTTTTTTGTTTTTACAAATTTGGTCTCCGGTTTGGTATTCAGTTGCCTTGCAATCTAAAAACCAAGCCTTCTTGGGATCCCAGTTCTTACCTGAGTACCAAGCCTTCAGCTGGGAAGAGTTTCTAGGTACACCCTCCTGAACAGGTTTTAGGGGGCCTGAAGAAGACTCATTTTTAATTTTCTCTTTTTGGTCACCATCTTTCCCTTGGGGATCTTTTTGGCCACTTTGTTTGGTCCCTTCCACCAGTGGAAATTTTCGTCACCCTTGTTTTGATCCAGTTGTCTGCATTCTTCCCCAACTCTAGAAAAGAAAGTGGACCTATGTCTACCAGATGCTGATGTAACTTCTCATTGAAATATTCACTTAAAATGCTGCTTCATAATCAAATTGCAAAGCCCTTCATAGTCATTCACATTATTACCTGTTAACCAACCACCTAGTGTTTTCACTAAAAAGTCAATGAATTTCACCCATGACTGACTTTGGGTTTTTTGAGTCATCCTGAATCTTATTATATACTCCTCAGTGGTGAGTCCAAAGTCATCAATAAGGATACCCTTCATGAGTTCATAAGACTCAGCATCTTTTTGAGGCAATGTAAGGATCTATCCCTGTATTTCCCTGAGAAATAGTTCCCACAAGAGAGGAGCCCTAAATACTTTTCATGCTACACAGACTCTCTCCAATGCAGTGAACCATTTGGTGATGTAATCACCTTCGGAATACTTAGGGACAATCCCTTGGGGGAGTTTTGAGTCGTAATACCTTTCACCCTCCTTATTTTTATGTATGCTGCCAGCTAAGATAGGTCCCAGGCCTATCTTTTTTCTTTGTATTGCTATTTCCAGGAGCTGTGATTCTCAGTTCAGTCTCGTAGTTAATCTTTCTAGCATGAGGTCCTAATCTGAAGGGTCCTCAACTGTGTCTGAGTGGACTGACTCATGTCCATTCTTAGCATAATCCTCATTAACATTCTCATCATCCTCAGACTGGGATACCAGTTCGGGGTGATCTTTTTCAAACTGAGCTATCACTTGTCTTAGATATTTCTCCTTTGGACTGTTGCCAGGTTTGATACAATAACCATTACAGAGACCCCTACATTGAGTGTGGCTCAGGTCAATGTAAGAAGTCAGGTCGAGCTCCTGAGCTTGGCTATTAGTATCAGTCATAATTTTACTAATGTCGGGACCTTTTTATAAAAGTTAATAAAAAAGTACGCACTAGATATTTTGTCCTAACTAAAGTACAGATTTTTAAATCAGTTACTTTCAGGAACTTAACCAAGGCCCTAGCAGTTAATTGTAGAAATTTTGAAATAATTGACAAATTGAAATATTGACTATCTAAAGACGATTTGGGAATTTACTTATGTGGTCACTCATCGACAAAGGGGTCCAGCAAATACAAAGTCCACTGCTGAACCACCAAATGTAGGATGCTGGCTCTCAATATATTGCACTAAAATGAAGTAGACTGTGCAGAGTCCAGAGAGAATCCTCAAATGGCATACAGAGGAAAAAGCAGATAAATCTATTGCTCTTTTTGTGGTAGTGTGGGCGAGCAGTTGGGATTACCGGGGGCTAGTGCTAAGCATTTGTTGTACTACACAGAGGCAATAAATGAAAGACACAGACAAGATAATTCCAAACCCAATGTATTAAAATAATGTACATTTTTATAGAGTTTGTAAGACCTTGAACACAGTTCTAAGGTAAGTATTTTCTGAGTTATGTTTTTACCAAGTTCAGAAAAAATATCACTTTTGTGTGCAATTACCCACCATAAGAAACAATGAAGAAAAATTATAAATTCAGGAAATGCTTTCACTCAGTTTACCTTCTCAATTTAGGTTTATGCTAGGACCAGGTCCAAAGTTCCAGCAGGGGAAGGTCGGGAGCATCTCGGATTGGGTAGGAGCTGAGTGCTGAGGGTCTAGGAAGCTGGTGTGCAGAGACAAAGGGGGCACTTGAAAAGACACTGCACTGGAGGCCTTTCAGGTAAGTCCGAAGGGGCTCCTTCTAGGGAGAAGGTTACAAAGGCTGGGGGACCACAGGAGCACAGCAAGTTAGTTGTAGCCAGTGCCGGTGGGGACAGGTACAAAGCGAACAGGTCAGCCTGGGGTTGTGAATCTTGAAATCGTCGCAGTCAAAAAAAGACCACTTGGAAAGGTGATCTCCGGACAGCTGGGCTCCTCAGGAAGAGGGTCTTCGGTGCCTTGCTATCCCTCAGTGGGTGCTTGCTTCTGGTGCTCTGGGAGTCTGGTTTGGACTCTTCTTCTTGGTGTTTGCAATTGGGGGTCTGGTACCCCAGATATTGCTACCCCGGGGCTCTGGTAGGTCCTAGTGCCTCCCAATTTGGTAGAGAGGGGGATCTGATCCTCCAGAGCTGATGTACATTTTCTTGCTTTGGTGCTGCATCAAGGTCGTTGGGGAGCAGTAAGTCAACAAACCAGACTTCACAGGATTGGTGTATGTGGGGTGCAGGGGGAGTGATACCTTCACTGCAAGGGAGCTTCTTTGGTGATTTCTTGAAGACTGGAGGTGCCCTTGGGTTCTTGGATTTCTTTGTGATTCAGGATGACACAAAAAGCAGTGATTGTCGAGCAGGGTTTGGTGCCTTTTTTGTCAGTTGTGGTGCAGCTGGTCTTGTTTGTCCAAGTCTTCTCTTGTCTGTCAATACTGATGTTCAGATCTATGGTGCTACCTAAATACTGAATTTAGGGGTGTGACAAGCAGAGACAGGTAGTAGCCAAAGTGTTACTTACCTTTAGGGTGTCTACACCCTCCGGTGACCACTTCCTGTGGGAAGGGGCACTAAGCATGGGCGAACTTTGCGAATCCGGCGTTCGCGAATTTGCGTATTTGCGAACTCGCAATCCTCAAAATCCGCGAATTATCGCGAATTTGCGGATTTTTTTGTTTTTATAGTGTTCGCAAGGGTTTCTGCCAGTTTGCGAGGATTTTGTACCAGTTCGCAATTGCGAACTTACTTGTTGGCACGCAACGGTCGCGACTATGTTGTTTCTACGTCTGGTTCATCATCACAGGTTCACAGCACCCTCTGTTTCAACACTGCTACCCTCTGTTTCACCCATGCCACCCTCTGGTACATCAATGCCACCCTCTGGTTCATCATCATCAATGTAGATTATGGGGAGAAAAAGCAAGCACGCCTGCCCTGCTTCAACTGACATGAATTAATTTGGGGTTGGTTTATTAATGTGTCACTGTTTTAAAATTCCAGTCTGGCACCTGCTTCCTTATCTGTAATTTGCTTTCTGTTGCAGTGCAATTTTTTTTTCCAGGACCTTTGTGGCCTACTTGTAGCTATGATCCGGCTGTGAGGGTCAGAGCAGGGTCATACAATTGTTGCAACTAGCAACTGAACTCTGGAGGGGCCCCAGTCAGGAAGCACTACAGGGAATGGTTACTAATGATGAATTTGAACTTTTGCACCTGCTGAGTGCTCTCAGTTTAGCAAAACTCATTTTCTGCAGAACAGCAACTGTAATGCCCCAAAAAAACTTACTTGTGAAAGTTGAATTCTAATCCAAAAGTGATCCAAAGAAAGTCAAAAGGCCTCAAATCCAAAAAAGTGCAGGCAAATGTCAACCTGAGGAGTTATTCTGATAAAAATCATCATTTTCAGAAAGTCTATGCTGCTTGCTAGTGGATTTCTTGTGCAGAATTGCAAATTTTGTAATTTCGCGAGTGCGAGATTGTTGCTGCCCGCCGCACCTACATGTTCGCAATTGCGAACTTATGCCGCACGCCGCAAAATTGTATCACCAAGGAAAAAAAATCCGCTGCGTGCGAATTTGCGGATTTTCAGTAAATTCGCGAGAGTTCGCGGACTGCGAATTTACCGAAAATCCGCAAAATCCGCGAGCAGAACGGATTTTCCGCCCGTGCTTAAGGGGCACTACCCTAGCCCAGATAGGCTGTTCTCCACTGTTAAACTCATCTTTGGCATGGTTTTCCATGACTTTTTGCCTCTACCTACTGTATTTTTGAGGCTATGCTGGATTTTGTTTTGGCTGGCTTACTTGCTTTGGGCACTATGCCACTGCTCATCAGTGTCAAAGAGCAAGTCCTCCCTGTATAAATTGTTGTTACAATTGGTTCTCCCTGAATGAAACATTTGGCCCTTGACTTCCCCCAATATCTGGGTTGGATTTCAAAAGCAGCATTACCTTTGAAGCACCCACCCAGGAAGGCCATCCCATCCTGGGGGATGTGTGAAGCATCTCCACCAAGGGCAGGGTTGTCTCTGTCCCCTGGGAGCACTGGATATCATCCCATGAGGTCAGAAACACGTCAGGTGGTGGCAGACTGGTGAAAACAAGTCAAACACCACACCAATGCTTGGTAGGTTTTCAGGGGACTCTCTAAAAAAGTCTCCTGTGTGAATTTATTAATAGATCCAACACTGGAATCAGTGAGGATTTATTATGGCAAGATGTTTGGTACCAAACATCTTAGAAATCAGTGAAGCCATCATGGAGCTAGGAAACTGTTATTGACAATTATCCAGCCCATGTACTCATTATGGCTTCCCTGTGCACCTACTTCCTTTGGCCATTCGGATGGAAAACTGTCAAATGCGATTTCGCAGAGCGGTGAAAACCTGGCTCTTCGATCTCTAAATCTTCTGCCTGATGTTGTTGATCTGTCTCTTAGCGCCGGGAAACCCTCATGGGAAGCTGTCGCGCTCAATAAATTCAATTAATAAATAATAAATACATCTCAGAAAAGACAGGACATTGAGGGGCATATCTGCTCATGCTAATATGCCCACACATAGGATATAGTGCACCCTGCCTTAAGGCTAAGGGCCTGCAGTAGAGGTGACTTACCTTCATCTTATACAGTGTATGGGTAGCATGGCACAAAGGATTGTGTGCCATGTCGATTCTTTATTTTTCTCTGCACCAAGAAAATGGCAGAGTGCATAGCTTTGGTAAGGGGTCCATGGGGTGGCACAACCAGTACCCCTGCCCAAGATGACTCTCTTCAGTACTCATGCTCTAGGTACCAGTGAAAAGTGGGGGCTAGCCATTCAAAAAGAGTCATCTTCCTACATTGAGTCTCTCGATTCAGTAGATGCATTGCTTGATATTGCACCAAAAATATTCAGTGCTGCTCTTAGTATCTCAGTATTGCTGAATATCATCTACTTAATTTAGCAATCTCTTTGCCCCTCACAGTTGCTGTGTAAACAAAAGCACAAGCAGGCTGCATTCCATGAACTAATTGTTATCATCACACACTAGGCAGCAACATATGTATGAAAACAGGTCACTGCTGTGATTTGGGTCCCAGATTATAATGTTATCTACTTTGGTATTGAAGGTTCAACATACCCCGCTACTGAAAAATGCACACATTGACATGAAATTGTGATATAGTAATCTTTTATAGTGCTCAGTTATCCACCACAGCATTTAAAGTGGAGGCCTGACAGAAGTATTGTCCATCATTGATTTTTGTTTTTTTTCAAGCCTTTCTTTGGGTCTTAACAGTGATTTACACATGTATATATACATGAAATTGGTTCAGGACGCTGTGACATTGATAAAGTCAGCAAGCCGAAACTCACCTGTCATTAGTTTAGTCACATAAATATGTGAAATCCAGCAGTTATATTCACCTGAGCTAATTATAACTTACATCCAGGCAATGCCCTACTTATGACATCATATATTACATCACTCATGACAAGGTCAGTGACATCACAGATGACATCTTACATGACATCACTGATGACAACATCTACAAACCACTAACACGCCCACTCACACCTCCATACAACCTCTCATATGCCCACTCATATACTGACAGAACCACTCACATACCCATTCACAGACCTATACCAGTATTTACACATTCACTCACTCCTCAATAGATTAAGTCACACATCCACTCACTCATACAGTCCCTCACTTAACCAGCCACTCACCCATATAGCTAGTCATGTAGACACACAATCACCCATATACCTACTCATACACCCACTTATTTACCTACAGTCATTTGAACACCCAATCATTTGCCCGTACAGCCCCTCACCACAGCCACTCACTCACCAATACAAGCACTCACACATTCACTCAAATACCCAAATCAACAATGTGATACCCATTCACACATCCATACAAGCACTCACACATCAGCTGACTCACAAATACAGCAATTTACACAGGTACTCACTGTCACATGCAGCTACTCAGATACTGCACACTTAACCCCATGCATGCTCATGATGGAGCCACTCCGCCATGAGCCGCGGTTGCGCTGTGCTCATGACAGAGCGGTTCCGTCATGGCCCTGCCGCCGCGCCTGCACGGCTCGTTCTATTGAGCGGGCGGGGCCATGACGGAACCGCTCCGTCATGAGCACAGCGGAACCACGGCTCGTGACGGAGCGGCTCCGTCACGAGCATGCGAGCGCCGCTCTGCACCCCCCCCTAGTGCTGCGGCAGAATTGCCGCCGCAGCGAAGGGGTTAACCAAACAGCCACTGACTCACCCATATGGCCACTTAGACAGCCAGGCATTCACTCATACAGCCTTTCAAACACGAACTCCCTCATCCATACAGTCAATATACACCCACTTACCCTCCCATATAGACACTCACACCACCACTCACTAACCCATACAGCAACTGATACACCCACTCACTCACCCATACATCTATTCACACACGCATGTATACACCCATACAGCCACTCACAAATCCATACACACAAGTATGCAGACAGTCAAACAGCCACTCACATACAAGGCCGGACTGGCTACCGGGTGTTTTGTAATGCTGCTGAGCTGGGGGCTGATTACGTTGATGGGGACCTGCGTGTGCTGAACGAAATTCGTTTTGCTTTCTTTATTTCAAAGCATAGGTCTCCATCAACGATATCAGCCCCCACCGCAGTGAAATCAGCCGCCAGCTTGGCAGCATTCCAACACGTCTGGTAGTCAGTCCAGCCCTGCTCACATAATATATGGTAGAGGTAGTATCACTCAGTAGTAGTGTACCTAGTATACTATTTAACTTTTGTAGTTGGTTAGTATATATGGTTAACTATCATAAACTCTTGGAAAACACTTATACACACTAGATGTCATGTTCTATGGTTTACATTAAGTAAACCATAGAACAAGGCACGCTTGTATAGCTGGCCAAACATTGTGCATGCCCAATCTCAAATTTGCCACATATCTCTCCTGTGCTGCAAAGAAAACAAGCATTTGCAATGGAATTTGTCTCGCCTTTGCAACCTTATATGAATTTAGCTATGCAGCACATTAGCCTGGGTGCTGAAACATCTCCTCTTATTTACCATGGAGGCAAAGTAAGCACCAAACAGTGTGACATGCCAGGTATGGGAACACATGGAGATAAATATTGCCTTTCTGTGGGAAATGGTATAGTCCAAAGCTCAGTTTTTATTATAAATTCCGGGACTTTGGTGGTCATATCACTGAAAATACAAGATTTGAAAACAATATTATTGTCTACGGATGCTTGTGGAAGACAATTTCTAGGGACTGGAATCTAGAATATGCTAAAGTGATTCTGGTATTTTACTGAACTCTGCTGGTCGTTTCCAATCAAGAAAGTTAAATAGACGCAGTTGCCAGAAAAATGGGAAAAAAAGAAAGTCCCTCAGCAGAAAGCAATTCTGGTATCTTACTGACCTCTACTGGTCGTTTTCTATTAACACAGTGAAATAGAGGCAGTTGAACAAGCAGAAAGCAATTCTGGTATTTTACTGACCTCTACGGGTCATTTTCTATCAAGACAGTGAAATAGAGGCAGTTGAACAAGCAGAAAGCAATTCTGGTATTTTACTGACTTCTACTGGTCGTTTTCTATCAAGACAGTTAAATAGAGGCAGTTGGACAGAAAAAAAGTCCCTAAGCAGAAGCAGGCAAGTCCTAGTGCTGATCTCGAGAGCCCACAAAGTACACACACATATAAGTATATGCTAAAGTATATAAAAGAGGTCTAGAATGTTCGACCTAAAAAGGCAGCCTCCACTCCCTACTTTTATTAGGAGAAGGGACTCTTGAAAAGAAATACACAATTTCCTGAGCACCTATAAATTCAATAAATGTCCAGCCCTGTAGTTGTTTACAGTATGTAGTTTTCCATTCCTTCTTTATTTAGTTCCCAAAAAGTATTGACAGTTGTAAATAATCATAGAAGTAGCCAACAGGTGTTTCGCCGATGTGGCAACATTCACCACCGACTTCCTCAGGTCTTAATACACAATCATTTCATTCAAACAATGTCTCGTTCAGCAATCAAAAGGGGGTAAAATCAAGTTGGCATATATCCTTCCATTATTTCTAAAAGTTTAAAATAAATTAAGAATGAAAATGTGTGTTTCCTACAGAGTGAAGGGGAGAGTACACCCATGCACCTCGCACCGGCAGCGTACTCTTGCATCATAAATTAAATGATTGAAAATTAAGCGACCTGTCATTACTTTTGTGGTGCAAATATTGTGTCTAGGCTAACAAAAGAGAGAGCAAGGGATCGTGTTCATTCACCAGTGAACGGAGAGTACTCCTGTTCCCCTGTGAAAGGACTAAATAAACAAAGAGAGGAGTACCACCATTAGAGGATCAAAAGAGTTCCTAATGGAGTGGTTGGCTGACAAAAGGAAAGAATTCATCCTTTTGTTAAAAACCCCTCACTCACCAGCCTAGTGGTGACATGCTTCATCATTGGGGTCCACCCTGGCGGCCTAGCGTCACCAGGGTGTGCTACAACACCTGAAATACAGTGGAGCAGGTTGTGAGTGTGGGTGCAAAAAAAGTGTGTTAAAAATTGTCCTGATTTAACTTAATAGGAAGATAAATTTTATTTACAAGTAACTGGACAATATTAAAAAGGTGAGGCGAGATACTATGAGGGTAATTAAGACCAAGAGTATCTCTATATGTGTGCTGGTCTACATGTTTCAACCAAGGATGGAAAATACCAGGTTTTCATCAGGACCGTAAAAAACAGGGAACTGGACGGTATGTACCCCCTAAAAGACACACCCAATCCTAATTCCTTGTGAACCCATTAGCAAAATTTGCTAATGGTGAAAAAAACTCTAACCATGGTGGGCGAGAAATGAAAGGAAAAAGTCAAAAGACCTGTTGGAAGGAAGAAGAAAAACAGACATCAATCAGATGTGAACAATGTTACATGCCTGTTACGTAGTGCAGTGCCGTGTCTCTTGTCTTCATGCTTCATGCCACTCCCATTAGGAAGAAAGTATTGGTATCATGGTGATACATTTATGTTGTTATGTGGCCCCATAGGGGCATGCTAATTCGCCAAATCAAGCATACTTATCAAAAGGTGCGTGCTGAGTGGCAGCGTGCTCAGTGGCATTCGCTACATTTATTCAGTCTTACGCATTCGTAGTAACTTTATCGTGGCGTGATATCATACTCTCGCATATCTGCTATTGTGGTCGCGAGGGGTTTTTTTGTGCATAGTTTACCCGTAAAAAACAATGGACATACAAGGACTTACTAACACATAACGTGGAAAATACACAAACAGATAGTGATTGGAGGTAGAAGGCTTACTCCTATTCTATAGTCTTTTGCATCAGAGGGCAGGGGGTGGTATCACCACGTCAGAAAAGCATTCTGTAAATACATGGAGTCAATTGTTACCAGGAGAGTTACCGATAGAGACCAGCCGCGTATCGCAGTTGATTCGGTGTTCCCTGTCGGCGTAGGTATGGAAGCCTAAAAGGCAAGGCTGCTCTACTTACAGTTATCTCGTGGTTGTAAGGCCGGTTACCTACTTCGCTCCTACGCTGCCCCGCTACACTGTTGGAGTTTCTCGTGTGAGTAAATGTAGCAGTCCGGCTTCCGGGGTGGGCAGGGTTGTGTGAATGTCACGTGGGCCTGGTGTGTGTGGTCGACTACGGGTGCCGCACTGGGTCCAAATTGATGGTAGTCACGTGACTGTTGCCGGGGCAACTTGTATCAATATTGTTCCGCTTGTGCCGCGCTAGAAAATGATAGATTGGGAGCTAACTAACGAAAAAGTCGCTCCAGAAGTAGAAGCAGTATTCTCGTTGAAAGTGGATGCGTGCCATATTAGCAGTGCATATTGGATAACAAACTAAGGCAACACCGAGGTGTTGTAGTCTATCAGCAATGTGTGGGGGTAATATTGCGATTGTGTGAAAAAACGATCTGTGCTCAAATGTAAGCGTGTATATTGTGGCCACAGTGTTTGTCATGAGTGACTCAATTGGTGTTCGGGTCTGCCTTGATGGAAGCTTATTTATTAAGGCAGTAGCCCAATGGATGTCCCTGATGGGAAATGGTGCGATTATTGTGATCAGATGGTGGGGAAGATCATTTTAAGACAGTAGCCCAAGGGATATTGTCATTCAGGCCTGTCTTGTGTGTCGAAAGTCTATAGATCCAGCGTTGTTCTTTCTCAAACAAGTGGTTCTGTGAATTGGGACCTGGTTGTACCTGTTCTATGACTGTCCATTGCATGTCATTTGGTGTGTGACGAGCAGTCAAGAAGTGATCTGTGAGTTTTGTGATGTTTTTCTTGCAGCGTATTGTACTCCTATGTTCGCTGATACGTTGTTTAACAATGCCCGTTGTCACACCTATATAAGGTTTTCCACAGATGCACTTGATCATGTATACCACATTGGTACTGTTGCAGTTATTGTGTGAACGCTGTTCCCAGGTTTTTCCTTCTTCTAGGTTGAGGGTTTTGGTATTCTCAGTGAGATGACATACGCTGCAGTCGCCACACTTGGAGTGTCCTGTCACGGGAGGGAGCCCCCAGACCTGTGTTATGCTGGGGTTCGCATTAGTGGTTGTTATCTTTGGCCTGGTGTTGACCAAACCGTCTTTGAGGCTCTGTCCTTTTCTGTATGAAAAAAGGGGGTTCTCCCATTTGAGGTTTCCAGAGTTGAGTATGGACCAGTGTCTGTTAAAGCTTCTACTCACTTGGTTGGATATTGCGTTGTAGGTGGTAACGCATGTGAGTGGTGTTGCCACAGTTTTGTTTGTTCTTCCTTCAAGTAGGGCATTCCTGGGCTGGTTTCTTGCTCTTTTTTGACATTTGTTCACAATTTTGGATGGGTATCCCCGTTGCTTCCGTTTTTTGGTGAGATCCTCCGCTTGATTTTTGTAGTCCGCTAGTTCGCTACAATTTCTGCGGAGTCGGAGGTATTGTCCATAGGGGAGGTTTTCCCTAAGTGGGCGAGGACGGAAACTCTCATATCTCAAAAGGTTGTTTTTGGCTGTAGGTTTAAAGTGTGTTTTTGTTATCAAATGATCTTCTTCCCTGTTCATCTCAATGTCCAGAAAGATAATTTTATCCTTATCATATTAGTGTGTGAACCGTAGGTGTGGGTCACGGGTATTGATCCATGGTATGAAATCCATGGGTGCTTCTTGTGGGCCTTGCAAGACTGCCAGGACATTGTCTATATACCTATGCCAAAATTTGTTGTGGGCAGTAAAGGGATTGTCACCTGATAGAATGTGTTTCTGTTCAAAATCATATACGTATTGCCCTGCTACACTTGGGGCAAAAACACTGCCTATGGAAGTGCCCCCTGTTTGAAGGTATAGAGATCCCTCATATTCAAAGTAATTTCTCTTAAGGGCAAGGGTGGCACATGCCAGTATGAATGTCTTAGGTGTTTGGTGTTCCCAGGTGGCTTCTTCCAGAGTTTTTTGAGTACAGTTATAGTGGCATCCTGCGGTATGCTTGTATAGAGGCTCTCTATATCAAAAGTCACAAGGATGGTATCTGTCTCCATTTTGATGTCCTTTAGGAGTCCAAGAAGGCTTTTTGTATCTTTCAGGTATGTTCTGGTACCTTGTACTAATGTTTTAAGGAAGAAATCACAGAACCTAGATCATGGTTCTAGCACTGAACCTATCCCCGAAACGATAGGTCTAACTGGTGGAGGAATTTTGCCTTTGTGCATTTTAGGGACTATGTAGAAATATCGGGTTTTGCCTTCAGTTTTGCACAGGTAATCTGCCTCCTGTTTTGAAATCTTGCCAGCAGCTTCTGCCGTCTCCACAAGTTGTGTAATTTCAATCTTTAGGTTTTCTGTGGGATCAGATTGAAGGGGTCGGTAATTCCTAGTGTCTCCTAGTAGTCTCCTGCACTCGGTGTTGTAATCCGATTTATCCATCAGTACTAGGCCTCCGCCTTTCTCTGCAGGCTTGATTATGATGGTGTCGTCTGATTTGAGGTCTGATATGGCCTTGTTTTCTGCTCTGCTGTTGTTCTGGAATTGTTTGGTAACTGTCATTGATTCAATGTCATTGAACACCGCTTGCTCAAAGTTGTTTATTTCTACGGGAGTGGCATGCGGTGGTGGCACAAATGTAGATTTGATTCTAAGGCCTGTCTCGTTGGGTACTTCCTCGCTAGCGTTATTCTCTTGTTTCTCAAAGAAAGCCTTTAGTTTGAGTTTCCTGAAAAAAGCTGCCAATTCACAATGCAGTTTGAATTTATCCAGTGTTGCTGTTGGTACAAAGCCGAGTCCTTTGTTAAGGACCCTTGTTTCTGACTCAGTGAGTGCCCTGGATGATAAATTTGTTATTTGTTCTTCGCTTTGCTTGGTCCCGCTTTGTTCATTCCCGCTTTGCTCCTGGTGTAGCTGCCGACAGGGTCTTCCTCCTCCCATTGGACATTGTTCCCTTGTTTTTTACGCTCTCTTCCGCGCCTGCCTCTGTTGGGAAAAGGAGGACAGAATTGGTTCTGCTGGAAGGGGTATTGTTGAAATGGTGGTTGCCATCCATACATCGGGAATTGATGGGGTGGTTGGAACGGGTTTTGGAAGGGGGCTGGTTATATTTTGGCCATTAGTAGTGTCCTCTGTAGCCTCCTCTCTGTCTTTGCCTTGGGGTCCCGTTCCCCGATACTCCACTGCTGTTGGAGGTGTTCGTTGTGTTACTTGAGGCATCTGAATCAGGTTCTGGTGTTGCGGATGCCTTATAGTCTGGATTTGAATAAGGGTATGCCTTCACAAAGGTAAATCTTTTGAGATCTTTTTAGAATTTTGATACTTTTTGTTCCGTGAGGTGATCCCTATATTCGTTGAATCGTTGATTTCTTTGTTAAGGTCATCCAGTTTCTTCTTGTACCCTGTGATACTGGCTTTGATTTGTGATTCAGTGACTTGTATTTCTATCTGGATCTTTTCAGATAGGCGTAAAGCGGTTTTGAGGATCAGCATAATCCAGTCGTGTGTAC
Organism: Lissotriton vulgaris; assembly: GCF_964263255.1. NCBI lineage: Eukaryota > Metazoa > Chordata > Amphibia > Caudata > Salamandridae > Lissotriton > Lissotriton vulgaris. The sequence continues at coordinate 1,320,912,366 of NC_141691.1, forward strand.
AATGCCATGCAATGAGGGCCCAATCTTTTCTGAACTCAGGGTCATCTAGGAAAATGAGTGGGGCATTGGTGACAAGTAGCCCCTTGGGTGCCATATTGTTTGTTACGTACTCTATTAGTATTGTCCCGTGTAATATGGTTCTTATTCGATTGCGTTTCATTTCAGACAGTTTATCCCAATCTGAAGTTTGTGAAATGGTGTTGCTGATGTTAGCATCTGCAAATACTGTAAGGTTACTCATGATGGAGTCAATCTCCTCCGTCGAATAGGATAAGCCTTGGTTTTCTGCCATGTGTGCCGTGTGTGTCCAATTGTAATACCGGTAAGATTTGCTATTTGTGGACTCTTGCAACTGTGCGCTGCCAGGGCATAGGCTAACAAAAGAGAGAGCAAGGGATCGTGTTCACTCACCAGTGAACGGAGAGTACTCCTGTTCCCCTGTGGAAGGACTAAATAAACAAAGAGAGGAGTACCACCATTAGAGGATCAAAAGAGTTCCTAATGGGGTGGTTGGCTGACAAAAGGAAATAATTCATCCTTTTGTTAAAAACCCCTCACTCACCAGCCTAGTGGTGACATGCTTCATCATTGAGGTCCACCCTGGCGGCCTAGCATCACCAGGGTGTGCTACAACACCTGAAATACAGTGGAGCAGGTTGTGAACTAGCGGACTACAAAAATTAAGCGGAGAATCTCACCAAAAAACTGAAACAATGGGGATACCCATCCAAAATTGTGAACAAAAGTCAAAAAAGAGCAAGAAACTAGCCCAGGGATGCCCTACTTAAAGAAAAAACAAACGAAACTGTGGCAACACCACTCACATGCGTTACCATCTACAACGCAATATCCAACCAAGTGAGTAGAAGCATTAACAGACACTGGTCCATACTCAACTCTGGAAACCTCAAATGGGAGAAACACCTTTTTTCATATAGAAATGGACAGAGCCTCAAAGACAGTCTGGTCAACACCAGGCCCAGGATAACAACCACTAATACGAACCTCAGCATAAAACAGATCTGGGGGCTCCCTCCCGTGACAGGACACTCCAAGTGTGGAGACTGCAGCGTATGTCACTTCACTGAGAATACCAAAACCCTCAACCTAGAAGAAGGAAAAACCTGGGAACAGCGTTAACACACTGACTGCAACAGTACCAATGTGGTATACATGATCAAGTGCATCTGTGGAAAACCTTATATAGGTATGACAACGCGCAAAGTTAAACAACGTATCAGCGAACATAGGAGTACAATACGCTGCAAGAAAAACATCACAAAACTCTATCATTTTCTAGCACGGCACACGCGGAACAATATTGATACAAGTTGCCCCGGCAACAGTCACGTGACTACCATCAATTTGGACCCAGCGTGGCACCCGTAGTCGACCACACACACCAGGCCCACGTGACATTCATGCAACACCGCCCACCCCGGAAGCCGGAGTGCTACATTTACTCACACGAGAAACTCCAACAGTATAGCGGGACAGCGGAGGAGCAAAGTAGGTAACCGGCCTTTCAACCATGAGATAACTGTAAGTAGAGCGGCCTTGCCTTTTAGGCTTCCATACCTACGCCGACAGGGAACACGGAATCAACTGTGATACGCGGCTGCTCTCTATCGGTAACACTCACTGTAACAATTGACTCCATGTATTTACAGGATACGTTTCTGACGTGGTGATACCACCCCCCGCCCTCTGATGCAAAAGACTATAGAATAGGAGTAAGCCTTCTACTTCCAATCACTATCTATTTGTGTGTTTTCCACGTTATGTGTTAGTAAGTCCTTGTATGTCCATTGTTTTTTACGGGTAAACTATGCACAAAAAAAACCCTCGCGACCACAATAGCAGATATGCGAGAGTATAAATGTAGCGAATGCCACTGAGCATGCTGCCACTCAGCACGCACCTTTTGATAAGTATGTGTGATTTGGCGAATTTGCTTGCCCCTATGGGGCCACATAACAACATAATTATATCACCATGATACCAATACTATCTTCCTAATGGGAGTGGCATTAAGCATGAAGACAAGAGACACAGCACTGCACTATGTAACAGGCATGTAACATTGTTCACGTCTGATTGATATCTGTTTTTCTTCTTCCTTCCAACAGGTCTTTTGACTTTTTCCTTTCATTACTCGCCCACCACGGTTAGAGTTTTTTTCACCATTAGCAAATTCCGCTAACTGGTTCACAAGGAATTAGGATTGGGTGTGCCTTTTAGGGGTACATACCGTCCAGTTCCCTGTTTTTTACGGTCCTGATGAAAACCTGGTATTTTCCATCCTTGGTTGAAACATGTAGACCAGCACACATATAGAGATACTTTTGGCCTTAATTACCCTCACAGTATCTCGACTCACCTTTTTAATATTGTCCAGTTACTCGTAAATAAAATGTTTCTTCCCACTAAGTTAAACCAGGACAATTTTTAACACACTTTTTTTGCACCCACACTCACAACCTGCTCAACTATATTTCAGGTGTTGTAGCACACCCTGGTGACGCTAGGCCGCCAGGGTGGACCCCAATGATGAAGCATGTCACCATTAGGCTGGTAAGTTAGGGGTTTTTAACAAAAAGATGAAATCTTACCTTTTGTCAGCAAATATTGTGTCACCAACACATTTCTTTCTGGGTTCGTCTTTGATTTTGGGAATAAATTTAAACGATAGAAAGATGTGAAAAACTCAATCAGTGTTTAGCAATTTACTCAGTGAACTCTGTATAAGATTAAAGAAATTCCTCCATTGAGTTTGTGAATTTTTTTATGATTATTGGATTCAAGGTTTCAATTACCACTCTAGATTGTGAATGTTCATTTTGGGCTTGAGATTGGAGGTTGGAATTAGCACTCTACATCCTAGGTCTGCCTGGCATCCCCTGAGTCGATCTAGACTTACAAATACAAGGATTTAGGGTCAATGGTGTTTCCTCTAAGTTACTTCCTGTTTATTATTTGATCTAAGAATATTCTTTCGAAACAGCCTTGTCACAATTTGATTATTATAGACTTACCTTTACGTTTTTACAGCAGAGTAGCAAATGGGGAGATTGTGTCTCTGATTCGCTTTTTTCAGTGGGAAGAGCTGCTCCCTAAATTTTGTAATGCATTTCTCAATCTTAGGAGCGGAATGCAGTAGTTCAACTTCCTGAGCAGCTGCTGCACCTCACCTAGGGTTGCCTTCTTTTGTTGCCTCAGCCCTCCATTGATTTGGTGTAGCTTTGCCACCTTCTCGGGTGACAGCTTGCATGTCCCGGCCACTGAGTCCAGCTCTATCCAGAGGAAGGATAGTTTTGTGGTTGGGCCATCCGCCTTGTCCTGAGCTAACAGGACCCCCAACTCCTGTGCCAAGTCCATGAATAAGCGGAGGAGGTTTACACATTCTCCTGAGCCTGCATTCCAGATGAAGAGGAAGTCAACTAAGTTGTGGACCCTCCCCCAGTCAGGGAGCGTGTTCCCAGTTCCCATTCCAGGAACCCACTAAAGGCCTCAAAGTATGCACTGGATATTGAACAGCCCATTGGCAGGCATTTGTCATAGTAATATTTGCAGTCTAGCTGGAATCCCAGCAAATGGTAGCTATCTCGGTGCACTGGCAGCAGTCAGAAAGCTGATACTATGTCTGTCTTGGCCAGCAGAGCCCATTTTCCTTCTTGTCCTATAAGTTCTACTGTGTCATCTACTGATGCTTAATCTACTGAGCAACTCCCCTGTTCCAAACAGTCGTTGATGGAGTTCCTTGTGGGTGAGACACATGGTGTATTAACCTAAACTTGCCTGCTTCCTCCTTGGACACCACGCCTAATGGAGAAACTACCACATTTTCTAAAGGGGGGTGTAGCGGGAATTCCGTTCTCCTACAGAACTGTGCATAGAGACCTGGAACCTCGGTGAATTAGGATGGCCCAAAACTCACCTCAGTACCCAAAATCCCCTTACCGTGCTAGCTACAGTGTCTCATCTCCCAATGCTTAGACAGACCAGAACATGAACTTAGAGTACCTCAGGAATCGTGGAACACATGAACACTCTTTCGTTATATAATCATTACAAACCAGAATGTGGAGTAAAAGAGGACATGTGCATGTTTGAAATATTTATTTACTAATGCAAGGTTCTCAAACGCAGTATCTTGTATAATACTAGCAAACATAATATAAGCAACAAAGTTATCAGCATAGTTATTAGTCCATCAAAGGCGAATGGAGACAGCATACTAAGATGCTGGAATGAATAGAAATTAACAATGTCTAATTCACAACCTCCCTATTTAGCATAGTATTTTAGATCTATGAAGGTCTCATTTGGGTTTTAGCAGGGCGGGCCCATACCTTAAAATCTCAGTGGCAGGAGGATCACATCACCTTCCACCAGCTCTCTGCATGCGAAGCAAATCAAGTGTGTTTTTGTGCGTTCAGCACCACAATATAAAACTCGCCTAGAGCCAGATTTTGGCAGCAGCATGTGTGTTATGTCTATAAGGGTGCGAAGATCAGACCTTACGACAACACTGGGTTAAGTTATCCGTGTAGCCTTCAGCACTCACTGTGCAGACAGAGTGCAGAACAAAACTGATGTCAGAGCAATAACATATTATTTCTCTAGTAAATCACGAAGCCCTTCTGGGTTGAAAGCTAAAACAACAATTATGTGTTGTGTGCAAAAGTGAAGCAAGAATGAAAACGGCGTGCAAACATTTAATAAACTCATGCTAACTTAACACAGTATGTAGAAAAGAAGTAGCTATATGATAGGGGATGTGAATGGGCTAGTTACTCTACCTAGTTGGTCTTCTTTCCCCACCTTCTACCTTGCTGCCCCTAGGTTGTCTGATTTTGACTTCAAGGTCCGGATTTCCCTTGAACGCAACAGAACTTTTTGTATGGGATGGGGAAGCCCGTAGTGAAACCTTCTGCTAATGTTAGCCTGTCAGAGTGTCAGAGGTTTTGGGATAATGATTCAACAGATAATAGTCTGCTTGTTGTTATGGGGGTGGGTAGTGGCTGCATCCCACCCTCGCCCCCTACACCCCTGTTTACTACCACCTGTCCATTACTTCATTGCGCTGCCCTTGTCCTTGTTGCCTCCTGCCCCTTGGGCCTGTTTGCAGTGTATCACTGGGTGGGTCCCCACACTGTTCCCACAGGTGGGTTTAACCCTGCAGGCGGTCCCCCACTTACACTCATCCTTGTCGTATCTCCAGCATGACTTTCCTGACTTGCTACTGTAATGGTTCTTCCCCTCGAACCACTGCCCTTGACCGTCGTACTTTCCTTTTGCCCCATGGGGATGAAAATTATGCTCCCGTGAGATGAGCCCTTCTCTGGCTGCTACCATGTGCGTAGTGAAACTCTCAATCTCTTGGCAGTTCAATCCAAACACTGGCCATGTCGGCATCTTTTCCCTGAAACCCTCATCATATTTTTACCAAGCATCCCCCTTGTAATTTAGCTGTGCATCATGTATCTTCTGCTCATATAAAATCAGTGCGGCAGCAATTTGGGGGAACTTCTCTATGAATACACATGCAAAGGGTTCTGAATGCCCTTAGCCAATTTTCAAATGCACTTTCAACCCTGGGCTTGCATCTGTGCCTCCTGTCCTCATCTTTTTTGTCATGCATTGTTAGGTTTAAAACCTCCTGGCAACCTCTAGTAACGAGAAGGTATCAATAAACTCTTTTCTCCAGATCCTTTCCTTTACTGTCAGCGGGATGAGGTTGACTAGGCCTAGGAGTTTCGGGTGGTAGGGGGTCTCCTGGGGAGGGGTGTATGTAATTGCTCGCCAATTTCCACCTTGGGTCCGGGCCCTCCCCTGCTCTCTTTTTTCCAGCGTGGTTTTCTTTGGGAGCTGCCTCCCATGTGTGCTTTCCTCATCACCAGCCTCTCCAGAATGTCTCTCCCGTTGAGGGTTCTCCTGTCCCCTGCCTGTTGCTCCCTTTGGGTCCCCTTTATTCTTTGACCTATGCTCAGGCCCTTGGCTTTCCCAACTGCACTCTGCAGTCCACTGGGGGCCTCCCCCTAATGGGGATCCCAGCCCCGGCCATAGCCACTAAGGCCGCCACGTCGCTGCATGAGTTATTCTCTGTTCCCACACCTCACCTTGGAAATCCTGCTGGTCCCCTCCCTGGCCTGCTAACCATGGGGGTAGGAGAGGCCATGGTCCCCGCATTGCTAGATTGTTTACACCTAGCTGTGTCCCAAAGTTCACAATTTGCCCTGGCCTCTCTTTATCTGGCCCAGCGCGCTGCTTCCCATCGCACCCTCCAGTTGCGCTTTTTGCACGTTGCTTACCAGTGTCCCTGTCCTTTGTGATGTTCTGCCTGTTGGGTGACTCTGGAGGGGCCTCTGTGCTGGCCACAGACCCCTCATCGCTACTGCTTCCTCTGTGTCAGAGCCAGACAGCAACTCTGATGATGATGTTGTTCTGCCTTTGGTTCGGGCTCCTTTCCTGGCTCCGGTGCTCTTTGCCTTCTCGCCCACTGCTCCCCTTGTTCCTGTTCTACCTACTCACCTTCTTGGGGGCTGCCATTTTGGCTACAGGCCCCCTGCCTCCTGGACGCTTGGTGCTGTTGGGGAGGCCTGCCTTGGCTTTTTCCCCTTCCGCACTGGGCCCCACGATGTGTTGGTACATCCAGGACTTCGCTTTCAGGGCCGCCTATGCCCTGGCTTTATCCAGAATGGCGCGCAGGTCTGGGTCCCTCTCTAGCCCTGCACCCACTTGTGGCTTCTTTTTCCCCTTCTGGGGGGGCTCCTAACTCCCTTGAGCCTCCCTGAAGCATACTGGCAGCCGTGTCTCCCTCCCAGCCTCCCTGCGTTTGGCCATTCTCCTTTGCGTGGCTCTTTTCATTTTGTTGCTTTCCAAAATTTTAAACTTAGTTCAGGCTCAGCTGTCCTGTTGGGCTCCTTGACTTCCTATACCAGCAATGATGAGTTTTAACGGGGTGGACCCCAAAAAAACACTACCCGACCTGGGTCAGTAATACAATACGTGGAAGAAAATGGTTGTGGTCGTTCTTTATCCTAACTCATGTATAATGAACACATATAAATACAGAGAACAAGAAAACAATTCACCGCTCAGGATTTGAATTAGATTAAAAAAACAGAAATTGAATTTCTATAAGTGACACCAGCATTAAATGCGATTATAAATCAAGGCATTAATGGGTTGCAATGCATTAGCTCCAAACATTGGTAGTGCATATAATATTTACAGTGCTCTCAGTGTGAGAAGGAAAAAGGGAATGGAGTAATGGTAGTGAATTGGTGAGCGAGGGCCAGGGTAAAGGTGTAGTGACAAGAACACAATTACAATTATGTACAAGAAGACCTTTCCAGCCTATTACAGGTCAGTTTGTTCCCATATATACATTGCTCATAGATACATTTTAATTGAATTATTTCATTCTATGAGCTTGTAGATGTTTGGTAAACGGTCTACGTTTCTACCCCAGGAAGATGGAGGGTGAGTAGTTTCCTCCCGTCGGGGTCTTCATCAGGACAGGTTTTAAAGTTGAGCACTTGTGAAGGGAGATGGACGGACACTGTACAATCCCTAATGGGCTCTCAAAAGGCTCCTAAAAATGTCGGCAGCTTTGATTGCATGCGGGGTAGGAAAGCTCCCGATGCGAAAGACGAGTAGATCGAGACCAGGGTCTTCTCACAGCAGCTTGTCAGCTCAGACAGTGCTGCAATCTCCTCCTCCTTATTCATGGCGTGTTCCTAGGCTCATCAGGTGCAATACTGTGGGGCTCCCTGTCCCTTTAAGGCTTGTTCCAGCCTCCTGTGAGGAAGCCCTGCCCTGCCCGAGCCTTCCTGCTTTTTCACGTTTGCGGCCGTGCGCTTCTCCTCGAGCCATCCCAGGCATTCCTGAACACTTCTCCGGCTGTTGGTAGGAGGATCCAGGGTAGTCCCCTACTCCTTACTCCCCTTGCTTCTCCACCGCTGATGCAGGTGGCCTCCCAGCTGCCGATGCTGCCTCCCACCTACTTCCGGTGTCTGTCCTTCGTTCATCATGCTTCCATTGCCGCTACAGGTGGGCCTCTTTCTCACAGTCGCTGCTTCCCGCTTCTTCTGGGCGCCGGCCTCGCTGCCTCTCAGAGCCTGATCACTGTCAGGCGCAGCCTAGATCACGTTGTTCGGCAGACCGCCTTCGCCGCTCTTCCTGGTTGCCCTCCGTCTGGTCCCTAGATCCAGGTTAAGGCTGAGGTCTTCCCTCTTCTGTTGACCTTCACCGCTCCTCCGGGCGAGTCCACGGTGGTCCTGGTGCTCTGAATTTCTTCAGCAGCAGGTAGGCGGTACTTCTGAGTTGCTCTTGCAAGGGGGGGGTTCAGTGTTATCTCTGGGACTTGTACCCCAATTTAACGCCCTCAGCAGCTTGCCGTCTGGCCCCCTGATTGGGAGGGGGCGTTGTCTACCTTGGAGCAACCAATCCTGGTCGCCCCTTTTCGTGGGCTGCCCTCCTCCGGGTGGTGTTTGCCCCAGGCCCCCATCGGGTCCGGCTACGCCTTTCCCGGCCCGGGTTCCATTGAGATTGGTTTGCAGAGATAAATAGAACTCTGACTAATACTTGTATTTTCCTTTTAAGGCGAACGAACTTGAGGGAGTTGAAAGGAAATTATAGTGTATGCGACGGGGCTGAGCCAAGCTTCATTGTTTCAATGAGCAAGAAATGGCGTAGGAAGCCTTCTGTTACAGAGTGAGTGCAATTCATTATAATGTGCTTTGGCACATAGGAGTTAACAAGAGACCCTGACCCTTGCAGAAATGGTTACAGCTTGCCATGTACCCATTTGGGGACCTAGGGCCAGATGTAGGTAAATTAGATTTACCGATTTTTAATTACGGAATTTTACCGATTCGGTAATTAAAAATCGGTAAATCTAAAGTGTGGATATGTAGGTATATCCAGATGTTCAAATACCGAATCTTTACCAATCGGTATTTACCGATTCTGTAAATACAGAATCAGTAATGCCCATTCATTCCTATGGGCTTCAAAGCCCATAGGAATGAATGGGCATTACCGATTCGGTATTTACAGAATCGGTAAATACCGATTCACACAAGGGTGCAGGGGGTGTCCCTTTGACACCCTCTGGCACCCCCAAAACAGGCACGGGTGCCATGTGGCAGGCATACCTGCCCTAAGGGCAGGTCTGCCTGTCACATGGCATAGGTGTGCATGCACACATGTGCATGCACTCCTGAATCGGTATTTTACCATCAAATTGGATTTGATGGTAAAATACCGATTCGTTAAGGCTCCTGGGACTCTGAAGAGTCCCACCTACATCGGAGAATTACCGAATCGGTAAAAATACCGATTCGGTATTTTACAGAATCTGTAAATTTACCGAATCGGTAAATTTACCGATTCTGTAAAATTGTGCCCCTACATACCATTTCAGGTATACCGGTCGGTAACGGCCGAAAATACCGATTTTCGGCCGTTACCGGCCGACCTACATCGGGCCCCTAATGTTTACAGGTTTCATTTTAAAATTCGGTACAGGATGTGGCCTAATGGCTAGGGCTGTCACTCTTGGAGCTGCAGAGCTGTGTTCGAGTCTCGGCAGGGACCGTCAACATTCTGTGATTCTGGGCAAATCACTTAAGAGCTCATGTACAAGTCACTTGTGCCACTTTTCTGTCATTTTTAACATGGGAAAAGTGATGTACGGGTGGTGCATGGGGCTTGTAAATAAGCCCCTTAACCTAACAAAAAAAAAAATGGGTCAGTCTATAAAGTAACTGGTGCTCAGGTAAAGCGCTCTGATACCTTAGGGTCTAGTTTGTGCTATATAAACTCAAAAAGAAAATTAAGGTCACTAATTCATGTCTATTCGTTTGCAGTTTGTTGCTTTTAACTTAGCTCTATCTTTCCTGTCTACTCAGCTTTACTTATTTTAGCCTATTTGCTCCTATACCTGGCAAGTACGAACTATCGTACTTTCCTCTCAAATGTAAGACCATGTGCGTTTGTGTGAGGGACTTTTTTTCATGAAACAACACGGCACCTTTTACAACATCATTAACAAGCCAGCATCCCAATGCATTATTTAATTTTAACATTAAACAAGTCTTCCACGGCACTCACCAAGTGAGAGAATACTTATCTACATCACAAAGCACTGAATAAAGGTTAATATTCGTTTTGCAATATCGACTTTTTCATTAACACCCGTCATTCACTAAAATATGGCGCTGACAGAAGAAGGCAGAAAGTTGAGATTTGGATGCGCCTTCAAGCAAACCTGAAGTGTTCCTCTCCCTCTCTGTTAAATGGAAAGACTGTGCTGACATCTGCCATAGAAATCTGCGCACCACCAAAGTTATAGAGCGTCAAAAAAACTAACTCCTGAAAATGAGAATTTATAATGGAAAAGATTGTTCAATCTTGTCTGTAATGAAACCACTATTGCCGGCACCATAATATGTCATATTTATTCATGCATGGGTCATGTTCCTGACTCATTTTGTATGCATGATTTCCGAAGCACATTTTCAGTGCATTAGAAATAAAATAGTACAATAATGTTGGGTTGCATTTTTCTAGGCATTCTTCCATCAAAAAATGTCATTTTGAAATTAACTAGGCCACATAAATTATGAGTTCGGTCATATACGTGCAGAATCCTTTTGCTAAGGAATGAAGGGTACACAAAGACTTGTTCAGAAGCCCTGAACAATGATTGCACTGATAGCAAACAGCCAGATACGTTTCATAACTGAGACTTCGACACCATTACTAACGTTTATTATGAATTTCCTTTGACAATTGCAACTAAGAAACTCTTGCACTTAATTCTCTTCACTATATGCATATTTTTCTCAAATATATCCTCTTCATGGCAGTTCTTAGCACAACTTTAGATATAGAAAACAGAAAGATAATGGCGATGGAATAGACGAAAAGATGACATCTGATCCATTCCATCTTCAAGCAATAGTCAAAGCTGTACGAGTTAACTGTATATATGAAAATGCGAAAAAAGCACAAAGTTTCACTTTCTTAGAAGTCCTTGGAAAATACCACCTTGCGTTTTCAGCTCTATTCCTTTGGTTCAATTAATCCAAAAGATAAAAGGGGCATATCAGCAAGGGCTGGCGATAATTATCGCTAAGCGCACTTAGCGCGAGGATAATTATAGCTGGCTAACGCTGAATTCTATTGCCAAGATAGCATGCTATCAGCAACGCTTATCTCCAAAGCGATCGAATTTTATGCAGAAGCTGCCAAATGTGCGATTATCGCTGGAAATCCAGCGATAATCACACAACGTTTGGCGATAGCATGTTGATAGGGCAGTGCAGACTCAGCCATGATATCCACCTTCCATTGGACATAATGGCGAAGTCAGATGAAAAGCAGGCATAAGAAAAGTAGTGATAAGTGAGGTCAGCGCTACTTTTCTTATCGCTCTGCAGGTTAGTGTGAGGCTAAATAATTGGAGAAATGTCGGTTAGCGACATTTCTCATGTTATTTTGGGGAGGAACGCCCACTTTGCATCTCATTAGAGATGCAAAGCTGGGCGTTAAGGGATAGGGCGCTGAGGCATGGATTCACACGACAGCGTGACCTTGCTAATAGTGCGATACAATTATCGCCGCTTTCCGGCCGAAAACGGCCGCTAAAGCGGCGATAAGTGTCTTCATGATATGCCCTGAAGTTCTCAATTAAATGTCGAAGCCTGTGACGTAATTGGAACAGCAAACATTCGAGGCCACATTCACAAGCAATTTTCACACCTGTGTTTTAAACGCACACCATATGCAACCATATCCCAGTTGCGACTTACAAAATTAGTGTGAGTCTCAAAAGGGCGCTTATGGATATGTGAATTAGAGCAGTGTGACGCTAATGTCCCTATTTCTGGTGTAGTATTGGGGCAGAATTCTATGAATTTCTGGATGGGCCACATGCCAAAGTTGTTGGGAGAGATCCTGGAAAGAGCAAAGAGGAGCAGAATCTAGATTCTCCACAGATCACTAGGAGCAGAGGAAGGGCTCAGTCCCACAACCAACTTTAGTGTTGATTTGCTTGGGTTGCATCTTGAGCCCTATGAAGTTAAATGTACCGTACTTATTAAAGTGTGGGAAACTATGATGCCTTTACCAATACAGCAGGCCTTTGAGGTTTCTTCCTAAACAGAGAAGAGATACCATGTTGTTTGGATGAGCACCAGAAGCCGGAGGGATAATAAAATCTTTTGGTACTCTATGCGGAACAGGAAGAGAACTTATGACTATTCCTTTGCATCATAGGAAGGTTAGGATTGCCAACTGTTTTGAATCATCACACTCAGACCACACAAAAATCTCATGCATGCTTTAAAGAATATTCTACTCAATGTTGCAAAGTGACAGGCCTGCTGATTGGCTTTGGAAAAGGATCCAAAGACTCGGAAAGATTGCATGAGGGAAGAGTCCTTGGATTCATTATTGGCTCCCAGTGTTACAAATGATGATAATGCTGTGTGGGAACAATTAGTTGCCCTTTTTTTCAGAGACACCACTGTTTCTGGACTGGATTTCTTGATTATTGCCCATGGGGAGGTTGGCTTACTTTTGGGAGGTTCATTCCATGCGCCATAACTCATCTGGGCTTAACAACTGTTTCTTCATGAGCTGAGCCCTTGGGAAAATTTTCGATCCCAAACGTTTTTGAGATTTCTGATGAGGTTTAAGCAACCAATGGGAATTGAAAAGCACAAGGCCCCTGGACCAGGAAGGGTTTCAATGGACATCTATGAAACTAATATTAACCTCTGGGCCCCCGTTCAAACAAATGGCCTGAGAAGAGCTGTTAAGAATGGTTTGCCTCCCTCTTGGCCGATAGTACCTATATTTAAACAAGGACAAAGGGGCGATACCAAAAGCTATTTCCGTATTTCACTTCTTAGTTTCCAAAGTCAAGATTATCAGTAGAATCTTATTGGACAGACTTGAAACTTTGGCTCCAGAAAAATTTATTCCTTTAGATTGTCAGTTCAGTTTTCAGCAAGGGCTTGGCACTACTGAACAGTGTGGAAGCTATATTTATTGATTTACAAGTGTACCAAGGTGAAGAAAGGTTCTCTGCATCTGGTCTTTATGGATTTAAGTAATGCATTTAATGGTGTTAAACAGTGAAAGCTGAGGTCCATCATGTCCTTTACGGATGCTGAGAATCTATTATTTGCTTTTTAAAGTGCGGCACAGTGATGTTTCCAGTATTAGGTGTGGGTCCAATGGGGAATGTTCTTCGCTGTTCAAGACCAGAGACTAGACAGAGAGGCATTCACCAATGGAGTGTGCGGACATCCTTTCTTTTTCTGTTGGATATTAATGATCTCGAAAAGTTTCTGGGGACCAAAGGCCAATGAGATGCCACATCTGGCCAACAGTCTCCAGAAACTACTTTATTTTATTTATTTATTTAAAAAGTTTTATGTAGCGCTGGCTAGACCCGAAGGTATCAGAGTGCTTTACATGAGAATCAGCAATGTAATATAAAAGATCAACCAATTACACAATACATCAAAAAATAGGCAATAAATTAGGAGAGGAGAGAAAGGAGAGAGAAAAGTATTGGAGGGGGCAGGGGAAAGGGAGGGTAAGGGAAGAGGCAACAAGGAGAGACGAAAGGAAGTCTGTCTAAAGACCAACTGGGTAGGTGACGACCAAGGAGGGAATCCACGGCCCATCTCCCCTATAGCTAAACCAGGTAGCTCCATCGGGCATCAGACAAAATAGGTCAGTCTCAATGCATTGAGAGAGGAGAGAAGGAGTGACATAAATAGAGGAGGTATGCAGGAAGAGACGACAGGAGAGACGTAAGGAAGTCTGTCTAAAGACCGACTGGGTAGGTGACGTCCAATGAGGGAATCCCCTGTCTGTCTCCTCTATAGATAAACCAGGTAGCTCCATCGGGCATCAGACAAAATAGCTAGATCTCAATTGACGAGGGAAAATTCACAGATAAACAGGGAGGAGACTATGGGCCGGGACAGGTGAGGGCAAAGGTCAGTAGCAGGAGAGTGTAGAAGAGTAGAGCGGAGAGGGGTAGGAGGTAGGGGGAGGAGGGAGATAAGGTAAGGAGAGACGCAGGAGGGTTTGTTGTGGCCATCATTTTAGGCAGGTACAGGCAATAGTTCAGGAGCGATCACTGTGTGGGGTGATTACATCGCAGCTTAGTTGTCACTCGAGTCCCTGTGGGTACTGAACAAATCACTGCATACCATACAAGCAGCTCTCAAGCATTAAGAGCCCAGTGCAGGAGTGGAGCAGTGCAGAGACATGGGGCACAATACACCCGTGAGTTAGTTTAATGGTGTCAGGCTCATGGAAGATCCAAGGTTGTTCTGCACACCCCCAGAGTCATAAATAAACGGTGGTTGCAGAGCTCAAAAAAGGTGGCCGCAGACGCTTTCACCGGCCTTGGTAGATGTCAACAGGCCTGCCGACTCAAGCGTCCCATAACAAGCCTCCCAATGCAGGTAAGCCATAGCAATCAATACGATCATGCTCGATGAATCAGCCGGTGCAGCCACATACGAATATGTAAAACAGGCAGCCTCACTGCTGGCGCAAGCAGACCGCATACGTGCTCTCACAAGCAGATCAGGCCTCTAATACCCCTCACAAATGTGTACAGGAGCTCCAAGCTAGTACTGTTAAGTTGAAACAGCAGAGTGAGATCGCTGATGTCAGCAGAGGGGAGAGCGCAGTCAGTAGCACCTTCGCTACCCTACACGACAACCAGCACGCCGCCGGTCTCCTCCCCATTGATCGTGCAGTATTGCGGGCTGCGCTCTCTCACCTCAGACAGGTGTGTCCTCAGCAGGCCTGCGATTTCGTCGCAGTCATCCGCATTTAAAGCGCTGATTCGTAAGCGCTGCAGGTGTCCGGCATCGCCCTCACGACGGCGACTTTCATCTTGGATGATTCAGTGGGAGGGAGGTCATGGCAAATATATCAATGGAGATCGCTCAGAGAAAGTCGGAGTTGGTCTCGGTGTGAGCCGCCTATGTTCCGGTTTCGGAAACTTAGCAGCGGATGGTGAAGAAAAGCAGTGGAAACACAAATCTGTGGTCTGTAAGAGGGTTCGCAAAGGAGCAGTATCTGCGAACGGCCATGATGGGAGCTGACTCCAGGGCTGAGCGAATTACAGTTGCGGGAGTCCACCGGGGCAATGAATAGTAGAGCCCCCGGAAAAATGCTTCTAATTCGGGATAAGTTCCCAGGGATCCGCTTCGAGTCAATCTAAAAGCTGGTCCATTCCGTCACAGGCGCCATCTTGAGGTAAAAAACGCCGGATATGATTTTTGCCGATATCCTGGTGTTGCCGCGTCTGGTCGGAACGGCAGCCACAGCATCGGACGCTCCAACCATCCGATGTTCGGAGATGCTAGAAACAGTTGTTTTGGTGGGGATTAAGTGCCTCGCTTGGATGATGAAAGCGGGGCTTCAGCGGAGCAAAGGCTCCGAGCAGCCATGTTGGATGGGTGGGTCAGCTCATTCTCTTGCTCTTTTCATGGAACAACTGAATCTAAGTACAATCAGGCCCTTAGTCCCTGAAATGGATGTAAAACATCCTCCTTGGGTCAAGGCAGCAGGCAGCGGCCAAAGAAGGCTCCATGTCATTAGATAGCTGCTGGATGAGGCCTCAGTGATGCCTTGACTTTAGGCAGAAATCTCTAAGTGTAATAAATCTGAATTTTTCATCTATTTAGAATCCCTCATCGGCCAGGCACTTTTCGTGCCATCTCCTGGTGTAGATTTCTACCATTGAACTTAGTCACTTTTTTGGCTATAACCAAAGAGGGCTATTCAAGGCCAGATACCATCTCTGTGATGACCCACTGAATTGGATTTACTGCGTGGAAAATCCAATATATAGCTCAGCAGCAATGCAACTTTCTCCTTCACCTTGGCAGGTTGGTCCTAATCCTCTGGAAGTCTTTGAAGACAGACATTTTTTAAGTCCCATATTTCAGAAAAAGCTAGGAGGAGTACACTTTGCTATCATCCAAGGGTCCAGAACTCTGGGGACAAGTTGGGGGGGCGTAAAGACTCACTCCAGCAGAGGCCAGCAGCAGGGTCCAAGCCAGATCCAGATGGAGCCAGTCAGCTGGGAATTTGCACACAAGGACTCTTGTTACTTGTTGTGTCAATGTAGCTTGAACAGAGTGCCTGCCTTATGACACTTGGTGTCCACTTCTTTGTCCTGTGTACCAGGGGAAAATTAGGTCCAGTTTTCTAGGCTCTTTTCAGGTTGCAGAGAGCAGGTCCCTTCCCCGTCTTCTCTTTCACAGGTCCAAAAAGGGTTATGTGAAGGGTATTGTAACTGTCACATGTATACCTGGAACAGTCCTGTAGGTGGGGGAAACTCCTGGTCATTCCCTGAAAAATGGAGTAAACGTTTCCAGGGGTGAACCTACCCACTTTTGTAGCAGTTCATCTGTGTCAAACAATCCCAGAGTGCCAGTTTCTACGTGAAACCAAGATGCTAGTGCCTTTCTTCCCCTGTACAGAGCTCCTGTGACCACCCTAGAGGTGTAGCCAAGGAAATGGCAATTTCTTTTCTGTGGTCATTCAAAACCTGCCCTGGGGGCAGCTCCTCTCCCAATGTTCCTGACGGACTAGAGAGACAAAGGAGGAGGCATGCTCAGGTGTTAGTTACATCTGTCTGTGACAGGGAGGGCCTCTATGGAGGTAATAAAGTTTCTGGGCACAGCCCAGTGGTCATCTTGCCAGAGGAACAGAATGCTTCCCCACAGCCAAGGCCTTTGTCTCACCACTGTGAGCAAGTGCACATGACATCAAGGGAGCAACTCAACTCAACTCTAGAGGGGTTAGGCAGGGAAGAGATGACATTCTAAAAGTACCTTTTATTACAAATCCAACATAACCAGTGAATTTGGCTTGTAATAAATATTTTAACAATATTAAATGTAATAATGTATCCCAATCTTTTCATATTGAGCAGCCAATTCTTCTACAGTGAAAATAGCTTTTAGAGTATTTTCTGTGTAAGGACATGCTTAATACTAAACTTTGACATGTCCCACTTTTAAATGCACGTAGCCTTGTGGGAATTAAGGCCTACTTAGCGGTGTTTTATTAATATTTAAAACTTAGGTTTAGGCTAGTCAGAAGGGGTTATTCTCAAAGGTCAAATCTGATGTTTCAACCTGCCCAGCTGGACTACACAAGGCAGGCCTGCAGTCATATTTACATTGTCACTGCAGCGGGTGGCACAATGGGTGCTGCAACCCTCTTGTGCCACTCAACGTACAGGTCTTGTGCATACTTTGGTACTACATACTAGGGACTTGTAGGTAAGTTAAATATATCAATTAGAAGGATGCCAATTTCATCTTATTGAAAGGGGGAGTAGAACCACTTTACTACTGGTTAGCAGGGCTAAAGTACACAGCCGGTAAAAATAATCAGTGCAAAAATATGAAGGTACACCGCATAAAAGATGGTAACATGCCTGTCATCTATAGAACAAATGCTTGTTGGTTGGCACATTTGGTTCAGGACTGTAGGGATACAGGGCCAGATGTACGACCCTATTTTGCATGCACAAACAGGTTTGCTACTTGTTTGCGCATCCTTTAAGGAAAATGGGCTGCATTTAAAAAAAAACTG
This sequence comes from Lissotriton vulgaris, assembly GCF_964263255.1. Taxonomy (NCBI): domain Eukaryota; kingdom Metazoa; phylum Chordata; class Amphibia; order Caudata; family Salamandridae; genus Lissotriton; species Lissotriton vulgaris. Next base: position 1,320,930,030 of record NC_141691.1, read on the forward strand.
CTTTATTTAAAAGCAGTCCCACACAAGGAAGTCTGCTGAGCCCAGCAGGCCACCATCCCTGGGAGGGCCTGCCATTCCCAATGGGGCCGTAAATTACGCGTTGCTCATTAATATTCATGAGCCTTGCATTTTGCAATCTCATTGGGAATTGCAACAGTGTCTGAGACACTGTTGTACATTCATTTTTGCGAGTCGCAAATTGTCAGTCGCAATTTGGCGCAATTTGCCACTCGCAAAAATGAATGATCGTACATTTGGCCCATACTGATATTTCAGGCACACGAAAGATGGAAAATGTCTTCCTAAGGAGGCTATTAGTTGTCCTTGCCAGTTGGTGTACTCTGCTTGCCATTTGGAGCTTTGGCTTATCCATGGATATAATTTGAGGGTATCCAGGGATCGCAGCTGTGACTTCTAGCTTGTGCCCTGCTCCTCCAGGCTCTTTCTTTGTGACCCCTGGCCTCAGAGGAGGCAAAACATATGCCCCCTCTGAGGTTAGGTTTACAAAGGAAGTGCCAGGAGTAGCAGGGAGCAAGCTAGAGGTCACAACTGCGACCTCTGACTACATCTAAATGACATCCATGGGCTAATCTCTCTGGAGGACATCATCAAACTTTGCTCCCTTATGTTATGATTATCTATCTGGATTAAGCCGAAACCAGCTTTAATCATCTGGTAATCAGTGATTTGCTGCATTTAGATAACACAGTCAAGATTCCAGTCTAAAAACACATTCAAAAAATGATGTAATGATTTGGGTAAATCTGAGTTGTTTTGTGATTTGGAGTCCATTGGGACATCTATGAAAGGCTTGATTAAGCCACTTTTTTTATTTTCCTGTAATGCTAGGGCTGAGTTTATTAAATTTACGGTGAGAGCTTATTCTTTGCTATCCACCACTTATACCATAGAGCTAAATCTTACCATGTTATTAAAGTCACTGTACAGATTTCTTCTGACCCATTTTTGATTCAGCAATGTTAATTTTTTGCTTAGTCCTGAAAATTGGGAGTTGGTTGGAAGTGCTTCTTCACTGTCTGTATGATTTATGCTTGGATCAATCGACTTTGGATATTATATTCTTTTGTGAATTTTATGAAGTTCCTAGGAGCCAATATCTGGCCTCACTGCTTAAATCCCTACATTTTAGACAATTCAGACCGGCTCTTTTTCCTCTTCACATGTTATCATCAGTTTCTATTTGTACATTTCCGTTAACAGTATGCTATTAAAATTAGAAGCACCATGCCGTAGCTGGGGGGGGGGGGGGTAGCACAATTATTTTGTTATGAAATTGTGGCATTTGTTTATTGGCCAGAGCATTACATTGATCCATTGCATTTATCAAACTGTGATTATTTGGCAGTATTCATTTTCAACTTGTATTATGTCAACATTGAGACCTAAGTGCATTTTATTGGGTTTTAACTATATGTGAGATGTTAACTGTGTGATTAATAATGACATTAATTCTATTTTTTATTATTAACATGATGAAACTAATTATAAATCTATCAATTAATCAATCAATGACACTTATTAAACGGCGCAGCTGCTTCAAACAGACGCGACCCAGCTCTCAAGCGGAACAACACTGGCCAGCCAGAGTAACAAAAAAGCTAAACAATATCAGATAACAAGTTTTTAAGTAGCTATTTGAAGGGTATGTGCCTTATCTGCCTTATGGTTTTCATATAACCACATAAAAAATGATTGGTTGATTGATTGACTCCTGAATTAAAAAAACATCCTACATACTTTAATGAATAAGAAAGAAACTGCCAGTTAGACCTCAAAATCGGAGATTGAAGTTTCAATCAGCAGAAAAAGCAAGCCTCCTTCATTTTAACCAAGATCCACAAAGCTACTTATCTACCTCCAGTCAAGCCCGTTCTATTAGGGATTAAGCTCATTGTAAAACCTTTATCAAAATGTTGATATTTCTGTCACAAAAGACCATCAATGTTAAATATGTCTCCTATTCTAGGCGACAACAAGGATATTCTCAGCCTCGAAAACAAAGTAGGCTAAATGACCAAGACACTCTTGAAAATGTAAGATGTGGAAGCTCTGTACAACAACCTTTCCTTCTCGAGTAAACTGTAGAAGGGAGAAATGAGTTTGTGGAACACAGACTGGCCTAACAATACGTCCATATACTTAGTGATGAAGTTTACTGAACGGCTCCTTATAAGAAACTATTTTAAGGTCAAGGCAACCTTTTGTTACAAGTGGACAGAATGTCTCTGGTGCCAATTTTTAATTCAGAGCCTGGCAAATCTTTACATCCCTGTATTTGAACAGGAAGAGGTGCTATTGTTTTACTGCCCACTACTACCTAAATATTTATACCTGGAAAACATGCATAAACGATTATATCATGTTTTGGGAGGACAATGAAATGTAAGCTTCAAAAATTGTAGAATCGGTGAAAAACAAGATCCCCCATCTAGGCATAACCACAACCATAAGCATGACAGAAGTTGTCCTATTACGTTTATGTGTCTGTGCTGATATTCAGCTGAATCCCTTTAAGGGAAATCGACCCATTGGACAGTCCTTGAGCATTTGGAGGAATTGCCCTAAAACTGAATATATGAACCAAGCTAAGGTTAAACATTTAAGTAGGGGATACCCTTCAAAAATACTACAAAGAGTCAAGAAAAAGTCAGAAATAACTATCATGATACCTTACTAGAGAAACACCATAAAGTACTGAATCACTGTTTCTTCTTAGCGTGTGAATCAGACAAATCAAGTGTTAAACACACACTGGCAATTCCTTTACCATTTGAATTAAACGATCACAAATGTGAGAGACCATCTTATACACAACAGTCCAGCAGAAAAAATCAAGGATAATGATCAACAAACCTTATGAAATCCATCCAAAATAACAGTCATTTTACATTCACTGGATTGAATGATGAAATTGAAGGATTTGCATGTTAAGAATGGGGGTTAAGTGATTCAGTGTGGATCTTGGTAATATTCAATGTAAGGCACATTTACGTATAAGTCCACAGCTCATATGTATAGGTTAAATACATACATTGATTTATATACACAGCTGTGGGTTGATTTACTGAATGTCCTTGTAGAAAAAAGTCAGCACACAGGTGTGTTCTTCCTCCGGAGATTAGTCATCAATACCCCCCCCCTCCCCCAATGTATAATGCAATGCAAACATTGAAGGCCTGATTCACAAAGATAAAGTTGTGGTTTTCTGCAATTCACAAACCAATTTTACAAGCAGTATATTTACTATTGCTGAGTCTCTGCACTTTTGACGGATACTTTGCACATAAAAAGGAAGCTATGTAAAATGTGCTTTACATTCTTTTTAAAGATATTTTCTGACTGATTTATAAGGATTTTAAATGGTCTTAACAATTTCAAAAATTGTATTTAAATGATTGCTTTATTGTCTGCAAGTTTTCTGGAATACATTTTGCAAAATAAATGTTACAATAATAATACTGTTAAAATTGCTTTGTGAATAGCAATAAACAAAAGTGTAAGTTTACCTTTGTGAAACAGACCTTGAATAAATGTCTTACTTTGAGAGGCAATACCAATTAAAAAGTGTAAAAACGACTTTCATTTGTAATCATCAGTCCTTTATATTCCTTGGTTCAAAATAAAGGAAATATCACAGTCACACATGTTTAGTACACTTTTCTTTTGATCTTTTATTCTTCATGCATTAGTCATGTAAGACAAATACTTCAGCTCAACCAGCAAATTTCAATGCAAACTGGAACTTTTTAAAGCCTGCAATAATACATGTACTAGCAGTTACATTACAGTAGACAAAACACATACATACGTGAGAAATCTCGGGCTCACTTAAACATCCCAAACTCACCAAAATGGTCTTTTTAGCTGCTTGAGAGGTAAGAGAGAAGAAACAATCACAATCAAATCTCATTACAGTACAACCAATTCAGCTATACATTAACTACCCAACAACTAATATTGAGTTTAGTAATGTTTAATTATAAATTCAAAGAGAGAATCTAGCGCACTGGTCCGAATTGTCACCCTACAATGAAGACTCTGTTGCAAATATCCTTTCCTCCTTAAACCCGAACAACCATTTCAACGACCCACTCCCCTCGAACTGTCTTGCGACTATTACCAAATACATAATTCCTTGCTGGACTGCGATAATCAACGACTCTCTCCGGCAGGGATCAATCCTGATCTCACTGAAAGCAGGCCAAGTCCTCCCCATTCTGAAAAAGCCATCGCTGGACCCAGCCTCCCCAGATAACTTTAGACCAATCTTAAACATTCCCCTCTTGGCGAAAGTGATTGAAAAATGTGTTCACATACAGCTAAGTCACCACATCAGCAATTTCCGCCTACTCGATGACTGCCAATCCGGCTTTCGACCGGGACATAGCACTGAAACTACCATGTTCCACATTGTCGATAATGCTCTTCAAGCCCTGGACCAAGACAAAACATGTCTCCTAATCCTCCTTGATCTATTCTCGGCCTTTGACACTGTCAACCAGGAGATGCTACTCGAACGCCTCAAACATAGGATGGGCTTAGATGGCACTGTACTTGATTGGTTTAGTTCCTACCTCCAAAATCGTTTTCAGAGATTCCTAATCAATGGTGAACTCTCCTCATCCTCCATGGTCACAGTGGGAGTCCCTCAAGGATCAACGTTGTCCCCCACCCTTTTTAATCTCTATTTGGAACCTCTTGCAAAAATCCTTTGCACTGCAAATATCTCCTTCCATATGTACGCTGATGATACTCAGATCTACATAAAAATCTCATCACTTGCGGAGATCCTCACCCTGAAGGAGGCCCTGAAGCTGACCGTCTGATGGCTCGCTTCAAACCAACTCAAACTCAATGCTAATAAAACTGAGTTCCTTCTAATCTCCCCACCCAAGAGCAACTCTGAGATACAGACTTGGATCAAAGCTATCACAGCCTTAAACTGTTCCCCGACCATTGTGGACTTTGCCAAATCACTGGGTATCATCTTGGATTACAACCTAAACATGAGAAACCACATCAACTCTATGGCCAAATCCGCCAGATTCCACCTGAGCTACCTATGGAAGCTGAAACCCTGTCTAGCTGCTCCCGACCTAAAACTAGCAGTCCAATCATTAGTTATCTCTCGGCTGGAATATGGCTGCTCCACCCTCTCCGGTTTGCCCAAGGTCACTCTGGCACCCTTAAAAGCCTGCCTCAATGCAGCCGCCAGACTACTTACTAGCTCTAGAAAATTCGATCACATCACCCCTCACCTGAAAGCATTGAACTGGCTTCCCCTCGAGGCGAGGATTCAATTCAAGATAGAATGCATCACGCACAAGGCCTTACACTCCAACTCTCCGGCATATCTCGCACAGAAGCTTGTGATATCCGGAGGAAGCAGAAACTCACGATCGGCTAATACCCTCCTACTCTGGCCTTCACGTTTTAAGAAAATAAAAACCTACAACCAGCCTTTCACCGGGACCGCTCCAAGAATTTGGAACTCCTTCCCGCCTGACATCAGAAGAATCCACTCCCTGGCACGCTTCAAAAAAGAGGCTAAATCCTTCCTCATGGGTAAATTCCTTGGCTAACCCACTCCACAGCCAACAAGAGACTTAGCACCCATGTGATATCCTGTCTATTGTAAGATCTTTGACTCTGTAAAGTACACTGTGGTACAGCTTTCTTGTCTTTTTCAGTCCCTTAACGTAAAGCACCCCTGTAACATCCTCCCTAATGTATGACCTTCTATTCTGTAAATTGCTGTTATGTACAGCTTTCATCCCCTTCCTCCTTTGCACATTCCCCTTTTGACTCCCCGCCTACCATATGGCCCTTGATTCTGTATAACCCTCTGATGTATTGTTTTCCCATGTGACAACCGTCTTTCTTGTATTACTCTATGAACCTGTAAAGGGCTCTGATACCCTCACGGGTCAAGTTCGCACTCTATAAAACATTAAAAATAAAATGTAAATCAATATTAGCATCACAGTATAAAAATATTGGACAAACAGAATAAGTCCAAATCTCATGAAGAGGTTTACCCTATGTAACAAAAAGCATTGAACTAATTCAGTTATAGCCAATGCAATGATCAGTACAAAGAATTGAACTTTAAATTGCATCAGTTGATTTTCAAAAGTAAGCATGGGAAAGCTATGTTTCCCTACTCTACCTTAAAAGGGACAACCCTAAACAAAGAAGCATTGAATAAGAATGGGTAATAGAAAGGTGTCAGCTATCAGAGTCTTCAGTAGAAGAAACTGCAACTAAGGGGTTGTGAAGCATGAAGCCCCACAAAGCAGAAGAAGAGTTCTGAACCTCATGATGTCCTAAGATGTCTTACTGTCCATCACTAAGTTACAACGTAATATATGAGTTGCATTCAAGGTATATCACATGATTGACTCCAGTAACGTTCCACGGTTCCAGCATTCCTTCATTCCTTCATTCGTCCTTGACTATTCTTCTCCTACTCCATGAGAACTCACCTCCTTGCTCATTACCATATTTTTCTGTGCCAAATCCTTCTTCACACACCTCTGTATCTCACTGAAACAGAAACCTTTCCTTACTAACTAATGACAATTTTTCCGCACCTGTAATAGAAACAAAAATGCAAGCAAACTCATTTTACATTGGAGGTTAAATATGAATTAGATGGTAGACTTAAACATGAGCTTGGGCTGAAATCTGTTCTCGAGGCCTAAAATCATGGTAACTTAATAGTGCGCAAGATTACAAATGTGTGCATATTTGTAAACTCACAGCAAATGAAGTTTCTTAACGCATAATAAATTGCAAAAGATTACAAAAAAGATGTTATTTCAAAGTACACCAATATGAAAATGATTTCTTGCTATCCATAAAAAAGCCTACATTGTATTCTCCACATACACTTTATTTCACCAACATCACAATGAGACACATCTAAACTCTAACTTCTCTCAGAATATTAATATGTAAGCGTAGCAAAACTTTCATTAAACACATTTCTATGCACACAATTTTGTAGTCCCATTAGTTTCCACGTGCAGTACTTTAAATATACAATACCACATATTCGCTTAGTAACATTAGTCACACAGAATATATTTGAGTGTTGACTACACATGATTATGATGCACTGCTATGGTATCTTAGGACGGGATAAAAATTACGCTGCTCCATACGTAAAGACATGATAACAACTCACCATTCCCTTGACCTCTACTGAATTTGAACCTAGTGAATCCTATATTTTAAATGTTTTGTATATAGTACCATCTGAATCCAAGTATTTCGGTTGGTTCTTTACAAGCGCATAGGGTTCTAATCAAAATTCTTCAAGTCACAAAGGAAATATTGAAATATTGCATAATAGAATGGAAGTGAGAAAAAAAGAAGAAAAGCCAGAGAACCTTCAATGCTTAGTACTACAATTTAAATGGTATATTCTTATTATATATCCCTTATCTTTTGACTATGAACAACACTTCTTTAGATGGCACAACACCTCCCAATTTCTAGTGAATATTCACCCTTTATATACAAGTGCTGACATACTAGTGTGTACACACGAAAAATTCTAGTTTATCCCAAATTCCAAATTTGATATTCCAAGTGTCACAGTTCATTCAGCAATCTTCACCTAAATGGTCTAAATTAGACGTAAATCTAGTGTTCTTCTTGTTTCTTGGTTTCTACAGTCCCATTATAGTAACATGAAAAGTTCTATAACTTACTTTCAGTCAAGCTGCATTTATCTTTTTAATGTCCAATATCTCAATGTGAAGAGTTGCCCATATTTTGTTTTTAGCGTACATGACTTTCTTGAAATCAGGTACCCACCTGATTTCAAGAAAGCCATGAATAAATACTTTGCTATTGAAATTTGTCTCTATTCTCTTGTATATTAATAGTGTGTAACCAAACCTATTTGTATATGGCAGCAAGTTATAATCTAGACTTTCCTGTGGATAGTGAAATAACATAAATGTCAATGGAGGGATTTAGGTGGAAAACATAGGGTACTCATACTGCTGGCCATAGGCTCATCTACAAATAACCCATAGACTAGTATATACAAATGTGTGCTTGCTTGGCTCGTTGAGATGTTCATAGTAGATGACATGTATAGCTTCCATATTGCAAGGCATATGAGTATTAAACAAGTAAAAGTGCAATTTTGAGCTAAGGAAAAGTCCTAAAGGCAAAATAGGTGGGCTGATTTTAAATATCTCAAAAGAGCAAGATTGCTATTGTTACACACATGTTTTCAAGGTCAAATATCCTTAAATATGTATCATGTTCAAAGGTTCACTATGGTTAACAGCATGTCAGCCATCTTGGAGTTGTCCATAACATGTCAGTGGCCATGTAGACTGCAGACACACCAAACCTTATCCTTCTAATATAGAGAAAAGTAGGGCCACAATTGTCCACATGTGGGTAGCCAATGCCCATGTAATTACCATAAGTACAATCTAGATATTAGTGGCAGGATTTGGTACTACAGGACAACATGGGATACCAATTTGTATCAACCTTTCGGAGGTTCTCAACTATCTTCCATTTTATTATTTGGTTTCTGCAAACCCATAACAGAAGAGCTTAAGGGACTCCCTAATATTTCTTTCAAGATGCCCAAGTTGTACTGGGGTGTTTGGGGATACTCTGCATTCGGCTTTTTTTGTGATTCTCATTGGTTTAACATTTTTGATCAGGCTAATGTGCTTGTGTGTAAAGTCTCAGAGTTCCTCATGCAGTGAGTCTTTTAAATGGAGAAGGAAGGGCCATATTACCAAGATGTGCGATAAAAAACGCACATCGCACATTTCCCTATCGCCGGCTATCGCCGGATTTTATCGGTGTGTTAGCGCGTCATTATCAACGCGCAACACGTAGGTGATATTAAATCCAGCGATAGCCGGCGATAGGGAACATTTGCGCGTGAAAACAAGCGGTGTTGCCACGCGCTAATGTGTGCCTTGATAATATGGGGGGTGGATTCAGCTTTATGATCCACACCCTCATGTTATCAATGCCTAACACCTGATAAGAGCAGGCGTTGGGAGACCGGCGATAAACGAGTTTATCGCAGGTCTCCTTCTCCCAACGCCTGCCTTGGTAATAGGGTGGTACCACCTCCAACCACATTTTACATGTGGTTGGACATGGGAACGCCCCCTTTGCATGTCATTAGCGATGTTTCTCGCTGACATGCAAAGTGGGCTTGAGGCAGGCGTTAGCATGCACTTGTTAATAGGGCGCTAGAAGTATCGCCGCTTTCTCGGCACAATTCGCTGAAAAAGCGGCGTTACTTCACCTTGGTAATATGGCCCACAGTCTTCTCTTGTTAGCACTGCTATCACCCGAACAGCTGCTTCTCGTGATTCTTGTTTGAAGTCTACATCCTTATCATGTGCAAAAAGTGAACAATAGCTCACACAATTTGACTTGTAGATTTAATACGTACCCAACAGATTGACTGGACTCGAGTTGCTTTTTAGAAGCTGATGGTCTTCTTCACGCTGAAACTGGGTTTGTACTTTACTTGTTGGAGATGCCTGATGCCTACAACTTAGACTTGTTTTCCTGAGAGGTGAAGCTTTGGGAACCCCACTGTTCTAACTGTAGAGCCTTTAGCTCTGGAATGGTACAAGGTGGCCATTCTCATCTCCATCTACATATGGCCCACTCTGGTCAACCTCCAGAACTGCTTCAAGCATGCAATCTGTCTCCCCTCTCAGGTAACTGGTATAAAGATCCCAAAGCCAGACACCATTTGAGCAAATTAAATTAGTATGTCTACCTTTGGCCTTATGCAGGATGTCATTATCTTTTGCCTAACTTGTAAAAGTGTCAATTCATACAAAACAATGACTTTGTTAAAACTTAAGGTGAAACAAAAATCCTCCAAGTTCCCTGATATCTGATGTTTCATGGTCTGACAGTGAATGTTCAAAATAAACATCTAGTCTAAATTGACCTATTTTCATCATACTAGTTCATAGCCGATGTCTTGGACTAAGTAGAAAGTCCCCAATGTATGGTGCAGGATAAAAGTCAATGGCCAGCCCTATGAATACCTCAATGAATGTACCACTCAGGTAGAGAGGTCTTTGCCCCCGGTTATCGCACAAGGACCTGCCAGTCTGCTGTAGCATCCATCCATGTGCTAAGAGCTGATTCAAAGCGAAGCTGAGTCCAACTGATATGTGTTTTCCTTCTCTCCTGGCTGATGTCTGATAACTATAGCTTCTCCAATGTGAACAGGTATACAGTGCGCTCAATCCCAAGAAACTCTAGAGGCAAGTTACTTTCTTCATGCTCTTATAGTGTACCGCAAAGAAGTAATCTTTGTGGCGTTAGTCTGCCAGAAATATTTTAAATATTCTATAAAGTTTCATATTATTCTTGCTGTTAGTCGCATGCATTAATGCTGTTCTAATTATATTCTGTGTCGTTAAAACTCAGTTACTAAGCAACCGGGTGAGCCTTCTGAAATGAACACTTTTAAACATATAGGGTCGAATAAATTATTGGCAGAGGGGGTACTTCTTAGCAATGGCCACAAAGTTTCCTCTCTGCCAAGACTATGATCCTCCTGTCCGATGTTCAATATGGTAGATTATAGTTTGAAGATAGAGGAGACTATTCCGACTCCACCGTGGTCAAAATTGGCTATATGTTTGTCCACCTAATTTAGATGGTTGAGCATATGGTCATTTTCTAATGCCTGTGACTGCCAGGAAATACCTGGTACAAAAGGGGGTGATGATAGACGGAGCATCTGAATCAATCAAACACTCACACCCAGTCAAAAGATCTGGGTTTAATCCATCACGTTCTTTAGCCCACTCTGCCACCCCAGTTCAGGCATGGCTATATGCAAATCAGTCTGACCCTGTGCCTCATGGGAACAGTCCAGCCCAAACTGCCGAGCCATGTCTTCCCTGGACCGGAAACAAGCTTCCGAGGACCGGTTTCTGGCATTTTAGCCGTCTTCAGCCCGGCTTGCTTGAATCCAGTGGCAAAGTGAGCAAGGGACTCACGTCTGAGCATACCCTGCCACACTTAGGGCGGCCAAAAGTGGTACAAAAGGGGCAGTAAAGGGTACTGAAACATGCTCAATGTCCTATTCTCCATAGGAAGAAGCTCTCCATGGGGATTGACACATTGCATTTTTTGTAGATAAAAGAATACATATCGCTTTTGGATTTTCTTTTGAAAATTTAAAGAAATTTAACTTTGCTGTTTGGCTCCATCATGCTTGACAAGCATCTGGCAAAGGTACAATGCATTTGTAGGATCCACTTTGGCAGCTCTTCTTGCCAATGCCTAAAAGGTCTGTGGGGTTAATGCCATTACAGAACTTGTTGGTAGGCACCTTTGTCAAGGCAAGGGAGTAATTTACTCCTGGAGGAGGTGTGGGAATTTGGGTGGTTGGTTGACTGGGGTGGTAACCCTAGTCAAGCAACAACCACAAAATCTGTCATGGTGAACCACAAAAGTCACTAAATTAACCTGTGCTTAACCCTCTGGTAGCTATGCACAAAAGCAGTCAGGCTTAACTTACAGTAAAGATGCAAACTATTGATGAATCACACATACACTAATAAAGTGAAAACACAACACAAGAAACATCCCACACCAAGTTAGGAGAATAGTCTAAATAGTAATAGTTAATCTGACACCAGAATGACAAAACTCCAATCAGTAGAACCTAAGTTATAAAATTTTTGAATTTAGGGTAAAAGCGAATGCCTAAAAGATTGAAGTGCCAAACCGTGGGCATCTAATCGTGCGACATGGTTGTCAAAGTAGAAAATTATGTACGACCACGATGGAGCGCGAGTCGGATACCAAAAGGGGATTGGCTCGGTTAGCGCTTACCTTCTGACTTAGAAGTAATCTTAAAGAAATCCTAAAGAAAAGTGTTCAGTCAGGCGAGGCTGCAGGCAGTGTCCATGGAGAGAACGTCATTGTCAGGGAACCACTGGACAAAGTAGCAGTGACGTTTTCTATGCTAGGACTTAGGGCCATATGTATCAAGGCAAAATGGGTGTTTGAGAACCCATTTTCGCTAAATGGTATGTATGAACCATTTTTGGTGCAAAAAAAGGAATCGCTAAATTTGCCATTCCTTATTTTGCGATTGCATTTAAGGAATTGCAAATTTTGCGATTCCTTAAATGCAATGCATCAAGGAAAAAAACATTCCAAAATGCCATTAAGGAATTGCAAATTACCACCAACTTCTAGTTGGTGGTAAGTTGCGAATTCTTTAAAAAAAAGCATTTTTTTTTAATCAAAAGGTGCCATGTGATGCTCCTACATGCCCTGTGCGCTATATGCGCACACATGTTATTTTCAGGGGTGCAGCAACGGGCCCCCACAGCAGACTCTGCATGCCTTTCCATGGCGGCATTGGAAAATACCCATTGTAATATGGCTGGCGGTGTCTGGTAGACACCGCCACCATATAGAAGCCTTTTCCACCCGGTCCCAAGGACCAGGGCGGAAAAGTGGCAGACTGTCTTTCCGTCCGCCGTGGACCCCCCAGCCATGATTATATCGCGGGGGTCATTCCGGAATGGATGGTGTCAAGTACCTGAGTTCCCAAACTGGACTCCCAAACTGGACTTCCGCAGGAGCTGATGCTTATCCTCTAACTTCCACACCCCACTATACAGATCTAATAGATCCTACAGCAAGGAGGGGGGAAAGGGGAAGTGGATTTGAGAGAAACATGCCACGTCTTCTTCCTGAAGATGGTTTAGCCTCTGCTGCAAGCTTCTTCCTGTCAAGAGAGTGACAACGCAACTTTTGCATGCATACAATCTTAACAGAATTTCCTTACTTGAACTCTATGCCTTCAACCTATGTTACCTTAACCTTCAGGGTGGCTAGCTGTTCTCTAGTTGAGTTCTTGTACTGATTCTGGTCTCACTTAACTGCAGTAAGAACCTACAACATAAGGTATCTGGTTAGTCTCAACTCAAAATACTCCTCACTACCTTCATGTGACTCTGGGTTTCATTAACTTACCAACATCTTATTCTTGTCATACTCATGAACTCTTGGTCTTCTGGAATCTATGTTACAAATGAAGAACTGGAAGAGGTCTTCTCTAAAGGTGGTAAGTATTGTTATATATATATATAAAGTACACCTACTTGCTGGATGCTTACTGCCAACTTGTTCCCTCAGGTAGGTTGATAGTCTATCACAAATAGCGTCTCTGCTTCCAGTCTTACTATACTCTGTCCTTCTTCAACTAATAGTTTATGTAGATATGAACCCAACTTCTGGCATTTCAATTAGGCTATAATGTCTCTAGAAATCGGGTTCCAAATGCTAGAGGCTCTAGACCTCTTCACCAACTTAAAGTCTGACTGAACGGCTCTACACCATTCAGAAACTGTCAAAAGAAAGTCTTACCACCTCCGTAGTAAGTGCCAGTTCAAGCACGAGTGAAAGTTACTCACAAACCGCCTTCCAGGAAAAGCGAAGCGCCGCAGGAACAGAAAGCAGCTGCTTCGTCCAAATCGACAGTTGAAGTGTGCAGTCTTCAATTCAGAAGCGCGCAACAACAGCTGTGATGGATCACCGGCAAACAACTAGACCAGTAACCGCGTTAGCGACATCAGCTGCCATCTTGGACTGTCTGCACCAACATCGCAACAAGTTTCTGTGAACTAACCGGGACCAAACCTTGGACGAGTGGCAATTGAAGTTCCGAACCTATGTCACTGCAGACTAGAAATGACCATCACCATACCTGAAATATCAGGGTGATTTACAGAGCCAGAAGCAGCAGGGTAATTTTTGAGTGCGATCCTGACAGATGGTGGGCGGATCGCACCCGCAAGGCCGGCGGTGGCTACCGCCAACCTGGCAGGTGCGATCCGCCTGCCATCCTAATCGGGCCCTAAGTGTGTGGATCCTAATGCTGAGGGGAAAGCAGACTCCACATGTCTTTCCGTGGCGACATTGCTGCCACGGAAAGGCATTGGAAAATACCCATTGTAATATGGATGGCGGTGTCTGATAGACACCGCCACCATATAGGAGCCTTTTCCACCTGGTCGCAAGGTGACCAAGGCGGAAAAGCGGCAGACGGTCTTTCCGTCCGCCACGGACCCCCCAGCCATGATTATATGGTGGGGGGTCATTCCGGCATGGATGGTGGGCGAATCGCCCCTGCAAGGCTGGCGGTGGCTACCGCAGGCCTGGCGGGTGCGATCCGCCTGCCATCCTAATCGGGCCCTAAGTGTGTGGATCCTATTGCTGAGGTGTGTGTTGGTGGGAAGGTACTTAATTTATTGGTTGACTCTGGGGCCAGGATCACCATGATTACTAAAAAATTATTTGAAGAAACTTGGGGTGGAAGAGAGTTAGAACCACCTGACCTGTGTCCTGTATCGTACGAAGGACGTCACATTGAGCTTCTAGGTTTCATTGAAGATGAGATGGAATTTAAGGTTAGGAAGATAAGAGGGAAACGTTTATGTTGTGGTTAAAGGACTCAATATTCTTGGGTGGTTAGACAAGGGACTTTTTGGAATAATATTGAAAGCAGGCGCCACTGAACAGATGGTAATTGCCAGTTGTGATGACAGTGGCCAGTATTGGAAGAGAAGATGTCCTTCTGTTTTTTGTGAGAAGCTGGGCAAAATTCAGGAATTCAAACATAAAATTATAGTTAAAGATAATGCCATCCCATTGAAACACAAACTAAGGGGTGTTCCATTTAGTGTGGGAGATGATCTTGATGTAGAGCTGAAGAGTTTGTGTGACATAGGGTTCAGTGAGCCCACAGAGTAGTCGTTGTGGTTACCTCCTTTAGTTGTGGCCAGAAAACGGTGTGGAAAACTTAGAGTATGTGTGGACTTATGGTCTCTAAATAAGGAGATATAGGTAGATTCACACCCTCTGCCCAAAATTAATGATTTGTTCGCATGCATTAAAGGAGTCAAGTATTTTTTTAAGCTAGATCTGATGTGTGCATATCACCAGATTGAGTTGCATCCCGACTCATGCCATCTGACAGCATTCGTCTCTCCTCTAGGTACTTTCCAAAACCACCTGATGTCTTTTGGTCTGGCATCCACTGCTTCTGTGTTTCAGAGGGTTATCCAAGGTATATTGAAGGGAATTGATGGAGTTCTCATTTTCCTGGACAATGTTTTAATTTTGCTACGGATGATTCTTCCCATGATGCCACTTAATGTAAATTTCTTGACATTTTCCAAAAAAAGGAGTTGTGTTAAAACCTGAAAAATTAAAACAAAATTGTACTGAGGTTGAATATTTGGGTCATCTTCTTACTCAAGAAGGTGTCTTGAAGCAATTATCAACGCACCTGCTCCTGTTGACAATGTTGGGGTAAAATCCCTTTTAGGATTATGTGATTATTCTTGCTTTGTTCCAGACTTTGCCACCATAGTTCATCCCATTGGCAACTTACTTAAGCAAGGTGTTAAGTTTCATTGGTCTCAAGAATATGTCTCAGCATTTCATCTTATTAAGTCTTTGTTGAGTAACGGAAATGCACTCAAACCTTTTGATCCTACTGTTCCTTGATGTATCACTGTTGATGCAAGTCAAGTTGGTCTAGGAGCTATTTTGACACAAAAGAGTGGTGACCGTGAAGACACAATGGCGTTTACATTTAGAGATCTAAGGAATGATGAAGGGATGTGGAAGCATACTAGTCAGTTATTGAAAAGGACAAATGAGAAGTCTTTGGGCAATTAAGAAGTTTCACCCATATATTTGGGGAAAACGTTTTAGTCTTCTCACAGACCACAAACCTTTGGTATCTATTCAATTTGCTGGGGTTAGTAAGTGTTGTACACCCAGGATCTTAAGGATGGTGTCCAGGTTATTGCAATATCAGTTTGACATTTCTCACATTGCTGGTGGCAAAAATGGTGGAGCTGACTATCTACCTCGTTTCCCTCAGAAAAAAGATGAGAGTGATGATGTTGGTTTTAGGGAATTGTGTGAGGAGGATTATGACAATTGTTTTGTAGCGGCTTTAGATCTACCTGAACCTGTTGTGAGTTTTCAGGAGGAATGGGAGAATGCATTAAATGATGATGACTTGCTTCAACAAGTTTCTGAATTTGTAATGAAAGGTTGGCCTGGTGAAAAGGTTTCGTCCCTCTGTCACAACCTTACTGGAAAGTTGAGGGAGAAATCTCCATTGAAGATGGAATTTTGTTGAAAGTTGATAAGTTTATACCTCCTCATAGTCTGCGTCCCATCATCATTAAACATGCTCACTAAACAACGTGTTCAAGAAAGTTTTTGGTGGCCAAAAATAGACGGTAAAATTGAAGAGAAAGTCACTAACTGTTGTGTTTGTGGCTCTACTGATAAGAGTTTAAAAGTGGTGACTCCGCCTTCGTTACCTATTGAGTGTCCTTTGGGACCATGGATGAAATTAGGTAATTTGTTATTGTACTTATGGTCTACAGTTCTAGATGGCCCGAGGTTAAGTTTGTGAGAGAAGCTAATGCCTCAAATATTGTTACATTTTTGAGTAAGGTATTTTTGAGAGAAGGTTTTCTTGAGACACTTGTCTTAGACAATGGCATCCAATTTGAAAGTGTTAAGGTGGAGAATGTTCTTGTTTCTTGTGGAATAAAACATTCCAAATGTTCTTTATGCCATCCTCATAAAAATGGCCTCGTTGAGAGGATAAATAGGGTGATTGGTGAGTGCATTAAGTGGGCTAAGTCAGGAAATCATGATCTTGTCAAATCTGAAAACAGTATGTCGTTGTTTTATAGAACCACTCCACATTCTTCAACTAAAGTTTCACTCTTTGAATTGCACAGATTATGCAAGGCCAACACCAGTTTCAAACCTGGATGGATGAATAAATAGCTCAAATCTGGTTCTGATGCTGAAAAACGTATGGACATTGTTTGTGCAAATTTGTCTGAATCTCAAATGAAACAGAAAATCTGGCATGATAATAAGAATAGTGTTAAAACTGTTCATTTATTTGTTGGTGACATGGTCAGGATTAAAACTCCTATTCATGTAAAAAAAGGAGAGTGTAAATTTGGTAAATCTATAAGGGTATTAAGATTGGTAACAATGCTGTTCAGGCCATGGGTAGACATTGGTGGAATACTTCCAAAGTTGTCAAGGTAAAGTCTTCCATCAAGGGGCAAACCTGATTAAGCTGATGGTGATCCTGTCAGTGATGTTGGGGATGTTCAAGTTTGTCTTAGGAGGAGCTCAAGAGTTCATTTTACTCCCAAGAGGTTTCTGGAGTAAATATATATTTTGTTTTTGTTTAAGGAGAAGGAAAGATATATGTTATATCTTGTCTCTGTGGAGGAGTTTTGCACTTAACTGCCTGTGTCTTAGGTTGTGGGATGCTGCATTCCACCACATAGTTCTTGGGTTGCTAGGTGATGGAGCTACTCTAAGTATTCTTAGAATGTATTAATTGAATGTAGATTGCAGTTGATTTGATCTTGTTCATGGTGGAGCTTCTGCAACTGACTCCACAACTGTGTAGTTGTTCAATAAACACTTCTACTTAGGCTGGTTTCTGGTTCTTCACTACACTGACATAAACAACCTTGCTCATAGATTAAGCATGTCCTCTTGCTAGTTATAATGTCTGAAAACCCACATGGCTCTTTTTTTCAGTTTCATAAGAACCATTGCATTTCACTTTGATCAAGCACATTACAATAGCATTCAAGAAGATTTGACGGTCATGTACATGGTTTTGTAATGTAAAGTTCTATGTTTCTGGAAAATAAGCATGCAACTGTTTTGTAATGTAATGCAGCTCACTTATTTATGCTTTAATATATGGCAGGATGATATTGGAGTGTCAGGTATGTGCATATGTGTGTCTTATACTACTCCTCATTGCCCTCTCAGCCTAATGTTGACCGGAGGACGATGCCAAGTCATGGTGTTGAGGCAGTAGGAACTTTTTATACAGATTCAAAATGTGGTTTGCATGTATACATTTGGCGTCCACAAGCAAACAAACAAACAGCACTGTTTATATTCATAAATGTAGGTTTTTATCTTAAATATATTAACTCACATATACTTTTATAGTTGGGAGTTGATTGGGCATCCCAGGGTGGAAATGCAAAAGCCCTGTTTGCTTGTGGACAAACTCAAAATTACATATTTCTGGTTTTGTTCAAATCGTCAGAGATTTTCTCTTGTCAATGGCAGGTGACCTTTTCAGTGAATGAAGGGAAAGTAAACATCGCCCAATACTGGTGAAGGTATGGGGAAAAGGGTTTCTCTTTGGGGGAATAAAATATTCCCTTTGAAAAACAATGAAGAATTGAATGTGCCTGTGCTCTGGAGTTCTTGTATGTGATGATACATGTGTATACACCCTCACACAAAAATATATATTTGCATGCAAACATTAAGTTCATAAAAGGAATTTAGGAACAAGACTAGAAACATATAACTGTCGAAACTGTACTGATGTACCTCTGGATTATTATGAGTGCCAGAAAGTCATAAATGCACATCCATACTAGGGAGAACCACAGTGTTATGTACACCAGACTAGGCCTAAGTATAAAACAATCTTTCACCTACATTTGCCCTACCTTCCTCTGCATAACGGTTCTAGCACTGACCTTTTACCCAGTTATGTGAGAAATAAATGCCAATTAGTTTCCTTGAAATTAGCCTTATTTATCATGCATGAGGATTCTTAGAAAAGTCCCCTGCACATGATGTACATAACAGGATTAAAATACTCTGTATAAAAGTAATGATCATCTTCATCCTAGGGCAACAGAACTATTTTGCATAATTGCAGGCATTGATTTAGGCTCATTTACATAATTGTACTCACAACATATAAATTGTGGTAGGAAACCCGAGGCTATCTTCATGGTATAAAAGAATCATACCTTCACTAGATAAGCAGAGGAGACGGTTCCACGCTGACACAAGATACTGAGGTCTCGGCCTGCTGAAGCTTCAACACGCAGTGGTCTGACATTCCTTGCGGGTGTCACATCAAGACCAAGACGGTCCCCTCAGTTTCTTCCATCAGGTAATGGGGTTGGCTCTTTCCTAGAGGATTCTTTACTTTACACCCTGATACATGCTAGGTATCCTTAGGTACACTTAGGTAGGGTCCGCATCATAGGAGTACGCTTTATTACTGTCAAGTTTATATGCCTACATATATTCACTGTTTTAGCACCATGGTAGATTTCTACCTTTTATTTACTCTTTTGGTGATTGTAATGTTTTACATTTGCTTCTGTCTGAAGTTTAGTGGTAAAAGTGGTGACTGAATATAATGATGACGATTACTATTACATCTGGGGCAAATCATTACAATATGAAAGGTATCAGGAATGGAAATTTTATCACAAATAAACGCTTGTAACTCCGATATTTTTGTCCAACCTCACTTGGAAACTGTAGTGGATGCTATTGAACGGGGGTGGTGCGGCAGGGGTAAGCGAAGGCGGGGAATAGAAAATAAAATAACAGACTTGTCTGGGTGACGACGGCCTTCTTCGTCTTTTTCGCGCCAAAACAGGTGGAGAATCAGGCCTTATGGGCCTGGCGGCGCAGGGCACGCCTTAAATCCCCGAGTTCACCTGCCTTGTCGAACAGAGACACGAGACACTCTGTTGGGCGTAGAAAACCAGGTTTATCGGCTGCAGCCAAGCACAGTTGTCCCAGAAGTACGTACAGCGTATATTCTGAGGAGTCTGCCACTTTAGTCCGTGGCACACAATCTTTTATAGCACACATATTTACAACGTTTACTCCCTGTACACACAAAGCAAGCCAATAGGAAAAGTTGGAAAACAAGCTATCAGGTGTCCCAAATACGCCCCTCTCTCAAACCCGGTATGTTACCCCTCCCAACAAATTAATCAGTGCTAGTACCGACAATCCAATTTTGCAGGTGGCAGGACGTATTTGTGTGCCTCAAAAGATAGTTGTGTAACAAGAGAATACAAGGAGAGGATAGCGAAGGCCAGTCGGATAAGATAATGTAAGGAAAGAATAGGAAAAGCCAAATAGTCAGTCGAGACAGGGATCAATCAACCCAGAAATGGATTAGCGAACTCGGCCAGATCCTGACATCGGTTTCGTAAACAAGGGCAGGGGGTTACTCTTTAACAGAAGAGACACGTAGCAGCTGAGAAAAGCAAAAACTCTCCGTTGGCCGTGCTACCTGAGTGAGGGCAACACAAAATGGCGACGAGACACAAAATGGCGGCTAAATACGGGACGAAGTCAGAAACCGAAGAGCCTCACAGGAAGTACACAGCCTCCCAGAATTCCCTGCCAATCACAAAGCTTCTTCACAGCAGGATTGTGATTGATCTGAATGCCATGGTTTGGCGCTCAGACGGAAACAGGGAGTCTGTGCATGTTCCAGACCAGGCTGTGCAATGCTGCCTGGTGGGGAAAGAAGTGCGTAGAAAAGTTAGGCCGGCCCAAGAGGGCCAGCCAAACTGTCCTGCACATTTTATAGTGTGCTTAACACTCCTCCCCCTGGCATTAGTTATTATTATTTTAGTTTCCCTTTTTGAACTGCTCGCTTAGCAGTGAGGTGACGCACCTCCACCTTAGAAAAGAAGCTGCCGCTACTTGGAAAACATCAATTGATGAAGCAGATTTAATGTAAAAAATGTCAACAAACTGCGGTGATAGCTGGACATCCCCAGGTTCAAATAGGGTTCCAACCCACAAACGGATTTGACCATAATGAAATGGCACGTCTAGCGCTTTGTCAGTGGGGAGGCCTGCGAAAACTGAATTTCTTTCTTAAATTTCCAGCAGTTTATGGCACTTTTCGCATGCTACACATCTAAAAAAATTGGCACACGATTTGAAGCTCTGAAAAAAAATGTAGTCCTCCAAATTAAAATGCCTTTGCTTTGCCTTACTAAAATTGAACCCAATCCTTTATATCGAATTTCCAAATTAAGGAATCTGATCATCATGCTTTTTGTTTTCCTTTTTAAGACTCAAAACATGAAAATCCTTATTCGGCAGTATAATTTGTTTCACCACACCAAAATTGCCCACGAGGTAAAAGTAAGGCTTTTGAACATTCTATTTAAAAACGATTTCACTGTATGTCTCCCGGAGCAGACAAAGCGTCACATTTAGTCTCGACGTCAAATCTTAACGCAGTGAAGATCTGTGATCCTCAGCCCAAAGCTGTAGCTATTTCTGCTTCCCGAACGGTACAGTAGAGAGTGAAACATCTTTGAACAGCAATGAATCTCTGCATCTTTCATCCTTAAAAAACAGAATCCCACTATGTATGATGTAAACTATCTGAATGCAAATCCATCACTGAAAAGGCTATTTGAACCAGGGAAAGTTTGTTGTGTCTGGCTTTGATCGGCAATACCGTGAATTATGTATCGGGATGGCTGGTATTTACTGCAGTAATGTTAAAGCAGTAACATCGAAATCCTTGCTTCAGAACAGTCACATAGGTGCATGGCATCAAAAACGTGCAAAGACTTCATCCACTTAATAGTTCACCTCCTACTTAAAAAAATGATCACAGAAAATTCAGGGAAATGGAAAAGAAATCGTTTAAAATTCTATTAACATTGATAAAAGTGTTCTTCTTAACAAATCTATAAAAGAGTACAAACAAACCATTATTAATGCAAAGAAAGCGTACTTCTGGGAGAAAATGATGTATGAACAAACTTCACAAATGATCTTCTCATTTTAATTTGCTCATTAGAGAAGAAAAGGGCTCTCAATAAGCCACAACACAGTCATTACGGTATGGGCAGACTACATAATGAAAATTACGGAGTATTTTAATTGCTTGGTTTAAAATTGGGTTGTAATTGTGAACCTGTCAAAACATTGTGAATTTAGTGCTATACCTGCTGGTGGGATGACCATTTCGTGGCAGACCTTTTACTCTATCTAAAGTGACATACCTTTCATTGAGTCTGACAGAGTTTCCTCCATGACAGCAATGGAAGTGTCACGCACTTAAATGTAAGTAAAGAGCACCAGCCAGCACAGAGGCACTGTACCGCTTGACACTGGTACCAGAGATGTGGGCAAGGATGACGTACATCTACAGTATCTGATTATGTGGACGTGGCCCGGATGTCGGACACACTCTAGAAGAGATTGAAAACTTCAAACAGTAATTCTTGGAGCACACATGCACAATTTAAAATCTCAGTTTGTAAAAATCACGTTTGTAAAAATCACAAAAAACCTGCAAAGATTATCAGTTGGGCTCTTGTAGTTCTTTTCTTTATTTTCACCACACTCTAATCCCTTTGTAGCCAACGCGTTTCGCCGTGGTTGGGTTGACCTACTGCTTCGTCAGGGCTGGAAATAATACAGACTGCACATTTGTAATTTACAGACAACAGCACCATGGGCCCGATTCACAGAACTAACTTAAGACAAAATTCTAATCTTACGACCATTTTCGTATTCACAGAAGGCACTTACTCATTTTGGTATTCACAGAAGACACTAAGAGCCAGATGTAGGTAAAAGTCATTTACCGATTTTTAAATACCGAATTTTACCGAATCGGTATTCAAAAATCGGTAAATGAGATGTAGGTAAAAAATCAGTATTTTTTACCGAATCGGTAAAAGTCGGTATCTGACTTTCGGAATTTACCGATTCGGTAATTACCGAATCGGTATTTCCCGAATCGGTATTTCCCATTCATCCCTATGGGCCGAAAGGCCCATAGGAATGCATTGGAATTACCGAATCGGTAAATACCGAATCGGTAAATACCGAATCGGTAAATTCCGAAACGGGAAGCAAGCAAAAGTGAAACTAATGAAAACAGCCAATCAGGTTGCACCACCCTCCCCCTCCCAACCAGGAAGTGGCTAACCAGGCAGCTGCAACTAATTAGAAGGTTCTGGAGAGGCAGTCAGAGCACAGCACAGACACAGAGCTGCAGGGAGTGATTCGTTGTACTTTACCACAGTGAAAATGGCCGGCAGCAGTGAGAGCCAGAGGCAGAAAGGAAAAGGAAATCAAAGTTCAGCAACATGGAGCTGCAAGTACTAGTGGAGGAGGTGGTGAGAAACCACAAACAACTGTTTTGCAGACACTCCCTCACAGTAGCTGAGTCAGCAAAACGCAAGCTGTGGCGTGATATTGGTGAAAGGGTGAATGCTGTGGAAGTGACAAGCAGGAGCCTAGATGACCTCAAAAAACGCTTCTACGACATCAGGAGTCTCACCAAGAGAAAGATGTCGGAGCTATATATGCAGGCTGGTGTCACCGGTGGAGGCAGGAACCCAGCGCCCCCCCTGAGTGACCTGGAGGAGTTGGTGGCATCTACCATCGAGCCAGACAGTGTGGTGGGCTTGGGAAATGTGGACAGCACAGCCAGAGCTGGGAAAAAAAAGTAAGAGTCATGCGCAGCATGACACCCCATACCAACTTGCCTCCCCTAACCCTTTGTGCACAGGCCAACCCCAGTCCAGTACTGCTAGCACCATACAGGAGCAATGCATTATGGGAAATGTAGTCACCTAACATAAGACCATGTGTAACTGCACAGACATCAGCAAGGCAGTGAAAATAATGCAGAATAATGACAGTAACATGTGTAATGCATTTATTTAAGTGACTGTGACACAGTAGCACTCAGTTGACATACGCTTATTTATACCTAGGGGCAACATCAGCCAGTCAAGCCACAGCTACAGCAGGGACTGTACCAGCGAGGGAGCAGAGTGACGTGCCAGGGCCTAGCCAAGTCCATGCCTCGCTGGAGGAAGAACACACAACTGTCACCTCCCAGGATGAGGACACATTCCACACACCTGAGTTTCCCCACTCCCCACACCTCTCACAATCCCCTTCATTGCTTTTCTCTCCTGAGACCTCCCCAACTCTGTCACAGCCTGCACCTGCAACCTCACCAGCCAGGAGGCGAGTCATGGCCACACTGCCACTGGTGGAGGCAGCTGAGGGAGAGGCCCAAGCCACTGCCCCTGAGAGTCCTGCTGCACTGCAGACCACCACAGAGTCTTTCACCTTGCGCAGACGGCAAGGCAGGCCCAGCAGTACAGGTGTTCATGGAGAAGGCTCACTGTTCCGTGGTCCGGAAGGGAGTATGGTGCGAATCCAACGCCAGCAGGGGAAAGCAATACAGGCCTGCCACCGCCAATTTCGTGTCCTAAATGAAAAAATTGGAGAAATGGGGATGGGCATCAGAGACATGGTGGAAAGCAACAGGGAGATATCGAAAACCAATGCTGACCTAGCTGCAGGAATGCAGCAAATGGGCACTGCAATCAACCAGCTGTGCTCAAAACTGGACAGCCTTGAGCACACACGGCGCAGGGACGCCCGTGTAAACAATAGGGCAATGAATCGCCTAGCCACTGCCACATCACAGCTCTGCAGCAGAGGCATTAACATGCAGGAAAGCCTAACTCAGAACACAGCTGAGGTCACCAGGGGCATGGCTAGGATCACCACTGCCCTCGAGGCAATGATCATATCAAACACTGCAGTGGATCCAGCCCTGGATGTGGCTGGGGGAGATGATAGCAGCAGCCGCAGCAGCATGTCAAGCGCTGTGGTTCACCCACGTAGGAACAGCAGGCGCCCAGCTGAGCCTGCAGGCCATGAGGGAAGCAGTGAGCAACACCCCAGTGGCTCTGGGAAGCGCGAGTGAAAATAACTTGGCCGGTGTGGGTGATGTAACCCAGGACATGTTGTCCCCATCTTTCTTTACTTTGATTTGTTGCACTTATGCGGATTTCCGTTGTGGCTACATAAAGCGCGGGCGCAAATAACTTGGCCGGTGTGGGTGATGTAACCCAGGACATGTTGTCCCCATCTTTCTTTACTTTGATTTGTTGCACTTATGTGAAGTAGTGTGGCTCACTGGTTAGAGGCGGCAGACCCGAGAGCAGAGGACGGCCCGGGACCAGGGTTCGATTCCCGACGCGGCAGGTTTCTGGACCAGGGTCAGCGGACTCGATAATTCTCTCGCCTCGGTGCTCACTCTGATCAGCGATCACACTCGGCAACTCTGGGCATTAGCTTGTCTCATCTTCACTAACGGCCAGACCAGACCGCCGGGGATGCCTGGTCTCACCCTGGAGATACCCACTAAGGGACCATCTCTCAGGGAAGCCAGGAAGGGTTTCGCAGCGGTCGAAGCGCGGAGATACTCCTCCGGGAGTCAATCCTAGCGCTATATAAACCTGCAAATAACGTTGTGGCTACATAAACATACGTTGGTGCCATACACTACCTGTCTGTGTCTCATTACTTATTTAGAAATAGTTGCTTGTAATTTCCTCACGTCTGTATCTGCCATCACTTGGTGTTGTCACTCCAGCAGGTTGTCTTTCAGGCACAGCATAGTCGTCATCATGATCCTCGTAGTCAGACAACTCCACCTCAGTACCCTTCCTCACAGCCAAGTTGTGTAACATGGCACAGGCAGCAATTATCTTGCAGCAGGTGATGGGGGTATACTGCCTTGCACCTCCACTCTTGTGAAGGCATCTAAATCTGCTCTTCCAGATGCCAAAGGTTCGTTCTACCACATTCCGTGTACTTTTGTGGGCCCGGTTATACCTCCTTTGGCTGGGTGTGGAGGGGTTGAGGTAGGGAGTGAGGATAAATGAACGTAGGGCATGTGCACTGTCTCCTAAAAGGGAAATGGGAATACATTACTCACATGCATACTTGTAATTCTTACTGCAATAGGTGTGGGTGGGGTAGCACACTGTGTCTTACCTAGGAGGAATCCTTCACCAAATTCCCCTGCAGACAGCCGTGCATAGATGCCGCTGTTCTGGAAAATTTAGGAGTCGTGGCTACTCCCAGGGAATTTTGCTACAAGGTCAGTGATGACAAACTTTGCATTGCAGATCACCTGCACATTGATGGTGTGTGTGGACTTCCTATTCCTGTAGATGTATTCCGTGGCAGCAGGGGGACAAATGGGGATATGCGTGCCATCAATGCAGCCGATGATATGGGGAAATCTAGCCACCTGGAAGAATTCAGATTTGGTTTGAACCAGGTCAGCATGGGTAGCAGGAAAAGACATGTAATGCTCCATCCTCTGCAACATGGCGTCAAGGAATTTGTGGAAAAACCTTGATAGGCTGCTCTGGGTCACCCCACCCACCGCAGCAACCATGCTCTGGTAGCTCTGAGACGCGAGCAGGTGGAGGCTGCACAGCACCTGTACATGGGGTGGATTTGCATGTGCCCTTGGGGTAGTGTGCTGCAACAGTGGTTGGAGGTCCCTAATTAGTTCCAATATGGTGTCTGGATCCAACCTGTACCTCTGCAGTATCTCTGCCTCTGTGAGCATGAACAGGGTCACCCTCTGCCTGTAGACCTGCTCCTGTCTCTGCCATTCCCTCTCTCCTTCCTCCTGTAGCTGTAGCCGTCCTGCGATGACATAAAATGCCGCCATTGTGCAAACAGCATTGCATTTTGGGTCCATTTTTATAGGCTGCACCTGGTTACCACCTGATTTGAATCCATGGTAAATACCGACTCTGAAATACCGAATTTGGAGCAAATTCGGTATTTCAAAGCTTACCTACATCTCAAACTTCATTTTTTCCTATTTTTCTTTACTGAATCAGTATTTTACAGATTCGTAAGTTTACCGATTCGGTAAATTTTCCGATTCGGTAACTTTTCCGATTCGGTATATTACCGATTCGGTATATTTTCCGATTCGGTGAATATTTTCCGATTCGGTAAATATTCCGATTCGGTATTTTACCGGTTCGGTATATTTTCCGATTCGGTAAATTTACCAATTTCGCCTAATTTCTATCACCTACATACCGATCACTCAAGACCGGTCGGTAACGGCCGAAAATACCGATTTTCGGACGTTACCGACCTACCTACATCTGACCCTTACTCATTTCGGTATTCACAGAAGTTAGGAGTCTTAACTTTAGGACTCCTAAATGCCTTCTGTGAATACCGAAAGTCAAAAGTTAGGATTTTTCTCAGTTTAGGAGTAGTAAAGTTAGGACTCCTAATTTTAGGACTCCTAAATGCCTTCTGTGAATACCGAAAGTCTTAAAAAAAAGATCTTTCTCAGTTTCGGAGTAGTAAACTTAGCACTCTTTATTTTAGGACTCCTAAACGCCTTCTGTGAATACCGAAAGTCTTAAACTTAGGATTTTTCTCAGTTTAGCAGTAGTAAAGTTAGGACTTCTAACTTTAGCACTCCTAAATGCCTTCTGTGAATACAGAAAGTCTTAAAATTAGGGTTTTTCTCAATTGAGAAAAATCCTAACCTTAAGACTTTCGGTATTCACAGAAGGCATTTAGGAGTCCTAAAGTTAGGACTCCTAACTTCTGTGGATCCCGAAATGAGTAAGTTAGGGTTTTTCTCAGTTTAGGAGCAGTAAAGTTAGGACTCCTAACTTTAGGACTCCTAAATGCCTTCTGTGAATACCGAAAGTCTTAAAAAAAGGATCTTTCTCAGTTTCGGAGTAGTAAAGTTAGGACTCCTAATTTTAGGACTCCTAAACGCCTTCTGTGAATACCGAAAGTCTTAAAATTAGGATTTTTCTCAGTATAGTAGTAGTAAAGTTAGGACTCCTAACTTTAGCACTCCTAAATGCCTTCTATGAATACCGAAAGTCTTAAAATTAGGATTTTTCTCAATTGAGAAAAATCCTAACCTTAAGACTTTCGGTATTCACAGAACGCATTTAGGAGTCCTAAAGTTAGGACTCCTAACTTCTGTGAATCCCGAAATGAGTAAGTGCCTTCTGTGAATACCAAAATGAGTAAGTGCCTTCTGTGAATACCAAAATGGTAGTAAGTTTAGGGTTTTGTCTTAAGTTAGTTCTGTGAAATGGGCCCTTTGAGTTTCTGCTAATAGAGCCCATAACATTGCAACCAAGTGCAAAGGAACTAGTCAACTGTACAGTGCAAAGTGTCATATCCTTCTCTTTTCACCAAACAACAACATACATTGCATAAACATGAGTATAAACCTGAAATTTAAATATACAAAGACATCCAAGTTATCCTTTAGCATAGTGTTTCCCAAACTGGGGTCCGCGGACCCCCAGGGGTCCTTGACACATTCCCAGGGGGTCCCAGGCAGCAGTTTTAAAAGCCCTGCAAAGTTCCTTGTAGACTTAGCAGTTTTCGAGCAACAACAAAAGTGTCAAGATAACACCAGTGATTAATGTACTTGCTGGAGAGAGATGAGTATTGTCCAGTGGCAGGTTTGCCTTATCTAATGTAGCATGGAGGGTTAATATGCCTGCTGCAAAGAATGCATGCCATGCATTTTAAAAAACAGTATTTTATGTGCGTATGTCAGTGGGTTACTGCTTTTGTCAGATAGATTCTTTTGTTACTCTGCAGCTCTTAAGAGACAATCGTAATCTAGCACAGTGACCTATAAACTGTTATCAAGGAGCTGCTTATACACTGCATGGTACAAGTAAGTAACTTATGTTTTTTCCTAGTCTTCCATTATCCTGATGCTGCTAAAGGGATGAACCAAATTATATCGAGTAACGATTAAGGGTGAACCGGCGTGAGTCTGGAGGAGCGACTAAATCCGCTGCAGGGTCCCGTGTGCCGATCCAGACAATGGTCGGTACTGTAGGAATAAATCTCAGGGGAGAAACGTGCAGCGCGGCGATCAGATCGTTGTGGTGTTGCCTGGGCCAGGCAACTCAATATAATTTGGTTCATCAGAGCCCACACCCACTCGCCTGGCATTACCACCCTCGACTTCTCTGCTCTAGATGCACTTTTTGCACTGCCACAAACCCAGTCCTAAAGAAGATCCCGATTCAAGTGGATCGAAACGCCGTCGACCACTCAGCATGATCATAGGCACTTCAATACAAGTGATTCACACACATACAAATAGAAATGTATTCGTCAAGTCACCTGAAACCATTTTTCGTTGTCTAATCACTGTATATATTTCTACATTAGTCACTTTGCGCCGTCCTCGCTGATCACATTGCCACTTGCGCCGCTACTCTGTTCTTCACCCACGTACACCTAGCACCAAGAACAATTTGGGTTGTCATCCATTGTTTTAATTGCTTAAGTGCAGTGCTGTCACAACTGCCAATTACTTTGTTTTCCTCCCTCGTCGTTATATTCCTATAAAATTTTGCCATGAGCACATGTAAGAACCAAAGAAAGAGTCTCCTCACTTCCTTCTGATAATGTTGTATACATGCCATTTCTAATTGTCTTCGAATAATACCAGTTGGGATATCATTTGTGTATACCATGGAGAGATGAGAGGCACTGTTGGAGGGTGATAATAAGGGAATCATTGAAGAACCCCAACAAAGATTGTTGTATCCTGGTGCATAGTAAGGACATAATTTACTATTCTTTAAAAGCTAATACAATTCAATATATAATTATAAATGTGTTGTAGAATGCACCATTGTATCCTAAGTTTTCTTGTGGGGAGAGCCTCTCAAAGCCCCCTTTGTAGTGGTCAGGCTCACTCACTGCACTTGGTGTGCACTGTATGGGGACTGGTCTGAAAACATTTGCCAGAGCTACTTTGAGTTTCCTGGCAGGAGCCTTGTACTGTGAAATACAACTAACCATTTAAAAGTTTATCACGGAGATGCAGCACCAACCTTCCCATTAAAATGTTCTGTTTTTTCAAACTCTTTCAATATAAAATACTAAAATCCTTAGTAATCAGAGTATTTCTTTTGTGTGCACATGTGTGCTTTTTTTTAATTACTCTTCGGTAATTAAACGAAGTCTCCAGCAAATTCATTGGGCTTTGGGAGCGTATTTACTATGATTGTGATTGATACTAGACTGCATTCTCATAGACTGTACTATATTACTTTTTGATACTTTCAATATATTGGTATGTGCTGAGCATTTTTGTTTGTGGCATTTCATACTTTGAAAGCTTCATAACATCTTATGCCCCAAGTTTCCCTTTATCCTCAGGCCCCAGAAAATATCCCGCCTCTCATTCTCCTTATCTTAGACGACGACAGCAGGCGATTGATTTCTAGACTATACTGTGTCTGCCCTGCCTTGAAACCAGACTCCATATAGGGCTGGTCAGAGCCTCACGTGAGGCTGACTTGGGTAGCCCACTCTCAGACAAGGTCTGGTCGTACCTTTGTTCCCAGACCAAACTTGTCTCTATCAATCATAAACATAAAGGGCCCCATTAGGATGGCGGGCGGACATTGTCCGCCCGTCATCCTCACGGTGAAAGGGACCGCCCACCATAAGGGCGGGGGTCCCGTGGGGGTAATTAGGATGTGCCCGCCACAGTGGCAAGCGCATCCCGTATTCTTAACATTGAGGTGGGCGGTGCTGGAAGCACCGCCCGCCGCAATGCTAAAAATACATGTTTTGCATTTCAAAGCACAACGTGACAGGCACCGCGCGGTTCCTGCCACATTGTTCTTTGAAAGGACCCCCCATGTGCACCCCCCACCCCCCCTGAGTCCATGGGGGCCCGCAGGGTGCCCCCAAAGCAGACTCTGCATGCCTTTCTGTGGCAGCAATGCCACCACAGAAAGGCATTCACAATAGCACATTTTAATATGGCTGGTGGTGTCTGAAAGACACCACCACCATATAGAACCCTTTTCTGCCCGGTCGACATGCGGAAAAGCGGCGGACTCCCAGCCATTATAATATGGCGGGGTTTTTCCTGCACGGATGGCGGGCAGATCGCCCCCGCTAGGCCGGCGGTGGCTGCCGCCGGCCTGGCTGGGGCGATCCACCTGCCATCCTAATGGGGTCCAAAGTATTGCATTTGAGATTCATCCATTGGGGCAAAACAACACCCACAGCTCTAGCACACATTGACCCTACTCACCTGTCCCAATGCCCCAAATGCCATGCTCTAGATGCAGACTTTGCCCACCTCACTTGGACATGCCCACCAATTACCCACTATTGGGCCACTATTTTCTCACTTATCCCCACAATGATAGGCATCATGCTCCCTCCCACCCCCTGATGTCACCACTAGGTTATACACATAATGTCCCGCTGGGCACTCACTGGTTCACCTACATCACACTCCTGCTTGCAAAGTGGGAAATAGCGCACCACTGGAGCAGTAGACATTGCCCCCGATACTCTGCCTGGCTGAAAAGCACACCACAGTGTGATAAGATCAGAGAAGAGTGTGCACAATTGCAACCTTATACTTCCCGACCTAAGGACACATAGTCCCAGTTGCATGACTGCCTGCTTTCCCTGGAGCTCGACAATTCAGACTACTGCGTACCTTTGGCCAACTTGCCCCATCCTTTCATACTCACCTTCCTCAGCATGCTGGGTCCCTGGAATCCTGGGTTGTCATACATCGGTTATTAGCATTGTACTGTGCAAAATGCAGCACACAATGAAAGAGCAAAAAACAGGGAAAAAGTAATAATTTCTTCTTGTTGAGCCATTCTAATGCCTGGTATTCCACGGCATTTATCATATATAACTTTATTCAGTCATTTGTACAAAAAGTAATCAAAGTATACATAACAAAACAAGGATACATTTACAATTAAAATAGTATTAAACCATTGCAAGCACAAGTACAAATGACATCCCGAATCAGGTTAAAAAGACATAGGTACATAAATACATAACTAGAATCGACCTAGTCATACTTAAAAAGAAATGCTATACAAGCGCCAACTATATGGGATAGAACACCGTGTACACCAAGCTAAATATTTAAAATACATATACAGCATAGAGTGGGAAAATAATGAAATATGGCAACACAGCTATAATGCAAAAAATGCAAATTAGCCAAAAGGAGAATAAAAAACAGCTAAGAGTAAAAACTATTGGCCCAGAGGTATCTGTTTTAAAAATTCGGAACGCACTCTGGTACTGCCTAACACCCAAGTTGAGGCATTATGGTATAATCCATCTCCTACGTAACTGCTGAAACTTGGGACAAATAAACAAAATGTATTCCACAGCATTCGTTTTTGGCACTGCCTCAGCCTTGTAAAAATGGGGCAGCATCAAAAAGCAATGTGTGTTGCAGTTGAACACTCATTGCATGCCCCTTTGCCACAGGGGACTGCTGCAGAAAGGGGCATATTTACAATGTGGCGGTAAGCCATGCAACATAGTTTAGCTTCGCACCAACTTGTAAATATGGAAATTGGTGCTGCGCCACTGGAGCATCAGAAAAAGTGAAGCTCCGGTGGCGCTGAAGGCTTGTAAGTATGTACCAAAATGTGGTATTGTTATATGAATATACAGACCTAAATAAAATTATAGAAAATAGTGGGCCCTGCATTTCTTATCTCTACCTCAACGTGTGCCCCTCGTAAAATGCACTGCAAGAAAGTCCCGGCTTAGGGGCCGATTCTGATCTCGGTCGGAAGGGCACCGAATCGGGTTTGGCATTAGCGGATCCAATTCGGAGGCTGAATTTCTGTCCGAGTCGTACACGGGCTGGACGTCGAAGTACGAGCGAACAAGAGTGAAATCTCCGTCTGAATCGTTTCCGGGTCCAAACCGCTCCGTATTACTTGGTCACAAGCAAACCATGGCGCGCAATTTAGACGTTTCACGACTGAGCTAGTACGATGCTCTATTCGGACAGCCGGATCGAGTCGGAGCGTCTGGCTCGCAATAGCTCCCGGAGTTGGACTTTGGGGGTCCGTGTCAGACCCCCTGCTACCCGCAGCCTTACGACTCTGACACAGAGGGAGACCCATGGGTCTCCCCAACACTGGCATGTACGGTGCTGATGGCACCAACGCGTACCCACTGTAGGGGGCACACTTGTCCGCGACATACATATTCAGTCAATGGGAGCCCATTTGGAGGCTTGTAGCTCAGTGGTTAGAGGCGGCAGAGTGGAGAAGTGTGGCTCAGTGATTAGAGGCGGCAGACCCGGAAGCTGAGATCGGCCCGGGACCAGGGTTCAATTCCCAACGCGGCACGGTCTTGGGTCAATGTCCGCGGACTCGATAATTCTTGCCTCGGCGCCTACTCTAACCTTGGGCTCCACTCTGCAACTCTGGGCAATAGCTTGCCTAATCTTCACAACGGCCCCTTCAACGCCGGGGATGCCTGGTATCACCTTAGGGGTGCCCAGGAGGGGCCATCTCACAGGGAAAGCCAGGACGGGTTCCCCAGCGGTATACAGCGCCAGGACGCCCCGGTGATGGGCAGCTGTGCGCTTTACAAGTATACCACATTTACATGTACGCGTCCTACAACTGGTTCCCATTGACTTCTATAGGAGTGCGACCGAACCGAGACCGACAGCATACGGCCGCATCGTACTCGGTCGGTCGGACTGCAGGAGTCCGGAGCGGTCAGAAAACACCCCGGATCTGGCTCGGTCGGAGTTGTTTCCGACCAAGATCGGAACGCCCCCTTAATATCTTTCAAGAAAATATCCCAACATGCAATTCCTCCCCCACAGTGTCACGAAACATACAAATCAACCCTCCACTCCCCTCCTTACTTTTTTTTATTTGAATATTAAATTAAATACTAATCTAAATAGGACTAAACAGTACTCCGTCAATGGGCATGTGCATGAGCGCAACATTAGAGAATGTCAAAATAATGTTTTTGTTTCAGGGGAAGGGGGAATATATTCCTCATTCACTTAGCACTGGAAGTTTATTGGTTCTTATGCCCTCATCAAAAAATAAAATCACAAATCCTACTTAATAAAATGTTATTTGCAATCTGCGTGATGAGCCAGAGATTTTAAATAATTCCTCTCTTTCTTGCAGTTTGAATGGTTTTGTAGCATCGTGTTAACACTCTACCTGCTTCCAAAGGTACCAGGTCCTTTAGTTCGCTCACGTCCATTTTTTATATTTTGTGGATTTAAATTTGCCCTTTCGACAGTGCGCACATATTTTCCGAAAAAGGTACCCATGAATTAAATCCAACTTCAAGATATTCTTCAAAAGGCAACATTTATGCAGCAACCAGAGAAAGACGAACCATTTCTCAAAAACATTCAAAATGATATTGCTTTTCTTAATGTTTCTAAGGGATTTATTAGCGACTCCAAAGGGCTTATTAAATTCGTTCATGAGCACAGCATTCTGATGCCACTTTTGAAAGATTTCTCGCAGGGTCTGTGCATGCGAGTTCCGAGCTGCAGTATATTGTCTTTTTTTTAACTCTAAATTCAAGCAAACCTAGCACGGGTTCTTGGATCAGAAAGAACAACCCATCGCAGCCCAGTTGGACGCAAAACAATGAATACAAAGGTTATTTGATAAAGAAAACAACGAAATAAAACGGAAAATAACAGTAGGAAGCAAATTCGGACGGGCAAATTGGCGCTTTCCTTGAAGAAAGCAAAAATGCAGCCAAGGCCATTTCCATTGTAAGCTCATAAGAAAGGAAGGCCTGATTCCGAATAATGGCTAATACTCCAAGGCTGAACACAGGAATTGGCCTTGATTTACAAGAGCATCGTTCCCATTATCCTGCAGCTGTTGCATCTAAATGATGTCTCATCAGGCGCGGCCATTTTGTGACTTTGTGCTTTGCGACATGCCGCCTGTTCCGAAAAAATGTATTTTATCAAAGGCCAGATTCCTGTTACACCTCAACAAGAAATGGCAAATTAAAATAACTTTCGGATTCGCTGAAGCGTTTTTTTTTTGCCTTTCTTTATAAAATAAAAGAACAATCATGCCTCTGTGCTTCAAGGCCTTCATTAAACAATTTACTTGTTTAATGAAAACCTGCTAGCGACAAGTCTGTGCCAAGAAATCGTTAGAGCAAAGAAGTAGATAGGGCTGGTTTAGAACATGGCGATAAAACATAACCCTTTGCAAAGTAGAGGTAAAAAAATACCCTAAATATTTTAATTTCCTCAAGTGGATTTTTTGGAGCAGGAATTATCATTAGCAGAAGGAGTATGGTGATTCACCCGAGAGGAAATAGGCTAAAGGGATTTGCACTTAAAGGAAAATTACAAGACCTTTGCTTCTTCTGGGGACTGTACATTATCAAAATCTATGAATTTAGCAGCAAAACTCTGAAAGAATCCTCTTCTGGACAGGGATGGATGCCGGGCCTGGCCACAAGCAAGAGGGCCTGATTATGAGTTTGGCGGATGGGATACCCTGTCACAAACGTGGCGGATACCCCGTCAACCATATTGCAAGTTCCATAGGATATAATGGAATTGTAATACAGAGGAGGGTATGTACATCATTTTAGTTACAGTGTATCCCATCCGCCAAACTCGGCCTTTGTCGCTAAGTCCTGCTTCGCGAGGCACAGCCCTGTGGCTAACTCTGATAGAAGATGATCATGACTGCGATTAACGCCCACTGTGCGACGTGGAGGTTGACAGCAGAGGGTTAGTGCAGGGTCTGGCCTGGCCTGACCAGAAACAGGAAGCTGAAGACAGTGTGCAGAATGATTGGCCAACCTATAAACTAATTTTTAAGATAAACCAGGCTTTCGCCTGTAACCTGAGGCTGTCGAAGATTCTCACTACGACCAAGAAGGTATCTACTATCAACCCATCACAGAACCCCCCACCGTATACATCTCCCAAGTCATCCGCACACGTTTGCTCCATTGGAGGTTTTTCTGGGCTACAGAGTCCAATTCCGGAAGTTTCCCATTTCATCCACCTTTACTGTATAGCAAAGGTAAATCAGCTCCAACAGATAAGTCAGAAAGGGTGCCCAGAAGCCTCCAAATTCATCTCCTCTTTGCTCAAGTAACAGAGAGTTGTTTAACATCTCCAATAAGTCCCACAGTCTCTAGGTGTATTTCCTTGAATCTTGTGATCTCTCTGTACCCGATAAGGATGTAATGGCCTGCCTAGTGGCACATAGCACTAGCTCCAGCTGTCTGCCCATTCTGGAGGTAATGGGAAGGTTTGTTTTTGAGCAATCCCAGTAGAGTGTATGCAGAAAGCCTTAAAAATGTTGCCTTTCATGTCCAGGATACTCACTAAATTGGTGTTCACCCTAAGACAGTGCCCTTTAGTATTAAGTTAACTTTAAAATGAGTCGAAGCTTGGTTGGCATGAGGTTTGACAAGGTATGTAGGTCCCAGATCCCAGTGATGAGCATGTCTGATGTCTGGTATTGTCTGATCAAGCATAACATCCATCCTCTGGCGCTGTGGATCCTTAAGATTAATGTCACACTATCAATGGAACCTAATATTGATGTGATAATACCATTGGTACAATATATAGAAGTTATAAATTGTTGGTAAGTATATCTTGTTTTATTTTTCACAATAATTCCCCTACTCGCAAGCTCGCGGAAGGTAGCACACTCACCTCGTCCACCGCCCTGATGTTGGCCTCTCTGACCACCACGTCCTCCAAACTTCTGCCCTCTGGTGAGGTATAAATTGTTGAATCGGGCCTTGTCCTGAAACTGACTGCGTCCGGAGCCTTGTCCTCTGTCTGAGCTGGCGCCCCGACCAAACGAGGGCCCCTGCCTCGTCCGGTCTTGTCAAAAACACAAGGGGCGAAGACCTTTTTGAAGTTGGACTGAGCCCGGTCCAGGGAAGTAAAGGTCGCCATGACCTTCCTGAGCTCCTTAATAAAGGGGTCTCCGAACAAACCACCTTGGGCCACAGCGCCAGCCTCGGACGAGGCGAGGTCCCCCAGCTTGGGGTCCACCTTGAAGAGGAGCGAACGCCTGCTCTCCGTAGAGAGGGCGCAGTTGGCATTGCCCAGAAAAATGATGGCGCGCTGGGCCCAGTTCGACAGCACCTCCGGGGAAATCATGTCGCCCGACACCTTGGCCTCCTCCGCCATGTCCAAGATTTTCGTCATGGGGCCGACCGCATCCTGGAGCTTGTCCTGGCATGTACGCCAGGACCTGTCTATCCCTTTCCGGGGATCCTTTACGAATTTCTGCAGGAAGGTAGCCTTTTTCGGATCTATGTCAGGAGTCATGGCTACCTTGCCCTCAAGGGAGGGTCGAGGACACTCCGCCCGAAGGCGGCTACGGGCATCCTTATCTACCGGCCTCCTGAGGTGATTCGCAACATACTGGGCCACCTTGTCGCATGGGACCCATTCGGAGGATCTGGGGTGGACGATGTCGTCTGGGTCCAACATGTCAGACTGACCCGCGGAGGTGGAAGGCTGAGATGGCAGCCACGACTGGGAGGAACATGCCTCCTCCTCCAAATCTGGAGAGTCGTCGTCCTGCTGCGGGTCCGGGGACATAGTACGGTGTGTAGGAGTGGGAACTTCTGCGGGGAGAGTTTGAGGAGGTTGGGAGCCCTCCAAGGCCATAAAGACACTCTACACCCTCGCGAAAGCTGTAGGGTCGACCCCCACAGTACAAGGTTTTTTAGGGGGAGGGGGAGTAGGGGACGTGTCCGGGGCAGAGGCCGGAGTAGGTGCAGGAATAAGAGCGGCGAGTTTTGCGTATGCCTCGTCCATGCGCGGCGAGAGCCGCTGCTCAAGGGGGATCATGGTCTGGTCTACCGCTCGATAGATCGAGTCATTGACCGCCTGATAAAAGTCATCGTCCAGGGGGACATAATTCAGAGGGTCTTCCTCCGTATATTAGTCCGACTCCCTCTGCATGGCGAGGTAAATTAAGCTCAATTTGCAGAGAGGTCAGCAGGGAGACACAAAATTGACCCCCAAAGGGCACTCTATGGTCCGGGAATGTCCCAGCGATATGGGTGGCAAGAAGCACACAATTAACAGGACGAGCCCTTGGAAACGCTGCAGCCCTCAGAGTTCAGGGGTGCCACCCGGCAAAGTGTTTCCACGCCGAACAACGGCACAATTACGACCCCGAAGGGTGTTCAAAGGTACAATACAACCCAATAGGGCGTCAAAGAAGCAAGGGGAAACCTAATTGCGACCCCGAAGGGTGTCAGAGCCAGGAGGCTGGGTAGGGGCTACACGCTGGTGACAAAACCGTGTCAGAACTCTCTAGAAAGCACCTGACGGCGGTCCCGCAGCAGCCGAGACACCGACCCCTAGCGGCGACTAACCGCACAGCACACTACTGGGTACCAGAAACGCGTGAGGAGCGCCGAAGCGTCCCGCAATTGAAGAAGGGAATCTGTGAGGGAAGAACAGAACAAGCGCACGACCCAAGGCCAAAACGCTCAACACAGAACCCACAAACCCAGGAGAGAAGAAAAAAAACGACTTAACTTGCTGCGAGCAGCGAAGAAAGAGGAGGAGGAAAGGACAGCGGAGCATGATGGGAACTGCCGGTGCATGGACACTGTGATCGGACTCATGTTCGACTTTGTTTTTTTCCCGAATGTTCATGGGAAAAGTAGTTGTTATATATTTTTTCTTGCTGCTATGGAAAATAAAGCGATGAAAGAATGGCATAATCCGAAGCCTCCGGTCCTGCCATAGAATGTATTTGATGATGTTGTAATGTGCTTTCCATCTGAACTTGGAAATTACCCAGAGTTTCCCATTTCTTTTTTTTTGCATACTTTGTCCAGCTCTTTAAGCCTGAAAGGACATTATCTTGGCTAATACTTGGTGCTCCCTTATGCCTGGACAAAGCTATGGCTCTCTGATGAGCAACATAGAAAAAGACATAGGGGCCCATTAGGATGTTGGGCGGATTGCCCCCACCAGGCTGGGGGTAGCCCCCGCTGGCCTGGCGGGGGCAATCTGGCCTTTCCCAACATATCTGCTTTACTTGTGCCTTGGTTCCTTCAATGCTCTGTCAGGAAAGTATTTATGTAGTTTCTAAAATAAGTGTCTTATTTAGAAAATGTAGACAAATTGTGAAAAAGAGAACCTTTGAAAAACGAATGCCAAATATATTAGGTGCAATCTTGGACAGGATTATCCACAAACGTTGATCTATAGATAAAGGAATGTTGCCTAGCCTATTGTGGTTGCAACGATTCACATGTGTCATACCAATACAAGATAAGGTGAGTTGATTTATCTGCTGTTCAGATTCTTTACAAGCAGGAGGGGTGTTGGAAATTGGGTTTCTGGTGGGCAGAGATATCCATACTATTCAAGTAGAAACCCCAATCCTAGTCAGGGTAAGTCAGATATATACCATAAATTAACCCGTGCTCACCCTCAGGTAGCTTGGCACGGAGCAGTCATATTTAACTTAGGAATAAATAAGTAAAGTATTTGTGCAACACTTCAAACAGTAACACAGTGAATACACCACATAAATACTCCACGCCAGTTTAGAAATATAGATTATGATTTTATAATAAAATAAAACCAAAAGGACACAAATCCAATAAGCAGAACTTCTGATATGAATTTTTAAAGGATGAATGGAAAAATAGCAAACGCAGTAAGCACCTATGGAGGTTATCTGTTCGTGCTGGACCAGGGAAAAGTCAAGAGTTGAGGACGACCGTGATGGAGCGAGGGCCAGATACAAGATCCATGCAAGGCCTACTTAGCAGTAGCTTAATTCTGGTTGTAACAGCAAGATGCAGGGTGCAGCAGAGGGATGCATTGGTGTCAATCTTGCAGTCAGAGTGATGCATTGATGTTTTTCACGCATTAGTGACAATACACCTTTTCCGAAGACAATGCACCAAGCTGATAGACGTTGATTCCATGGACATTGCACTGCGTTTTCCACACAGTTGATGGGATGCGTCAATCTTCCCATACTACAGCGGGAGCGATACCTTGGTTCCAATGTGTTAGTTCTTTAATGCGATGCACTGGTTCAGAGTGCAATGTGCAGATTCTGCTCTCGCAACAGTGACAATGCGTGGTTTTTGGTAAATGTGGACAGGAGATGTGTCAGTTCAACTAAGGCAAGCACCTGTGCCCACTTCGAATGGACCAGGCACAAGAGCAAGGGTGAGACTTTGATATCTCTGAGTCTCGG
The DNA here is from genome assembly GCF_964263255.1 of Lissotriton vulgaris. NCBI lineage: Eukaryota > Metazoa > Chordata > Amphibia > Caudata > Salamandridae > Lissotriton > Lissotriton vulgaris. Next base: position 1,320,969,884 of record NC_141691.1, read on the forward strand.
AAACAGGAGGCAAGCCAACAAGCCCTTGGAGATCACTCTGGGCTGAAGCAGTGTCCAGTTGTTCCTCCGCAGAGTCAGAGGGTAGCAGGCAGCAGGGCAGCACAGCAGAAAATCAGTTATTTCATGCAACACCAGTCCAACAGAGTGACAGTCCTTGTAGCAGGGATATAATGGTCAGTGCTTTACTTTTACAGGTGGTTGCAGGTGGAGGGCACTAGCACTCATTTTTTGAAACTTGAACTTATTTTTCTTCCTTAGGGTTTGATGCATAGCAAATGAGATGGAGAACGAGAAAGATAGGAAAGCTGTGCCAAAGAGAGAGTAATGACAAAAAAGTACCTGGAAGCATAGATGTCGCTTTTCCAAAATGCCAGGGGTAGTGGAAACGAAGGCACTATTTGACCTAATGACATCAAAGGAAGTGACTTTATATGACCTTTTACCCTGAATCTTCCCAGCAAATCATGACACTTGACCTTAACCCGGATGTTTGGAAAATGATTTGAGATTGCCAAAGTTTCACAATAAATGTGGGCCTGATATAGAGTTTTGCGGCACTTCATCGCAAAGACAACGGCGAACCCTCTCCGGCAAATTGAAGTTCTGTTTCCAGCACTGACATAACACCTCTGAAAGAGCAATGGCCCTTTGACCATGCCCCCACCCGATTTAAAGGGAGTGGTCAAACAGTCATTTTAACTGCCTGTCACCACCAGCTAAAATGTGGCGGTAACCAGCGGTGAAAACAGAAATTACCCTCACATCATGAGAGAAATTCTCCACGGTGGGGGTGTTTCTGCTTCTCAATTTTTTTAAAAACACAATTCTGCTTGTAAAAAAGAAAAAAACGACCTTGAATGTTTGCCATAAACTTTCAATGCATTGACCAGAACTGCCATGCCATCAGTTCATGCCAATGCAAGAAATGTCCATTGGGCCTGCAGACATATCTAATTTCAGCGGCCAGGTACTACTTCAGGGCAACTGAGCTCTTTGCTCCACCACACTGATTTTGTAAATCTGGTCTACTAAACTCAAAATAAGCCTTCTGTGATTAATATATAAACACAACACAATGTCTATTTTGGTTGCACCAAAGTGTTCTGAAATGATCTTTTAAAGTGGTGGGTGTAATACACTAGCTGCTCTAATCTGTAGTGAGCGAAGAAAATGATCTAGTCTTTTTCTGAGAAGAGGGATGGGGTTTCCCCCAAGAGCATTTTGACAATTGGATCCAAATAGTGCATTTTAAAGCAAACATTTGATATACACACATGTCTCCAAAGCCTTGGTCTCTGAAGGGAAACTTGGTAAATATAAAGGTCATTGCATGGGGTGCCAAGGTAGAAGCGGGCTCCATTTTTTTTCAAAATATGCTATGGGTCGCTGTGTATTCCAATGAGAACATCCATTGTGCTAGGGACAGCATTTTGCCATGGGTGCTCCTATGTACCATTCCCCGAGTTTTGCTATTACCATCGGCAATCCATATTCCAAGAATTACTGTAAGTATGGCAGTACCAGTGTTTTACCATTAGTGCCTATTATGCCAATAATTACCTTCAGCATTCCAGCCCATGCATTTGTCTGTGGCTGCACCAAACCAAAAGTTACCTATAGCATACCAGCACTTGCCGTGGATGTGCCAAATTTCAAGTATTACATCTAATATGCCAGCGCCAGTATTTTGTAATAGGTCCTGGCATGTTAAGAAATGTATCCACTATGTCAGCACCAGAACTTTGACATGGGTACCTCTATAAGCAAAGAATGGCCTGGGGTATGCCAGGGCCAAAGGCAGACTGGCAAACGTAGCCGCAAATTCTCACTTTCATTTTTTCAGTCAATCTCTCCTTCTCACCTACTAACTCTCACTCAGCCAGTTATTCTCTATAATTTGCACTCATTATTGCTCTCACTCATACTTACTCATTCACACTTATTTGTTCTCACTCTTACTCTCACTCCCTCTTCCTCATTCTCTCTCATTCTGATCCACTCATACTCCCTAACATTCAATATTTTTTTTCACTCACTACATAACATTGGCTGTCGCTTTAACTTCTACATACATGCTCACATACCCTCATACACATTGATACTCCCTCTCTCACAGAAGCAGTCTGACCAGCAGCACACATACAAGCCACCTTTAAAACATACATTCTCTACTTATCTCAGCTGCCAGTGAATGTACCATTCCAACTCCTGATGCTTCATTTGTTTTTCTATTACACTAACAGTGAATAATAGACACTTATCCACTGCTAGCATAATAAGGAAGGCGGAGCTTCCCCTGTGCTCTTGGCACTGATTGTGTGATCTCTGTAGCAGTGACAGGGGTCGCATGGGGCAGGCCAGTGGTTGTAGCAGTGACCTCGCGTGACTCCTAAATGGTGTCCATGCCTGTCAGAGCGAGAGACAGAAGCAGGAAGTTTAGGGTAGAGGAAGGAAGAGGCACAAAGTTGAATCAATGCTAGGCAGACCTAGTATTAGGCAATCTCGGCACTCAGTAGGCAGGCACTGTACTCCAAAGAAAAAGTTACTAGCAGTGGCAGCCTCTGCACATTCAAAGTGGAGGTTTGGGGGGGGGGGGTTGGACGGGACCGAGAATTGAGGATAAAATACTATTTTAAAAACTTTGCCTCTCGCTGCTCCGATACCGACACCCACCTTGGTGCTCCACTCTTGTTGGTCTCTGGGAAGGCACATGCTCCCCACCCAATTCAGGTGCAGCTCTCATGCTAAGAGAGCAGTCCCAGGATTGGCCTGAGCAGCCTGGTCTGCCGTGCAGACACTGCCTGGGAGACTGCAGATTTTCTCCAACTCGTCTGTGAACACAGCTGGGTTGGAGCAATGGAAATGTGCCTATGACGGCCGGCCAAACTTACATGCGCACTTCTAATTGCTAACACTCATTCCTGTCATGAACCAGCCCCGTTCTGCACACATGTACCATCCTCCAGAGCATGTCACAGAAAAATAAAATATTACTGTAATAATAAAATTTTCTTTTTTGACTGACTCTGACCAGTGGGGCAACGCTCCTCTGCCCTTACGGAGAAGCCGCCCCTGCTTACTGGCCCTGAATTTATGGGGCTTATTTACAAACCACGTGGGCTGCCCCTATTTCATTTTTTCCCATGTTAAAAGTGACACGCCGGCGGCGCAAGGGGCTTGTAAATAACCACTATAGTTCTTTAATGATTGCTGATTCAACCAGTTACCATATAGGTAAATGTATTCAACATCATTTCCAATATGTGAGAACTTTCAGCAGTAACCACCATCAGTACTTTTACACAGGAGTGAAAAAATTGTAACGTTTTCCCAATGCAGAATTGCCTAGAGTCTGCTGCTAGTTTAGACTGAGAATGCAATTGCCGCTTTCTTAGATGAACTCACATTTCTGTTTCCAAATAATGATGTTATTAGTTTTAACATTCACCATGTTCTCCCAAATTTTCGATCGCCTTAAGTGTAATGGAGCGCGGAGATTTTGCCTTATATTCTCTATACATCTAAGGTTGTGAAAAGAGTACAAATGTAGATTGAACGAAAATCAATTAAAATGACATGCTTTTCGAAAAGCAAAATGAAACTATTTCCGATGCTGCTTAACTCAGGTGCAATCATCAAATGATTGGATATATGAAAAGGAAGAAAGAGGATGTGAAATGTCACTCCTCAGAGACCCCCAAGGAATCCGTTTTTACAAAAATCGAAAAATGAATGTGCATGAGCTGAATGTGCAGGCCCTGCATAAAGATGAGATTTGTTTCCATATTCATTGGGCCTTCTGAATGTACATGGTAATGGCTTTGTGGCCTCCAAGGGATGAGTCAATGACCCCCTGGTCTAATCAGATCAGGAGCATTCAGTGAAGCTGTGAGAATGGAATGTTGAGTAAAGCGAAAATGTTCAAGAATTATTGGCCAGTTAATGAGTCTGAAAAATGGTGTGGGAAGGAAAACCGCGGAAATTGCCTCGGTGTTTCTGCTTTATTACAAGGAAGGCATTACTTGTAGTAAAATGGATGGGATGTGTAGGCAGGTATGGTGGCGCCGTTGTCAGTACAAGAGACAGCTTGGATTGAACATGGCAATTCACAATGCGCCATTTGAACCATTTGCAAGCTAAATTATGTAAACTTTATATTAAAATATACTTTGTAGTAGTCTGACAGGATGTAAATACAAAATATCGATGGATGACCACAATGAAAAAGTAGCTTAATTTCTACTAAACGGTACAAGATACGTGTTCAAAGCAAGCACTTGTAAGCCAACAGGTCTATCTCTACCTGTAGGATACTCTCTACAGGTATTTACCCTGGAAGAACCGCCTTCAGTAAGTGTTATCTGACTGAGCACAGATAGGGAGTTTTTGTGTCTCTGTGGTTAAGCTGCTGACAGGGTTGAGGAAGTTGCATCTCCTACTGACAGATCTGCTTTGACTGTGTGTGTAGTAAGCAGCTACCTTCAACAAGTCAACAAATCTATAATGTAAAGTCAACAGCACAGTATAATCCGACGAGAAACGCCATGAACCCATATTGATCACATGACTGCGCGCAACAAGCAGTTGAAGCTGTATATGGCCACCCCCTTAAATAAGAAGCTGCCTGTTTCTGGCCACTTTGATGATGTATTCGACCTATTCACCTAAGGCATACATGCCTACCTCTATCATTCTTCCCCCATTTCCAAGGGAGAAAGTCCTCATTCAACTAAGGTTAGCTCAAGAAGTGTAGTACCATGTTCCTGGCCCTCTATTTAATGTAGCTTCTGAACCACTTGAGCTAAACAACTTATTTAACTGTTTGTTAATTCTACTAATCATAGATTGAAGGAATGTGAAATTATGAAGCCAAGCAATTCATGATTTTGCACTTTAAAAAAAAAATGTTTGCTGACTTCGTGAAGCATAGAAGCATACAACAGAAAATAAAGTGTCATAATGTGGCATTGGGATTGTTTCTTCTGCTGCTCAGGTTCACCAGTGCGCTCAGTAGCCACTTACCTTTTCTCAGGGTGAGTGCCACGATGCACAAATCTTCTTACCTGTGGAACAAAATCTCAGTGCAGGACGTTCAGCTGCAGGGAATGAAGTAAAGGACTCCCTAGTTATTGGGTCAACAGGGGCAAAGCAAGCTGGTTGAAATGAACAGCCTGAAAAACAGAGGGGCATATGTACATGATCTAGTTTTCTCAACACGGCTTATCACCAAAAACTATCACCCTGTTAGCGATGTATTTACAATGTGTTGCTACATGGCAATAGTTTCAGGTAGCCACGATGAAAACTGCTGCTAACACTAGCGTGAAGGCGATGCAAATGTTGAAGGTAGCAGGCAAAACCTGACAAAAGGCCCATTAGCGGCAACAAGACTTACGTTAGTCAGCCCAACATGACATTTTTTGCCCATAACTCCACCTCCAATGAAATATAGGAAACAAAACCAATGGAATGCAGAATGGAGTAGCCAGGGCCAAGTGCAGCACAGATCAACAACCCTGCCAAACCTCCCAACAGCCAGGATGACAAGCCAGAGTCTAAGGGATAGAGTAAATTCAGGTCTACATCATGAAAAGAGGTACATCGCTGGGCAAAACCAGGGATGCATCAACTATCATTGAGCACTCCCTGCAACACCATTGCATCCAAAACCTTGAAAGCAAGAACAGTCCCCAGGGTTTGGAGGCCTTGCTGGACCTTGGGCTAGGACCCTTTAGTGGGATGCAGAGGTGCTATACAGTTGCTGGGAAATGGCAGTAGACATTGAGGTGTCGACAATCTCCCTTACCTGGTGGTGAAGTCTGCCAGGTCACATGGAGACATGTTGCTGACCTGTGTGAGAAGACTGCCAGGTGCCCCTTGGAGCTGTGAATTGTAGAGACTTTCCTGCCCACGAAGGTAGGGAGGTCTGTGTTGCATACAATGCACCACCACTACACCGTGGTGCATGGAGAAGATTACCAATGGTGGGCTCCGCCTCTCCCTAACATAAAAGAGTATGGGTGACCCAATCAACCCTTGTAGGCTTGGGCAGTGTATAGTACATGGTAGGGAATGTCTACAAGGGATTTAATTTGAATACTAGTTCAATTTATTTCTTGACATTTATCTTAGAGTTTGCTGTCAGCAATCTAACTATGATGTATCCGTAGGATAACAATCGTAATTGTTGATCTTAATCACAAAGGAGAAAGAAGAAGCACATGGTAGATCCTAATTGTATGAAAATATCTTACATTTTATATATCAAGAAAATCAATTCAAGGGGATACATCAAATAATTAATTGTGAGAAAGAAGTCATGAACAGATGTTTAAAACAAATCAACAAAAAGGTTCATAACAAAATATCAGCTCCTATTAATAAAAGAGAGTAACTTAAACCAATTGTGCACAAAGATTGCTCTTAGAAACATAAATTGCTCAGGAGATGATGAAGAATTCGACGTTTCAGTCTTTGTTGCAGTTGTCTAAAGGACCGTCATCAGGACAATAATATATTGCAGAGGAAGCCCCTTAGCAAATTGTGATAGAAGTGGAATAGCTGAGTTCAAGTGGCTAGAAGGTGGAGCAATGACACTGCCGCGATCAGCAGAGTACTCGCAGACAATGACGATTAATTCAATTTAATGATCCAGCAACAATGAAAGAGAGCTCTTTGGATCAGCAATGGTCCATATCAATCAATAACTAAATCTGCACACCGACAGCGGTCCGGCAGCCTGCAAAGTTTTCGGAGTATGAATCAAACTATTGTACTATATATTAAGGTCGTGTGACCATTGCTTATGTCAATTTTCTAAACTACCCTAAACTCTCTCCTACACCATCACTCCCTCCATTCCCTTCCTTTCTGGGGCACACAATACGTTGAAATTTTACTTACCAAATGATCTTGTGATGCAACGAACTTACACATTGTGATTAAACAACAATGCTGTCATAATTTTATGATTTATGTTCCTAATTATTATATGTATTTACTTTCTTATTTTTTTGCGTTTTGGGACCCCTCGTCTTAGTACCTGTGGGTGACACACCCCCAGTGGCGGCTCATCCGCTAGGACTTTGGAGCGTCGCCTTGCTGCTTTCAAGCAGTGCAAGAAGAGGAAACATAACTTGATGATAACTTTCTGATGTACTCATGCTATGTTACCTTTGCGTGCGGGAGGGTGAGTGGGGCTGCTCTACTCATGGAGCAGGGCAAGGGCAGAGTGGTATGCCCACTCAAGTGCGCAATGACTGTTTAGTCAGCCCTCTCAGGCCGCCCAAAAGAGTCATTTGCACATCCCTGTTCGCAGTGCAGGCTGCATTACAGCCTGCATGGAGAACATGCCCACTCCTCCGGTGCCTGGCTGAATGCCTTGTTGCGGGGAACTTGGCTGCCTGCTTCCTCTGTTACACAGATTTAGCGAAAGAAGATTCTCTTGCTTTTTGAAGAGCAGAGAGGAACTCAAGAGCGGGAGTATACCCTCCAGTGTCATAACACTGGTTCACAAAAAGTACTCCCTTGATGTCTTAACCATTTTAACTGATTAATGTTATAGATTGATCCTGAACAAACTGTGGTGGAAAATCCCAGTGTGAAGCTGTGGATCATGCGCCACTAGGAAGTGGGAAAGGAGGCAAGTCCTTTTGTTTTATATTCCCTCACACACCCTAGTGGTGTCATGCTTCATTATCGGGACAAACTTACGCCTAAAAGACAGGGTGGGCTCGACCGTATTTCAGGGAGCTCTTAGAGAGGTATTTGGCCAGGGGATAAAGATAAAAATCCACAGTCAGATCCCAGTTTCCCTTTATTCTTGGATCTGACAGGGATATTAAAAAGGAGGAAAAACAGTCATATGGGATATTATGGTCCTAAGACCCTTATGCCAACATGTTTCAGTCCACTTCTGCCCCTTAAGGGTGCTGGACTTTCTTCCGGGCGATGCCGCTCAACTCCCTGGGATCAGTGTAGTACGGGAATTTCCCTATACTATTTATAACAAGGGCAGTTAGCTGCACCTTTTTCTAATCTTTTGTTATGTATGATCACTCAATCCCATTGTAGGAGAGGTTATACTCCACGTGGAACCTCACATTAAAATGGGACAGCCCTGTAGTCACACAGCCATCAAGGGTCCTGCCCTGTGGTGTATCCTATTTGGTGTGGGTCATCTATAACATTAATCGGACAAATGGTTAAGACATTAGGGGAGTACTTTTTGTGTACCACTGGATGCTTCCTGGAAGCACACTCAGGAGAGCAGAAACACAGAAGACGTGGGACCCGGCCTTGAGGTAAGAATAAAAAAAAATGTATTTACAACTCCGCCCCCCTGTGTCCCCTCCCCCTCCAGTGTCCTTTCCCATGTTTCCAGCCTCGCAGCTGTCCAGTTGCCCTGCAGCCCTAGATAATAGTGGCAGCTGTGCAGGCATGTGCAGAGGACATTCTGCCACTGGACCGCGCACAGCACCAAGGACCCTACCACTCGGACACTCCACCGCTACGACACCAGCACTCCCCTTGGCATCAACCCTGGATGCTACACAGCCTGCCTTATAGCACCACTGTAGAATTATCTTGCACCCTGTGCCACTCAAAACTACAGATGCACCTTCTACTACATCAGCACAACAGCACCTCCTGCCGCCCACCCGGCCAACTGCACAGCAGACCGGATCAACTGCATCCTCCTCAACATGTAGTTCCTCCAAAAACATGCAACAGAAATCTGCAACCTCTGCAATGCCACCTCTTCAGACATCGCATTTTTTACGATAACCTGGCCCAACCTCCGCTCCGGACCGGACACCACCATTCACGACGGCTACAAATTCTCCCGCACGGACCACCCTGAGCAGCCAGCAGAAGACATTGCCATTGTCTGAAAAAGGACACTTCGACTGACCATGCACTCTTATGACCCGACGGTGACCATGGAGCACCGCCACTTCCAGATCCTAACCAACCCCAACACCACTCTCCATGGCACCCTCATCTACTGGCCCCCCGGGCCACAAACCCCCATTCACCAATGCCATAGTAGACCTCAGTGTACCACAGGCTCTTCCATCCGCCAACTACATCCTACTTGGAGACCTCAAGTTCCACCTGGACAACCACAGTGACCAAAACACCACACCCCTCCTGGGGAACCTCTCCAACATTAGACTCAAGCAGCTAGTCACCGCACAAACCCACACAGCTGGACACACGCTTAAGCCTGTCTTGTCCACCAGTGGGAACTTCAACTACAGCCACACCACAGGACTCTCCTGGACCGGCCATCATTGTTTACATCCAGCCTTCACCACGCCCACTGTACACCATCATCATCATGGCCCCGTAATCGCAGCTGGATCAAGGACACGAAGAACTTCCTGTCAACTCCCTCAGCAACACCACTCCGCCAGTGCTTACAGACGCCAACACCACAGCGTGCAACCTCCACCAATGGATCAAAACTGCTCCGACATCCTGGCTCCCTTCAAGAAAATACCAAGCAAACAACACTCCAAGAAGGCCAACTGGTTTATTCCTGCCCTCCACTAGTCCAGCCCGACCTGCAGACGTCTAGAGAAGAGATGGAGCCATAACATCTATCCACTCCATAACACAGTCACCCTTGCACCATGGTGCAAGTGTGCCTGCATTGGGACATGACAGCCATTGTGTACCAATGTGGGGTAAAAGACAGGGGGGGCTTATTCATTCAGGAGGCTGTGTTGTGCACAGTAGTGCTCCTGTACTGCGGAGGTGGCCCGCCTAGGTGTAGGAGTGGCGTGCGGCAAAAGAGTGCTCACTCCTCTAGTGTTTGCCTGGGCCAACAGTCCGCATTGTGGATAACTAGCATCACAGCTGCGATAAAAAATAGTCCTCAGCACTCCTCACCAGAAACTCCCGTCTGAGCTCTGAGCCCAATGAGCCACCCAGATGTTTATCTGGAGTAACCCTTGAAAAGATTAACAAGTCTAGCAAGAGGGAACCCAGGGGCTAATCGACGACAATCCAAACCCACATCCACAACATCTTCGCAGCAGGCTATAAATTACCCACGAGTCTTCCTGCAGGTACGAGCAGTGAGTATGGTAAAAGGGGGCAACAGAAGGCAGCAGAGAGTAAGGGGGAGTCCCAGAGAGTGTGCCTAAATCTTTGAGTGACTACTACAGGAGATTAGATACAATGCCCAACGACAAGCCCAAAATTATTCCTAGGAACAATCAAAGTGAGAAGTAAGTCATACTAGTAAAAGTTAAGCATCATCAGACCCCTCTGGACATGGGCAACACACCCCCAATACCTTCAGCGCCCATAGGGGCCTTGAAGGCCGGACAGGGAGCAGACAAAGGCGGAGCGTGGGATACGGACAACATAAACAGCATTACCAAAAGGTCCCATTTCTATTATTTGCCTAAGTCCACAGACAAGGGGGGAAGACAACAGTGTGAAAGACTCTCTTCAGGTTTCACAGCTACACCTTGCATGGGGTGTGAGTTATTCAGTGAGTCACTCTTAAAGACAACATGCTCCATTCTATTGCAACTGACAGGTGACTGAGTGCCGGTGACAGACACACGAGGCTCACACGTTAAAGCAGTAGTTGCTGCCGGTGAGAAGATTGAATTGGATCCTATCCCAACCAGCACCCAGAACCAAAGTGGATGGGAGGATACACATAGAGGCAGTCCCAGAGCATGGCCACATAAAGGTGAGCAACAGCAAGGATCAAGGTTGCCCGGCAGCATGGACACAATAGACAGGTCACCCGAAACCCACAAGGAGCAAGGCTAAGTAAAAATCCAGGGCCGGTTTAATGATTAACCATTAAAGTAATGGGGTGACCCAAAAAGGTACTGGACCTGGGTTATTTATGATACAGAAAAATGGTCCAAGACCTCTATGTTTTCATTGATACCTGAATTAATCAGTATGATACAGATTAATTCAGGTATCAATGAAAACATTGAGGTCTTGGTTTAATGATTAAGGCAACCTGCTGTTTTTGATCAATGACACACTGGTGGCAGCCACAAATGTCCTCAACTGGCAGTCACATAAAGTAGAAGTCCAAATAGACACAATGCAAACTATAGCTTTGGCCCTTAAAAATATAAGCATTAAGCCGGAAAACGTAGAAAAAGAGCAAACATAAAGGATTGCCACCATAGAGCCCTTGTGTAAAAACTATCAACACTGCCAGAAGTCCTGACAACATTGATGACTGACCTGAAAAATCTGAATTCAAACAACAGACTCAAAATAAATCCAGAAGCAAAGGCCAAAACTATGGCCATGGTTGTAAGTAACAAGCCTTATGGGATACTACCCAGACCAATAAGCTTGAGGAAAGAAGCACGCCCTGTTGAGGCCCAAGCAACAGGTATCATCCAACAGAGTCTCTGTAAGACAGAAATGTACAGGACAAATGGAATTAGTAGCCCAAACGCTACCACCACTCCCAACTCGAGTAGACTAACAAACAGCTTCAACGGATGGCCACAGGACTAGGCACAGTAATAACACAAGTCTCATCAGCCCCACCTACAAAGATAACAAACCCCTGTCAAGACAATAGAAAAAAAAGATTAAAAATGTACAAAAAGAGGACTTGGCAAACTGAAGCAGTAAGGAGCTCGGAGCAACAGCTCACAATAGAGAAGATCATACGCAGGAATGAAAACCTTACAAGCAAGACGGTCTTTCCAATCTTTGAAAAACAAAAAAGGTCCTTGATGATGGACATACAAGCCCATGAACCAACAACCCCCAAGGAAGATGGAGTGAGTACGGTTCAAAACCCCATCCAAATTCCAGAGAGAACAGTGCCAAGGCCAGCCAAAGTGACAGCCAGGAGGAGCCCGGAACAGGATCAGAGAGTGGAGGGAGCCCGAGATAAACAAGAGCCAAGGGCATAATTCCTCACAGTCACAGTTTTCCGGTGGCGCTAGAGAGCAACTGCAAGCAGCAAGCAGCGAAGCTGAAGCCGCAGGTGCCGGAGGAGCCGTGAGGAGCCCGCAGGTGCCGGAGGAGCCGTGAGGAGCCTGCAGAGCCCGAATCCAAGCTAGGGCAAGCAGGGGCGGAACAGCGGTAGCGGCCCCTGGCACCCAGCACCCGGCATCCTGCATCTAGCGCGGCGGTCACTAGCGGCGGAGGAGAGGTGAGCAGCGGCAAGAGGTGAAGGCGGAGGCAGGCGGGCGGGAAGAGGGGAGAGAGGAGAGAGCGCAGCCCCACGGCCGTACGGCCCTGCCTCGCCTGTCGCCTTGCCGTGTATCGCCTAGCATTGCTCATACTGCAGCCAGAAGCAGCGTTCAGCGTGGTAGCGGTGGTAGCGGTGTCCGCGGGAGAGACAAGGTAGCCGCGGGGTGCATCAGCCGAGCCCGAGCTCGAACAAGGAGCTTGAAAATAAATCAAAGCAAGCCGAGGCGAACCCCCCGCTGCAACTATACCGCTCATACCCGCTGCCCTCAGCCTGCCTTCAGCCTGTGAGCCCGTTAGGCTCTCGAGTGACGGCCGGCTCCCGGAGAAGAGATACCTGTCTGCCGGTAGCCGCAGCTTACGTGCGTTCAGCTGTGCTTTCGTGTGCAGCAGAGATTTGGGGGCCGTTGTCCGGGTCTGCAGAGAAGACAAGCTGAGGAAGCCGAGAAGCAGAGAAGCGGAGGAGGAGCTGAGGAACCTGAAACCAGAGAAAGGTTCAACGCACAAGTGACCGCGCCGAATGCAAATGTGAAGGTCAAACAAGGCCTCTTTAAAAAGAAATCCGCTAGACGCTACTGCCACAGCAATCTGCCACGAAGTCTGTCGCCCGCCAGAGTTGCAGTCGGAGACCCCTGACCGGCCCGAACGGCGAGAACGGCCTGAGTGAGGCGGGAGTGGCAGGAGCCATAGCAAGCTGTAGCAAGCTGTCCAGGGGGCCAGGGGGAACAATCTCGGTGGAACTGCGGGATAGCCCAAAGGAAGCAGGAGAGGGACTGCCCAAACCACCGGTAAATACTAGAAACATCTGAAATACCCGAACAGTTGCCCGCATAGCAGTAGAGGGGCCGCTACCTGCACCTGGGGACAAGAGAGCAGGTGCTAGCAAGGCCAGCAAGGTAAGAGGCGGCGGCCGGAGGGGGGAGACGAAAGCAAGCGCGGCAGCCGTTAGAGGCTGCCGCAAAGTAAGAGCCGGGGGCGGACACAGAGGCCGGTAGACTAGGTCCTCCCAGCTTGAGTGCCCCCCGTGTGCTCCGCTTGCTACCGCTTGCAACCCCTGCGTGCCTCACTCGCAAACAGCTGCCTGCCTGCCATTTGCTGTCCACCATCACTCAATCCCCCCTATTACAGCTGGCAAAAATATAAACACTATAACTCTGAGGGTCCAGCCAGGCCCCCACTTTGTTCATAGGCCAAGCCTACAACACCGCCCTTCACATACTGGTGGCCACTGCTTGCCGGGAGGGAGGCACAACGCCACATAGCGTGTGTGGGGTAGACAGTCAAAATATCGAGTTGGAAATATCGACCTACCATAATATCGAGTCTGAAATATCGAAGGAGCATAATATCGAAGGCAAGAATATCGTAGGACAGAATATCGACCCAAGGTAAGTAATATCGAAGTACTTAATATCGATGTAAGTAATATCGAAGTTAGTAATATCGATAGCATATATATCGATGTTAATAATTTCGATGACACTAATATCGATATTTGTATTATTTTATAGTTTTTTATTATGTATGTGTGATATGTTTAATTTAAGTATTTAAAATAATTACTATTATATGTGTATACATTTTCTATAATAATATAGAAATTTATAAGGAAATTTGATGTTTTAGTACCGCCCTTCACATACTGGTGGCCACTGCTTGCCGGGAGGGAGGCACAACGCCACATAGCGTGTGTGGGGTAGTCAGTCAAAATATCGAGTTGGAAATATCGACCTACCATAATATCGAGTCTGAAATATCGAAGGAGCATAATATCGAAGGCAAGAATATCGTAGGACAGAATATCGACCCAAGGTAAGTAATATCGAAATACTTAATATCGATGTAAGTAATATCGAAGTTAGTAATATCGATAGCATATATATCGATGTTAATAATTTCGATGACACTAATATCGATATTTGTATTATTTTATAGTTTTTTATTATGTATGTGTGATATGTTTAATTTAAGTATTTAAAATAATTACTATTATATGTGTATACATTTTCTATAATAATATAGAAATTTATAAGGAAATTTGATGTTTTAGTACCGGAGCGGGTTGTGGGTTTATAGGGGAATAGGGTGGGAAGTAATTTAATTATGGTAAGTTGATTAATAATTAGTAGGATTAATTAATTAATTATAATTATTTGCTAATTAATATTGATTAATTGGGAAATAATTAATTGATTAATTGATATATATTTTCTGTAGCGGGATGTGGGTTTATAGGGGAATAGGGTGGGGGGTAATTTAATAATAATTAATTAATTAATATATGTTTTTAAATATTTATAACTATTTAATTGGCAAATAATTAATATTAATTAGTTAATTAATTAATATAATTTTGTACATATTTTAAATTAGTAATTAATTGGTAATTAAATAATATTAGTTAGTTAATTACATTATTAGAGTAATTTATTTATATATATAATTTTTAGTTACTGTTAATTAATTAATTGGGGAAAAATGATATTAATTATTAAATTATATTAATTACAGCTTATGTGCTAATATATTTACTTTATTGTTATTGTTAATTAATTATTAATTGCTAATTAAATAATATTATTTAACTTTGGGTTAAGGAGTATTTTTAGGGTTCAGGGTCATTTTTGGGTTTTTGGGTAAAGGGGTATTTTGAGTGTTTAGGGTCAGTTTTCAGTTTTTGGGTAAAGGGGTATTTTTAGGGTTCAGGGTCAGTTTTCAGTTTTTGGGTAAAGGGGTATTTTGAGTGTTTAGGGTCAGTTTTCAGTTTTTGGTTAAAGGGGTATTTTTAGGGTTCAGGGTCAGTTTTCAGTTTTTGGGTAAAAGGGTATTTTTAGGGTTCAGGGTCAGTTTTCAGTTCATGGGTAAAGGGGTATTTTTAGGGTTCAGGGTCAGTTTTCAGTTCATGGGTAAAGGGGTATTTTTAGGGTTCAGGGTCAGTTTTCAGTTCATGGGTAAAAGGGTATTTTTAGGGTTCAGGGTCAGTTTTCAGTTTTTGGGTAAAGGGGTATTTTTAGGGTTCAGGGTCAGTTTTCAGTTCTTGGGTAAAGGGGTATTTTTAGGGTTCAGGGTCAGTTTTCAGTTTTTGGTTAAAGGGGTATTTTTAGTGTTCAGGGTCAGTTTTCAGTTTTTGGGTAAAGGGGTATTTTTAGGGTTCAGGGTCAGTTTTCAGTTCTTGGGTAAAGGGGTATTTTTAGGGTTCAGGGTCAGTTTTCAGTTTTTGGGTAAAGGGGTATTTTTAGGGTTCAGGGTCAGTTTTCAGTTCTTGGGTAAAGGGGTATTTTTAGGGTTCAGGGTCAGTTTTCAGTTTTTGGGTAAAGGGGTATTTTTAGGGTTCAGGGTCAGTTTTCAGTTCTTGGGTAAAGGGGTATTTTTAGCGTTCAGGGTCAGTTTTCAGTTTTTGGGTAAAGGGGTATTTTTAGGGTTCAGGGTCAGTTTTCAGTTCGTGGGTAAAGGGGTGGTTTTTGGGTTCAGGGTCAGTTTTCTCGACTGTTGCACTCTCTGGAGTGGGAATAGTAATTTTATCCCTACGCTATCAAACGCTTTCCCTACTGTTCCACTCTCTGGAGTAGGAATAGTAATTTTTACCCTTACGCTATCCAACGTTTTATATAATTAATTGTTAAAATATCACATGTTTATTTTATTTTTTATATTACTTACATTTTATGTATGTTATTGTTTTATGTTTTTACATGTATTAGTAAATTAGAATATATTTCATTAATTTATAAATTAAATATTAATACTTATTGTTCAGTACATATATATTATATCTTTACTGTATATATTTAATTAATGTATTATTAATATATATGTTTTATTTATTAATTTTAAACATTATTAGATACTTTTAAATATGTATATTTTATTTATTAGTGTTATATACTTACTTTTACATTTATATATATTAAAAAAAAATCGATATTTTTAACATCGATATTTTTTACAACGATATTATTTTTTCGATATTTTTGTACTTACCATGTTGTAGATAGGATGTCGATATTTTTGCCCTCGATATTGTTGACTCGATATTCTTGTAGGTCGATATTTTTGTAGTCGAAATTCTGTCATAGATCCGTGTGTGGAGAGGGTAAACACCAATAACACAAAGAGCGCTGCACCACGTCGGGGAAAATTACCAAGCTCAGCCACAACAATCAAACTCCCTTAAACCACTAACTAAAAGTCACTTATCCACGCATCCCAGTCTAAAGTCAAAGGACTTACGAGGAAAAACCACGACCAGGCACCAACACAGCCCTGTTCACTCCCGACTCATTTACCCTGTCCATTGAGAACAAACTTGGTTTACCTGACCAACTGGTAACATCAATTTGCCAAGAAGCTCGGCCACGACCCAACTTAACATTAATAATATAAGAGCCTGAGAAACGGAGTTCTCCAAAAAAGGGCGAAGACATCAGATCAGGCTCTAGATCAGACCTTGGGTCGCCCAAATGAGATCGGGAACAGTTCGCCAAGCGGCAATAGGCAAAAAAACAAACAAAAAACGAAATCAAAAAAATCTATTGAGGAAATTTCACACCTCAACAAAACAACAAAGGAAACAAGTCTAAGGGAGAGGCTGGTCTCAGTTCCAACCCCAACAACATTAACGCCAACCCCGAAAAACAAAACAGGGATCCGCAAATTCTTTTTCTTAAAGGATCCAATGGCGGCAATATACGCTCCAACCGCTGAAATCGCTCAGCTACCAAGCCCAATTCTCCCTGGTAATCCAAGAGCTCCCCCCTTACAGTCACAAGTAAACCCGAACAATGCACCACAAGGGGATCACCTTCAGCAAAAAAACATGTCAAGTTTATACGCGGGAAAGCTTGTAACTACAGCAGCTCAGGTGCATCAGGCAACGCCCATTACGCTCGCCCCAACACTTAAATACAAACTTGAAGTGACAGCCAAAATTTCCAACTGCCATACACCTGAGCAAGACATCAACATCACACCAGAGCGGGGGCATGACACCCCCAAGGAAAAAATGGGAGAATGTAAAAAACACAACGACAGTATTGCAGATCTCAATGCAGCTTCGGATGGCCAGATTATAGCCACAGGATCAAAGAAGGAAAAACCCTTAGTAGACCCAAATGAAGAAGGTCCCTCAAGCAAAAAAGGGGCAAAGGACGAAACATCACTTCCAATACCCCAGGCGGTGTTAACGAAAGAAGCTCCTGCCAAATAATTTTCGATGTTAAATGACTCCAACTTGATGGAAATCCTGAAAAAATTGGAATCCAATAGCCAGGAAAAAATACTCCCAGGAAAGGATCCACAACCAGATCCAAGTAAAAAAACGCCACAGAACAGATCCAAAATATCGGCGTCCACCCCTCTAAGCTCATTATGCAAGTCATTCCTCCAGTATCCTATACTAGTTGAGGACACGCATAGCTCAATAAGAGCCAAGCACCCAAATCTTTCACCACCAATAACCATTTCATCAGTCAGCAGGATAGACCTCGGGTCAGAGGACTCGGCAAAGCCAAACGAAGAATATTCCCACACACAATGGACCCAAACTTTGATAACCACCTTGGAACAAGCAATAAGGGTTCTGAATTTCCAGTCAGACAAAATGGATGTCCAAATAGACCTTGTAAATCTTATTGCCAGCCATATATCTGGCATAAACAACAAAATGGACCTAATACATTCCTACTAACACACAGGGGAGACATGGACCAGCGAACAGAATACAATAAACAACTTTCGAATTGCGGCTGCGGCCCAATTATAGAGAAATTGGTAACCCTCCCTGAAATCCTAAACGATATCCTGGGGGCAGTAAAACAATCCTGTAACAGCAAGCAACAAAAACAACCGCAAAAAATAGCTGATCCAGAGGAAAAAACAAATGTTACTAACCCAGTAATTGAGGAACCAAGCAACGTTAATAACCACATAAAGAAAGTGGACCCCCAAGTCCAACTGGAGAAAACAGACCTCCAATCAGAAGCCTCGCAGCTCACACCGAAGCAAGAGGTGGTTGCAAAACCTACAAAACGGGAAAGAAAGCGTGCAAGGAAGGCCCGGCTAAAATATAACAAACAGCCAAGTCCAGCTCTGAAAAAAATATTCCCGCTCTTTACTACAAAACCACTGCAAGGGAAAAAAAATAACAACACTCCCCGAGACGCTGCACACTTGGAAACAGATTGCTCTAAAACCCCTCAGGCCTCAAACGAATCACAACAAAGTACAAAGCCCCCTCAGATACTTCAAACATCAGATTAAATCATCAACATAGATACAGGATCCTCCCCGGAGGGCAAAGTAGGCCAGAAATCTACTCAGGAAGCACTGCAACTAGAAAGCAACGAAGCAAGTGAAAAAGAAGAAGAGCGAGGGAAATCAATTCACTTGTCAAGCAAAGGAGAATCCAGGTGTAATAGAGATCCAAGCACAGATACACAGGAGCTCCCTAAAGAGGAAAGGAAAAAAGGGCCAGATCCGGTAAATCGAAAAGCCTCCCCAGCTAAGAAGCTCCAGGCAATACCATCTTCTCAGGCTGAAATCCTCATCAACCCAATAGAGATCACAATAACCAGCACTACTCGTTATTGTAAACTCCAACATCAGGATTTAGAGCCGGAGCAAGCAGGGAAGAAAGCAATCAAAAAATCGGGAACGAGGGAACGGAACTCGAGGGAATGGAATACGAGAGAGATATATCCCGGCGCCAAAGAGCACGAGCCACGACCCGAAAAGGCCACCCCATCAACAACAACACCTGAAACCGGAAGTAAGGAATTTTTATCCCCCAGCCATAGTGACCATAACCAGTCTGAGGGATTTGAATTAAAACTGACATTCGTTCCTGAATATATGACTAAAGGAAAACAAGATATCCTAAATAGAGGGAATCTGATGAGGCTATTTAAGGAAATCTCGGAACTTAAAGGAATCCGTTCTCAAGATCTAATAGCCGTAGAATTCAAACAATCCTCAAGGACGGCAATCGAAGAGACCCTGACAACCTGGTCCTCAAAGGATGTGGTGGACAAAATATACTCAAAGAGCGCCAGGTTTTTAGCCTGGGGAATAACGTTGAAGGTCCATGAGCGCCCCAGGTACCCGCACCCCCTCCTTAAAAATCTAAAAGATGTGGACTTACCAGGGAAAAATTATAATACATGCGTGCGCGGCGCACGCCCTAATTCGCCCCCCATCCCTTTCAATGAGAACAGGTTGAACAAAAAGGGAAGTCCTGGAAAAACAGAGGGAAGTTCTCAGGAGAATACGGATTGGTCCTGGGTCTCAAAAACATTAAATAACAAGTATACCTAATGTAGAAGAGAAAAGTGCTGCCGGCAAATGGAGGCGGGCCCCCAAAACGGAAGAAGTGCGACCAGCTTACGTAACGTTCTGCTCATGGAACGTTCATGGGTTTAAAGACATGGGGCAGGACCACGAAACATCAGCGTTTCTTATTCATCACAATATAATCCTGCTCCAGGAAACGTGGAATCTGTCTCCAACCTCAATTCCTGGATTCATAGAATTCCACATTTTGGCGGAAAAATTTTCGAGCTTCGGGCACCCAAGAGGGGGCCTTTCAACCTATGTAAAACAAAATCTGGACTGGTCAACCGAGGAACTGGACACGGGGACTAATTGGGTCCAAGTGACCAAACTAAACGGCAAACATTCGTTTGATGAAAATAAGAGGCAACTATTAGTAATCAACGTTTATATCCATCCCGAAAGAAAAAAGCAGAATGAAAAATACGCAACTTTAACAAATTTAATAAAATCTTTGCAGAAAAGTCATCAACATTGCCAACTGGTTATTTCAGGTGACTTTAATTGCAACCTCATAGCGAATTCCCTGCACAGTAAAAGGCAAGTTAATCTGGGAGCCAGAACCCTATTGGACGAATTAGAACCTCTCGGTCTGACAATCTTGAACGGGAAAATCTCGGGTGATATCCCAGCGGCTGCTACATTTTTGAGCGGAAAAGTGTCTTCAACAATAGACTTTTTCATTATCAGCAACAATCTGCTTTCACAAATCGACACTTTTAAAATTACATCACGAGTCGAAAGTGATCATCTGCCGCTTACTGCAAGAATGGCCATCAAAGTAAAGCTTGCCCAAAAAATTAAGTCCATAGCACAGTACCCAGAAAAATTTAGCCTCCAAAAAATAAAATGGCAGGGAGCAGTGCCACAAGCCATCCAGGAGACAGTCAGGGAATATTTGGGCAAACAGGGCCCACAAGCCGTGGCTGATCGCATCAAAGCGTGGGAACAGCTGGCCCAGCTATTAGTCCAAAGGTTCCCAGCCACTTTAAGTCGGACTTCAAGGATGGCGACCAAAAGAGAGCCCTGGTTTAATAATGAGCTGCGTGATCAAAAAAGAGGGCCTGCAAGAGAGGTACGACAACAATCACGAGCGGCAAACAAAGGAAGTAAAATAAAAAATTGGAAGCTGTGCCAACTAAGGATCAATTATAGGAGGAACCTGAGCAGAGCAAAAATAGCGTACAAGGGGGCAATCTGGACACAATTACTGTCCGCAAGCAAAAAGCCCAATAGCAGCGACTTCTGGGGCATAATAAACAAACTGGCAGCTGGCCCAAAATTACAGCAAGAAGCGGGAATCGGTCAAGAAACGTGGGTTTACCATGTGAAAACTCTGTACAGCAACATAGCATTAGGCCCGGCAGAACGGCCTGGAGGGCAGCATCCTGAGCATGAGGAAACGCAATTAGTCCCCAATTTGCACCATCTGGGAGGCAGAGAAACAAGCCCGGAGGCAGCTAGTAAAGAGCTGATTAATTTGACCACCGAAAAGGAACTAAGAGGTCATATTTTAAAACTCAAGCCCAAGGGCGCGGCAGGCCCAAACGGCCTCCCCAATGCCATCTTCAAGAACGACCTGGATTTCTGGTCCTCCTACTTTACACCCATCTTCAATGAGATCTACACACAGTCCAAAGTCCCGGATTCCTGGAAAGGGAATATTATCCACCCTATATACAAAAAGGGTGACCACCGTAAGCCGGGCAATTACAGATTGATCTCACTGATCGACGTGGAGGCCAAGCTGTACGCTTCTTGTCTGCTAGCCCAGCTCCAAGATTGGATGGAGGAGAAGAACATAATCCCCAAGTTCCAGACGGGCTTCAGGCAAGGGATGGGCACCTCAACCAATCTGGCCACCCTAGCACTCTTAACTGAAAAAGCGTCAAGAAAAAAATCCCGACTCTTTGCATGTTTTGTCGACATCAAAGCCGCATTCGACCGAGTAAGCAGGAGTCTTCTCTGGAACAAACTCAAGGGCTTGGGTTTGCCAACAGAAATGCTTAACGCCATAATAGCCCTTTACACGGAAACCTGGGCTAGAGTAAAGCTGGGCGACGGGTGTAGCACAACCCTGAGCATTTTTACCCAGCGAGGATTGAAACAAGGATGCGTGCTAGCTCCCAGCCTCTTTAATTTGTTTCTTTCAGATATCGCACAGCACATTGAAAAAGCCGATTGTCACCCTCCAAACTTGGCCAATGAGTCAGTCGCCATCCTACAATATGCAGACGACATTGTCTTGCTGAGCCAGACTCCCATTGGCTTACAGAGAGCAATAAATCATTTAGCATCCTACTTGGATCAGGTGCAACTGGAGCTAAACAAAGAAAAAACAAAAATTGTTCGCTTAGTGGATTCTAAAAAGACAAAGTTTAAATGGTCGGTAAAAGGGGCAATCGTGGAAGAGCAGCGTTCATATAAATATCTTGGCATAATAATTGAGCAGGGCATATCTCACAAGGAACAAAAATTGGCTTTAAAAGCTAAAGCCCAATCACTAATCTACGCTTACAGACTTCTACGTAAAAAACTAGACTGCCCGAACTACACTCATCTGCTGAAAGTCATGGCCGCACAAATCCAGCCCAGCCTATCGTATGGCTTAGTCACCTGGTGTGGAAAAGAAGCAAATCTACTGAACGAGCTCCAGACCAGGATCTACAAGACCGTTTTTGAGCTGCCAAAATCTGCCTCTCCTTCTCAGGTTCGACTGGAATTCGGCCTACAGCACCAGAAATTCCGGGTAATGAGTAGCTTTGTCAAACTTTGTCATACATTCCGCTGTTCTAACCCGGACACTCAGAACAAATTATGCTGGGACGAAATTAGGCTCCAGATGAACTTAGAAATACCGAGCTCATGGGGAAGCTTTTTGAGAACAGCTTTGACCGAGCTGGAACTACAAACAGCGTGGGAAAACGGGGAAGACAGAGTAAGCTTCGGCAAAGTCGTAAACGCCGCAGCTAAAAAGAAATCCTTGCTGGCTGACTAAAAATCAATCTCTAAGCGCCGGCATGGGTGGACAGTCATCAACTCATACAGAGCCCTAAAGCCCCAAAATTATCTATCCGCTCACTTCAGCTTGCATTTAAAAAAGAGCTTTACAAACTTCCGCATGGGCTTGCACGACTCAAAAGACTTGTATCCAACTTGGAAAAAGCCCTATCTCTCCGCAAACTGACGATTATGTGGTTTTAATTTAGAATCTGTAACTCACTTATTATGTGCTTGTCCAGCAGTCCTGGAACAGAGGAGACAGTATTTAAAATTAATTTTTAATGAGTTGAACATCCGTTCATGCAGACAAGCAGTGATAAGCTGGCTGGAAGGCGCTTCCATTATCTTGGTCTGCAGGGGCGTCAAATTCATGACAACGGTCAGAAACCTCCTACGGCAAGCAGATGGAGAGTAAACAAAATAAGCAGGACCAAAGTCACCTTCAATAGCCGACCAACAACATTAAAGAATGGACAGCATGCTCACTAGCGACTAGCTGCAGGTCGCAAATAATGGTGTATGTACATTAAAATTTGGAACACTGGGGTATACACTATGCAATTATCTTTTCTAAAAGGTCCCCAAATTTTTAAAAAGAAATATACACCCTTTTATATAATTATGGAACCATGTCAAAATCAGGTGTAATGAAATTTTTACTACGTTTTTATGGAAATGGGGGGGGGGGTTTGTAATGATTTTAATTAATCAAACAATAAACTTATACTATACTAAGAGCCAAGGGCATAGATGCTGCTTTTCAGACATCGCAGGAAGATCCAAAGGTAATAAATAGAAAGCCTGCATGGAACAAGGGAATCAACAGCGATTGGTCAAGCCATAGACCACCAAGTGAGGGAATGAATGACATCTTGATGGAAAACAGGGCCTTAAATCTCCAGAAAAGATCGAAGAAGACTCTTGGGCCCATATAGTGGCCTCACAGAAAGTGATGTTCTACCCCCAGTATACGTCATGAGGAAGGACGATACCCTCAATAGGGGAAATATTTTGAAATTATTTCAACATATCACCTCATTGGCACAAGTAACGAGCAAAGACCTCCTCAGCATACAATTTGAGGAGACCAAGCAGCGGTATACCACGGAAAATACGCTAACAACATGGAAGACAACTACCCACACTGACTTGGTCCTACGGGAAAGAACAGCTTCTAAAAATTGGGCCTTTTGGTCCAGGGCCAGAAGATGAAAAATACCCACATATGCTCGACAAAAAAGAGGGTGGCCGCTCTGAGCAGTAAAGAAATGGTTTAAACACACAAAAGGGGATATTCTCAAGAACGTGCCATAATCATCGCCAAACAGGCTAACGCAAATGTTCATATCGCGTCTATCGCGGGAAAAGAACTCTGTGTTAACGTTGTATTCACAACACGGTGGTAACATGTGATAGGTTCCCAATAACGCATAAATGTCTGCAATAAAAAAATGGCGACGGGCTCAACCGCAATTAAAAAATGTGCGATAAGCTGTATCAGGCCTGCAATTCACACACGTCAGGTGGGAAAATTCACAATAAAAGCAGAAAAAAACCCACAAACAAACTATGAATTATAGCACAGTGCACACCCACAATGACTCTGGATCATGTCCCTGATCCCCTTGGCACAATGCAGCACACCTAGAAACAGCAAGTAGGCCCCCCGTCGACTATCTGCCCAGAAGGGGCCATTCCCACACATCACCAATCTCACAACCAATCCATGCACATGTGCCAACCCCAGCAAAGCGGCATGTCTGTGAGCCACACTGACAATGCAAGTGACACTGCATGATGAATAGCATGGCTGCAGTCAATATATCATAACATTTTGCACGCCACGACACTGAGGTGGCTGAGTGTGGACTACATCTGTAAAGGAGCAGGTCACACTCTGTCACATTAACGTGCACAAACAATCCCTGAAGTCAACAACACATCTGCGGACAAACCATGCCCCAGAGTCCCAACTACCACCAAGAGCCCAATTTACCCAATTATGCAACAACTGAGCACTGTATAAGCACAGAAGTCAAAGGCACACCGCCAGAAAGGGATAAGGGGCAGCAAAATCAGAGCTGCAGTGGCGAATCTCCCAATATGCAGCACACACACATACCATTCAGAGCACATCAACATTGTCAACAATGTGGTACAAACTGCAACAAGTTCACAACAGAACAGAAGACACAACTGATGCCGCTTGTGTGTAGAATCTGGCCAATCACATTTAGGAAATGTGACATGATAATGTACAAGTTCAAACACACATCCATGATGTTATCAAAATGCCCACTGTCCCGCATCAAATAGGCAGCTCCTCCCAAACAGTCACAATGTACATTGTCATGCAGTCTGTATGTAAACTTGTACAATGCGCAACATGCATGAGACCACAATGTTAAACTGCATCTCACCTTCACATTGCAGAGGGAAAATCAACACCTCCTATAGAGCAGGTTGAACATCTCTTCACTGATGACGATGAGGACATCCACACCATCGACAACGACGCCCTCCAAGAGCTCATGGACAGCTTTGGCACCCCACCTCCAGGAGGAGAGCAGTTCAGCTGCATCGAGGAGACCTCACCCCCTGCACAGACCACATAGTAGGAAGCACCCACCTCCACAGCTGGCTCCCAGGCCCCCCCAAACAACACATGGCCTTCCAATGCTGTGTGTTGGGGTGCCAGGAGAAGATGGCTGATCAGGTGTGGGTGGGGTTCAAGGTCATCGCAGCCAAACTAGATGCCATATGTGGGTGTCTAAGTCCCATCAGGGACCACTCACAGTCCCTAACTGACACCCACAGTCCACTCCATGCTCTCCAATGATCCATGGCTAACATTGCTGGAGTCCTTACTCTGAGACAAGAACAACTGTCTAGTCAGAGTGGCTCCAGCGATGTCATCTGGGAGATGGGACACATACGGAAGATCATGGAGAACATGAGCGGACGCAGGCGGAAAGAACGGCTGCTCAGGCTGCAAACCAGCGAGAGGTAGCTGGGTTCTCCAATGCCCTGCAGACCTCCATCATGGCATTGCGGCCCCAAGGCCTGGCGCGGATGAATACTCCTCCTACTTCTACATCCACATCTCCACCCCCTGAAGTGTCAGTGACACACAGTGCTGCAGACAATCAACCCTCAGCCACTGATGTGTCACTGCCACACAGTGATGCAGACAAAACAACACCACCCACATGTAAGGCACATGATACATCAGAGGACGAAGATGCGGATAATTCTGCCTCAGTATTATGAAGGATGCAGTTGCATTCATCTCCGGCATATGCCTGTTTCTGCTAAGTTCTGCCCTCAATATCATCACCTTCCACTGTCCTCTGATACACTCTGTGACACACTCCTTGGACCTCGACATGGACTGCCATATTCTGTTGGGTTACCAATGACACAGCAATCAGACTGCGGACTGACCTCTTCCATTTCCGATGAACTTGTCATTCCCTGAAGGACTCTGGCTGGCCCTCCACGAGGCAACAATGTGAAGTGGGGTTTGAACGGTCCTGTACTGCTCCAGCTTCAACACTCCACTGAATGTGAAAAAAACATTTAATGTCACACAGATGTGTCATGTCAATGATAATTCAAGTATGAAAGTATGGATGTATATAGGGTGAGTGATTCCCCCTTATGTCCATGTTGCTCATGTTGTGGGACTTGAGTAACAGGGTGCAACATTGCCAATTGCGGTCTGGGTGGCGCTGACACTACAACAGAGACACACGCATTAGTTACTTACTAGTCCCGCCCAGAACTGAACCTCGCCCAGAGCCCCAGGCTCATTGTTCATACCCAGTACTGGACTGGCATACGCAATGTGGGTCAGAATGCTGAGGATGGTTGTCCTTTTGAGCCTGTAGTGGGCAGTGGCATCCTCTGGCGTTGAGCCTCTGAGGCTGGTGCGTTTTCGGAATGTCTGTTGTCTTGTTCTGCGCTGCCTAGGTGGTAGTCCTGGTAGGTGGTCCAGGGGGGTCCTGGGGGAGGTGGTGGTGGGTGTTGTGGCCTTCGTGGGTGTCTGAGCTGCATGATCAGTAGCTCCATGACAAGTGTTGGTCTTCAAATGTGGCTCTGGGCTGGGCTCCCTTTCATAGTGCAGGTTATCATCCTGCTTGACATCACTAAAAGGCAGGTGTTTAATCCCTGCTGCTAAAGTGCCTTATCCCCTGTTTTTGGAACGCATCGAAGATCTGGCTGGTCATTGAGAATGTCGTGAAGTAGTGTTTTTGCACAGGAATGCCTAGTCTGCATATCATTAGCATTGGATGTCGCTCTCATCCGTGGCGGTGTTTTTTGCGGCAGCTATGGTTGGAAAGCTGGTGATATCGGCAGTTTGTACCAGCTTGAGAATAGGGCAATAAATCTTTTGCCACTTTTGCGGCACTAAAGTGCTGATAAATCGGCGATAAGTCCTTGAGAATATGCCCCAAAACTTCTTAAGAGGGATGCATGCTTCAGAAATTCTACCTAGCTTCCACAACTTCATGATTGAACTCAGTGAAATAGAGGGTCAAAGTGAGAGAAAAGTAGTTGAAGGAAATGCAGCAGATAAAAGCTGGCATAGGTCCCAGACAAGCAAAGCACCCAGCAAAGCCACCACAATGCACGGAGGTGACAATTAAGAATCACTCCTAGCCCACAATCACAGAACAAGGCAAAAAATCACAATCTCACTATAGAAAATGACAATGGACTGCCAAATAGAGCGCATAATCAAAGACTGAGGCTCATGACATAGAATGTGGCAGGAATCACAAGCACATGAAACAGCAAATCAGCAATGGAAAAGATGCAGAAGGCGGACATTCTCTGCCTACAGGAAACCTTGGCAACCTAGGTGGCCCATTTATATGGCCTTGCCGGCATCCATGTACCAGCCGGAAAACTACACTCTTACAGCAGGCCCTCAGGTGGCCATGCTATTTATGTAAAACATGCAATAGAAGTCTCTATTAAAGAAATTGGGAAGCCACTCAAAATGCTACAGTGCATTGTTATAAACGGTCTATTTGATGGCAAATACAATGAGGAACGCTTATTTATCAATAAATATCTTAATACCAACGGTGTCCCGAAGTTGGCACACACTAAACAGACCATTGCAATTTTTGAGAAAGTACTCTGTGAATACGCCCATATTCACCTCATCATAACGGAAGATTTCAACCTACACCAGCTGAGTCTGTATTACGAATACGACACACCCGCTGAATGAGCATTCAATAACTTCCTAAGCTCCCTCAAATTAATCTCAGCTCTGGCCCGGACCGAGCAACACAGCTCCAAGGAATCAAATTCTTTCACCTTAAGCAATCAATCTATAATAGACTATACTTTCATTAGAAAAAGCATGAGGCACAAATTCTGGGAATCAACAGTATACAAGTCACCGTGAAATGCTTATATCAGAATTCAAGCAAAACACAAGGTTTGGAGGAGTACAAATTTGAAAAGAGAATTAGATGGAACCACTTCACGTCTGTGAATTGGTAATCTTGGAATTAAGGATTGGCACAGAAGGGACACAGCACTCCTCTCACACCATCTATTCAGAACTGGGCCACCTGGATTGGAGAGCTGTGGGCAGCCCTGTCAAAAGGCACCAGTAACAAAGCCAATAAGACTGTGGGGAACTCAGAGCAAATAAGGAAATACAACAAAGGGATGATGGACAGTACTGGTACTCTTAGACAAGCCAAACGGGCACACCTAAAAACTGTCACCCCGTGGCAGAGAGTGCTTATAAAGTAGGCCATTGGAACCATAAACACCTAATATGGAATCATAAAAGTCTGCTGATTGAGAAGGACTGGATCAAGCTATTGGACCTTTATAAACCCAACAAACAGAAGCAATTTTGGAAAAGCATAGCCACGATGGAAAACACAAAAATGGACAGGCTTAATTCAATTACAGCAGAAACCTGGCTTGCTCACTTGGAAAAAATCTACACAACGAAATCCAGAGGCCAAAGTATCAGGAGGTCCCATTGTCAGAAGGGGCAATTGCAGGGGAAGAAGACCAAACACATGAGGCAGGCACAGGATTCTAAAGAGATCACAAAGGTCATAAAAAGTATAAAAAGAGGGAGCCCTAGGCCCTAATGGCCTACTGGATGGACTGTTTAAACAGGATCCCAAGGGGTGGGCTGAGCTGCTATCGCTGCTGTATATGGAAAGCAGGCCTTGGTGGATATACCAGATTCCTGGAGTGGCTCGTTACTGCAGCCAATTTTAAGAAGGAAGTAAAACCATATCCTAAAAACTACAGGCTTATTGCATTTGTTAGACATTGAAGGCAAATCATTTGCAAGTACCTTGTTACAGGAACTAACCACCTGGATCTAGGACAATGGAATATTACAGTTTTACGAAACTAGATTTCGAAAAGGCTGTACCACTATAGCAACATAATGGCCCACTTGTTCCTGGCACAACAGGCAAATTCCAGAAACAACCTGCCCATATTGGTATGCCTTGTTGACTATTCAGCAGACTTCAATGGAGTTAACCGAAGCAAACTATGGCACAAACTGTCCAGTTGGAAGATCCCTGGTAATTTAATGAAGGCAATTACATCATTCTATACCAAAACCTGGGTAAGAATCAAACTGGCATGGGAAACGGTTCTACATAAACTGCCAGCAGATCGAGGTTGCGTCCTAGCGCCAACAATTTTGAATTCTTTATACAGCTGATCTGGGGAAAGCCCTACAAGGCGCAACCTTGTTAACGCTGAAAATCGGAGACAAGCGTCTACAAGTGATCCAGTACGCCGGTGATCTGGTGATTCTTGACCACACTAGAGAAGGCTTGCAAAGAGGTCTGAATGCACAAAACATCTACAACGATGTAAAGTAGCATGTGGCTGATCCCTGCAAAACTAAAGTCGCGTTTTTTTAGACAATATCAGAAAAAAACATTTTTAAAGTGGAGACTGGGCAGCAATAACATATCAACAGAAAGATCAGACCACTATCTAAGAGCGTGGCTAAATGACAAACGAAAGGCAACCATGCACCAGGCTAAGACACAAGCTAAAATACAAGCAATAATCTATGCTTTGTGCAAGCTACACCTGCTTACCTGGGGACCACCATCTCCCTGGGACTTTGATAATAAACTGCGGGGGCACACAGTCACCCCAGCAGCCCCGGGAAGCACGATCTCCCTGGGGCTCTGTTTTGAAATATAAATTATATATGTGGGGGAAAGAACCCCCCCCCACACACATGCCCCAGGGACCACCACCTCCTTGGGGACCTTAACATTGAAATTCGGGGGTCCGTTATGGACCCTCAGGCCCTGGGGACCACCACCTCCTATGATCCCTGAGGTAAGCAGAAACAGCTTTATCAAAAGTTTTTCTATCTTTCTCAATGTAAGGACAAAATTGATTGCACCAGTCTTTCTTTGGCATATGTTGGAATATACAAAGACAGTTTGGGGAAAAAGCAATATCAATTCTGCAAAGGTGCCCTTCATTAGCATTTCCAGACCTACCACAGCCAATGTGCCTAGGTCATTGCCACCACAGTGCACAATCATGAGATCAGGGTGTTTGAGATGCAAAATGGTTTTAACCAAAATCCTCTCTCCACTCCATTTAATGTCTACATTTTGCAAAGCTTGGACTTTGTCAAATACCTCTGCGTTCAGCATACCTTTTGCACCAGAAAACATAGTTGTGCCCTACAATCCACTCTGAAAGCATCTTGAAGGGATGACTGGAAGTAATGAAAAGATGTCTGTTACAGAAGAAGTCAGTTGGTAGAATGAGAGGTGTCTAAAATGGTGGACAAGATGCTGTTTTTAAGAAAGTTGAGTATTGATTGGCTGTTTAAGAACTTTGTACATTGAAACATAGGGTGCATTTTACTTTCTTTGAAAAGCAAGTTTCTTATTGGTTAGTAAACATGTTTGAAAGGTACAGTAGAAAGGATAAGGTCATATTTTACAAAGTCAAACACACCTGCTGTTTGCATTTGCAACATTCTGTGGTGAAGTTGAAAATATGGTGAACTTGTGTCAGTTCAGTTGAATGATCCATGAACTGTTACTAATGAAATTGGCATTAAGCAGAATGGGGGAAGACGTCAGTTGCCAAGGGTTATTATGTGTAAGCAATAGAAGTTCTCCCGCCTGATAGTTCAGACAGAGGAGTTTTCAACCCTAATGTTAGTTTTTCATCTGCTTGCATTCAGGTAATGTGATGTGGCTTGTTGGGGAGTGGGGTAGGATGTGTGCGACTTTGGGATTTATGTTTCACATGTTTTGCATGTGGCAAATGTGCGGCATCATTGTGTGTTACGTTGCCTCACAGCTGCTTTGCCCTCCCTCAGAGCCTATTTTACTTGTGTGTGGTGCCCAGTTGCAGCACTTGCACTCCTACTGCACACCATTGTCATGTTTTTCGGCCCATGTCCAAAAGCCTGACAATGACACACTGATGTTGGCCTTTGGAGGTGGGCGGGCACGTGAGTGTAGGCCTAGGATAAGGATATAGAGTTGATGTTTGGCTGAAGTGGCGCTGTGATTAGGGCTGGGCATGTGGCTCATGCTGCGGCAATACATATACACACAACACTTGGCATGTATGAGCCAAGCACCCAAGCTTTCTTGCACTCCTTCATTTCTCCGTTCGTGCGAGCCCGCCCTCCGGGTGCATGCTACAGTGCAACATTGTTGATTGTGTGCCAGGTGGCATCGACCCTAAAACACAGACACACATATTAGTTACTTCCAGAACTGAACCACGGCCAGAGCCCTGGGCAAAATCTGCACACCCCTATGCTGTACTAGCAAACGTCGGCTCTGCCCGCTCTGCTTACGCTTACAGGGGCAATGACTAAGCTACATAACCAAGGTCTTCCCCACTGCCAGTGGTAACATGGTTGCGTCTGCTGTACATAGCAATTAGATAGATAGTGGAACTGGCTACGGGCATGTGCACCCTTTTTATTACCAGGGTCCCATGTCCAGTGATGCCTATGCTGGATGCGTATGGGGTGAGTGTAAGCCAGCCCTGAGGGAATGGTTGGTGCTGGCAACAACTAACACAGTGTTCATCGGATCACACACAGAGATTCAATCATAAAGAGTCCATGACTTATGGTGCACTAAGGTAGTGGCAGCATATCTTAAATCACACAAAATATTTTATCGTAAAGGGTCCATGACTTGTGGTGCACTGAGGTTGGGGCACCAGAGATGAGCGTGCTCATGTGAAGAAATTGTTAATGTCCCTTCAGGATATTCCTGCTGCCTGAGGTGACATTGTTGCGTCCAGAGCCAGAGTCTACAGCACAAAATTCAATCATAAAAGGGTCCATGAGTTGTGATGCAGAGTTAGTGGCACCTGAAAAGCTCAGCGTGCCAGCAAGGATGGAGTGTCCTTGCAGGTCAGGATTGGATTGGATATTTGTGAGACCTGCTGATCGCATTGTAGGTCGAAGGCAGTGGTCAGCAAGGGCCCACAGCCGCGTGGCGTTGACTTGAGCTCCACAGAGTCAGTGCAACCTGAAGCACTCAGCGTGTGCACAGCCAGCGATGATGCGTCGTCCGGGTGGGCCGCACTGGATATATTGTCTGTTGTCTACTTGACTCTGCAATTAATTAATCAAAACTGAATTTGAATTGTGAGCCCTGCTGTCCGCAGTGTAGGCCGGAGGCAGAGGTCAGCAGAGGCCCACAGCCATGTGGGGTTGACTTGAGCTGCACTGAGTTAGTGGTACCTGTAGCACTCAGCATGTGCGCAGCCAGCGGTGATGCATGGTCCAGGCTGGCGGCACTGCGAGCAATGTCTTTTAGCTAATGAATTCTGCCTCAATAAGGCCATGTGGCTGTGACTTGTGGTGCACTGAGTTAGTGGCACCGGCAGCTCTCAGCGTGTGCGCAGCCAGCGCCGATGTGTTGTCAGGGCAGGCTGCACTGTGAGCAATGTCTTTTAACTAATGAATTCTGCCTCAGGAAGGCCATGTGGCAGTGACTTGTGGTTCACTGTTATACAACCACATTTCAGACAGTGGACCACTCAAACAAAGGATAAAGCACCAATCCAAGTATCACCAAATAATTTTGTTTACATAGTCCAGCGTGCACTTTCCAAATGCTCCCTGTCCCAAGAGCATTACCCAAACCTTGGGTAAAAAGTCTATTTTTATCCTAAATGGAAAAGCACCGCTATATAAGTTGGTCTCATCCGATTACAGGAGACTATTCAACTTTTCAATTGTCCTCGTATAAAGAACCTGAGTCGTGATGTGCAAATTGCAATATTCGTTTAATGATCCACTTAAAGATAAAACATCAGCCAACGCGTTTCGTTCTGAAACCAGAACTTCTTCAGGGCGCAAACGGTATATCGAGGCGTGTTGATTTCCAGTTTCGATATTTGGTAATATCAGTTGAGTGAATTTTCTATTTCCTTCGTTTCCAATTTTAAAGTGAGTCGGGGAACAGAAATTTTCAATTTCCCCACAAATTTTGTTATATATTTTTATCGAGGCTCAACCTTAGACAGAGGAAGTTCGTCCTACACGGTAGATATATTCCGCCTCATATTCGTTCAATAAGTCCCAAAAATGTCCTTATGGTAGTTGCCTGATATGTTGATCACGATATGTCAACCTAGCCGTTCCGCTATCCTAGCACGCCGTCCTCTCCACTGACAGGCAGGAAAGGAATAACCGCTTATAGACTTGACATACGGGTGAGCTTGGGGCTTCTTACTCTCATTGATACTAACAGGAAGAGTAACCCGGGAAGGGCTGGATGGTCTCACTCTTAGTAGGATGATTAACAGCACGCAACCAACGGCGAACATACTGGGGAGCTTAAGATATATGATAACAGATCTTACCCTTCAGTTTCTCTGGGCAAATGTAATAAGGCATAGTTGCCTTAAAAAATAAAAAATAAAAAATAACTAAAAATTATGTAACATGTTGCCAGCGATGGTGCTACTCAGACGTGTCTGTGTGGCAAGCTCGTACTTTTAAAGATGTGATGTTAGGAGGATGAACCTCAAAAAATAGTTTGGTTCCTGTCTCCTTTTTAGAGCGGTGCCTCCTGTTTATCCTGAGCCGTTGCCTGGTAAGGTGAGGCAGCATCCTTTGAACAATAAAGTGAGAAATTTAAGCTGGGACCCCATTGGTTGGGGATGGTAGTAGGCGTACACTGATTTGGTATGCCACTAATGTGAATATTGTCTAGATTTATTATGATTATTGTACACCCCACATTGAGATATGATGTTCTTTTTTCTCATACACCGTCTGTCAAAGGATTTTGTATGAGGAAGGACTTTTGTTCACACTGCGAATTGGGTGACTATGGTGGTATCACTTAGATCCATTATATTGTATATGTTTTTTGGATACACTATCTATTTCATTGCAGTAGCATTTCAGTGGTAGGTCCTGAAGAAAGCACGGTTAGAGTTAGTTAACTATTGGTGCTGAAACATGTTGACCATGTTAAGATTCTAGATAGCTATTTGTTAACACTATCTTTGCACTGTTTTTTAGTTTGAACTATGAGTTACATCAATAAAGTTAGGTCTCTCATAGATCAATTTTAATACTTTTCACTTTGTTCACTTGAGCACTGCACTAAAAAATCCCATTTGATCACCATCTGTTTACATCTGGTAAGACCCTACCTTTTAGTAGAGATCACATACTCGGGCGTATCGTGGGCTGATAACAAGCTTGCAGCCCCTTTTAAGCTTTGAGTGATGTAGACAAGGAAACCCAGATGAAGAAAAAGATCACCAAGTTCGGTGACTGATGGGTATCCAAGGAAGATATAAGATCTCTTTCTGTATTCAGAGTGGGTTGTTTCATGTTTTGTGAGAGATTAGATAACGTTTTTTCAGACCCGTGGATACTTTTTTTGTTGGAAAAAGAAACAAACGTCCGGGTTCGTTGGACAATTTAGATAATGTCTTGTTTTAGTGTAGGACTAACGGGTATCCCCCTTTAAACACCCTCTAGTTGTTTATTCTTTCTTAGAGGGGCATGTTTTCCATGAAGAAGGCAAAAAAGCTAACCACATATTCATACAATAAAGAACATATGCTTGTGTGTAAAGAATTATACTGATATTATCAAAATAGAGTTCTCAGGTGGGGAGACAAATAAAGGAGTTGGTTTGGTTGTCTATACCTAAATTTTTGTTTCCATACAACAACAAATGGACAATTTCTTAGAAAAATAGTTAAGTAAATAAACGTTTTTTTCTGATTAAGAACATATCACTACTTTAGTTCGGTAACAAAATACAAGTTTTATTCCACAATACAATGTTATAAAAAACAATCCATTAAAACCATTATACAATGTACATATTCATCACAATGTTATTAAAATACAATAAAAAAGTCACAGAATCAAAAAGGTCGACGCGGCGTTTCGGTTTTTTTTCTAGTATGCCTTCCTCAGGACTGATTCTAGACAATTAAAATAATGAAACACATAGTTACCAAACATGTAAATATCATCTTTTCACATCATTTGTCTGTCCATTGTTGCTTCTAAACCCCTTGGTAAAGATTTTTTCTCCTTTTCTTTTTATGTTACATTTTCAGTTATTACTAAACATTCTTACTCCTGTGCTATTCACGAGGTTATTTCCTGGAAAAATCTTACAATAGTCTTCCCACTGTTTGCCTTCCCCATGGATATATCTACTCCATCTATAATAGAGACCCCCATTTGCTCCTTCACTAAAAAAGAGAGGAAGTACCTCCTACAATCAGGTGCGTACCTTGTTGATCCAGCTGAGTTTATTATCCCCCTGG
Source organism: Lissotriton vulgaris (assembly GCF_964263255.1). Lineage (NCBI taxonomy): Eukaryota > Metazoa > Chordata > Amphibia > Caudata > Salamandridae > Lissotriton > Lissotriton vulgaris. The sequence goes on from NC_141691.1 coordinate 1,321,005,242, forward strand.
ATGGAACTACTTAGTTCTATGAGAGATCCTGTTTTTGAAATTAGGACTTTTGCTGCTTTGCCAATTTAATGTGTGCAAAGTTGCTCTGTCTCCTAAATAGAGAGCCAATGATTAATAATCATTTACTATAAATAAATGGGTTTGTTTATTAAGGCTGCGTTCCATAACCGAAACCTTACAATACCTACCAACTCATAGGTTTAGAGGATTTCCTTTACTTTCAGATCAATTTGTCCAGGTTTCTACGGTACGAGGTTTGATGCTCTCCTTTTCTGCCTGTGGATATTCAATTGCCTGTAGTAAGTATTTTATTTATATTATTATTCTCTGTGCTAAAAAAAATTCTAACACATCTATCACGTTTACCCACATACCTTAATGAGGCTCTATATTCGCTGTGTCTTTTGCTGCCAGGAGGAGCCACCGTTCTATATATTGAACCTTCTAGCTCTATCCTCCCTGTGGGAATTAAATTGTATGAAGTGTCTTTCTTATCTTCATAAATTCTTTACACAATTCCTTTCATATATTGTCAGTGCACTCACCGTGGGAGTCAGGGTTATAGTGCCAATTTCCCCTTTTCAATTGGGTAACGATCTCCCTCGCAGTGCCTGTTCTGTGAGGTGTCTTCTTCTGTTTTGTTGGTATCTGTATGGGATATTTCCTAAACGTTATAGTCTTTCTATTCCATAAAATAATGAAGCTCATTCTGTATGGCTTAACTGAATTCATGTTCTATAGGGAATTTTTTGGAATATTGAAAATATGACTATATTATCAAAGTATGAGTTCTGTTAGACTATATTGTGTTAGGGGTAATATTTGTTTCTATCGCATTTTGTATTTATAACCCATTTATAAAAAGGCTAAAGTTGGTAGATTTAGGCAAACTCTAACAAAACTGAAAAAGTTTTTATACAAAGCCCACTTTAAATCAGTTCCTGTAGTGGATATTTTATTTTCACTATTCTGGGTTAAGCTGCATCTATTTAGGTCTGTTTAGGGTGCCGCCCGTATGGTCTGCTTACCGATATTGATGCAGTCGGCCTCCCTGCTCCTCTCTTCCTGGCAGCCCGTCCTTGTAGTCACCACACAGCGTTTTCCGGAAATGAACGGAGCCTGCCGTGTGGTTGTTTAAGTACGATTTGCCGATTCATTGGGCGCCTTTCAATCATACATTCCATTGGATAAAAAAGGATAAACAAAGCCGATCGCTATGGCGACAACAAGTTTTGTATTCTCATCCTTATTCGCTCATTTAGTCATCGTTTGTAGCCAATAGGATCCGCGCTCGAAGACGCGTCGCCATGGTTACTTCTACTCCATCTAATCAGCCCGTTATTTCCGTGTTACGATAAGTGTTTTACTTTGACAATTACCGCGGTTTTATTATTAGGGCACTCTCCTTCTCTATGCCTAAAAGGAGCTGTCAAAAGTAGGCTGTTTAAGGTTTTCTCTCTATTGTTATTTACTCGATAGCGCGTCTGTGGTATGGTAACAAAGACGGCATGTTTCTATTGGCTATGTTTTTGTTAGGACGCTTACTATTGGTTGGAATGCGGAAAGATGTGTTTCGATGCTTATATTGAATGGTTTACTTGTTCTGCTGTGATTGAAAGTGTTTTAATTGCCTCTAGTCTTTATGATTACCCAGTATTACTATGTCTTACCTGGCAAATATCAAATATTATTAGAATATCTTTATGGAATAGGCACTGATACCCATATATCACATTCAGCAATGCTTATCATGGCGTTACATACATCTATTTCCTGTATTGGATGGATGGGTTATTTCTTAAAGTTTTGTCAGTTCAGGATTATTTTCTCCCAATCCTCTCTTGAGTTTAGGCCGCATCTTACACTGTTAAAAGAGGACATGTAAAATTGTTCTCTCTTTTTCCTTTTATTGTCTAGATTGCCCCCTCTCTTGCTTCCTGTGATTTTTTCTAGGCCACACCACTTCAGATCATTGATTTGATGACCTGCGGCTTTCCAGTGCTCAGTCAGCGGTGCTCCTAGTTTGTTTGTCCTTAGGGCTGATCTGTGCTCATTTAGGCGCAATCTGACTTCTCTAGATGTTTCGCCTATGTATGATTTCTGGCAGGGACATTGGATCAAGTATATGATGTTTTTAGTTCTACAGTTCATGAAGCTCTTTACGTTTACCGATCTGTCATTTACCGTTATAGTTTTTCCTTTTATAATGCTTGCGCAGTTGCTACAGCCTGCACATGGGTGTGTGCCAGTGGGTATGGGAGTCTCATCGATGGTACGTTGGTTGTTTATGCTCTTTTCTCTATATGTGTGGACTAAACAGTTCCTGATGGTTTTATTTCTTCGATAAGAAAAAATTGGTTTGGGGATCGGAATCTGAGATTTGTCTTTTATTAGGTGCCAATTTCTATTTATGATGTTCTTTACTCTGTGGCTCACTTGTGAGTAATTGGTCACAAACATGATGGAATTTTGAGGGTCTTGAGTTTTTTCTTTAAATGTAAACAGATTGTCCCTGTTGAAATATTTAGCCCTCTTATAGGCATGCCTGATCATTTTTTTGGGGTAACCCCTTTCTAAGAATTTATTCCTTAGATTTGTCGCATGTTTTTCAAAGTCTGGCATTGATGTGCAGTTCCTTTTTAGCCTCAAAAATTGGCCAAAAGGGATATTATTTTTCTGTGAAGCCGGATGGTTGCTCTGGAAGTGCAACATCGTGTTCCTATCAGTGGGTTTAGTGTAAAGTTCTACAGTTTGGTGACCTTCAGTGTGTTTTATTATAATGTCTAAAAATTCTACATATTGCTTGTTGATGTGTGAGGTAAACTTCAGGTTGGCATCTCCAAGGTTTAACCAGAGAAGAAATTCTTCCAACATTTCCACTTCTCCTGTCCATATGAAGAAGATATCATCTATGTATCTACCCCACTCAGAGATGTTCTCGTAGAATGGGGCAACAGTATTATAGATGTGATTGTCCTCAAATCTAGCCACAATAGTAAGCGTCCTAACAAAAACATAGCCAATAGAAACATGCCGTCTATGTTACCATACCACATACGCGCTATCGAGTAAATAACAATAGAGAGAAAAACTTAAACAGCCTACTTTTGACAGCTCCTTTTAGGCATAGAGAAGGAGAGTGCCCTCATAATAAAACCGCGGTAATTGTCAAAGTAAAACACTTATCGTAACACGGAAATAACGGGCTGATTAGATGGAGTAGAAGTAACCATGGCGACGCGTCTTCGAGCGCGGATCCTATTGGCTACAAACGATGACTAAATGAGCGAATAAGGATGAGAATACAAAACTTGTTGTCGCCATAGCGATCGGCTTTGTTTATCCTTTTTCATCCAATGGAATGTATGATTGAAAGGCGCCCAATGAATCGGCAAATCGTACTTAAACAACCACACGGCAGGCTCCGTTCATTTCCGGAAAACGCTGTGTGGTGACTACAAGGACGGGCTGCCAGGAAGAGAGGAGCAGGGAGGCCGACTGCATCAATATCGGTAAGCAGACCATACGGGCAGCACCCTAAACAGACCTAAATAGATGCAGCTTAACCCAGAATAGTGAAAATAAAATATCCACTACAGGAACTGATTTAAAGTGGGCTTTGTATAAAAACTTTTTCAGTTTTGTTAGAGTTTGCCTAAATCTACCAACTTTAGCCTTTTTATAAATGGGTTATAAATACAAAATGTGATAGAAACAAATATTACCCCTAACACAATATAGTCTAACAGAACTCATACTTTGATAATATAGTCATATTTTCAATATTCCCAAAAATTCCCTATAGAACATGAATTCAGTTAAGCCATACAGAATGAGCTTCATTATTTTATGGAATAGAAAGACTATAACGTTTAGGAAATATCCCATACAGATACCAACAAAACAGAAGAAGACACCTCACAGAACAGGCACTGCGAGGGAGATCGTTACCCAATTGAAAAGGGGAAATTGGCACTATAACCCTGACTCCCACGGTGAGTGCACTGACAATATATGAAAGGAATTGTGTAAAGAATTTATGAAGATAAGAAAGACACTTCATACAATTTAATTCCCACAGGGAGGATAGAGCTAGAAGGTTCAATATATAGAACGGTGGCTCCTCCTGGCAGCAAAAGACACAGCGAATATAGAGCCTCATTAAGGTATGTGGGTAAACGTGATAGATGTGTTAGAAATTTTTTTAGCACAGAGAATAATAATATAAATAAAATACTTACTACAGGCAATTGAATATCCACAGGCAGAAAAGGAGAGCATCAAACCTCGTACCGTAGAAACCTGGACAAATTGATCTGAAAGTAAAGGAAATCCTCTAAACCTATGAGTTGGTAGGTATTGTAAGGTTTCGGTTATGGAACACAGCCTTAATAAACAAACCCATTTATTTATAGTAAATGATTATTAATCATTGGCTCTCTATTTAGGAGACAGAGCAACTTTGCACACATTAAATTGGCAAAGCAGCAAAAGTCCTAATTTCAAAAAAGGATCTCTCATAGAACCAAGTAGTTCCATCCAGGGGGATAATAAACTCAGCTGGATCAACAAGGTACGCACCTGATTGTAGGAGGTACTTTCTCTCTTTTTTAGTGAAGGAGCAAATGGGGGTCTCTAATATAGATGGAGTAGATATATCCATGGGGAAGGCAAACAGTGGGAAGACTCTTGTAAGATTTTTCCAGGAAATAACCTCGTGAATAGCACAGGAGTAAGAATGTTTAGTAATAACTGAAAATGTAACATAAAAAGAAAAGGAGAAAAAATCTTTACCAAGGGGTTTAGAAGCAACAATGGACAGACAAATGATGTGAAAAGATGATATTTACATGTTTGGTAACTATGTGTTTCATTATTTTAATTGTCTAGAATCAGTCCTGAGGAAGGCATACTAGAAAAAAAGCCGAAACGCCGCGTCGACCTTTTTGATTCTGTGACTTTTTTATTGTATTTTAATAACATTGTGATGAATATGTACATTGTATAATGGTTTTAATGGATTGTTTTTTATAACATTGTATTGTGGAATAAAACTTGTATTTTGTTACCGGACTAAAGTAGTGATATGTTCTTAATCAGAAAAAAACGTTTATTTACTTAACTATTTTTCTAAGAAATTGTCCATTTGTTGTTGTATGGAAACAAAAATTTAGGTATAGACAACCAAACCAACTCCTTTATTTGTCTCCCCACCTGAGAACTCTATTTTGATAATATCAGTATAATTCTTTACACACAAGCATATGTTCTTTATTGTATGAATATGTGGTTAGCTTTTTTGCCTTCTTCATGGAAAACATGCCCCTCTAAGAAAGAATAAACAACTAGAGGGTGTTTAAAGGGGGATACCCGTTAGTCCTACACTAAAACAAGACATTATCTAAATTGTCCAACGAACCCGGGCGTTTGTTTCTTTTTCCTGAATGTTTCCCCACCGTCCTCTACAAAGTTAGAGTGGGGTCCTCCTACTTGTTTACACATACTTTTTTTGTTGTATATTGATATTTATAGGGCTGTGTATCCATGCTGGTCTCTAAATTTAGCCTTCGACCCTCCCCTAAAGTAATTGTTATTTTTTATCTGGACTAGGGTTCATTTCTGCATGAATTTTGACCATAAGGCGTAGCTATTGCCATTTTACCCATAGGGAATTTGCTTGCAGGTAAATATTGGACATATCTGGCATTGAACATGGGTGACCTACCAATAGTCATAATGCAATAAATTATGACTGATCTTTGAATTGCAGAAGTAACAATAAAGTACATTGGCACAAAATTAAAGGATATTGTTGTCATTATTGTTTCTTATTATACACTGCAAACATTATTATTTGTCATATTTTCACATTTATTGAGTTATCAATACACATTTGATGTGTTATTTGAATGCACATGTTCAAAGACAATACTATTTGATATCACATTTAAAAATCCATATTTATAACTGATTGTTTCACTGTTTTAGTATAATATTGTATGTTTCAGTGATAAATAACCTTCTTCTATTATTCTAAGTACATAGTGTAAGACATAATGAAGATGTTTATAGGAGCATTGCATTGTCTGGAAAAGAAAACAGCAACTTCTTTGCTCGACATTTTAAAAACAGCTAACATTCTCTAGTAGAGGCGTTCATGCAGAATGTTCTCCTTATCCGAACTGACTTTTCCTAGCCATCCTGATGGTCAGTGCTACATTTGTAAAATAGTAAGTACCAGAGCCCTAGTCAGGAGGACAATTCGGTTTGCACCATCCATTGCCACTTCCAGCTCTACCAGTGACAGTACCAACACAACTAATATCCCTCACACTCTTACAAGTGAGCCAATTCATATTATTCCAGACCCCCAAATCCATAAGAATGGCTTGGGTGGCAAGTATCAGTCATTGCTAATGTATATTGAATTAGTAAACAGCTGTTGTTATGTTCATATCTAAATTAGACAGACATCGCTACCAGGCAACAGACTATCATAAGTGCTGGTGCTGATATTTAAGGGCCAGTGCTGAGCACCAGAAACCACAGCTCAAATTAAGGGGCATATGTACAAGCCGCTATTGTCACCACAACGTCACTTCTTCCGACATTGTGGTGGTGATAAGGGATTAGCCCTATTTACAAGGGAGCATTAAGCCACTTAATGTGGCTTAATGCTGCCTTGTAAATAAGACCCCCTTTCACGCAATGGTTAGTGTGAAATGGGTTGGCAGTGGGTGTTGCAGTGGGCGATCCACTGCAACACCTATTGATTTTGATTGTGCCCCGCATGTACAAGGGAGGCATACATAGGAGGCAGTGCCAAAATTAAGACCAGGGAAATCCTGGTCTTAACTTGATGAAACGAGGGGAAAAGCATTATTTCTCCTCGTTTTTGTTGCTACAAGGAAGCACACATGGAAAAAACAAACTGCTGTGGATTGTTTATGTACAGGAAGGCCCTCTTTCCTGTACTTAAACAATCTGTAAAAAAAATCAATTTTGTGACTTTCATATGTGCTGCATGAACCAGCACACATACAAATGACAAAAAAGCATTTTAGGAATTATTTATGTGCAGGAAGGGACAGCTTCCTATATATAAACAATCCTCCACTGCACACAGACACCCTTGTACTATGGTGCAAGGGTGCCTGCGTTGGCGCTACACTGCTAACTGTAGCGCCAGCGCAGGGGAAACGCAAGGCTGCACCATATCCTTGTAAATATGGTGGTTTAATCCACATTTACAAAATGAATGCACCTTTTACACAACTGACATTTCCACATGTATGATACCATGTATGCATGTAGCACCAGCGCAGGGGAAACGCAAGGCTGCACCATATCCTTGTAAATATGGTGGTTTTATACCAAATTTACAAAATGAATGCACCTTTTACACAACTGACATTTCCACATGTATGATACCTTTTATGCATGTCCGGTTTGCACATTTCACTTGCCTAGTCCTATACAGAATGATGCATTGCTTCGTGAATGGGGCACATACTTTGCACAATGATCCTTAGAAGTGTGGCTCACGGATTAGAGCGGCAGACCCTAAGGCAGAGGTCTGGCTCGGGACCAGGGTTCAATCACCTTCGTGGCAGGGTCTTGGGCTCAATGTCCTCGGACCCGATAATTCTCGCCTCTGTGCCTATTCTAATCATGGGTTCCACTCTGCAACTCTGGGCAATAGCTTGCTTAATCTCCACACCAGCCCTAACAACGCTAGGATGCCTGGCTTCACCATGGGGGTTCCCAGGAGTGGACACCTCACAGGAACAGGCCAGGAAGGGTTCCACAGCGGTATTCGTACAGCGCTTAGAGAACCCTGGGTGATAGGCGCTATACAAGTGCAAATTACATTTACATTTACATTTACTTTGTTGCAGTTATGGCTTAGATGTTACTAATATCAGCAGTCACCAAATTTACTCAATTGGGTTGATTATTCAAAGACATCTGCATGATCTGGACAACCAAATGGACTGCTCTGGTGTACCACATCGCTGCCAGCACCAACAGAAGCAGGGTCAAAGGAAACAGCTGTTCACTAAAATATTATCAAATGTTTAAATGTTTTGAATATTTGTAATCTTCATTGAGATCTACAGGTGTCATCCAAAACTCCATGGACTGCTACTTTGGATAATTGTTTCTAGAGATATTTACAACATTATTCGTCAAAAAGAGGTTATCCTCAGTCAAGACACACTGAGACTTCCAACTTCAGGCAGGATTGGAGAGCATTGTTCCCCGCATAACATGAGAAGGAGCGACTGCTGGTGAAGGCCTTGTTTCAGCATAGTTTAGGCTGTGGGAGCATGAGAGAACGCAGCTGTACAAGAGTTAAGCTGTCGAGGATAATTATGACTGTTAACAATGAGTTTATTTTGTAAAAACAAACACAAAACATTTTATATCCTCAAGGAGAGTCTAGTCAACACCTGATACAAATCAAAACTTTAGTCGTTTCACATAAAACATTATAGGCAGGACAGTTTCATATTGTTTCTTGTTAGCACACAAACAATGCAGGAAAAGTTTGAAAGGCTAGTTTCTGTACTGGAAGAGTGCCCTTCCAGTACAAAATCTAATCCTTACTAAATGCACAAACCCGTGCACTAACAAGAGTGAATGAGCCAGTGTAGGAAAAGCGGAAACTGTGCCACATATTAGTAGATTTGATGCTGTTTTATTCTCACCCTTCTATCCAACTCCAATTGGCAAATTGAATTGCGTCACTGTGTTAGTTCTCCTTAAAACAGGGTCCTTTTTTTTAACTAGTTAAAAAACATACCACTCCACACAAAAACACTAGCCATGCTTGAATATTAAGGTTTGATGTGTTGCAGGTGTTGACTAGACTCTCCTTGAGATATAAAATGTTTTCTGTTTGTTTTTATTATATAAACTCATTCAGGGACTTCTAGTGGGGGGTTGTGTTTGAAGTACATTATGGTTTTAAAAGCACCTGCTGTAAAGTTTGTGGCCTTCATCAATTTTCAGGCAGCAATAAAAATGTCAAGGTAGCTCCAGTGATTAATGTTCTTTGTAGAGAAAGGTCGGAGGTTTGTCTAGTGGAAGTTTAGACTCATGGTAAGGTAGTGCAGAGGGTTAATAGGCCTGCTGCAAAGAACTTGTACCATGCAGATCACAAAGTGCATATAAAGCAAAGAGGTCAGTGGGTTACTGTTTTTGTATGAGAGATCCTTTGTTTATTAATGATAATACTAACAAAGAACAGTTATGTTATGTTATCTTTTGTTATGTTATAGTTGATTTGTAAAGCGCTCATACACCAGATTGGTTTCTTGGCACTACTGGGAAAGGTGAAGGTGGTGCAATTTATTCTAGAATTACTTATATGCCTGTTTAAAAAGCCATGTTTTTGAAGTTTGCAGAATGTCATGAGGTCAGTGCAGGATCTAATCTCTAGCGGCATGGAATTCCAATATCTTGGGGCCAGTGTGGAGAATCTGGATCCTCCAAATCGTTTCTGTTTGAAGGAAGGTGTTGTCAGAAGATGCAAGTGAGTGGATCTCAGGTTACGGGTTGGGTTGTATCTTGTGATCATGCTGTCTATAAAATTAGGATTTCTGGCATTCAAAGATTTGAAAGTGATGCAACCCAGTTTGAAGGCACATCTTTGTGCTATAGGAAGCCAGTGAAGTTTTTCCAGAAGGGGGGTGACGCGTTGGCATTTGTTTTCCTGTAGAATCAGTCTGGCCGCCTGATTCTGTACCAGTCGGAGGCGGTGAGTGAGATATGCCGGGATGCCATATTATAGGGAGTTGGCATAGTCAATGTGTGATATCACCATGGCAAGGACTGCCTAAAGTTTGCTATTAACTGTCATCAAAGTGCTGCATGCAAACTGCAAGGTATAGATTAGAGCATTATGATTTTTTCCCCAGTCTTTCATTATCCTAATGTTGGAAGAGGGTTCATTTGGATAGATATCAATTCGGATTATTAATGAGAACCCCCAACCCTGGAACTACGTTTTGAATTCTTAGTTTGTGCTTCTTAGGAAACAATCACATTTTACAGTCCTCTATGTTATGTAATGGTTAGAAATGGGTTTTCTGGTTGGTTAGGGTATGCACCTCAGCAAGGCAGATTTCACCCCTCTAGTCAGGATAAGGGGACTACACATCTAATATAACCCCTGCTCACCTATTGATAGCTTGGAACAAGCAGTTAGGCATATCTCAGAGGCAGTGTGTAAAGCATTTGCTTATACAGTGAACACACTACAAGAGGACACCACACCAGCTTTAGAAAAATATCCAATATTTATCTGTGTAAAACAAGGCCAAAACGATAACAATCAAACATACAGTAATCCACAATACCAATAAAGCAAAAATAGAATTCATATACTTTTCCTTGAAGTTAATAGCTCTATCCGGGGCTACCACGGCATTGTGAACAAACAAGTCCAACAGTTCCGGCCAGTCGCTGTGTCGTGGGCCAGCTATAGTTTTAGGGAGACCTGTAAGCCAGTACCTTTGGAGATGCAGGGCGTCAGACCATGCGGTGAGCTCCACCGGAGCGGCATTGGCAGGGTCGATTCAATAAGTAAGTGCAGAAGTTTAAAGACCCTTGAAGTCAAACACCTTTATTTGAAGTCAGGAGTGCCAGCATCAGTGAAAGTCATCCAATGGCATTAGGAGACCAGGGCTGCAGTGTGTAGCGGGAGGTGCACGTTGCAGTGCTGACAGGTCACGGTGCAAGCGGCGTCATTGCCATTGCTGAAGCACTATAGTCAGTAGACCCAAAGCTGGATGCGAGACGGGGCAATGCAATGTGCAGGACCCACAGGTCATGGTGCGGGCATCGGTGTCAGTTGACGATCTGGAGTCAATAGTGCTGGTGTCGGTGGGCTAAGGCTGTGGTGTGGAATGGGGGGGGGGGTGCTTTGTGTAGCTAATGAGCGGCGCCTCCAAATAACAGTGCAAGAAGTGGCGTTGATGTCAGCTTGGAGCATCATCAGTGAGAACAGGACTATTGTGCAAAGTGTTACAGTGCTTAGCGTTCTCCATGAGTGGTGTTCACAGGTCATGGTGCAGGCAGAGGCATCAGTGACAACATAGCGACATTGTTGGGGATACCAGGGCAGCGGTGTGAAGTGAGGCGGTGCGAAGTGCGGTACCCACAGGTCACCATGCAAGCAGAGGCTTATTGATGGCATTGGACAGCATTTTCGGTGATACCAGGGTTGAGGTGCGAAGTCGGGCTGTGCCTTCTGCGGTGCTTCCAGGTCACAGAGCCGACAGTAGCTTCATAGATGACATTGGGTACCTTCTTACTCTGTGTCAGTTGAAACATCCAGTTCCAGAACCCGGTACCCAGAATGCGTTGAAGGCTATGATTTCCCTGAGGGTCCCAAAGGAGGCAAGCTCTACATCAAGCCCTTGGAGATACGTAGAATGCAGAAAGGACAGTCAAGTTCTTTCCCTGCCCAAGACAGAAGCACCAACTGCAGGCCAACCCAGTAAAACACACAGCAAAGTAGTAGTTTCTCCTCACAGTTCTTCCAGATCTTCTTCCTGGCAGGTTCCTTAGTCCAGCAGTAATCTAATCCAATATTTATATCACATTTCCCTTTGAAGTTGTCATAAACAAAGTTCCACTCGCAGACATTATCCAGTTCAGCCTGGCTCAGACCAGGCCCACTTCAGGGGGTGGACACAGCACTGTGGAAGACAGACACAGTTTATTCAGGTGCAAGTAACAACCCCTCACACTAGTCTAAATGCAGCCAGGTCTATTCAGCCTGGTCATACGTCAGTCAGGAAAGGAGAACACACCTCAACCCCCACCCTTGTGTCTGTCTAATGCGAATGCACATCCCCTGCTCCTGTCACTCTAAACCCAGACAGAAAGTGGTATTTTAAAATACATAATATAAAAATCATATTTACTAAAGGATATGTTTTTGAAACCTGAGTTCAGGCATACTAAACTCCATTTTCCTATCAGCTCCTACTGCAAAGCTACCTTGAGAAAGTGTTACTGAGCAGCTCCCATGTTAACCCATAGGGGAGATAGCCTTTTAACACTGAAAACGAAATACACTGTATTTCACTATAAGGACATGCAAAAATACACCACTACATGTCCTACCTTTTAAATACACTGCACCCCACCCATGGGGCTACCTTAGGCCTACCTTAGGGATGACGTAGATGTGAAAAATTGGAAAGGAAGGGTCTGGCAATAGGGTGCTTTTGCCAGGTCGACATGGCTGTTACAAACTGTGGGCTGGCACTGCAGGGGCAGGTCTGAGACACCTTGTGTGGGTGGCACAACCAGTGCTGCTGGCCCACTAGTAGCATTTGATTCACAGGCCTTAGGCATACACAGTGCACTGTACTAGGAACTTATTAGTAAATCAAATAAACCAATTATGGAAACACCAATCCATAAACACAATATACATGTAGGACATAAGGAATGTAGCACCTAATAGCAGTGATAAAGTGTCCAGAGTCCAAAAAACACCAAAAACAAGGTCAACAAGAGGAGGCAAAAAAGCAAAAAGTCTGGGGTGAACCCGCTGAAAAATTCAAGTCTAACAGAAACATTCCCTATACCTCACCTTTAATTGATTGTCTCTGTGTAGTGTGTTTGATGTTAAGTGCTCTGACAACCTACAATGATATGAGTGGTGGCAGCATTATAAAACTAATTAAATGCATCTGAGAGAGAAGTTATGTAGACTTGAAGGACACTGTTAAAGGGTGGTAGTGAGGGAATCTGTGCCGGAGGTGATCATTCGGGGCGCCAACAAACAATGGGGCATATTATCAAGGGGGTTTATCTCCGCTTTTTTGGCTTTAAAAGCCAAGAAAGCAGAGATAAAATTATCTCCCTATTACCTAGCTGTCGCTAACACCAGTTAGCGACAGCTAGTAGGAGATAGCGACCATCTTGGGCCCCACTTTGCATGTCAGTGATATTTATCACTAATGACATGCAAAGTGGGTGTGCCAAGATGTTAGCGACTGGAAACAGTCGCTAACAAAACTATCTCCTATTACCAACTTTTGGAGATATTCGTGCTAAGCCGAATATCTCCAAAAGCTAACACCTGCCCTGAGCAGTTCTTAGCCATGTTATCCAATGGGAGGTGGATAACATGGCTAAGAGCATTAGCTCGGTAATGCATGAATATCGCTGACTTTTCAGCGATATTCATGCATTTCGGCCGATTTTTATCGCATTTGCGATAAACCTTGGTAATACCAAGGTTTATCTGCGATAATAATCGCCGCAGCACAGCGGTACATTTTTGTCTCTAACCAAGCAATAGCGATAATTATCGCTTTTGCTTGGTAATATGCCCCAATGTCACACTGGTGTCACAAGCTCTAAAGCCGGCTCTGGTGCTCTACAATGCAGTGCACACATGAAGTAGGAAAACGAGTACAAATTAAATCATTTTCTCAATAGTACATTTGCTTAAAAGTCCATGGTCTTGCACAGGAACACCCTTGGAACATACAAAGTATAACTAGCAACACATGGTTTAACTTCTGGCAAACTATCCAACGCAAAGACAGATTTGCGTTGGATAATAAATCCCAGCATAGCACTTTGCTTCAGGATTGCATTACAAACATACTGCAAATCCGGAGCAAATCATTCAATTTTAAGCGTGAAGTCTATTATTTTACCCAGCTATTTCATGCAATGGATAATCACCATAAACTTCTTTTAATCAACAGTTTTTTTTGCTTGTCATTTTAAAACCAAAATGCATTCAATGCAAACATATTTGTAAAGTAGAAGAAAACATCCCAATTGTATTGTGCATCTTTCATATTTCAAGTTACAAAAGCTACAGAAGCTATTAAGCAATCTATTTTTCATTTTTAATAGTACATTCTACTATCATCAGCCTTCCTCAATTCACTGAGCAGGAACTGCAGGTGCATTATTAACTGTGCCATGTGAAGCAAGTATTGTAAATAATATGTGCGCCTAATTCTGCATAACGTTGCATCATTAATGGGGCTGAAACATGCAAAGGTGCACTCCACTTAACAGCCAATACAACTGCCTCTTGTGCATTACGCCACTTCAATATTTCTGTGCATATGATGGCCATCGTGCTGGAACAGCAGCAATTTGCGGATCATTATATTATTTCTGATTTGAAAAGACGCTGATGTTTCACAGCTGTGCAGGAGGTGAGACCATCAGGCACACAAAAGGTGATGGGAGGAATGCTTGCAATAAGTCTAAACACTTGCAATTGCTGGAGTTAGCATTCCAGCTCATTGTTCTATGACTCCAGGGTGGATAAAATGGTGGCCAACAGGCGAGACCTCAGCAAATGCTTCCTGCATGGGCAAGGCTATATTTTGAGTTTTAAAAGGGATGTTTTGTAAGATAAAGGGGCTTGAACATAACAGTAAATACAAAAATCCATATGGCCCACTTAGTGGAGGGCTGAACAGTAGCATGTTGGTTGGCATCCATGTTAGGAATTCAAAAAAAAGCTGTGATTGCTATTGCAGATAGCATTGCAGAGTTCAGATCTAAAACAACAGCCATGCAACTTTGCCAACATTGATTTGGGACTAACGCTTTTTGTGCGGAATGCCAATGCTCCAAATACTGTGCAAGTGAAACTCTAGATGAGGACAATGCAAAGAATACACCCCACCATTATGGTTTTCATTTGATAATCAAAGGCAACAAAAGCGAGACTTTTTTTAAAAAAGATTTTGGCACTTGCAACATAATCCATAAAATTATGACTCCATCTTTTATCCAGGTATTCAACGTTATGGCGTAAGTCTAAGAGAGTTTACAACAAAAGCGAGACTTGTGTTGTAAACTCTCTTAGACTTACGCCATAAAGTTTAATACCTGGATAAAAGATGGAGTCATAATTTTAACTATTGGTTTGCATTGCCTCCCTTCATTCACTTCCTTGTCCCGTCCTTAACAGCGGGTGAGGGCAGGGAAGGTTTGTGCTACTCCTAGACAGACACCCTACTGTACGGCTAAGATTTAAAAAAAAGTTAAAAAGTTATTTGTCTTCTCTGAGGAAATATCTGCCCCTTTCAGGGCCTATAACCATGCCAGTGAAAATATGCAGCATGGAAGTGCCAAACTATACAGTAAGGGTGACTAAATTCTGCATCAAGAAAAGGCTAATTATGAAACCTAATGTGGCACAATCTGTGATTCCATTGCTTCACAAATTTTGAATTTATTCTTCATATGTTAACACTGTCTAGGTATAGGTCTCACCTCATTAGTAATGTTATAACATACTAATACATAAATAAGCAAATAAAAGATGACCATTCCACCTCTGAAGGGGACCTTCCACAGCATGGCAACACAAGTCGCTGAAATTTCAGTAACATTTGCCCATTTGAGCTACAAACACATTTTTCTTCTTAGAATCTGCAGATTATACTGCAGATGATGGATTATGTTGCAAATGCATCAAGTCCAAATTCTGCGGAAAAAACAGTGCAGCACAATTTCATTACTCATGGGGCCCTACCTATAACTCAGAGACCCAGTAAACTCAATAGTTACCGGTTGTCAGTTTGTGACAAATTCAATTCAATTCAATTCAGTGATTTATATAGCGCGCTACATACCCAGAGGGTCTCAAGGGGCTTGGAGGAGGGTGGGGAGTTACTTGTCGAATATCCAGGTTTTAAGTTGTTTTCTGAATGCTAGGTGGTTCTGGGTGAGGCGAAGGTGAGTGGGAAGTGAGTTCCAGGTTTTAGCCGCCAGGTAGGAGAAGGATCTTCCTCCCATGGTGGTTTTGTTGATGCGAGGTACAGCAGCAAGGGCTTGGTGGGAGGAGCGTAGCTGGCGGGAGGGGGTGTAGGAGGAAAATCGTGTGTTGAGGCATTCGGGTCCAAGTTCGTAAAGTGCTTTGTGTGCGTGGGTTAGAAGGCGGAATGTTATCCTCTTATTGATGGGAAGCCTGTGGAGGTTTTTCAGGTGACTAGAAATGTGATCTTTACGCGGAATGTCTAGAATGAGTCTGGCTGATGCGTTCTGGATGCGTTGGAGTTTTTTCTGAAGTTTTGCGGTGGTACCGGCGTATAGGGTGTTTCCGTAGTCCAGGCGGCTTGTAACCAGTGCGTGGGTGACCGTTTTTCTAGTCTCAGTGGGGATCCAGCAAAATGTTTTTTTGAGCATGCGAAGAATATTGAAGCAAGATGATGAAACTGCGTTGACTTGTCTGGTCATCGAGAGTGAGGAATCCAGAATGACGCCCAGGTTTCGTGCGTGGTCTGTTGGGATGGGTGCTTTTCCAAGGGATTCTGGCCACCACGAGTCGTCCCAGGCGGAGGGGGAGGTACCTAAGATAAGGACTTCTGTTTTGTCTGAATTCAGTTTCAGGCGGCTGTGCTTCATCCATTCGGCTACTTCTCTCATTCCTTTATGTAGGTTGGTTTTGGCGGTGTTAGGGTCTTTGGTGAGTGAGAGGATCAGTTGAGTGTCATCAGCGTAGGAGATGATGTTGAGGTTGTGTTGACGTGCGATGGCCGCGAGGGGGCTCATGTATACGTTGAAGAGGGTGGGGCTGAGTGAAGATCCTTGTGGCACGCCGCAAATGGCTTCAGTGGCTTCTGATTTGAATGGTGGGAGGCGGACTCTCTGAGTTCTTCTGGCAAGGAACGAGGTGATCCAATCCAGTGCTTTTCCTTGAATTCCGATGTTTCTGAGGCGTTGTAACAGGGTGCTATGACAGACTGTGTCGAAGGCTGCGGAGAGGTCGAGGAGGATGAGGGCGACGGTGTCACCATTGTCCAGTAGAGTTCGAATGTAGTCTGTTGCTGCGATGAGTGCAGTCTCAGTGCTGTGTTTGGCTCGGAAGCCGGACTTTGAGGAGTCGAGGGATTTGTTGGTTTCGAGGAAGGCGGCGAGCTGGTTGTTGACAGCTTTCTCGATGACTTTGGCCGGGAATGGAAGGAGTGATATGGGGCCGTTGTTTTTGAGTTTGGTGGGGTCAGCTGTGGGTTTTTTCAGAAGGGCGCTAAGTTCGGCGTGTTTCCAGCTATCTGGGAAGGTGGCGGAGGTGAGGGAGCAGTTGATGACATCTCGGAGGTGGGGTGCGATGATGGAATCTGCTTTGTTGAAGATGTGGTGAGGGCATGGGTCTGTGGGGGATCCTGAGTGGATGGAGTTCATCAGGCGGATGGTATCATCCGTGGAGATTGGGTTCCAGTCATTAAGGATGTTCAAGGGGGGTGAAGGTGTGGCAGAAGGTTGGGTGGGTTGGTCTCCGGGTTGGTAGTCGAAGCTGTTGTGGATGTCTGCGATTTTGTCGTGGAAGAACGAAGCTAGGGAGTCGCAGAGGTCTTGAGAGGAGTGATGTCGTTGGAGTTGGCAGTGGGGTTGGTGAATTCTTTGACGATGTCGAATAATTCCTTGCTGTTGTGGCCGTTGTTGTCAAGTCGGTCTTTGAAAGCGGCTTTCTTGGCAGTTCGGATCAGTTGGTGGTGTATGCGGGTGGCGTTTTTGAAGGCGTCTCTGGTGCTGGTGTTTGGGTCTTTTTTCCAGGCCTTCTCAAGGGAGCGACAGAGTTTCTTGGATTTCTTAAGATCATCGTTGAACCAGGGGGCGTTTTTGCTGCCTAGTTTGATTTGACGTTTTTTCAGGGGTGCTAGGTTGTCGGCGCTGTTGGTTAGCCATTGAGTGAGGTTAATGGCTGCTTGGTTGGCGTTCGATGAGTGGGCAGGGGGGTTTTGAAGAAGCGATGAGGAGATATGGTCGATGGTGATTTTGTTCCAGTTTCTTCACAGAGTAGGTTAAGGATGGTTGTGGGTTGTGGTCTTTTTGTAGATAAAGTGAACGCAGCTGTGGTCCGTCCAATGGAGAGCTGTGGTGTGACTGAAGTAGATATGTTTGCTGGAGGTAGTGGCTAAAGTGCCAATGCATCCATCAGTTAAGTTTGGATACCTTGACGAATAGTCTGTTGGTCTCTCTGGAGGTTGGAGACAATATGCCCTCTTTAGAGGTGCAAATATGCCTAACAAGGATCTCAGTGCTCTGAAGGGAACTCACATTCAGCATATTTTTTCATTCCGAAAAAATAATCTCCTAGGAGTTTATCTTCCCTGAACAAAAATAAATGGCCCTAGGGAGGAGGAAGTTTTCTGCCTGTGCCTATAGGTCCATTCTACATTTTCCCAGCTTTTGTCCATAATATTGTAGATTAAGGTAGGGACATTGACTGACAGTCATCCTGCCCTTCATAGAGTGAAAAAACTGTCACTATGCTATGGTGTCCCTTCGGTGGATGGGCCTCCATTTCAGAGGTTTACCGCAGCAGTACCGCAATAGATCCACCATTACAAGCCTATCCCTTCCCCAACTCTAAAAAGAGAGTGCAACCATATTTGGGGCAGAATTGAATTACTGCCTATTTACAGTGGTATTCGAGCACTGCCAAACCTAAATGAGGCCTATACAAGCCTCTCCAGTGACACTGACTATTCTGTCATCCCTTTGAGTGTTGAGAAGTTAACGGTTTAAGACTCAGGGGCATATTACCAAGGGCCATTATCGCCGCATTAGCGGGACTTTTTCCCGCTAATGCGGCGATAATTTCATCGCCCTATTACCAAGCTGTCGCTAACAGCAGTTAGCGACAGCTTGTAGGTGATAGCGGGCATTTAGGGCCCCACATTGCATGTCAGCGATAATTATCGCTAACGGGCATGCAAAGTGGGCGTGCCAAGATGTTAGCGACTGAAAACAGTCGCTAACAACGCTATCTCCGATTACCAACTTTTGGAAATATTCGCGCTAAGTGCGAATATCTCCAAAAGCTAACGCCTGCCCTGAGCAATTCTTAGCCATGTTATCCAATGGTAGGTGGATAACATGGCTAAGAGCATTAGCTCAGTAATGCATGAATATCGCTGACTTTTCAGTGATATTCATGCATTTCGGACGATTTTTATTGCTTAGGAGATATACCTTGATAATAGCAAAGCGATAAAAATAGGCAAAGCATGGCGATAAAATTATTGCCGCTAACCAAGCATAGCGATAATTATCGCTTATGCTTGGTAATATGCCCCTCAGTTTCCCTGCTGGGTTCCAGTTTTCCAGTAACAAACTGGCATCAGAACAACAACAAGCTCTCTCACTGAAGCACTCTTCATAAATCCCTGGCCTAAAGAGCAAGCTTTTTCATACATACACTTGAGAGTTGTCTGGGTGTGTACTTATTACGAAGTAGCCGGTAGAAGGTTAAATAGGTTTATTGAATGCAACATCAGTCCTTAGCCCACCACCACCGTCCAGATCCTTGACAATAATTATCACATCAACTGTCACATTCCAAAGAACAAAGATTGGAATGTACCAAGAGAATGGGGAGAGTGGAAAGGATTAAAGTAAGAAGTAGAAGAAGGGCTAGGATAACAAAGATTAAATTCGGTGAATACTAATTACAATATACACAAATTACAACAGTACTCTCACATTTTTTTGTTGTGTAGAATACAGTGAGCATTTAGAGGCTCTTTAACCTGTACTAGGACAATTTGCCTGTGCCAACAATTAATTTAAAAAAAGGACACTTTACTGCACTTTACTGCACATCAACCAGTAGAATCCATGACCATCCGGGACCTAGAGAATGCTTACCTGCATGTCCCCATTCATCTGAGCCATCATCACAATCTCTTGTTTTGTGTGAGAAATCTTCACTTCCAATTGCCAGCCATTTGCCCTGAATTAGTCCCACATCTTCACCATGATCTTCGCTCCTGTTTGGTGATTCTGCTGTTGGCAATGATTTGGATGCGCGTTCCTCACATTTCTGTGATGGTATGTGCTGAGTTCTTACTGTTTCAATATTTCTCCTGAAAAGAGTGCCTCACCTGATGGCCTGGGCCAATCGGTACAGGTACTGATTTTCTTCTGAGAAATGTGTGAACACTGAGGAGTAGGAATTGTGGAGATCTCCACAGATAACACAATCATTTTGAGGCTTTAAGGTGCAGATGCAGCCTGATGTCATGATGGGTCAGCCCGCCCACCACATTTCTTTCACAAAAATGTCCCTGCAAATTGTGGGTTTTATGTCCATCAGGGGCAAATTGGGGGAAATTCACCAGTCTTCACCAACAGGAGCAGAAAGACTGTTGGGCTTTAGGAGGGATGTTTGGTCTGATACAGGCCATCTCTCATCCCATTTTAAAACCCAATGGAAGACAGTAGTGGGGTTTCTTCCTCAGAACTGATTTTGGCTATTGTGCCTAAACCACTTTTATTTCAATGCTGGGGTGGACCACTCCAATCATTTTTCATTATAGTATCCTTGGTGAATTGTGGTTCTTATGCTCCTTGGTCGAGGAGCAGATTGGAGGTAAACCCATCAATCTGCCTAACAGGTGTGTGGTTTAGATTATTGGGTGGGGATGGTAGATTTGTTTCCCGATGGAAAGACGTGGACATGAGCCACGGAACTGGATTGGCTATCCAAAAGAAGATTAAATCCAGGAATTCTAAAACTTCTCAAATTAATATGAAGACTGCTCTGAGATTGAGATATCATTTAGCTATGTTTGCTATTAGGTTGCAAAAGGAGGCATCAAAACTCCCCAATATGGATGACCAGCAATAATTGAAGTTCCCTAACCCTGGCATCATAGACTTCGATCTTAGACAGAAGATGATATCCTTAAAGGAACCATCCTTACATCCTACAATTGCTTGGAAAGTTCCATACTTCAGAGGATTTAAAACACCTCCACCTACCCGTGAGTCATATAGACCCCCAGACTATTTTTTAAGATGGAAAATATATTTTCCTGGTCCTGATGAAGGTGTCAAATTTTCTGGTTTCACTGATATATACATAGGCCATGACACGCATCTGAGAGCCCTACCCAAGAACAAAGCAAAAAAGAAGAAGTAATCAAAACTAAACTGATGGATTTGTGTTTTGCTGTCAAACTGTGGAACTGATAGATATAACATATACTGAATTAGCGAGTAGGATTTTTGCTCAGAAGTCTTTTTATTATGAATCTGTTTGTGTGGTATGATAGTTGGTATGTATGAGTAGAATAAAAGGTGAGAATGGAAGAATGATGAGTCAATTTTGAGGGTCACTGTAAATATAAATTATGGTTTGAAAAAGTTAAAGGATGCTTCTTTTCTCCTAATTGGAATAATACTGTGATTGTATGTACAAATTGCTGTGTTTATAAAATTGAATTAAAATAAGTATGAAAATAAAAAAACAACAATATAGAAATATTTTTTGATAAATAAATCAAACAAAAAGAAAGTTTATTTGAGTGCTGAGATTCTATGTTGTGAGGAAATGTTTTGATTAGAGTCAATACCGTGTTGAAAATAAGATAGGCCAAATAAGAGTTTTTTCTCTTTGTATTGATTCATTTTTCCCCCTCCTCTTTGTGCCCACCTGGAGACATGGCTTGATACCAAGGTAGGTTGTCTACCCTCTTTTCTTTTACCTGGTGTCTAGTCCGCTTTCTGTCCCCGGTATCCAGATTAGGAAAAAGATGAATGATGCCCCTGTGAGCAGGACAACTATTTAAGCCCTTTTTGGGTGGACACCTGGCCACATGTAAGGCTTGGCTACCCCACAACGCCTTTATCTGAATATATTGTGGACTTTGTGCCCCACAGGGCTCAAACTGGAGGTAAAACTCCAAATCTGCCCCGAGAGGGGCAGATAATAGTTTGGGGTAATTTGGGAGTTGATGGCATGGTTTTTCCATGATTTCTAATGGGCTTTCACAACCTCCTGGGGGGGTGGGGGTGGGAGAAAGAAATACAATTTGCCTTTTTTGAATGCGGGCAAGGCCTGTTGTCAGGGTGGGTATAATCATATCCCTGGTTTATAGTGGCTCAATGAACTCTAGGGCAGTAAATGTGATCTACCTCCTACGCCGATGACACCCAATTGGTACTGGCTATCAAAGGGGACGGGGAGGAAGTGGCCAATCGATTCACGAGAGGAATGATGGCAATAGGTGACTGGATGGCCACGAATTGTCTGAAACTCAATTCAGAAAAAACTGAAGTGGTCATCTTCGGTCACCTCTCCCCGGGCTGGTCACCTGTCTGGTGGCCACCATCTTTCGGTCCCCCGCCGAGTCCAGCTAGCAAAGTGAGAAATCTAGGCGTCATCTTCGATGCTGGCCTCAATTTTATGGCACATGCGAATAAAACTGCGGCTTCAGCTCATATGAAATTGAGAATGATTAGGAAAATACTACCTTTCCTACCGAACACGGCCGGGAAAACACTGGTCAGCTCACTAGTCCTGTCCTCCTTGGACTATTGTAACACTCTATTCTTAAATGCCCAAGTCCGAGTGACAAATAAGATGCAGTCAATCCAAAATGCAGCCGCACGAATGCTGGCTGGGATCCCCAAGTTCGCACCAGTTACAAACATCATTAGGGATCTCCATTGGCTCCCGATACGCAGCCGTATCAAATTCAAATCGCTGTGTATTGTTTACAAGTCACTCAATAATCAAGGTCCCCACTTTCTCAAACAGAATCTTCTCCATCATGTCCCAACCCGATCTCTTCGTTCCTCTATTCAGAACTTCTTGGCTGTGCCTCGCACTAGAACAGTCACCTGGGGCGACAGGCGTTTCCTGGTTGCCACCCCTAGACTCTGGAACACCCTTCCTGCACATATCCGAGCAAGTCCCTCCCTGTTCACATTCCGCAAACAGCTAAAGACGTGGTTATTTGACCAATAGCCTTGTATATCTTCTTTACCCCAGTTGCTGATCCATCCCTTAATTAGCGCCGAGACGCCCACGGGTATTCGCCGCGCTCTACAAATGTCAATAAATAAATAAATAAATAAATAAATGTAAACCCCTAAAATCCTCCCCAAGGGAAAATGTTCATTATTCTTTTCAACACAGCCACTTGCCCCAGAAGTATTCCTATTGTCTAGTGGTTGCATCCGATCTTGGGGAGTGTGGTACTGGGATGATCCAAAAGAAGGGGATTCACTTGTTAGAGACATCCGAGTTACTGCTCCTTATTTGATTGGAGCTTGGTGGGTCAAGATATGTTCCATGAGCACTGATCAGAGTGAAGTCAGTTGACGCTTGATGGCATTGACTGCATTCAGTTTGATCAGTGTGGCATCTGTGCCCTGAGCATGATATGTGCAAAAACAACAGTTGATCGACAGAATGAAGAACAATGCCATACATTCAACACAGTACAGAGCTCTGGGCCTAAATCCATCGTTTTTTTGCTCACCACACCACCCCAGTTCAGACATGGCCATATGCAAATCAGCCTTGACCCTGTGCCTCATGGTAACATTCCAGCCCGAACTGCCAAGCCATGTCTTCCCTGGACCGCAATAAAGCACCCTAGGACCGGTTTCTGGCTATCAGCCATCTTCAGCCAAGATAGCTTGACTCAAGTGGCGTGGAGAGCACGGGACTCACGTCTGAGCATACCAATCCCATTCGGGATGACAAATGCAAAAACAACAGTTGATGGACAGAATGCAGAACAATGTAATACTTTCACCCCAGTACAGATATCTGGGCCTAAATCCATTGTTTTTTTGCTCACCGCACCACCCCAGTTTAGACATGGCCATATGCAAATCAGCCTTGACCCTGTGCCTCATTGAAACAGTCCAGCCCGAACTGCCAAGCCATGTCTTCCCTGGACCGGAATCAAGCATCCTAGGACTGGTTTCTGGCTATCAGCCGTCTTCAGCCAGGATAACTTGACTCCAGTGGCGTGGAGAGCACAGGACTCATGTCTGAGCATACCCGTCCCACTCGGGGTGACAAATGCAAAAACAACAGTTGATGGACATAATGCAGAGCAATGTCATACATTTACCCCAGTACAGAGATCTGGGCCTAAATCCATCATTTATTTACTCCCCACGCCGCCCCAGTTCAGACATGTGGAAAAACAACAGTTGATGGACAGAATGCAGAACAATGTCATACATTCACCCCAGTACAGAGATCTGGGCCTAAATCCTTCGTTTTTTTGCTCACCACCCCGGTTCAAAAATGGCCATATGCAATCAGCCTTGAAACTGTGCCTCATGGGAACAGTCCAGCCCGAACTGCCAAGCCATGTCTTCCCTGGACCGGAATCAAGCATCCTAGGACCGGTTTCTGGCTATCAGCCATCTTCAGCCAGGATCGCTTGACTCCAGTGGCGTGGAGAGCACGGGACTCACGTCTGAGCAAACATGTCTCACTCGGGGTGAAAAATGGAAAAACAACAGTTGATGGACAGAATGCAGAACAATGTCATACATTCACCAATATAGGGTCAAGACTGATTTGCCTATGGCTAGGTCCAAACTGGGGTGGCTTGGTGAGCAAAAAAACAATGAATTTAACCCAGATCTATGACTGAGGATGAATGTTTGTTTTGTTCTGTATTCCGTCCATCATTTGCGTGGTTTTTGCCTTCATGCTATATGGAAGCAGTCGTGACATTGTCTCAATGTCAGAATCCATAGACCCTGAGCCTTCTTCGGTTTCAATACTCAACTTCATCTGCAACTTTGTCAATGGGGAACTCACCAATTTAGGAGAACTTCTGGGATGTGAAAAGTTAAACTTCCCCTCATTGAGTTTTTCTGACCTCAATCTAACGGTTTTGCCAAGGCTCCATTCAGATGCCATAATCAACTGACATTGAAGCCCTTCTCTCAACGCCAGCCCACTACCTGCTTCAATGAAGGCTGTCAACATCAACAGGTACCTTTTTACACTAGAATGAACCTGGTCTATATAGCAGATACATGCTTCATCGAGGTCAGTCTTAACCAGCACCATAGTACCGGTGAAGCAGAACCAGATGACCATGGTTGGCGCCTAAAGTTTTTTAGCGTTATTTTCATAACAAACTTTAAAGATTTCTACATCTGATTCCCCTAATTTTATTTTTCTCCTTACTCATCATCTTTTTCGTTGAAACATTCTCTATTTTTAGAAGATGGAGTGGGAGTTTTATTTTGTTGTGCTTTAGACTTTCTAACTGCGTTGATACTTATAAATGCTTTACACAATTTCTTAAGTTAAGCCTGTCTGCCCTGTGCCACAGGTACAGGGGTTGAGCTCAGGTTTCAATTACTGAACTCTTTACCTAACCTAATAATAATAGTGCTGTTAGGCCTGGCATCTTTGACATATTTTTCCCCTGTCATTTTGGCTTTTGATCTCTTGTTTTTGACTGTGTATTGCATTTTGTTTTTGCTGTTTTAGGACTCTGGGCAGTTTACCACTGCTGACCAGCGCTAAACTGCAAGTGTTCCATGTGTAAATTGTA
Source organism: Lissotriton vulgaris (assembly GCF_964263255.1). Taxonomy (NCBI): domain Eukaryota; kingdom Metazoa; phylum Chordata; class Amphibia; order Caudata; family Salamandridae; genus Lissotriton; species Lissotriton vulgaris. Next base: position 1,321,030,579 of record NC_141691.1, read on the forward strand.
TCTGTAATTAGTAAACCATGTTTGGCATATATGATTTATTCACAAAAAACAAACTGTAGAGCAAGGGTCTGAGGGGAACCTTTTAAAGACCTGCTTGCATCCTATCCCCCGAATCTCTAATCACAAAACACAAAGGATGCTAAGGGTCTAAAGAAGATTATCGGCTCACTTAGTAAGTGGTGTACGAGTATTAGTCCTAATTTATAAATACATATATGTGTGTGCTTTTTTACATATATGTGTGTGTTTTTAGTAAGGAGAGAGACATATAGATATATAAACCCATCAGCCCACTCATTGGTGGAAACTCGTCATCTGGGTTGTTTTGTACAAATTGGTACCATCCACACTTAGCCCACTTCGTGATTGTGGGATGGTAGTGTGAATTTAACCAGAGCGAGAGAAAGATGTCTCGGCTGAAGGGTCAGAAGTTGCAGTGCATGAAAAAGGTGCGAATACAAAGAATAATAAAGGTGATTAAAATTGCCTATTTTGATGCCCAAGAACAAATTTTAATAGAGTGGTCATCATAATGGCAAGGTATAAAACAGCAAGTGGAGATAGTATAACAACAAATATTACTATCAATGGTGTCTACGTGGACACCATTGATAGTAATATTTGTCCCAAGTTCCTTACGCTGTCCACTGGTGACGGGCAGCTGCCTAGACTGTCAGGCCACCAATTCGGTGACCAGATGTTGGATTCGGCCCCCAGCAGCATGACCTCAGACTTATCGCCGTTTAATTTCAGGCAGTTTACTTGCATCCAGTGACTGACCTGATTCATGCAAAGCAGAAATATATCTGCAGTCTCCGAAGTGTTGTTGGATATGAACACCACTATTTGTGTGTCGTCAGCGTAGGATATTGGTAGGAAACCGTATTTCCTGATAATGTTTGCTAAAGGGGCAGTGTATACATTGAAAAGGGTTGGGCTTAGTGAGGAGCCCTGAGGGACCCCCAGGGGGATTTAAATGATTTTGAAGAGAATTCCCCAAGCTGAACCGTGAAGGATCTTTCTCCCAGAAAAGAAACCAATAGTGCAGTCGCAGATGCGTGCAGACCTATTTCTTCTAGACTGGACAGGAGTATTTTGCGATTTACGGTGTCGAAGGCTGGCGACAGATCTAACAGAATCAGGGCAGCCTTCCCACCTGCGTCCAAAATTCTCCTGATCTGGTTTTGGTCCCATGTTCCTCCCGGAACCCGTATTGTGATATGTCAAGAGCCTGGGTTTCGGAGTTCAAGTGTTTTTCTAAAATGTTTGGCGGTAAGGGGATTCTCGAAATCGGTCTGTAATTAGCTGGGATTGAAGGGTCGAGGTAAGCTTTTTGAGGAGTGGGAGAACAGGTGGTCTGGATTATTCTAGTGAGAAGCAGCTGGAGTTGATTACTGAGCAATTCTGGGAACATGTGTAGAACCTTGTGAGGACAAGGGTCCAAGGGACCCCGTGACTTGGTAGTTAGTATAAGTTGGAGAACCTGTTCTGCTGACGGGGCTGAGAACTGAAACACTGAATTAACTGCCTCTGGGTGTTTTTCTGTAATGGGCTGAGAGTCTCCTAATGTCTGTGTATCGCAGTTGGGGATAGAGATAGAATCCTAGATAAGCTTTACTTTGTCGGTGAAAAAATGCCCCAATTTATTGCAAAGCCCTGTACTACCTTCTATCTGTTTAGCCGCTGTCTTGGTGAGATTTTTGACCGTAGCAAAGAGTTCCTTACTGGAGTTTTTGGCCTCCTTCATTTTCTTTACAAAGAAGGGCGATTTCTCTTCAGCTATAAGTTTCTTATAGGTGGCTAGTGTCTTACAGTAGATTTCTTTCTCCTTGTCCTCATAGTTAGCCCTCCATCTTCTTTCGGCCCGCCTACATGTCGTTTTTTGCAATCTGAGCTTCTCTGTAAACCAAGGCTTGGAGATGTTTTTCCTCTTAACGTGTTTAGTTTTAAGAGGTGCGACTGACAGCACCGCCGCTTTGATACAGTTATTCACTTGGTCCGTCACAAGAATGCTATCCTGGGCTAAACCCGTAACCATTGCGTCAAGCTGCGCGTGAAGTTTGGCAATATCAATTTTGTCCCATTCTTGGAAGGTAAATTGCTTGCCCTGAGGGGCCCTAGAGGTTATAGTGTGGTCAATAGTTAGGGTAAAATTGACGACTTTGTGGTCCGACCAGGGGAACAGGATAATGTCGCCTATTTTGATGTTGGGGTTGGAGGAGAAGATCCCATTTGAGGTGTGGGCAGCGGAATGTGTTCCTTGTTGGACTAATTGGGACAGACCACAGCTAGCCATCGTCTCTGAAATGAGTATCGTGTTATTATCTGTGGCTTTTTCATGGTGAATATTGAAGTCTCTCATAATGGTGTAGTCAGCCCCTGAAAGACTGGATTCAAGAGCAGGGCCCAGGGATTGTGACAAGGAGTTTCTAGCCTTAGGCGGCCTATACAGCAAAAGGCAGTCAAATGTGTAGTTATTTGTGATGCTGATTTTAAAAGAAAGGGACTCACACTTTGGGGAACAACAACCCTCCAGGCCCCGAACCTGTAAACCCTCTTTACTGATAATGGCTAAGCCTCCCCCACGTTTCCCACTTCGACCTGCCCGAAGAATAGAGTAGCCCCCCGGGACTGCTAGGGCCAAGTCTATGTCTGAGGTTTCATTAGCCCAGGTCTCTGTTATAAACAGCAGATCGAGGCCATAAGTGTTGATCAGGTAGGCCACTTCTGTATTGTGTTTTACTAGGGACCTTACGTTCACCAGAGCTACCTTTATCTGTGTGCTTTTATGCGCTCTGACCTGCTGGTGTTGACCCGCGGTACAAAAGGGGGTGGTGATGGACGGAGCATCTGAATCAATCAAACACTCACACCCAGTCAAAAGATCTGGGTTTAATCCATCACCGTTCTTTAGCCCACTCGGCCACCCCAGTTCAGACATGGCTACATGCAAATCAGTCTGACCCTGTGCCTCATGGGAACAGTCCAACCCGAACTGCCAAGCCATGTCTTCCCTGGACCGGAAACAAGCTTCCGAGGACCGGTTTCTGGCATTCCAGCCGTCTTCAGCCCAGCTTGCTTGAATCCAGTGGCAAAGTGAGCAAGGGACTCACGTCTGAGCATACCCTGCCACACTTATGGTGGCCAAAAGCGGTACAAAAGGGGGTGGTGATGGACGGAGCATCTGAATCAATCAAACACTCACACCCAGTCAAAAGATCTGGGTTTAATCCATCACCGTTCTTTAGCCCACTCTGCCACCCCAGTTCAGACATGGCTATATGCAAATTAGTCTGACCCTGTGCCTCATGGGAACAGTCCAACCCGAACTGCCAAGCCATGTCTTCCCTGGACCAGAAACAAGCTTCCGAGGACCGGTTTCTGGCATTCCAGCCGTCTTCAGCCCGGCTTGCTTGAATCCAGTGACAAAGTGAGCAAGGGACTCACGGCTGAGCATACCCTGCCACACTTATGGTGGCCAAAAGCGGTACAAAAGGGGGTGGTGATGGACGGAGCATCTGAATCAATCAAACACTCACACCCAGTCAAAAGATCTGGGTTTAATCCATCACCGTTCTTTAGCCCACTCTGCCACCCCAGTTCAGACATGGCTATATGCAAATCAGTCTGACCCTGTGCCTCATGGGAACAGTCCAACCCGAACTGCCAAGCCATGTCTTCCCTGGACCGGAAACAAGCTTCCGAGGACCGTTCCCATGAGGCACAGTGATGTCACAAGTGATCAATTTGGAATGGGAGTTCCTATTTTATTTAAAGTGTATGCTTTTATGCACAAGTAGCCCATATAAGAACCTATTGTTAGAATCTGAACGGATTTCTTTTAGTGAGAACTTTAATGCGGAAGCATAGGACTTGAGATTACTGTGCATCAATCACGCATTTTTCGGCTAAAAAACATTTGTGTAGGTGGGAAATGTAACATGTGCAAAATAAAATGTGTGCTACTTAGGCTGATAAACTTTAATAAAAATTTTTTTAAAGAAGTTTCAGATTTTTCCCCAAGATTTCCATCATTCTATTAAAACACGTTCATATGATTTTGCTTCTTTTTTCCAGATTCTACTCTATCTGCACAAACCTATCCCCGCGCCAGATTTATTCCTAGGCCATTGCTATTACTGTGAAGCAGTATTGATTAGTAATTACAGAGTCTTTCACGGCCTGTGCATTGCTTTCTGTGCTGTTACTGTAGGTGGATTGGGGCTCCGCGGAGAGCTTGCATGCTGTGCGCCTGAATGCGAGAAATCAAAGTGGAACATCAATTATTACTCTCAGAGTTAACCATGGTGATGAATGTTTTTTTTCCTCGGTTATTAATTTGTTATGATGCCTGATATCCCATAATAATGAAACGATATTCAGTTGTAGAAATAGATTGCTTGCAAACTAAATATTGAGTCAAGTGCGCACACCAATCAATTATAAACATTTTGCTTTCCTACATTTTGTTTTCCAACATTTTAGAAAGTTTTCTAGAAGCCACAACTCGTTACTGGAAAATTGTGAAGAAATCTAAAATAAATAGAATGTTCTATTAACACAGGAAGGCCAGGCTTGCAGAAAAGAAATTCAAACATTTAATTGTGCTTCAAAATAGAGTCACTATAGAACAATACGAGTTTTGCCCAAGGGCGCATATGTAAATGCTGTCTTCCAAAGGCATGCTGCGAAATACAACCAGCCTTTAGTGAAATGCAACAGTTCCTTAGAAACAAAAGGAAATGCAATTGGTCCAGCAGTGCATCATGTTGACTTTCAGCTGTAAAAAGCATGAAGCCAGATATTCTTGTTTGCCGACCTGTCACACAAAATTAGTCGTTGAATACTTTTAAAACTCTCAGGGGGCATGTGAACAAGGAGGTAACGCCGCCGCAGCGTCAGTTTTTGGACGCTACGGCAGCTTTTTTTAATCGCCGTATTTACAAGTTGCCACTATGACAGTTTCTTGGCGATATCCTCCGTTTTTCCGATCTCCACTTCTGTTAGCGATAGATAATGAAAATGAGATGCAAGGTAGGCGTTCCTGTACAAAACCAGCCACTAACCCCTGTTCGCAATATTTACAATGATCGCCCGGTCCGGCGATACATTAAAAGAACAACCGCTAAGGCCCATTAGCGGCTGGTTTCTAAAACCAGTTGAAAGGGGGTCTTAAAAATGGAGATTAAATAACAGTACATAAGGGAGAGTAACCCAGACCCACATTTGAAAAGCTACTGATGCCATGGAAGTACTACTCATGCAGCTTGGAACACCAAGAAGACCACAACAACCACTGCCAACGTCCCAAGGACCACCATGGAGGCAACGCAAAAGAAGACAGCGGATCTAATGTCAACGCATCACCCTGATAGACCTATCACCAGAGGATGTGATAGCCAACTTCAGGCTGAAAAGGTCCCCCATCCTCCGGATATTGACCCAGATAGCCCCCAGGCTGCAGTTACCAAAACAGCATTGCACCAACATCCCTCCGCAGACAAAGACTCTAGCAGTGCTGCACATGTTGGCCTCTGGTACCTTCCAATCAACCACTGCCAGAGTTGGGGGAGACTCCCAGTCATCCTTTTCAAGGTTCCTCCCAAATTTCTTGGATGCCATCATCAGCATGACCCCACAGCACCTACGCTTCCCCAACACTGCTCAAGAACAGCTTGGAACCCAACAAGGTTCTATTCCATTGCTGGCTTTTCCCATGTGTTGGGGGCAATTGACTGCACCCATGTCCTTCTTGTGCCTCCTGTGGACACTGCACACATTTACAGGAACAGGAAGCACACACACTCCATCAACGTGCAGGCAATTGTGGAACACCGTGGCTTGTTCACCAATGTTGTTGCTAAGTTTCCAGGGAGTGTGCATGACTCCTACATCTTCCGGCAGTCCATCATCAACCAGCGGTTTGAGAATGGCACTTATGGAAATGTACTGCTTGTAGGAAAGTACCAAATGAACACACTACACACCTCAAGTCCACAATCATGTAGCTCACAAATGTGAGAATGCACATGTAGTAAATGTCATACAACATGCCTTGTAATATATCCACCCACCATACACAAGAACCCAAGGGACTGCGGTCACTGGGGTTAGCCTTGTAGCCAAACTTCCATCCAAGGTCCTGCCTCTCCATCACACATCTGCAAATGCTGGGAGAGGTGGGAACCAAGTAGGTGTGATGGAGGGTTAGGACCTGTGAGGAAAGTGCGAACACACGCCTGAGTGTGGAGGCGGTGTTCTGAACAGTCAAGAGCTTGCGCAGCAGAGACTGTTCAATGCCGGTTCAGAGGGGGTGTCCATATCCCAGTCTACTGTAAATTAGTGCGTTGTGTTAGTAACTGTCTTTTAGGACTTGGGGGAATCTACTTGAAGCTCTTACAGAGGATGTGGAGGGTGTTGAAGTATCTGAAGGTGACAGCGGTGACCTGTGGGTACATTGAGCAGTAGGAGTTGAGTACGATGGACATGTCTCTGGTGTGGTCTGTGTGGGTTGGGGGGTCGCTGAGAGTGGTGCCACAAGGTATTATTATATGCCGCTGGGGTGGTTCCAAGGATTACGACTTATGTCCTCTCCACATAGAGTTTCATGCAGATGTTGCTCATCCAGGTCACAACTTCCTGCATTCCTTCTTGGAAATTGAGTCTGGTGGTGGTGAGGGAGAGGATGAACTTGGCGTCCTGGATTAGGATTCCATGCTGAGGCTGTGCTGTGGGATGATGGCGGCGAGGAGGGCCATGTGGATGTTTAAGAGTGTTGGGCTGAGTAAATATCCATGGGGCATTCCGCAGTAGAATTGTTGTGGGTTTCTGAGAGGAAGGGTGGCAGTCTGATCCCTTGGCTACTGCCGCTGATGAATGATCGGATACAGTCAAGAGTGGTTCCTTGTATGCCTGTGTCATGTAGTCTGCCTGCTAGTGTGCAGTAGGAGACATTGTGGAATGCTGCTGACAGGTCAAGTACAATCAGGGCTGCAGTGTGGCCTTGGTCGAAGAGGGTGTGGATGTTGTCTGTGGCAGCGGGTAGGGCGGTCTCGGTGCCGTGGTTGCTTGGAAATCCGGATGAGACATGAACTGGATGGTGTTGTCCGTGGCTTATCTGGGGGTCTTGATGAGTTGGTGGAGTATGCGACTATTTTGTTATGGATGAAGGGCCTTCAGTGCTACCGATGCGTTGGTGGGATTTGGTCATGGCGTTCTTGTATGTTTAGAAGTTTACGTGTGTCTAGCAGTTTCTCCTGTTCTTCTCCACTGGTCTGCAGGTGCGTCTGTAATCTTTGAGTTTGGTGGTGAATGAGTCAGCTTAGCTGGTACTCTGTCTGTCAGAGTTGCGTGGTGATGTGAGTTTGTCTGCGCAGTTGGAGATCCATGTGTGGAATTCCCTGGCAGGGCATTTTGCATCCTCTGCAGTGTTGGGGGTGTTGTAGTTGAAGGTGAATTTCAGCTGCTTATCGGTGACTCAGCTCCAGTTCCTTTGCATGGTGTAAAGTGCATGTTTGGCAGGCTTGGTTGTGTTGCAGAGGAAGTATACACAGTGGTGGTTGGTCCATGGGTGTTGTGTGGTATGACTGAAGTGTGCACTAGTGCATCTTGCAAAGATGGGCTTGAGGGTGTGTCCTGCCTTGTGGGTTGGTGTGGTTAAGAGTTGTACAAACAAATAGAAGAGTTCTCCCAGTATAATTTTAGGTCCAGAGGAGGGAGAGAAAAAACCAAAACTGGGGGGGTACCTCTGATTAGACCTATATTACTTTTTCAATGATATTCTTCACAAATACTATAAGAGAAGGATGCTATAAGTAAGAAGAAGTCATGTAATTTATTCTAAACATTATTTTATTATTTTTCTTTTTTACCCTGTGGTTTATCTATTTATACATAAATACAAATTACTTTTTCGACATGCAAAGGAAATTTTAAATACCAAATCATCTGAGTGAAATTAACCAACACATGATGCAATTGAAGCAAAAGAACCCCAAACAGTTCATCTTATCCTATTATCATTCATTCTATCATACATACCACTACACTCACTACCAATTCTAAAAAGACAGATACGGACATTATTACAAAACCTCACATTAAACTAACACAAAAGTATTATAGATAGACCTCTATGAATATTGAGAGAGAAGTCCTAACAATTAATCACATTTTAATCTGTACATTATTTACAAAAAAGTCCTTCTTTCTCTGTATTTGTAACAAATTATTAATGCATCTGAGGGTCTTTGATGCGTACGGCCTACGTACGTTTCGGTGACTACTGATATTTAAATCACCTTCTTCAGGACTCCGTTTATCCATATGACAGCTGCATCTGTTAGGTGATATCTCCTGTCTTTGTCTTTATTTCTAGGAGTTATGTGAGGGCCAGTTATATGCAGAGTTCAAAGCAAAATGCTTCTCAACATAATGTTCCTGATGATTCTACCTGGTAATTATTCTTGTGCTATCAGAAAAGACAGGGTAAAGCTTTCCTTCCTGTCCCAGTTTTGAGAGTAGATGATAGCAACAATTCACATTGTCGTCATTTTTATGTGAATTGCACTCGTCTGCCGGGGGTCCTCCGAAATGCGTATGTGAGATGTGATGATTGTCTGGATCAAATCATGTCCTTAGTACTATGCAGTATGGGTGTGTATCAAATGCTCCAGTGTGATGGGGTTTTGTGGAAGTGTGAAAGGTGTACGCATTTTGCTGTGAACTCTGCATATAACTGGCCCTCACATAACTCCTGCTCAGGTCACGGTTCAGGGGCCTTGACATCTCAGGCGGCAGACTGCTGTACAGCCCTGAAATAGTCTGCAAGATCATTGTGGCATGCTGTGTGCTGCACAACATATGTGCCTGCACCAATGCGCCACAGATTGAAATGCCAGGTGAACCGGACAATCTGGAGGATGACGAAGAAGTAGAGGCTGATGCTGCACATACCCCAGCTTCTGCTGCAGAAACAGCACGAAGTGACAGAATTATCCACAATTTCTTCACATAACCACACCAAAATATGACAGCCCTTTATTATTTTTGATTGTGCAAAATGCACATGAGCATAGTTTTTGCAATAAAACATCACAACACCAAAACCATGTGTGCATGTTCATACTCCGCATGAGTACATCCATCTGACAAGCGAAAATTAAACATGGTGCAGTTATTAATGGTTAATTGAATGTTTGTGGGTGGGTATGTGTTTCCCAGTCAGAAATGAATTTTAGGGTGTGTTTTGGGGTCAGAGAATAATTTTAGGATGTGTTCTGGTGTCAGAGAGGAAATTACAGCAAAAGCAGTTCATCTGAGGAACAAATTGTAGTTAGCGTCCAGAGTTTTGCCACGTTGACGCTAACGCAACAATTGCTTCATAACCCGCCGTTAAAAAATATAGCTAAATACATGTGACAACACAGAATATTACTGCAAAAGCCAATTTGTGTGCAGAAAATGATCTCAAAGTCGGAAAATGGGTCGCAAACACACCGGAAGTGATGTCAGCATGCATTCTGTTGCCTCGAGGAGTACTGTGCACTTTCAGTTTCTCTTTTGAGCACACTTCTTGTGACTGTGAAGAGTGTTGGAGGTGTTTGGTGTTGTGTGGTGCTAAATTTGGTTTTGAGAATGTGGTTGTGTGCTGTGAACTGTCCCTGGTGTGCCTGTGAAGTCTTGCGTAGTTGTCCTTATTTGTTTTTTTGCATCTTGTACTAATTTTTGTCGGGTGTTTGTCCATGGGGTATTTTACATTATTAATAGTTGTTGGGGTATATAGTTGTGTTTTACTCTTTTAGGAGTGGGTTTAGGTGTGTGGCTGGGAGATGATGGGCGTGGGTAGGGAGGGGAGAATGTTAAAGGGGGCATTGGGGGGCTTCCTCTGGCTAGTGAAGCACTACCTGCCCTTCATGATTGAAAGTGGGGGTCAGATCCTGCAGGGCTATGAGGTATGTGTGAGAAAGGTGAAGTGGGATCATGTGAAGAGCCAGATGCTGTGAGTCTTCGGTGTGGACAGGACTGTCTGACAATGGAAGCATCGATGGCAGGATTGGGTTGGCCATGAGGGTGACATGTTGGACCACCTTGGAGACCACATTGGCCAACAAGCTGGTCAGTACAACCTCAAAATAGTTAAATGAACACTTTTCTTACCAATAAAAAATGCTGTTTGTAACAGAATGGGGTATATGTACAAGAAAATTGCGGAGTGGGGCATTCAACATCATCCCTTCACGACTAAGCTTTCCACTGCAGAATTGTAATGCTGCACCATGTTTACAAGCATATAGTGCAGGCTTGCGTTTCCACCAGCGCTGGTGCAAATATTTGCAGTGTAGTGCCAACCCAGGCACCCTTGCACCATAGTACAAGTATGTCTGCGTGCATGGCAAAGATTGTTCATGTACAAGAAGGGTGACCTTACTGTACATAAACAATCCTAAGGCATTTGGCTCATTCCATGAATGCTGCTCAAGTCACCACACATGTAAAAAGCCACAAATATGATGAATATTGCTTTCTATGAGCTTTGCAAAGATAGGATCAGTATTTCCCTAACATTCAATATTGGCACTGCCTACAATGTGTGCTGCCCTTGTACCTCAGCTTAAAGTAATGTTGTATGAGATATGTAACTTTCAACATTTATCATATGACATCTCCAGAATGCCATACACCACCAATAGTTTTGACACATCCTGGTGCAATCTCCAGTGATGCTATTGTCAAAAGAGCATGGAGAACATGATGTTGTGGGAAAAGGGGCCTTGGGAATGTGTCACACAAGTTGTCTGTCCAAAATGTGTGAATGTGCTAGCATGATTGTCTTGTTTGGCCTAACTCTGCATTATCATGTCTTGTGTGAATAACAGGCAAACTCGACACATACATATGTAAAATGAACTGCAACACTACAGTTATCGAGCATTGACATTGATGGTGATGAACTTGATGATGAATAGGACACATGTGAATTCTTTTTTTGGATACCAACACACATTTCGTTTTATGTCTCACAGCTGGAAGACCACCCATCACACAGTGGGATATCGACGCCTTCTGCCACTGGCGAGTACACCCATACAATGTTGTCAATGTGAGATGTGATGAATGTCTGGATGAAATCATGTCCTTAGTACTATGCAGTATGGGTGTGTATCAAATGCTCCAGTGTGATGGGGTTTTGTGGAAGTGTGAAAGGTGTACAAATTAGTAAGTGAAGATGGAGGAATGCATATGTCTTCCAGATGTATGTTTGCACATCCTCAGTCTGCGATACTCATGCAATAAATATCCTTTTTTTCTGTCAATACAGCACATGCATGGGGATTCCAGAGCATACTGACAAGAGAGGAGACATGTGAGTGGAGTTGGTGATGAATATGATCAGACATGAAATCAATATACAACCTTGACTGAGATGACTGTGAAAGTGGGCAAGTTAATGCACAAGTAGGTAATATTTTTATGGTCGTGCGGTGTCAGACACAGGTCTGGGCAGTACTATTGTACTTATGCTGCATACCATCTTTCAAAAATGACCAGGGCGTAGCTTTAAGCCAAGGCTACCAATGGCAAGGTCACCCACCACCTAGCAAAGATGGGCCTATGTGTGCAATTTGCATGTTTTGGCACTGAAATGGTACTGTCAAGCTGTCTCCTTGGGCTCATCCCCCTTATTTGACTCAGGGTCAAACGTAAAAGCCCCTCTCACCAAATATGTGACATTACCCCACATGCATTTTCCACTCATGCTTTTACTCCACATGTCTTACTCCACAATACCTTTTACAACGCAGGGCTTTTTACAACGCTATTTGCTACAACACATTCTCCATCAATACTCAATTACTATTCTAACTCCAGGGAGGCGTTACTTTTGGGAATGTGTTGTAATAGTTTGCGGTGTACAGTCCTGTGTTTCGAATTTTTCTCCGGAGTTAAAAATGTTTATTAAACCCTGTTTGTCCCGATCGCCACTACCTTACCTATTGTGAAGTTGTGGTGGTGAGAGGGGCTTTGCCTCATGTACAAATAAGTGTTTAAACACCTAGGGACCTATTAGGATGGCGGGTGGACGACCCTAGCAGTGCTGAAACCTGACTTCAGTGGTGCAGCGGTCCCGCACCGGCAATTAGGATGCCATCGCCACTGTGGCAGAGGCATCCTCCATTCCCAACACAGCACACCCATGAGCACCGTCCGCCACAATGCAGGGAATGCACGTTGTGCATTGGCATGTACCCCCTCAACCCCCCCCCCCCCCAACATCCTGGGGGCCCGCAACAGCACTGTAATAAAGCTCACAGAACTAATGAAAAAGTGGATATTAAATTTCATGACATTTCTACCTTGAAGAATGATCCTCGTGGAGGAGACAAAACATTGGCCCTAAGGAAATAAGAAGCTAAATGGTTGATCAGATTAAGAACAGTTGATTGTGGATTAAATTCTGATAGGGAACTGCACATATTTCTAAGACTAGCATATAACAACATATGGCTTATATACAACTACATAATCATATAACCAACCATGTTTTGTTAATTAATTGAAGCTGTAACTGTTGTCAGGTACATAGAATTATATAAGCTGCCAATCCTTGTGCCCTGCCTCTTAACTGAACCTACTACTGTTGTAATCTGTATGTTTTTTTGATCATATCCCTCCACTTTGCATATAGCAAGGATTGTGCAATCTAGATTTAAAATTGATGAGTTCCATCTTCTATACCAAGCCTCTTTTTGATATAATAGCCCCAAGACTATGCACAATATTTGTAGCACCAATACTCCTTTATATGTGGTATATTGTTCAAATGACAATTTTAAAATTAAGACTGTTATTTTATTGATTCTAATATCTTGATTAACTTAATGATTTAATAACTAATTATTATATTTGTTATAATGAAGTGACCAATTGTTCATGTGATTATATGCTTCTTTTTACATTCTACGAATATACGTCACATTTCTTAACTTGGCTGCGAGATGGGGTCTATCAACTCTATTTCTTCTATTTCCTCTATCTGTTCTTGTGCTTTGTAAATCCATCTACTGTCAGTTACATATTTTTGGTGCACTGATGATCTATGAGGTATTCCGGTAATCTTATGTGTGTAAGTCATCTACCTTGCATCCCTTAACGTTATTCATTATATTAGACATTCCAGTCCTTCTTCCATTTCTGATACAGAGACGCTGTACGTTGTCTTTTTGTGAAGAAAGGGAGTGTGGTCCTGGGATGCAGGGGAAGCTGGACCAATTAAATATGAGCAATAAAGAACTTGCTTACCCCCACGAAAATGATTATATCAAGAATTTTTAGAAAAACACAAACAAAGAATATCTTCTGCTTGTGCAGGTATTTTATTTAAACCTGTTCCAATTTTTTATCAAATTTCTTTTTATATTTTCATGGAAGAGAAAGGTACTTATGAACCACATTTATACATATTTACAACAATTAAACGACAAACATATATACAAATATTGACAATTATTGCACAATCTTCTTTTACAAAAGCTACGTATTCACAAATATTGACTCTTTGTGAAATATTTCTCACTTGTGATTACCAAAAATGAAAACGAGAAAAAGCAACCCAATTATTATAAGGAAACGATCAAAACAATTGGTGATGCGATCAGCAATGAATTCCTGTTCCCTTTCCTTAAAGAAAGGGAACAGGAATTTCCTTAAAGAAAGGGAACAGGAATTCATTCCCTTTCCTTAAAGAAAGGGAACAGGAATTCATTGCTGATCGCATTACCAATTGTTTTGATCGTTTCCTTATAATAATTGGGTTGCTTTTTCTCGTTTTCATTTTTGGTAATCACAAGTGAGAAATATTTCACAAAGAGTCAATATTTGTGAATACGTAGCTTTTGTAAAAGAAGATTGTGCAATAATTGTCAATATTTGTATATATGTTTGTCGTTTAATTGTTGTAAATATGTTTAAATGTGGTTCATAAGTACCTTTCTCTTCCATGAAAATATGAAAAGAAATTTGATAAAAAATTGGAACAGGTTTAAATAAAATACCTGCACAAGCAGAAGATATTCTTTGTTTGTGTTTTTCTAAAAATTCTTGATATAATCATTTTCGTGGGGGTAAGCAAGTTCTTTATTGCTCGTACGTTGTCTTTTGTCATCTTTTTCTCACGTGACACTCCGGTATCAGGTGATGCACCTTACTTAAATCTCTGCCTCTACTTATAACGGCGTTCTCGTTTGGAACGTCCTTTACACTCACTTTGTGGGTCGCCGTTTCTTGGACGAGAGGTAAGATAAGGAGCTCTCCACGACGTCAGACTAGTATTTAGAAACTTCTGTTTTCACTTGCCACTACGTAATTACCAACAGAGTATATATCTTTTCTAGCTTCCTGGTATTTGACACGGTTACCTGGAACTTATGTGGAGCCCCGATGACTAAACTTGGGTGGTTCACATATTTTGCCACTCTGTATTTCAGTGGACATTCTTTGACACGCTAATAGGTAGGACTTATTGAGTCCTTATTTGTCTCCTGTGGCGCGCATAATATAGCTCTTGGCAACTCTATTTCTGCATATTTTATTTACTGGTTTTACTATTTTTGGATCAGCTCATGGTCTACATACGGGTCTCCTAGGTTTTAATATATGTTTCTAGTGGCTACTTTGCTCGTTGATACTTTAGATAGAGAGAGCTCCATTTACCTCTCACCACACATGGCATTGGTGCCTTGGTACGTTATTCTGTCCCTTCCTCTAGGCCTTGGCTTTACTCCTTCTTATGGCCTTGTATTAAATACGATTTTGGGTTTAAATGACAATAGACTGTTACAGATATTGACATTTTGCGCCATACGCTTCATTTTGCTTAAAACTTTGAGTTAATGGCATGTTTCGAGTGTATCCACTTGACATTTATTATGTATTGTAGATCTATCTTCATTAACTGGTGTATCTTCGAGCTTTTAATGGTATTGAGTCTATGTACTGATCGTTATATGTTTTGATCTCCTATATTTATCCACAGAAATCGTCTGGACTGTTTGAACGATTAGTTTACAGATACTAATTATATGACGCCACTACTTATGGTGTATCTATGGACCTAATTTTGTGAAGGTTTACGACCATACGTCTTTAGCTATTTTGGTGAGCCCTTACATTTTATACACCTATATTCTTGAACTAGGGGCATGCACCTTAGGTTTATACTCTATACCTCCTGATTATTCTATAGACTGATACATTATTGGTATTTTACAATATAATGGGACCTATTCCCATACATTATGTGACCATATCATTAATACCTAGTGTGGCACTCACAGATTGGTGACCCTCTAATTAGACCACCTTGGCAGTTGATTTTACTCTCTCACTGCTATGTCTAGGCAGTTATTTTAATATATTTTTGCTGTATTGCTTCTCACAGTTCTTATTTATTCTTACAACTACCTAGGAATAAGACAATTCGTACCTCTCCCTCTTCAGCTTGTCTTCACATCAGATATTACCTGTTGTCAGGTTAGTTCAGCTACAACAATTACTACTGTGGTACACTGTTTAGATACACATGGGGACGGCTTATCGCACCATGTTTGTACGATGCGCTAACTTTTTGCACGAGGTGTCTGTGGTAGATAAGGATCTAGGATATCTGGCTAGCCTATTTCTATTTCTTTAATAGATTACTTTTGTATGGCACTTTAGAAATTTATGATTTTTGCCTCACTTTGGGGTGTTTGACCTGTAGCAACCTTATTTCTTTTTTTTCTCTTGGGTTTTGTGTTTTCTGGGTTTTTTTTCACCACAATTTCTTTCCTTGCTTCTTAAGCTTTGATTATCCATCCCTACTTTCTTTCCTCTCTTCTAGACATGTATATATGTATTTATACTTGAGCTGTATATATATTGATTGTTTTTATCTTATGTTACAGCCTTGAGAAAGTTATAGTACTTATTTACTACTTACGAAACACGTGTCGGCTGTTTTCATTGTGATGAATTGAAGAATAAAATGAAATGAAGATTCTCAGATTCTGAAGGATATCAACTGATTTTTTCTGTCTTGTAATACTTACTGCTATAAAATACAATGCTTTATGGTGATTATTAGATCCTTTAGCTTAACTGTTGTGATTTAGGATGGTGCACCCCTCACCCAGTTCTTTTGTGATATGTGCCCGCAACGGGCCTCCATTTGCTAAATCCGCATGACTTTCTGTGGCGGCGATGTCGCCACAGAAAGGCTTCTCCCCGCATGCATTGTAATATGGATGGTTGTGTCTAAATGACACCGCAACCATATTCAAAGCTTTTCCGCCCGCTTGACTCATCGATGTGCGGAAAAGCGGCTGACGGTCTTCCCGTCCACCGCGGTAACCCTGTCAACATAATCAGGCGGGGGTAAATTGCATGCAGGCGGAGTATAATGGTGGGCAGATAGCCACTGCCATACGGGCAGTGGCGATCCGCCTGCCATTATAATAGACCCCCAAATGTTGTTTAGCCATGTGTGATGATTGATGCAGCACCAGTGAAAGTGACAGTAGGGCTTTTCCAGGATTGTTCATGTGCATGAAGAGACACCTTCCTACCCATTAACAAGCCTCCACTGCACACAGACACCCTTGCACAAGCCAGCACAAATTGAAAATATCAACAACGAGGAGGAGTTCTCCTTGTTTTGCCAATTTAGGACCAGGATTATCCACATCTTATTAATGGCGCTGCCTCATATGTAGGCTACCCTTGTACATAGGAGGCAGCGTCAAATACAATGGGTGTTGCGGTGGAACACCCCACACAACACCCACGGGACACCCCTTTCACACTAACCATAGCGTGAAAGCGTGCCTCATGTACAAAGCAGCGTTAAGCCACTTAATGTTACTTAACGCTGCTCCGAACATAAGGTGCAGCCCCTTTCTCCACCATAATGTCACATGAGCACAGATCCAGGGCAAAACAGACCATTTGGCATAAATTAATTCTGTCACTTTCTTCTTTGCAATAATGCTGAATTATCAACATCTTCAACCTCTGATGTTTCATGTGCCTACCGTGTGCGTGGTGGTAGTTTGTCAGTGGCACTGTGAGGTACTGGCACATCAGGGGGCAGAGATGTGGATGTTGAAGCAGCAGCAGCATTCATCTGTGCCAAACCTTGATTAAGTACTGCCGTGATGAGCAGCTTCAGGGCATGAAATATTCCAGCACTGTGTCTGTGGTGTTCAACGGTGGCTGCCATTAGCAAGGCTTACATCCGCTCCATGTTCTCCATGATCATTCACATGTGGAGCAACTTCTTACTGACATCCCTGGAGCCACTCGGAATGGACAGTACTCCAGCAGTGTCAGCCACGGAATGCTAGAGCTCATGGAGCAGACTGTGAGTGTCTGTGGGTGATCCCAAATGGGACTGAGACACCCACATAACCCATCTAATTTAGCAGCTAGGGTGTCAAACCCCATCCGCACCTGACCAGCCATCTCCTTCTGGACCTCTACCGCATGACATTTAAATGCCAGAAGTGGGCCCTCAAGGTCCTGGGAGACAGCTGTGGTGGTTGGTGCTTGCTGTTGGGTTGTTTGTGAATGGGCTGTAGTTTCCACAACGCTGCTGGATGGCCCTGCTTCCGGAGATGGGGTGCTAATTGAGTCGAGCAGATGTTGGAGTGTGTCCTGGTCGATGGTTTCTAGGTCTTCCTCTTCATCATTGAAGAGTGGGATAGGCTGCTGTGCAGCAGGTGATGTTTCTCCCTCTGCAATATAAAGGGGAGATCCAGTTGTATGTGTTTTCCAATATGATCATACAATGGATTAGTGTACAAGCAGTTATCATGACAATGTACATTCATAAGGTTTAGGAGGAGATGCCTATAACATGGTGGATAGTGTTTCATTGTGACCAATTTCTACACCCATACAGCACCAGTTGTGTCCTCTTCTCAGTAGTGACTGTGATGCAGTTTGTACCACATTGTTGTCAATGTTGATTTGCTCAGATGTATGTGTATGTGCACTGCATTGTGGGAGAGTCACCCCTACTCAGTACACCCTGATACTTTTTAGAAATTGCTATTTTTGGAGGTGTGGATTGCATGGTGCCACTCTGTGCTGTTGGCAATGCAACATGATTGTTGTTGTGCCATGATTAATGCTATCCCACAGTTGTGATCTTGGTTGATGTGCTGTGCCACATGATATGATCAGGGAGGTATGCTTGATTTGCCCTGATACACACAATGTAGATACTTGGGCATTTTGTTAAGTCAAGGGGAGTGATGACATCTTAATGGATGCATGTTGAGCTGCAAATATGGTACAGCTTTGGCTTTACTGCCCCTTATACCTTTCAGCCAGTGACCCTTACACTTATGTGCATTTCCAATGGTGAGGTGTTGCAAGCTTTATGACAAAATGGCTATGGGTCACAGTTGGGACACTTGTGACTGTTGGCCAGCAGATGTGTTTCTTACATCAGGGGTTGTATAAACACGAGGAAGTGACAGAGTGTGAGCTTCTCCTTTAAGGATGAACTCCAAACTCTCCGACTTCACTGACCATGGACGGCACAATGTTAACATTTTTATGATGCAGGCAGGCATTTCATCATGCACTGTCACTTGCCTTGTCAGTATTTCTCACAGACAAGCATCTCTGCTGGGTAGTGCACATGCGGTGCGAGAATGTAAATGTGTGAGGAGGGACCCTTCAGGCACATTGGCAATGATGTGCTAATTGCTATTTCTCTGTGTGCTGCGCAATGCACATGTATATACAAATCACTTTGACTCTTGTGATTTCTCTTGTGTGGATGGCTTAATGCATGCATTGCTTGCTGCCCTCCTGTTGGCCTAACCGTTGTAAGACTAGTGCAGCATGACTTTCTTTTCTTGTTGTAGGCTGAACAGACAGTAACAACACACATTACCCTCAAAGTTGACACCATGTGTAACGTGTAAGTGGGCCTAGATTTCTGGGCTGTGAATTTCAAAAGACTTATTAGTGCTTCTCAAGCCCTATCACCCCGCACCCACATCACATCATGTGGTATTGGCAGGGTGATGTGTGTTTGGTAATTGCACGCAGATGCTCATATGGATTATACATGCTGTACTATATCTGCATTTTTGCTGCAGGTGTTTGTGTGCAGATGATAGCAGTCATGACTGTATATTTGTTCACTGACATTGTTGACTTTCCCACAATCCTTGTTAACATGCACATCAATGTGTAATGGGTAAGTCAGTCAAACCAGGACTAATGTATAAAACAGTTTTAGGTATGGCACATGTGTGCACTTGAGAGTATATGAGTGCATTTTGAGCTAAGGGGTGATGGTGCCATTTTTCAATTTGACATTCTTTGTTGCTAATTTGCTATTCTTGCTTGGTGTTATACTTGGCTTGCCATACTTCTTTACAGGGGCGTTTTACTTCTGTGAATATGGGACACAGACAAGACACATAGTAAAACATCATGGTGACACATTCCTAATATGTGTAGCCCATGCACTATACTGTTAAAAGTATGTCCTCCCTGCTAATGGTATGACATCACATTTTGACTCAACTGTGCTTAATGTGTGCATTGTGAGATGTGCACCTTTTAGACAGAAGGCTGCATGATCACTATGATGTGATAATGCATGTGTTCATGGTATGCAGACTCACAACATGCTTTCTCACTTGATGTACACAGGGCTGTATCTAATGAACAAGGAAAGGGGCACATTGCCTGGAGATGTGGCAGGCTGTCAAAATGGCCCCCTTGCCTCGACACCTCGCACATACAGAGTGATGCATCTCTTAGATGACAATATGACAGTATGAGGTTGCACTGTGAATGCAACAGATTATGTGGATAAATGAGCATGCCACAACCAATGTCAGAACTCTTGCACCATTATGTACATGTTTGCTATATGGCCCAGCTTTATCCAACGTATTTATTCTAATAACTGAGTTCGACCATTCTTCTACTATGGGGGGAAGGGGATTAACCCACTTTATGCAGATCTCGCGTCTGGCAGTTAGCACCATCATAAATAACAAATTCCTGAGCTTTTTGTTAAGGCTAGATCCCCCAGTATCCAATATACAATAGAAGGGGGTTCCCCAGGGCGATACAGGATGTAGGTAGGAGGGGATCAAAACGAAAATAGAGAAGAACACCCTGCCAGACTTAATACCAAATGGTCCTCTAAGGGATCCAATTCTGTTAGTAAAGGAGAAACATTACCAAGTATCAGAGCCAGGAACTCAGATCATCCTTTTTATGAAAAATATATCTTTTTATTGATTTTAATGCACATATTTATAAAAAACATTCAGGCATTATATGTTCAAGAATTTATAAAAACAATCAATGTGGTATTTCATGTTATGTAGGGAAGAAAAACATCATCATACAGTTCAGTGTTCCATTCACTCCAGGGCAATTATGGGGACTCAACAGACATTCACACCTTTAGATCCCCCAGTATCGTCTAGTTTCACCCCAAATAGTATCAAATGGGCGCTTACCTGTACTTCTTGTTTGAGGACCTCTGAGAGAATCTTACCTACATTATCCCAATAAGTCTGGAGGTTCGGGCACTGCAAAAACATATGGATGTCGTCCACTCTTTCTTTATTGCATTTGGGGCAGCTCCTTATTCTCCCTTTATTCATTTTCGATAACCTCTTGGGTGTCCAATATGCTCTATACAGAGTAACCAAGAAGTTTTTTTCAAGGGTGAA
Organism: Lissotriton vulgaris; assembly: GCF_964263255.1. Lineage (NCBI taxonomy): Eukaryota > Metazoa > Chordata > Amphibia > Caudata > Salamandridae > Lissotriton > Lissotriton vulgaris. The sequence continues at coordinate 1,321,051,332 of NC_141691.1, forward strand.
GATTTAATCACATCCCTGCATGCAGCCACAGATACTTGCCATAGTGCTGATACATCCTGCGATGGCAGCGCCTTCCCCCATATTTCGTTTGGTAAGGTGAAATCCTCTTGTCCCTCATTGATAAGCGCCCAGTACCAGTAGGCCACTTCTTTCTTCTCAAATATTTGTAGGATCTTCGCCTCCAATTCTGCATTTCCAAGCCCATTCTTTCCTAGTGTTTTAGCCCAGCTGGTTAACTGGTAGTACTGACATTTTGACAGACTTCTGTTTGTTAGGTCTGCAAGTTTTTCCCTGTCAATAATGTTAGACCCAGTCAATATTTGCCCCCATTCAACAATTCTGTTTTCTTTCAGTGGAGCTGATAGTACATCCTTTAAGCATTCAGGCGTGCCAGGTGAGTCTCATATGGGGGCATATTGACTATGATAAGGGATCTTCCAGAAACGTCTCACCTGGACCCACAGTCTAATGGCTGCCCACACTTCTGACAAGTTGGGATTTGTGAGTTTTCCATTTTATAGTGATAAGCAGCTTGGCAATGTCATACAATACAGCATCAATTAATTTCCACGAATAACCAAAAGTATAGGAGAATTCTAGGTAAGTTTTATTGGTGTCGCTCTGTTTTATGAAACATGGTGACAAAACTTGAGGTCAAGACAACTAAACATGCAAAAAATACCAGCTTCAGTATTATGTTGTGTTATATGATTTTGTAGAGCGAGTAGCTGCCCAAGGGCTTCCCAGCGCTAGACATCGAATACGATCCAAACAACCAAAGGGGAGATTAGCAGGGCTGGTGGAACCTCTAGGTCTTCAGCTTTTTCCTGAAGGTGGATTCTTTATCTAGGAATCTGAGTTTCCTTGATAGTGTGAGACCATCTCAGGTATAGTTCAATTTGATTATTTTATTTGGAGAGTTTGGATGGCGTGATTTAATAGTGATACAATGTGCCATATATCTGGCCTTTTAGTCAAGTTTAAGTGATAACTTTGCTAAATGTTTGATTATTAAGTGCAATCTGATCGGAGGAAACAGGTTCCTGCAGCCATTGCGACCATTTATTTTCCCAATAAGTTTGATCATCAGGTAACGTTTTCCCTAAAAAGGCCTATAGATCAGAAATATATGGATTATATTATCCACTAGTTCCAGAAATCATGTGTATGTAATGCCAGAGTGAGGGCTGATCAAATATCTAATCTGCATACATTTGAAGTCATTCTTTTTCAATTTGGAATTTGTTTTGCATTTGTGAATTTTTTTTTATGATTGAATCTCCCAGTTTTAAGAACCCTGAACTGGTCGTATCGTATTCAAAAACTTTATTCGATACATAAAATGAATCATAAAAGTATTGAACATACAATTCATCTTGCCTTTAAAAACACATTTATACCAATAATTTTATAAAAAGACATAATGATAACGATAATAAAAATACAGGAAGGATTTGCAATTATAAAATTTTGTAAGATTTCTATACATGTGTGCTATCCATAATTCTTCCTAATCTTTAGTGAGATTCTGATGAAATTTAACATTTCACAGCAGATTTCCACTGAGGATAATGTTGACAAATACTCATACCCTTCCTTATAAGTGCAAGGTTGCCTCCCCTTCAGAATTGGTTTGATAAACCGGAGTCTTGGCTCTTTATACAAAGAGCAAAAAAGGACCAGATGTAAGGTACTTTGCCTATCCCTGTTGTTACAAGGGCAAGGGGGCAGTCTCTCACACCAGCCCCCTTGTTTCGGAAAGGCAAGTAAAAAATGGAGAATCTCCAGTCTAAACCTTGTTAAGAGGAATCGCCATTGCACATTGAGGGTAAATGTTAAATAGAACTGCATTTGGGGTTTACAGGCATGAGTGATACCAGTATCAATTACATTATCCATAGAAGGCTGGTTTACTGTCTTCAGATACTTTGTTTTTATGTTCACCTTATAATTCCCCTCGATTTTTCCAGGGTTGTAAAAATAAGAACCAAGTTCAATTTTATTCAACATATTAGAGACATAGGACAACCAAGGGATCGATTTTGAGTTTTCTAAAGCCATGCAATCAGTAATAATTTCTTTGGTTAGTTGCAGGTCTTCAGATTGCCAGATTTTACACCATAACAGCAAAGGGGACATGCGGAATGTATCGGAAATGCTAACCATACCAATTTCATTATGGCAGAAAGTGTTTGAAGTACTTTTTGGAGCTGACAAGACCCTTTTTATAAAGTTATTTTCGACCACCTGTATTGCGGCAGGCGTTTCAGTCCCCCACACCCCTGCCCCGTAAGTGGCTACAGATATACATTTTGAGGTATAAAGGGTTCTGAGATGCATGATATGCTTTTGACCCAATTTGCTACAGAAGCGGAAAATACCCTCTATCGCCCTTGTCATATTCTGGGCTCGGACCTTCATTACCGGTGTCCAGCTTAGTTTACTATCAAACAGATTACCAAGATAGTTGAAATTATCCACTTTCCCAATTATGCGGTTGTTTACCACGAACTTCCTAATAGACGACCCCTTCGGGCCACAGGACATCACAAAGGATTTTTCAAAGTTTACCTTTAGATCTAAATCAAGCATGAATTTGTTGAATGCATCTAAACATACTTGCATGCTGTTTCCTGTCAATGTCATTAGGACAGTATCGTCCGCATACGAAAGCATAGGAATGCTTTTACCATTGATTTTTGGGAAGTCACAGCCCTGATTTAATAGGTACTGTTCTAATCCATTTGTATAAACCAAGAAGAGGAAAGGCGCCAGGATACATCCTTGACGCACTCCTTCAGTAGAAGGTATTGATTTCGTTATTTCCCCTCCAGAGCCAAATCTGATGGACACATTTGTTGCTTCATGTAACCTACGGAGCAAGGTCACTAGAGGTTCCTCAAAGCCCATATCACTCATCATCCTCCACAACTTATTCCTACAAACAGTATCGAAAGCGCTTGTCAGGTCCATGAAGGCCAAATGTATAGGAGATTTTTTGGCCTTCGTGTACTTGCCCAAAATCAGTGCCAAATTAAGGCACTGCTCGTTTGTCCCCTTTCCACGTCTAAAACCATACTGAGAATCAACTATCAATCCAACAGAATCTGCCCAACTTTCCAATCTCGCCAAGATTACTCTGCCTAGAATTTTACATGAGGCATCTATTAAAGAAATCGGGCGGTAACAACGTGGATCGGATCTATTACCTTTCTTAAAGATTGGCACTACAGTTGCCTCCTTCCATGTGCCGGGGATACGGCCAACCACTACAGCTTTAAAAACATTCAATAAAATGGGTGCCCACAGACTAACATTAGACTTAAAAAGATCCAGAGGAACAGCATCTGGGCCTGGGGCTTTTAATGATGCTCCTTTCCCTAGGGCTTCCTCAATCTCAGTCAATGTAATTGAAGAGCTGAGGGTCAAAGCCGAGGGAGTGGACAGCACCCCGTCCCCTGTCCCCTCATTGCATGGTATTATTACATGAGAATTAGGATTAAAAATCTTACTAAAATGTTGAACCCATTGTTCAGCGGTAACCTGTATAACTATCGCTTCATTGTTATTACTCTTGAAAAGGGGACGATTAATAACCTCCCAAAAGAGTCTACTGTCTTTCAGTTCTGCTGCCTTTTCAAGATCATCCCAGGCCATGTCTTTCAGATCCTGCTTTCTTTTTGTAATAGCATCTCTATAAGCCTTTCTACTGATCCTTACAAGCTCTTTATTTCTTGGCTTTTGACACAGAGCTAATTTCAATGATCGATGTGTGGCAGAACAGACGGAATCGAACCATCTAAATGGCTTTTGGCCTCCCTTCCCTTTAGGCTTTTTTAAGCACTGCCCTACATGGCAGCACAACTTCTCAAAACTTTCTATAACCTTATGTGGGTCAGATCCTGCTAAACACGATTCTATTTCAGCTTTACAATTTACAACAATATCATCCTCCAGCTTGGGCACATTTATCTTCCCCCATTTCAGAGTAACACCCTGGTTTTTGTTATACTTAATGGGTTGTTCCCAGGTCCTTGGTAGTTCTTTTGTTGGAACCCAAAATGATAGTATTAAGGGGTTATGATCACTGGTGGGATTTGCCACCACCTCCAGCTTTTCCACATACTTAAGAAAGGTACTTGATACCACAACAAAATCAATTGTACTCATTTCTCCCCTCAAGCCCTGGAAAGTTGGTATATGCTGAGTGTCTGACGGGGACCAGGGGTCTACTACACACAAGTCATTGGTTATGATAATGTTATTCAATGCATCCCCCTGTGGTGTATGCCTAAAATGATTTAGAGGCTGGGCATTCAAATCCTCCAGACCACATACATTCGATCCTCCATGGCTACAAAGTGTACAATTAAAGTCACCAACCCAGATGAGCGGCGAGGAAAAGTACCTACTGCGGACTTTAACCAACGCATGCTCCAAATCTTGGATTATTGAGGTATCATTTCCATTAAAGATGTTATAGTACCAATTAATTAGTAACACTGCTTCAGGGAAAAGATGTTCCACTAACAACACTTGATACCAATTTGTCTCTACCAGTGTCGAGGTTTTGAGGTCCTGTAATTTTGTTGACAACGCTGTCATTATTCCACCTTTTGCCCTCCCCGAAGTAGATGGGACACCCGAGACAGCAAATGAATGGAAGCCCTCGATGTCACAGGTATTCCTAGACCATGTCTCTTGTAAACACAGAATTCCATGAGCTTCCACAAAATCTAACCATATCTCATCTTCTAGTTTGTTTATTATTCCGGAAATGTTCCAAGACAATAGAGATATTAGTGATGATGTTGATGAAGACCCTTGTATTCCATGACTACTTCCCAAAACATCTCTTACGACAGTGGTATTTGGGTCGAGCAATGGTAACCTATTCTGCTCATGGCCCTTGACTGTGTTAACCATTGGCATAGCAGCAGTCCCCATCTGTGGATGTCCAGCGTTCGCGTTGACCCCATCAAGAGTTACCTGCACTAGGTCACCATCATTAATGCATATTCCTTGGTCTTCTTTCGTTCCCCCACTTAATATGGAATGTTCAGTGCCTTTGATCCTAGGTGGTAGTCAGTCTACCTCATCTAGATTCATTAAAGGATCAAAGCGATTCCTCAGTGGGATATTGTTGTTGTAATTATTATTTGGGAACCAACCAGGATAGTCTGTGCCCCTGAACCTTGGTCTTCGTGGGTTATGGGGGACTTGTGTAAAATTGCCCATGCTTGGCGGCCCCATGAAGTGAACTGTCTCATGCCAAGGGGTATAATGATGATGCGGGCCTTGATTCATGTTCAGGTTATGTGTCCAACCCAGTCGATATCTATCATTTGTGCCATGTCCTTGATGGAAGGGATTTTGATCAGGGATAAACTGATAGAGGTTAGGATAGAAATATTCAAGACCCACACACTGAATGTCCCCAATCCTCCCAAACCTGGCCTTACTACAAATAATATCCTTGACCCAGTTATCTCTAAAGTTTATCAAAATGCAGTCGCCCTCCAGGTCTTTTTTGCTTGGTCCAACCCAGGGAACCCTCCGTACACTTAGGATTTTTGTAGTAGTATCCTCAGTTAATGGCCTATTTGTATTTAGCCAAAATTTTGTTTTATTTAGGAGGTCCTCGTTTTTCTCGTATTTATTCTCTGGGATTAATGGTACACCTGTCAGGATAGCCATGTATGGAGCAGACTCCGGGGGTATATTTACATAGATCTGTCTACCTTGTAATGGGGTTTTACTAGGGGCCTGAGGTTTACTCGATGGAGTTTCTTTCACTTCGTTATCAATCTGGGCGGGCGCAGATGTAATAACCGGTGTAGTTACCACCAGCGAGTTACTTAACTTTTGTCCCAATGTGTTCCCCTGCTTGGTTTTTATTGGGGGTGTTGGAACCGAACAAGGGGTGGTACAGGCAGTAATACCGCTAGATAGGGGTTGAGGTATCAGATTAGGCTTAGAGCCCTTTTTCCCTACACTGGTATTATCACTATTAGTCTTACCAACAGTGGTAGCTGGTTGTTTTTTATTTCCTACCAGGCTTTCCAATAGAGCGGTATTCTTAGATGTTAAGAACTCCAGTTGATCTAGTTTTAGATTTATTATTTGGGTTTTCTCTATCAGGGGATTCAATAGACTTTTTATGAGTTTCTCGACACCAATCATTAGATCCTTATCTTCCTTACCGGAGTGATTTTTCCCTGACTGCGAAAGGTTCTTTTCCATATTGGAAATTTGGGATCCTATCTGTGATAATCTGTCCTCAAAGGGGTTTAAAAGCTTTTTAAGCGTTTCCCACACTACATTCAGAAATTCAACGTCTTCCCCATTTATAACACAAAGTGGTGTTTCATTATTCTCCTTTACTATTGTCAATTTATCCCTATCCTGGATTATCTCCAGTGCATCCACATCAACCTCTGAAATAAAGTCAGAAGGTTGTGTAATAATCACTGGAGGCGGAGAAGGCAACTTGGTGGATAATTGGGATTTTGCAACCTTTACTTTTTTCCTAGCGTATGATGTTTGGTTACCACGCTTCCTTTTGGTGTATGGCCCTTGCTGTTTGTTTTCAGGAAATCCCCCAGCCTGCACTATAGATATAGCTTTTGAGCCCAACACCGACGCATCTTTCTTACACTCATTCATTTCCTCTATTGCCCCAGACATAGGTATTTTTGAAGAGTTAGGGGATACTAAAGGTAATGGTAAGGTCTCCTTTGGTGTGGGTGTAGTAGGAACAATTGACTGGTGAATATCTGCAGTTGTTTCAATCTATCTCAGTGGCTGGGCGATAGAGCGGTCAGGGGTTTTGGCAAAAGCAAAGGCACCTAAGGAAGATTTTTTGGCCGCAGCTATCTCCTGCGACAGCCTCCTTGCAGCGTCCAATTCAGATGAGACTCGACGTTGCATTTTGGCAATCTCACTGTCTATAGCGGAATGGGTTTTGGTAATGAAATCACCAAGGGTTCCGTTTTTTAATTTGGATTTTGCAGCCCTCACCTTGTACTCCCTGGATGACATGGTTTCTGGTGATGACAATGGAGCCCGTATCTAGGGGCTTAGAGGGCTGGCCCAGTCCAGTCCGCTCAGGCCTCGAACGGTCCCGCCCTTGTCCCGGGCTTCTCCCGGCGCCCTCCCGCGCTCCCGCTCAGCGGGAACTATGGTCTATTTTATACGCTGGTAGCGGCTATCGTTGGTTGGTGGACAGGGGGGTGTGGCCAGCGGGGAGAGCAGCCCAGGTGTGAGTAATGGGCGCGCAGGGGCTCCTGGATACTGGAGTCCCTGCCTGTGCTCGCAGCCCCGCCGGCTCCTCTGCCTGCCCGCTCCTCCTCCGCAAACACTCCACAGTCAGCAGCAGCCCCAGATGTCCAGGCGCTGCGGGACCCGCGAAGCGGGTCCGGCGAGGTCAGGAAAGCCCCAGGGGTCAGGAGTCTAACGATGAAAGGAGGATCCCTCGGAGAGGCGCACCCTCTGGCAGCAACACGGAAACTGGTCATTTATTAACCCCTAAAGTGCTTCCTCGGTGCATTGGCCGACGGCAGCATTACCTCCCCAGTGCTGCGCACGACCATTGGACGTCCATTCAGCACTAGTTCCAATGGACAGAGCAGCACTGGGGAGGAATGTTTAATAGCATCTATGAGGTTAAAAAAGAAGCTTAGTAGTGGTATATATGAGGTGACTCAAAATTAATAGTCAGAGGAGTAAATTGAACGAGGTCCCTATATGTACAGGAAACTCATTTTTGTCCCTGATTATATCTATTGTCGCCAGTGTCTCAAACCTCACTTTGTGAAGCAGTTTAGATCAACAAATGTCTGGCTGTATTTTCTATAATTTCGAGCGTACGATGTTACTGACACTGAAGGTTTTAAATGAGATATTATCCAATGTCATTTCTGAAGGTATTAATGAATTCTTCTGTATATAAAACAAACACGGCAGGTCAGAGTCGCCAAAGGTTGCCCTTAATTCACGTGTAAGCTATTGTGGTTTTGCATAGCGTTTAAATCCACTTAAAAAAGTCCGGGCAAAAGTTCATGGTTCGAAGACATTCCCACAGATACTTCCGCGAGGCTCGATCTAACATCTTTTCTTCTTCTTAAAAAATGGTGAATAAAGGTTCATTTAAATAGTCTCCTATGTCTACTAGTGCTATGGGTAAGTTATAATGAGAAGTGGTATCTTTACTGGAGATACATCCATGATGAAATCCAGATGTCAAGGATGAGTTGATATTATCAAATCTATTAGCTAGCAAATTAGCAATTATTTTAGAACCAGTATTCAGAAGGGAAACTGGGCAGTAAATTTGCAATTATTGAACTCTTTTCTTTCTTTAAAAAAAAAGAGAGATTGTGGCTTTTGACCAGGAAGGTGGAATTTGACAGTCCACCAGTACTATCTCCCGAAGAATCATGAGCAATATAAGAGCGATCATATCAATAAATAGTTCATGTACTTCAAATGGAATATTGTATAGCCTCAGAGCTTTATAGGATAGCAGTTGAGAAATTACGAATCTTGCCTCAGTAAGCGTGAATTCGGCTAACAGAGTTGAGTTATTATGTCAGTTGATTATAGAGATGCTAGATTTATATGAGCTTGTAAAGTTGTGTATATTTTAGTTCTATGGTGAAGAGTGAAATAATGTTACTTGAAAGCAGATTATATTTCTTGTTTGTTACAGTAAATGTGGTGTTGTTTTTTGTAGGACTGATATAATTGGTGGAATCCTTTTGTGAGTATCTTGATTGAATTATCTCCGATTTCAAGCATATTAGAATAGGCATCGAGAGTTCTGAAATTTCCTAAGCAACGTGCATGAACTTCAGCAGTTACAGTTTCTGGTATGAAGAGAAACCAGAATCTGGGATCTAAGCCCTCCTTTCTTGATCTTGTAAAGATATTTCCCATGCTAGTCTGGAAACACAAAAAGCCGAAGCTTTTTTTGGAGGATATTCTATCTATGACACCTCAAGTCCAGTCGGTAGCGGGCACCTGCTTCGGTTTCCTGAGAATGCTCTGTAGGTTTCTGTGCTACCGCTCTCACATAGAAAGACGGTAGTTCAGGCCCTTATCACCTCCAGATTAGACTATGCGAACGTCCTCTAGCCGGGCCTCCTAGAGTTTCTCCTCAACAGACTCCAGGTCTTGTAGAAATTGGCAGCCAGGGCAGTCCTGAATCTCGGTCCTAGAGACCCGATCTCCCATCATCTGAAGAATCTTCACTAGCTGCCTGTCTGATGCAGAATACTCTTCAAAGCCCTGGTCCTGGCTTTCAAGGCTCTGCATGGCGGCACATTACATCTGCAGTAGAGTTTCATACTACGTGGCAGATCTCCCAGGTCAGCACACCAACATCTTATGGTCACCCCAAAGTGTCACAGAGCCCGCCGCGGCGGTCGCTCGTTTCAAGTGCAAGTGGCTAGTTTTTGGAACAAGCGGCCTCTCTTGCTCAGACAGGCTACAAACATACTGGCTATCAGGAAACAATTGAACACCCCCCCTAGATATCTGTTTCCCCTCTGGTCGTGGCATCTTTCTGTTTCAATGCCAGGAAACTCTGCTGACTAGCTCTGCACTCTATAAGTCCATTTTACCATAACATAATATAACATATATTCCTGTGTTTTCTTGCTATACCTAATATCAGAAAGAAAAAATGCCAGATTTTTCAACATTTCGGATTACTTGGATCAAGTAGCAGTTCTGGTCAGCCAGTGGAAACATGCATTTCCAATGCAATAGGTCTCACATTTACGCAAGTTTAAGATATTGGCATTGTAAATTACAGTGCTTTTTATTTATGTTTTAAAAATCAAAACTTAAATAAAGGCATTGTCATTACAGTGCCAATAGCTCAAACTCTCATAAATGCGAACCTATTGCATTGGAAATGCTTGTTATTATGTGTCACAGCAGAGTTACAGGAAGTCTCAAGCAACAAAAAAGGCGTTAGACATCAACTATCAATGGTAGCTAAAATAGACTCCCCGGGGCAGGCCTGAAGTCTGCATGGGGCCACTATGCAAAGCAGATTAAGTCCTGGTGACACACTGGAAGAAAACTTAGGTTTCTCGAACAGCATCATTGGATTTTACATAAAATTGACCATTTTTATGAAAACTAAAGTTAATGCAATATACTTGCTACCTTTGATTTTCGCAAATAGCTACAGGCTCTTGTTATTGGGATCAATGGAGTATTTTTCAAACGATAATTTAAGAGCATGCAGAGTTGGTGGCAACGTTTTTTGCAAGGACGCTTGAGAAATGTAGTTGTTATAACATGAACACCGTACGGAATGAGTATATACCTGAGCCTTAATTACCACTGGGGTAGCTGAGCCAGCTTCACCCTTTTTAGGTTTTAGGGAAGCATTAGTTTCAAAAGAGTGTTCAGCAGTTATCCAGAGATTATTTGCTAAAAGAACTCTGGCAGCCTACATTTATCACTTAGTGCTTTGCTTGTAAAAGTTGATAAAATATTTTACAATCAGGTCTGGATGGCATTTTAATTTCCTCCCAATATTTTTGGTTTGAACGTTAACCTCATCCTTCAAAGATGCCAGAAGGCCCATTGTAAAATCACACCTTCTCTTAGTCCTTTGCATGCTGGGAAGTGTAAGCCCATCTTTGGCAAGTATTTGCAACAACAATCATGCACATGGGTCTGGGTACATGATCTTCTGTGGTGGAAGAAAGTTAACAGAAGCATAGTGCCAATAATATTTAAAACCTTGCACTGCTAGGCCTTTTCCCATTAGAATGTACAGCCCTTTTTTGGCTACTTGTAGTAGTTCATGCTTAGGCTTTCATAACTTTCTTTCCACATAAAGTATCATCGTCAAATTTGTGTCCTTTTTTTTCCAACAACCTGTGAATCCTGAAGGTGTCCAGGGTTTGTATATTCCGATGAACGAGACTCAGAAAATAGGCAAAATATATCTACATTTTGTATTTTGTGGGGGGAAAAATTGCTCTGCAAAAAAGGGTCTGCTTTTTTTCCTGATAGACTTTTCCAAAGAAACTGTTAAAATAAAAAAAAAAATGAAAATGAGTAAGAAGAAATAGGCATTTGTGGCAACATTTTCAACTTTAATATCTAGTCACGATGGCTGATTTACAAAAGTGAAATACTGTTATGTCTTCTAGAGCATTCTGGTTGTGGTGACATATAGTTTATGCAGGTTAGACAAGTAACTGAGGTACCCAAATGCAACAAATGAGCTTCATCTTCTAATGGTTTTTCATTGTGTAGAGAGTAGAGCACTTTATATGGTAAAATATAAAGAATATAAAAAGGTTATAGATAAAAACTATATATTTATGAAGCATATGCCAGATGCTGAGTTTAGGAGCAGTAGTTATTTAAACATTTCTCAATTTGTTGGTCCCCCTACAAGCATGTAATTTAGAGGGCATTTTGCATAAAAATATCTTTTTTACACACTGCCTTAAATTTGGAATGCGAAATAGAGGGAAATCCAGTGGGTAATAAGAAATGTTCGACTTTTTTATTCCTATTTCTCCCTCGATTAAAATGGTACCCCACTTAACTGGCTGGGCCTAGCAACATCAAAACAATACACCTTAAAACATAAGCTTGAAATATTTCATACAGTAAAATCTATATTTTTATTCACAAGCTGGGCAGTTGCATATTTTGGGACATAGCTCAGCTGCCACCAAGGACAACCTTTAAACTATAGGGGTTACGTCCGTTTCGGGGGCCCGGTAGGACGCGCAATATTTTTTCAAAAAGAATTACCTGGCCACCAGTTTTGCAACTGCTAGTTACTCATGCAGATTTGGAAATACAACGCATCACGCCATTGCATTTTACTTTCTCAGTTGTATTAATTCAACTTAATTTCAAACATGCTTTCATTTTTTTTTAAGCATGAAAAGAATACACATTTCATTCATTTGTACATTCCTCATGAATGAATGTTAATACACACATAAAAAACTGGACAATTCAAAAACTTAAACATGACGACAATAAATTCAAATCTAACGATTAATTCAAACAATTACACCAGTCGGTGATTCAAACAATGCCTGTAGGCGCTATGACATTGAGTATTGTTCAGTTGGTTGAGCGCTTCAAACAGGTATACTGCCAGGACAACTTTCTCTGGAAGTAATTTGCTCTCGGGGTATATTTCATGTAGTGGCACCCTCTCTAGAACTTCAATTAGTGTGGATCCCTCGCAGGCAAAATATTAGCGTGCTGAAGCGTTTCCAATCCCTCTCTGCCTCAGGGGATTATCATCAGGGCTTAGACCACGGTGTAATCTTAATTAACAAATAATGAGAGGTATAAATACCACACTGCATCACCCTTTCTTTCTCTGCAATTAATAGGTAAAATGGGCACTAAGTTATTCTGGTACCTTATCTTCTTTGCTGAAAATCAATCTCCTAATAGTATCCTCTTAGACACCTAAACATGGGTAAATAAATTGTGTAAGTATGAGGTTTTGAGTCTGATCATTTTCAGCAGGTATGATTCATTTTTGTCTAATTATATGAGACTTACTGGAGTCTTCGTGTTTACTTGCGATGATTCCCACCTTGTATCCTTATTTGCGATTTAAATTGAGCCAAAATACTTCGTTGAGGGCTTTACATTCCACCCTAAAATACAATTAAATCATGGTCATTTGGACAACCATTATGAACCAATGTTAAAAGCACAGGACGAGCTTAATTTGGCCTGTCCCTTACTTGTGAATGTTGTAATCCATTTTCAGGGGATTTCTGGCTCTTCTTAACAGGTTATGACTTCCTGATGGAACTGGAAGAATAGTAAGAAAGTCTGAATTACTTCGCGGTATGTCACATTTTCAAGCTTTTAGTGTTTCTATTCCTTCCTTCACATGTGCAAATATTTTCAGATTAGGACTTTTCATCGTTGCACATTTACATTAAATTGAGAAGCGCTTCAATGGTGCGCATATATTTAGAAAAACCCCTCCTGGCCAAATGTTTTGGACTCGCGCTTTTAGTTTGTAGTTACATCTTCTTTGTGGGTCATTAACGTCAAACAGTTCATCACGTGGCTGCTTTTTTGCAATAGATTAAAACGTGCTTAAATGCCTGCGCACATGTTTGCCAATAAACCTTAAAGCCAAACATTTGTAGCAGTTCTCCACACTTACATTTAGGCGATATTCTTCAAGCTTCACTTGGCAAATGGCATTTCTCCACAAACATTCATCACACAGCACTTGTTTTGACTCTGCTTATATGTTCTTCTTTCTGTTCCTTGTAGCAGGGTTTCTGGGACACGTAGTTTGATGAAGTTGTGATGAAACAATACCCGTTGTTTGTAATCTTCAAACGTTGCGCTTGTTCAGAATTGATTTAGTTCTGTCAGGTCATTCAGCCCATTGGTTGTGCAATGGAATTTAAGTCTTAAATACGCTTCTTTTTTGGCAAACATGTTTTTCATATTTCCTCCACGCGGTGGTGGCTTAACACAGGATAAAAGCGTCCATTCAAATTCTTTTTCTGGTTATGGTTCACAAAGTGTTTGACCATTGGGGCAGTCAGTACTTTATTTTTTATGCGCGATCGATGTTGCACATTCCTCTGATTGGCCTGTTGCGTGGTTTTCCCAATGTACCAAGGACAACCGAGCATGCTTAAATATTTTCGAAAATTAGACACATGGAGGAGTCCAGGGTGGTGTGATTTGTATCACTGTCACCAGGTGCTGTTTACCGCGAAGCACTTGCATACTGTGGCTAAAAACACACAACTTTTGGAATCTACAAGGAGCTGTTAGCCATGCCACAAAGAGTTTCCCAAAGTCTCCCAATAAAAATGCAACCTCACATGTGTAGGTAGGCCTAGTGAACACGCTAGGAAAGGGTCCAAAAACATTTTCCCACTGAAAACTGACCATTACTTGGGCAGTGTGGTCTGCTCTGGATTTTTGGGCCCTATCTTAGGTGCCACCTAAGGCAAACTAGCAAACCTGCACATTTTTTAAAACTTGACGACCGGGGAAGATCTTTCCCAGCAGCTAGATGGGGAAACTAAAAAGAGGAAATGTCAATAGCTGGTCTTCTGGGCAAAGCTTACAAGTTTGCTTCCTTTGGAGATAAGGCTGTTTAGTTTTAGAGGCAAAAACAGACTTTAGATTAAAACAGGAAGCCCGGGACTGCTCCAGAAAATAACCCAGCAGGAAGGAGACAAACTGGAGACCAGAAAAAAAACCTTCTGCCTGACCTGGAAAATCAACAAGGAGATGAGCAGAGTATTAATGACAGAAACTGGAAAGACAGATAATCCAAGGAGTCCAGTGATGGAGCAATGAATCAGGAACAATTGTAATGCAATTGGACCAGGCAATGGCATTCCTTTTGTAGGAATTAAAGTAAAAAGTGAACAATATTAAATTATTAAGGATAGAAATATCATAAGTGAATTATGTGCTGCCTTTTTTTTTAAATAAACATATTTGCCTTGCTCCTAAATACAATTTTTGCATGCTGTGCATACCAGAAGCTGGCATGCGGGAAGTCACTGGACAATACCTTGCATGACTGGAAACCCAACACATACACGGAAAAAAAAATGTGCTGGGCAAGAATATGGCAACATCTTCAACAAATAGGAATTGTTGCATGGTATGGGGCCACCTAAAGAAGCCACTTTGGCACAGCAAATGTCCGAAACACAGCTACAGAGTAACTCCTTACACCCTGTTTCCTTCTACGAGTTCTGGGTTTATGAGGGTTTTTGGAGGAGAATTGCCAAATTAATCAGCCAGTATGAACTTGATCTGCTGGCTCCCAGTCTTGATGACATGCATTATATAATTTTCAATCAATTAAGTATTGCCATATCCCTATAAAATATTGGGAGTTACAAATCTTTTATTTATTTATTTATGTTATGTATTTTAAAAGTTTTATATAGCGCTGGCTAGACCCGGAGGTATCAGAGTGCTTTAGATTCAGTGGAGGGGGGAGAGGAACAGGGGAGGTAGACAAAAAATAAAAGAGGTGGGGAAGGGTGAAAGAAACACAAACCGGGAGATGAGGAAAAACAGTGTCCAATGTCCAGTGTGCTGTGATCCCAGTAGAAATGGTGTAATTCCCACACCTCAGCTGTATGTGGTTCCCTTTATGCTGTGGACTCCCTCAGAGGGGTCTCTGAGACTCCAGGGCATACATACTGGATCCCTCCCCAACATGGGAGAGGGAGTGCTTTGGCAAGGGGCACCATCCCCACATCTTCACTGTGTGTGGCTCACTTGACGCTGTGGACTCTCTCAGAGGGTCTCTGAGACTCCAGGGAAAAATTCTGTATCCCTCCCCAACAAGGGGAGAAAGAGTGCTTTGGTAAAGGGCACATGGGTACAATAGTTACAGTTGCAAAGTCCAATTGCAGAAGAAACAAGTCCAGAGGAGAGGAAAGAGGGAAGGGGGGACAAGGGGCTGGGAAGCAGGTCAGATCGGGCAGATCAGCAGTGCAAGTGAAAAACCTTGTGGGGGCCCAAGAAAGTAGAGTAAACGGCCCAACACTTAGAAGGGGTCTCATAGTCATAAATTAAGTCTGGAAGCCATTTTAGAGTCAGGCAAGCCCAGGTAAGGAGTGATGCTTAAGGGGGACTGCTTAACCCAGTGACTCAGCAGTTTGTTTTGTCTCTTGTACTGAGATTCTTTATTCAGTAAGTTTTTGTCCTGTTGAAAAGCTCAGGATCCTCCTTCACCGATGGTATTTCCCTGGCGGGCGTCATTTTGGAGTTAGGCTAGGCGTATCCCTCTAAGAAAATATTAGCAAAGTTTTTATTTTAAGGGGGATAGATTCTTGCACCCTTCGGACCTCGAAAATTCCCAAATTGGGTCTTCTGAGGCTTACTCCGCTCCCTCACTCACCATTTCTCCGCCCCTGCAGCACAGCCGCAAAGGTGTGTGGGATTCTCACACTTATAATCTTTTCATGAGTTTCTGAAGCATTGTAGCAGTAGACGTCGTTTTTGTGGGTCATATTTAACACAAGGATGCACACCCAGTATTATTGGCTGCACATATGGGGTTTTCGTGGATACGCGGATCACAATGTTTCCATCAATCCATCCGTATCTGCAGAGGGAAACACACACCCATGGACATCATACTCATGTTGACCATCAAGAATGAAGGATGACCTGTATTCCAAAATTAGGTTTTAAGTGAAAACCATGAAAAGAAGGATGAATCCTTCGGGGGGGAGCTTTAACCATATAATGATAGAATGTATTATTTTCGAGATTTCAAATGGACCATAATGTTGCAGATAAAATTTAGACCAACAAATGAATTGTGATCGATTTATGGAGGACATCCAGACTTTGTCACTTCCTTACAGATAGGAGTTGGTTGTCTATGTCTGATGGCCTGAGATCTATAAGTTGTTTAGAAATTTCTAAATTAGGAAGTTGTTTTTCCTGAACCTTTTTATATTTTTCTAAAGAATCTTGAACTCAGGTGTCCTCTGTTTCCAAAAGTATTGGAAAAGTTTGGGGAGGGACCCAGTTAATGAAAAGAAGAGGAAAAATCCAGTGGAGGTAAGTATTGAGTTATTGTAAGAAATTCAACTGCTGGCAAAATGAATTTTCAATTGTCTTTAGTAGCGGAAATGTAGCACCTTATAAACTTTTCAAGTGTTTGATTCCCTCTTTCCTATGGGCCTCTGGATTGTGGATCAAAGTCAGAAGTTAGGACCTTTGCCTGCCTATTTTTGACATGGAGACTCCAAAACTTGAAGATATATTGAGGTTCCTAATAGAAATTATTTTCATGGGCAGTCCATGTAGTTAGATTAGTAGATATCAGCCATTTCAGATGTAGTTGGATATTTGGGTAGAGCAGAGAAGTAGGCCCTTTTAGTGAAGGAATTTATAGTGACCATGATATTGGTGCAATTGTAAGATAGGATAAGTTAACAATAAAAATAAAAGTAGGAATAATTTTCCAAGGTTTGGAATGTATTTCAGGGGACAATAGTAATCCTGCTTTTCTTTGTGTTTCTGACTTTCTTTGGGCACAGACTTCACAGATTTCGATTAAATGTAAGACATCCTGGTGAGGGGTAGACCACTAAAATGTTCTTTTGACAAGATAAGTGATCTCTATGCCCAGAAATTACTGCCTTGCGGCACAAATGTAAAATATATTTCTGGATTTGTCTAGTGATGAATAAAATACTTGCCTTGTGCAAAAATCTAACAGTTGCCTAGGTTCTGTAGGTTGATGCATCTTGTCTCCAAATAAATAGATTTGAGAAAGGCGGAAGTCACAATTAGTCATAAAAGCTTTAGGAGCAATAATCTTTTCCACTGTTTTGAAGTTGGTTGATTCTGAATAGCATTTGGACAAAAAGAAGACTACCAGATTTTGTGATCCAGGAATGTCATGGAGAAGCAAATCAAACTGTTGAAGGAAATACGCACAACAGGCTTGTGGACAATTTAGGCACTTGGCTTGCTGGAGTACTTGAAGATTTCTTTGAACTGTATGAATGACCACCCAATGTTGTGCTCCGAAAAGGAAATGTCTCCATTCTATAAACGATGTCTCAATGGCTAAGAAATAATTTTCAAAGACAGAATAGTTTTTTCAGCTGGAGAAATCTTTTTGAAAAAGTTGGAAAAAGGGTGTTCTTTACCATCCTCACCTGGTTCTAACAACACAGTTTCCATAGCCCTGAAGCATCTGTTTCAATGATGAAAGTCCTTGCAGCTTAAACCAACTGACATTCAAGTTTTATAAAGGATAAGGTGGTATTCCTCAGTCAATGGAAGGGTTTTTTTTTTAGCAAATTCGTGACAGGTAAATCATGTTTAGAAAAACACTTGATAGACTTTTGATAGTAATTCGCTAGCCCAAGAACACAATGCATTTTTTTTAGTGAAGAAGAATGAGCCAGTCAAGGATACTTTGAATCTTCTGATTATCCATTGCAATACCCATCAATGATAAGACATAACCTAAGTAATCAACGAAAACCTTGTTGAACAAGCATTTTTCGGGTTCTGCCAGCAACTTTCACATTCTTTGCAGGAACTGTTTTTAGAGAGTTGGGTTCTTCTAAAATTCCAGGATATCATTTAAGCTAACAACCATGGTTTGAAGCAAACAAATCAGAGAAGTTAGTATTCGGTATTCAAAATGCCCAAAGGGTGCTCAAAATGCTGTTTTCCATTTGTGTCCAGATATAATTCTGATCAGGTGATATACTCCTCTTAGATCTAATTTGGTGAAGTCCTTCGCTCCTTAGATGGCTTCTAAGATACCTGGGCCCGATTCACAGAATGAACTTAAGACTTAATCCTAAACTTACTACTATTTTGGTATTCACAGAATGCACTTACTACTTTTGGCATTCGCAGAATGCACTTACTACTTTTGGTATTCACAGAATGAACTTACTACTTTTGGTATTCACAGAAGTTAGGATTTTGTCTTAAGTCTGTCTTAAGTCTGTCTTAAGTTTGTCTTAAGTCTGTCTTAAGTCTGTCTTAAGAGAAACTTAAGACAAAATCCTAACTTCTGTGAATACCAAAAGTAGTAAGTTCATTCTGTGAATGCCAAAAGTAGTAAGTGCATTCTGTGAATGCCAAAGGTAGTAAGTGCATTCTGTGAATACCAAAATCGTAGTAAATTTAGGATTGAGTCTTAAGTTCATTCTGTGAATTGGGCCCCCTGATATTAAAGGCAAGTTGTATTGTTCTTTCACTGTCACTAGATTTATTCCCATAATCAATTTAGGGTCCAAAGCTCGTTTGCCCTTTTTGGCACAAAAACCAAGGAAGCTCTTTCAAGGGATTTTGAAGAAGTGATGTGTCTGTTTGCCATATTTGCATCTAGATATTCTTTTAGTGCTTGCCATCCAAGGTATGACAAGGATAAAAATACACCAGTAAGGAACAATTTCATTAGACAAAAGCCCAATAGCATAGTCTAACGGGTGATGAGGAGGGAGTTCCTCGGCTATTGCTTCTTGGAACCCATCAAGAAAATCAAATAGGTTTCAGGAACTTTGTCAAGCTGAGTGATGGAATGAGTAAAGTTGTTGGCTAATGGTGTAGGAATTTTAAGAGAGTATTACTTGTCCCAAAAATAAAGATTTAGCAGGCCAGTTGATGTATGGTATTTTGTCTTGCCAACCAGTTGATTCCTAAAATATTGGGTAATAGAAAGAGGATTAAATCAACTGTGATGGCCTCATAGTGGATTGCGATTTTAAGAGGTAAGAACTGTGTTTTCTTTACAACTAAGCCTAAGGCCTCAAGAGTCTAGTCCACCTCTTCAATAGCCACTGGTATGTTTGGAGTATGAATATGTCAAGCCCACTAGATGTCCATGTATACACTAGAGGCTCCATAAACAATGAGGATCGGAACCACAAAGGTTTTGGGCTTGAGTGGAGATTCTACTTGCAAGAGAACAAAGTTGTAAGACTTAAGATGTGAAGGCAGGGGTAATTGATTACAACCAGCCTGTATTTCTTTTGCTAGGGACAATCTTCTTAGCTTACCAATTTCTGAGAGGAACAAGCCGATCAAACAGGGCAGGAACTAAAAAGGCAACCTTCCAAACCACAAACATTGCTTAAGTCCAGCTTTCTTCATCTTGTTGTTACCTCTTCAGTGAGAGGACCTTTAATATAACCCACTTGCATGGGGTCATCTTCATTTGCAGAAGACTTAAAAGCAATCTTGAATTGAGGTTTATAGGTTAATTTCAATGAGGATTACTTGCTACATTTAAAACGTAATTCATGAAAACATCTATCAATCTGGAGAGGTAACTGAATAAGATCCTGAAGGATAGGGGTTCTACTAAGCATTGTGAGTTAGCCTTTTATTTCAGCTTTTAGGCCTTTTTGTATACGGGTGTAAATAGCTGAGTCATTTGCACTAAGTTGTCTAGCCAATTCCTTAAACTAAGAGATATAAGAATGGAGATGCATAGAACCTTAAGATAGCTTCAAGATCTCTTCTTGGGCTACATTTTGATATTGGTGATCAAATGTCTTTTTAATTTCAGCAAGGAAGGCTGAAAAGCTTTGTAAAAGTTAACTAGCACCTGAAACGATAGGCATCTACCAGGCCAGGGCATTTTAAATTATGTTATTCACTATAAACCCCAACTTGGATGTGTCAGAAGCCTAAATCTTGGGTTAAATGGTGAAGTGGACCTGATCGTTGTCAAAAAGGCTTTTAGTTATATCAGATGTCCATAGAATTTCACCCCTGCTTCACCAGCCGTTAGAGGATCCAGGGAGACTTGCTGTAAGATAGTTATTGACTGTGAAGCATTATCTGAGGTCATATTCTCAATTTGTAGAATGAGACTATTTATTACAGTCAGTAATATTTGTACTTGGAGGGGGTGGGGGGGGGTTTCATGAGTGTGGTCCATGTCTGAAGTACAAGGACATTGCAACCTGTCAGAGGGTTGTTAGCAATGCTTGCAGTCTTCTTCCTTAAAAGATGAGGCAGTATACTTACAGAGGCAGTAGCAGACCCCAGATTGAAATAGGAAGTCTGGAACTGCTCCAGAAAATAAACCAGCAGGAAGAAGAAAAGGGAAGAAAAGGGTGAGACCAGAAATGCTTTGGGATGACACATCCACTCAACAGAGAGACGAGCAGAGTTATAACAGCAGGAAATGGAGATAGAGAGAGTCCAAAGAGTTCAGTGAGCAAGCAATGATTAGGGAACAATTGAGATTTAACTAGACCAGACGATGGAACTCCATTCATAGGAAAAAAACCAGGAAGTGAACTATTCCAGAAAATGGGTTCAGTTGTCATGGAATGGGGAGTTAAAAAGGAGCAACATCAAAACTTGTAAAACCTTAACAAGGTTTGAAAAATCATGGGTGAATTATATGTTGCTGTTCTTTGCAAATAAAAGTATGTGCCCAACCTGCATGCAGCATATACAAGAATCCGGCATGCATGAAGTTGCCCCACAATCCCTTACACAAAGATAGCACTGGGCAAGGTCACTGCCATTCCTCACTAAAAAGGAATTGTTCTTCAGTGTGGGGTTGCCTAAGAGCCCACCACGGCACAGCCAGATTGTAGAGCACAGGAAATGCTCACACTACAGGAATTTCCTACAGCAAGTGCTAGAATGTTTTGGAGCTGCCCGTAGTACCTGAGCGCCAGTGCTGTGATGTATCCATCACATTAATAGAACTCAAGCGTTTAAACTTTGTGTCAATTATATGGACAATACACCTTACAAAAAATAAGTAAATGAAAAACACTACTTACATCACCTTATGTTTGAGATAGTCCAGCTACAAAACAAGAATAGTCTGTGAATATATTTTGTCAACAATGCACAGCGCAGTCTCTTACAAATGTATGTGATGCTGACATTTGTAAATACTGATGACCAATGATTTCGGGGAGTTTGAAAACACTAGAAAATGCTCTTTGAAATTCACAAAAAAATAATCAATGAAAAAAGGTCAGCCTAGGCATTATTTAAGTAGGGTCAAGCACTTGATGTTGAATAGAATTGGGTGTTATAAAGCAAACAGGCTGAATTTCAGTTTTCAAAATGTTTGAATGGTGTACTCTGCTCTCTTGTATTCTTTCGAGTGTTATTATTCTAGAACTAAGATTATCTAGTTGCTGATTAGCATTAGCCTTTACTGAAATGCTTTGAACTTGAATTCCTACTTATTGTACTGTCATAATTTTCATAGGCATAATTACATTTACAGTTTAGGGAGTAGATGTGCAGCCTTTTAGGTTTAGTTCCTTGATTCAATGTCTGGAATCCAATATTGGGGAAAAGATACTAAGGTTGTAGGGCACTTGAGAGAAGTTCTACTTTAAAACCAGCAATGGATTAATGCATTACTGAAGTTTTAATTCCTGCTATTAAATTTTGAGATTTCTGTGGGAAAGGTTTTTGCTGTGAATCCAGGTGACCGCAAATGAAACACAGGTGTTTGAGACAAGTGTATAGCTAGTCTGTGGTTGCTGTTTAATCATGTGAACTGATTTAAATTTTCAACAATTTCAGTGGTATGCTTTTAGAAGTTTCTATTTCCTCATGCAATTAATGTGCTTAGTGATAACAGTAATGGAGGGAGCACGAGTGAGGGGCATGAGGCAAGCTCTCCAATGAAATAATATTGAGCCAAGAATTTTGAGTTGTTAGTACAAATATTTGTAATCACATTTCGGTTTGGTACTAGATCTTAATAACACTTCTCAGAGTTCTTCTTGATTTATAGTACGTTCTGTATTAGATGTTGCTGTGGAGAATGCCACAGGAACCACTGACCTGTTTTCACACTCTAAGTACTCTTTGTATGTTTAGGATACTGGAAGGTGTATCGTCAGCACTCTTAGTGCGATACACCTCAGTGTAAGCTTCCATTTCTTTTTGTTGAAAAGCTATTCGAGTTAAGATGCTAGATTGTTTTGCATTTTTCTAATCCTCTGCAGTTACAACTACAGAGTCCTGAGGGTTGGTGTGCTAATAGAATTAGAGCTTTGAAAGTCCTCTATTTTAATAATAGGAAAGAAAAATGGTAGCTGTCTGTTTAAGAGAAAAGACTGCCAGGCCCTTTTATTGTGGCCCTTTCCTTTGCCAGATCCTTCCTCCCTTCATTGGTTCAGGTGTAGAATTTATAGTTGTAGTAGTCTTGGAGAGGGAGGCTGTGCATTTCATCTTTGCCTCAACCATATTGTGCTTCTGAATATAGTTTGTCTTTAGTTACTAATTATTGCATGAATATCTATTTCAAGCAGTTTTAACATGTGATGGTAATATATAGATGTAATGTAGTGTTTATAGGGACTTTCTTTCTCCCACCACAAGAAAAGAAGAAGCATACATATATTAGGAAGGATTTCTCCTTAAAATCAGAAACTTACATATATTAAAACAAGTTAAAATACATTGATTTACAGCACATCAATCATATTTAATTGTTTAATCTTACATATGGCTGGATATATAAAATCTAAAAATGGCAAGACTATTGCTATCTATCATTATAAGGTACAATATTTTAAAAACAATGGTTTAATATTAGTTTTACATATATCCTTGAATAAAAGACAAGGAAATAAAATATGTAATGCAGTGCAATTTGAGTTTTATTGATAGTAACTTTTGCCAATATTCTTTAAATTCGGCAAGGAGACCTCTAGCACTTAATACATTGGATTGCATCATATTTTATAATTCAGAAGTTGTAAAGTCCATTAATTTAAACAGATAGAGAAAACTCCCCTCATTATCCAATACTTCTAAAGTTAATACCACTGACATCTTGCTGGTCAACTATTCAAAATCACATTGCTGGATTATAATTCTGGCATTTTCTAAGGATTTTTAACTAGGTAATGGCTAACATGATTCTATAATACCAATTGACTCAGGTTTGTTTTTTAGGTCTATCATTCATTTTGTCAAAGTTACCTGTCCACTGCCTCTCACTGTTCTCTGCTTATTTCCAGCAGTGATAAATACTTTGTGAGGGCCATCCATCATGTACAGTTTGTTAATATAGCATAACAGACAGATAACTCCAATATTAGTCCATGATGTAGGTTCTCACCTAATCTGTTTGAAATCTTTATTTCGACCAATAAGATCATAAAAGATATACACACATCACAATCACATGAAATGTATACAATACATCAAAACAGTAATTATAAAAATTGGTCTTTACGATATAATTCAGATTGTCCTCCATGTCAGCAAAAACCAGTTGCCAGCTACAATTTATTAAAACGGAATTAAAAATCCGTGTCCAGCTTGAGGAAGCGTGAACGTGCATGCCACATTGCCTTTAAATACTTCGCCATTGCAAACACTATCTGTGGAGAAGGATCAGTCTTCAGGATTCTGTAAGCAGATAAAAAAATTCTAAAACCCATGTTTTTCAGTAGGAGAATAAGCCAGTATTTCCTGATTTTTTGGTAAGGTTCGCAAAAAAATACCACATGAGAGTCATTTTCTTGGGGATGCGCGCATGCCGGGCAGCACTCAGTGGTCGGGGCAGAAGACCAAGAACTTGTAAATGACCTTAAAGGTAGAGTACCATATCGCCACTGCAGAAATAGCTTCCTGGTTAGCGCGGGAGTCATACCATCCAAAACACATTCAAAAGAATAGTAGTCTTTGTTTTGGATGAATACGTTCGTCAGAGAGCCCACCCGCGTCTCATTCACTGCAGCAGTAAGCTTTAGGTCGTAATAAGCTTTTGATAGTTTTTTCCGAGAGATCCTGGTACTTGCATTTGCCGGATCAGTCCAGAGTTCTGGTAAGCCAAGGGTCTCAAGCGACCTTTTTATGTAGGTTAGCCATGGGATACGAATTGTATTTTGTACATTTAGGAACTCCTGGAGCTCAGTCCTGTATTTGATGAGATCATTGATGCTCCAGAGTCGTCTCCAGAAGGTTAATGGCTTGAGTCCCAATTCGTCTGCGATTGGCCTGATATCCAAATCGAGTCTCAGAGGAAGCAGCGGCGTACTTGGGGGGAGAGCTACCATCTGCCTAATAAATTTGTTTTCTGTGCACATCAGTTTTTGAGCAGTGGTGTGACCCCACAGTTTGCCCCCGTATGTGACTGCCCCCGGGCCTGTGATTTATAAATTTGAATAACTGGACCCACTGGGCGGTATGTAGAGTTCTTCACCATCCTTGAGATACCACCCACTAACTGCACAAGTTTCATGTTAGCTTTAATCTTGTGTGTATCCCAGGTCGTTTTCTCGTTTAGAGTTACCCCCAGGTACTCAAACGTGGAGACCCTTTCTAAGCGGACTGAGCCAAGCATGGGGGTAGGGCGTGTTGAGGGGGTGGGGTTTAAGATCATATGTTTTGTTTTTGAGGCGTTGATCTCGAGTCTCCTTTCCGTACAGAATTCCAGAAAACCATCCAGTACCCTTTGGATTCCCATGGGGGATTCCGACAGCAGCAGGGTGCCATCCGCAAACATAATGGCAGGAACCCTGCTGCCATCCAATTTGGGGGCATCAATGTCACCAATCCTGGACAGGTGGGCAATTACCCCTTTCACAAAGAGGCAGAACAGGGTCGGTGCAAGCAGACAGCCCTGTCTCACCCCTCTGTCAACGGGGAATCTGTCTGTAAGGTCCCCGTTCCTGCCACACCTGACGCGTGCAAAGTTGTTCTGGTGCAATTTAATTAGGATGGATAAGATGTCTGCTGGGACACCCATATCTGCCAAGACACTCCATAATTTTGATCTTGGCACCAGGTCGAAGGCGGCTCGCAAGTCCACAAACACAGTGTACAAGCTGCCGCCCTCGATTAGTGCAGTCCTCCAATAAATGAGGTTTAGACGGAATATCTGGTCAGTTGTAGATATCCCCTTTCTAAAACCTGCCTGGTATGGGCTCAGAATATCGCATTCCTCCAGCCAGCTCTGGAGCCGATCTAATATAAACCTCCCAAAGAGCTTCTGGGACACGTCTATGAGGCTGATGGGCCTGTAATTGGCTGGGAGCAAAGGCGAGCCCTCCTTAAATATAGGAACAACCTCTGCTCCCAGCCAAGTGCATGGCACACCCATGCCCCTCAGAACTGCATTGAATAATACCAATAGGTAGGGGGCCCATACATCCGGCTCCTGTACAGGTCACCTGTAAGAACATCCAACCCCGGCGCTTTACCCAGTGGTAGGCCCGCAATCGCTGATCTCACCTCCTTTTCTGTGAAGAGGTCCCCCTCTAAATGGTTTGTAACAGATGGGGATGGATAACATTTGGCCCCTTTTTCCTCTGTATAGAGGCACTGAAAGTGTTCCTGCCATACGCCTGGTGTGATATTGGGTTCTATTGCAGGAGCTAGGTCTTCGGACCCCGTGTTGACGATACGCCAGAATTTCCGGGAGTCCCTAGCGGCTAAGGAACTAGAAAGTTCCTCCCATTTATTCTGGTCCCACTCCATCTTAGCACTATTGACCATTTTCTTGTATGCCCGTCTTCTAGTCTGTATCTCTAATCTGCTTTTTCCTTCTTTATTAGAAGAGAGGAGATCCCCCTTTGCCTTGCGACATGTGGGATTGAACCATGTCGAGCGGTGGTAGGCAGTACCTCCGCTATGAACCTTGGAAAAGAGATCTATCGCCAAGGTCCTCACAAGTTCCTCGTGTACCAGCCACAGTAGTTTGTGGGTTTCCTGGGAGCTTGGTTCCACACTGAGGAAACCGACTTTTTCTTGTATTGGAATAATTCTCGCGTAAAGGCTGGCTAGTTTTTCCCTACTAGTGGCCAATTTTTCCCACCTTACTCTCTTTCTATTGTTCTCGAGAAGGAGGCCTGGATTTGGATTTACTGCCACCATAGCATGGTCTCTACCCTCCTTGCCAGGGACGGCGTAGCCCAATTCCAGGGCATTATGGTCACTGTCTGTTCTGGCTTGCACCCTAAAATCAATAATATGCTGCCACAAGTGTAGTTGGACTAGAACATAATCTATTCTTGACTCCCTACCCGCTCTGTTAAAAGTATATTTGCTGGAATTGTCAGATTTAGTGTGACCGTTGCACGCCCTGAATCCATGTTTGAGGGTTAGGGCGGTAATCTGTAGAGCAAGTGGGGTCCATGCCCTAGGGGGAGGAGCTACCATTGGGGGAACTAACCATCTAGCATCCTTTTCTAGTGAGGACCCATCTAGGAGGCCAGCAAGGGGCTCAAAGTGTGAGTTGAAATCCCCTCCCACCATGATTGGGATCCCCGTAGGTAGTTCATTAAGGAAAACCGAAAGTTCCTCAATGGTAGTCGATTCCCGTGCTATGTTTACTGGTCTCGAGTAAACATTTATCAAGACCAGTCTACGGGAATTCGTCCAATCAAGCTGCACAGCTAATATATCTTGTGTAGTCAGCGGGAGTCGTGTGGCCTGCATCCCAAGTGAGTTGCCACCCATACTGCAAGGCTACCAGAAGGACGTCCCCTGACCCCCCATTTCACAGGGATGTAATATGTTGCAAAACCAAGGGGAGGGTACTCTTCCCTCGCCCAGGTTTCTTGGAAAAGACATATGTCTTTGGAGTCAGTGAAGGATATCCAGTCCAGTTGATCCCATTTATTTCCCAGGCCTGCCACATTCCATGAAATAATTTTCAGGAAGGGCGGCCTGTAGTTTGCGGATATTGATGGAAGGGGAACGTGGTTGTTTAAATTATCCGTGAGCGTTGTTGCTGTGGTCAAAAGTCCTCGTACTTCTCCTGGTTCCCTGTTACTATTGGGGTGCTTGATAGTGGTTTTATTTGCCTCCCTGCTATGATTCATTTCTTCATTCTGCCTGGTCTCTGTCATTACTTCATTTATAGAACTACAGGGTATGGTGGTTCCCTCAAGACCCTCTCTATGGCAATGATAGTACTCCTTGCCATGGGGCCTTATCTGTCAATCCACCATTTCTAGTTCGCTATATCTATTAAATGTGGAAAATATGTTGGGTGGTGGACTCTAGGACAGTATTCTCCTCTGTTTCTTCCACCCCAGCCACCTCCCCTACCATGATAAGTTTCCCAGCCCTCCTCCTCCAGGGTTGGTGTGAAGATCGCTTGTCGTTGGATTCTGGGGTAGTTGAAATTTGCTCTCCCACTGAGGTCCCACCCCCCCCCTCTCTGGGAAAATACCTCATCTCTCCACATCCCTTTCGTAGTTCGATGGGGGATAGAATAAGGAAAAGGGTAATGACTTGATGTTGCTCCCTTGGTAGTCCAGGTGCCATCCACAGATATAGGAAGCAGTCCTGGGATCTCTAAAATTACTCAGGACGCAATTTCCATGGATGGTTTTCTTTAAGCTGCCTACCCATGGAACCCTTCTGACCATCATGACCTCACTAGTTATACCTTGCGGTAAAGGTCTGTACATGGATAGCCAACTAACCACCTTATTCTTCAAGGAAGCTGTTGATTCCTTGAAGGCGGTTTTCAACTCAGGAACCCCCTGCTAAAATCACTGTATAGGGGCTCGCCTTCGGAGGTAAGTACACAGCTCTAAACTTCTTGGTGTCCCCGGGTGCCTCAACTGTTGGTGGTGTTGATTTGTGTGATTTGTGTGACTCGTTTGGAGCTTGGGTATTATCCTTAGTATGGTTGGGGTTAGTCTGGGGGGGGATGCAGTAGTTGTTGGTTTGTGGGTGGATTGGGATTGTCTGCCTTGGCCTTGGGTTGATTGGTCGTGCTTGGGGGGGGTTGGTTTGGCCTTTTGCACCAAAGGGTCTACCCTATTGTCCTTTTTTGAATTTGTTAGGGGATCCCTTTTATTCTTTGTCTCTGTGCCCCTTCTGCCGCCCCCAGTGTCTACTTTTAGACTGTCAGCTACCTGGACAGTTGATTTTTCTATAGATACTAGCCTAGCTTCCATCTTAATTAACCGTGCTTCTAGAGGGCTTAGTAGGGATCTCATGAGAGCACCTATGTCTGCTAACGTACTGTCCTCACTAGAGGTATCGAGGAGGTGCGTGTTGTTGTATTCTGTTGCCTCTACCAGCAATACCTCGGTAGATATTGTCTCAGTTGCGTCAGTGGCTCTATTTTTTGTACTAGTTGAGCCAGGTCTATTAACCTTGGGGATAGGATTTAACTTGATAGTTTTTGTCTTCCTTTTCCCTTTATTTTGGACTTCTGTTTTCCTTTTGGGAATAGCTCCTTCCCTTGCCCCCTGCAGTAGGTTATTAGCTATGCCTTTGTCAGTGATTACATCTGGAACGAGGGGTACAGTGGTAGGTGGGATGGAGTGTGGTTGAATCAGTGGCAAGTTTAACATGCTCATGTCAACATATTCGCTGAGGTCCTTTGCAATACTAAATGAGGTCGAGTTTAATGTGTCTGGGTTCACAGGAGAATTGACAGCACCCGATATCTCATTGTTAGGCTCGATGTTTTCAATGTTTGGTGTGTAATCGGCTCTGTTGGCAGGGGATTTGGCATGTGCCAGAGGGCCCATGGAAGATCTCCTTGCCCAATCTAGTTCTTGTGAAATACGCCTCTCTAGGACCGTGATTTTATCGATCAATTGTGAGCCGGCCTTAGCAAAATAATTTTCCAGCGTACCTTTAGTAGCACTCGCTGCTGCCAAGCTGCTTTTACTCTGTGTTTCTCTTGTGGTCATCTTGATTTGGAGTTTGGTCCAGTGTTTATTGGAAGATGTACCAGATATACAATGGAGTCAAAGCAAGAGGGGTGGCCCAGTGCCAGTCTCTACCGTCCTCTAACGGCCTCAAACGGCCCGCCCTTTGACCGGGCTTCGCCCCGCGCTCCGTCCCACGTCGCGGAGTGAGCTGGCTAGTTTTATACCTCCAAGGTAGGTGGGCGAAGCCGCTGCCGGAAGAGGCTGCAGGCTGCCTCGCAATCCCGCAGCGGTGCAGACCGGAACCGCGGCACGCTCGTGGAGCGGGAGCCACGCCTACCAAAGTCCGGTGATGAACCTCCAGCAAGGATGGCGATCAGGAATCCACCCAGTGAGGAAACAGCAGTGAGTGGCACCCGCAAAGCGGGTGCCCCGAAAAGTTATAGGGAGCCAGGCAGGAGGGCATAGCCGCTGCGGGAAGAGGCTGCAGGTGTGTCCTGTCCCTGCCTCGCAGTCCCCCAGCGGTGCAGACCGGAACCGCGGCACGCCCGTGGAGCGGGAGCCGTGCCTACCAAAGTCCGGTGATGAGCCTCCAGCAGTGATGGCGATCAGGAATCCGCCCAGTGAGGAAACAGCAGTGAGTGGCACCCGCGAAGCGGGTGCCGCGAAAAGTTATGGGGAGCCAGGCAGGAGGGCATAGCCACTGCGGGAAGAGGCTGCAGTTGTGTCCTGTCCCTGCCTCGCAGTCCCGCAGTGGTGCAGACCGGAACCGCGGCACGCCCGTGGAGCGGGAGCCGCGCCTACCAAAGTCCGGTGATGAGCCTCCAGCAGTGATGGCGATCAGGAATCCGCCCAGTGAGGAAACAGCAGTGAGTGACACCCGCGAAGCAGCGGGTGCCATGAAAAGTTATAGGGAGCCAGGCAGGAGGGCGTAGCCGCTGCGGGAAGAGGCTGCAGGTGTGTTCTGTCCCTGCCTCGCAGTCCCGCAGCGGTGCAGACCGGAACCGCAGCACGCCCGTGGAGCGGGAGCCACGCCTACCAAAGTCCGGTGATGAGCCTCCAGCAGTGATGGCGATCAGGAATCCGCCCAGTGAGGAAACAGCAGTGAGTGGCACCCGCGAAACGAGTGCCGCAAAAAGTTGTAGGGAGCCAGGCAGGAGGGCATAGCCGCTGCAGGTGTGTCCTGTCCCTGCCTCGCAGTTCTGCAGTGGTGCAGACCGGAACCGCGGCACACCCGTGGAGCGGGAGCCGTGCCTACCAAAGTCTGGTGATGAGCCTCCAGCAGTGATGGCGATCAGGAATCCGCCCAGTGAGGAAACAGCAGTGAGTGGCACCCGTGAAGCGGGTGCCGCGAAAAGTTGTAGGGAGCCAGGCAGGAGGGCATAGCCGCTGCGGGAAGAGGCTGCAGGTGTGTCCTGTCCCTGCCTCGCAGTCCTGCAGTGGTGCAGACCGGAACCACGGCACGCCCGTGGAGCGGGAGCCGCGCCTACCAAAGTCCGGTGATGAGCCTCCAGCAGTGATGGCGATCAGGAATCCGCCCAGTGAGGAAAAAGCAGTGAGTGGCACTCGCAAAGCGGGTGCCACGAAAAGTTATAGGGAGCCAGGCAGGAGGGCGTAGCCGCTGCGGGAAGAGGCTGCAGGTGTGTCCTGTCCCTGCCTCGCAGTCCCGCAGCGGTGGAGACCGGAACCACTGCACGCCCGTGGAGCGGGAGCCGCGCCTACCAAAGTCCGGTGATGAGCCTCCAGCAGTGATGGCGATCAGGAATCCGCCCAGTGAGGAAACAGCAGTGAGTGGCCACCTAATCATCTGATTCATGGCTCCTTTCAGTAGGTTTAAGACTTTCTCTAATGAGACATATACTATTTGTTCCAGAGGATGTTTTTTATACTTAGATATACAACTTCAGTTCTGTGCAATACGATTGTTAGAATGTTAGCCTTATAGGCATCAGAAGAGGAGACAGTGAGTATCCAACAAATTAGATCTTAATAGAACCCGTGCTGATATTACTGCTCTTACTTTTTGAAACTGAAAACTATGAGTCAAGTTTAAGGTGTTTCTAAACAGTAGACCTGGATATTTATAACTTTTCACTTCCTCTGGTCTTTCCTTTTGGGTGAACCATTTAAAATATTGTTTTTTTACAAAGATGATTATCTTATCAATATGGATGAGTCGGAAATTCTATTCACAATAATTTGCAAGGGCATCCATTTACCTCTGCAAACCTATTGCAGTATAATCCAGAATAATAAAATTCTCAGAATATAGAAAGCAGTAATATGTAATTGTCCCACTTTGAAGTGAAAATGAGTGAGTTGAATTAAATGTAGACAGAAGATCTACTGCACGAAGACGGAATAGTGTAGGTGACAAAACTCAACCATGGTGCAAGTCACTTTGCACTTAATTGTTTTAGAGAGTCAAACTGTCACAGCAAGATCAATCTGTATCAAAATAGATGAATGAATTTGTTGTATTACGGAGAGCAGGGCAATTAGTAAATTCCACAGATATAATTTTGTTCATAGGTGGCCTCTGCCCCCCCTTTCAAATGCACTTTAGAAGCCAGCAAAACATAAACATAGCTTCTGATTTTCTACTAGTGACTTCCAAATTATTGCCGATAAAGCAAAACAGTATTCCACTATCGAATGGCCTTCTATAAACACCCTACTCTGGAGGGATGAGGTTTTATTTTTAATACTCCATTTTTCTAAGTGTGTTAGGAAAATATGTGTGTAAATTTGTGAGCCAAAATCTATTAGGGTATTTCATCAATAGTTATTTGGTAAACTCCTATTGCACCATTTATATATCAGTTTTACTATTGCTCCTTCCAAGATTCATGCTTAATTTCCGTTATTGCTATCCATTGGAATAGAATGGTTAAGACTTTTGTCCATCTTTGCACTTTGTTTTCATTCACCAGGGTGCAAACTTTACCTGGGCCCTGCAGTTCAGGATAAGTTAAGTGACTAGATATTATTCATGATATTAGACACTGTTTAAGTACTCCGAATTTCCTGATCATAAATGAGTTGGAATTGAGGGATTTTTAAGGTTGGTGTACCAAACAGATTTTGGAGATAGTTTCCCATGTATCTTCTAATGTTACTTTTTTGAGGGAAATTGTAGATGCAGTGTAAACCATATTTTCTCATTTCCAGAGCTATTTTGATCTCCCGCTATCTAGTATCATGATAATTTACTGCTGTTTTATATTAAAATATGATGTAATTTTTACCTTATCAATGTTTATTATCTTCTGAATATTTTCACACTCTCCCACCATCAAGTCCAGACCTTTTTTTGTTTTTCACATTTTTTATTTTACAAAATTTTCTTTTTAATACTATGCACAATTTTTCCACAGGTGTGGGTCACTGTGAAAGCTCCTATTTTGAAGTGTTCATTTTAATACTATGCAGGCAGAATCTTCCATGCTTCGATTTACCTTTTGAGCAGGCCATATATTTTGGTTTGCTAATTTGGAGACATAAGCCAACCTCACATAATTTTGATCTACACCAACCCATTTGACTTTTATTATATTTCACTTCTATACAAATGTCCTATCGAAAATTACGATGTGTTTGAATCTGAATTCTCAACGTGTACTCAAAGTGTACTCAATCTCTTGAAGTACCCAATTTCTATTAGAAGCACTGTTTTAAAACTGCGCGCTCAGGTAGAGGAACACCTTCAGTGCCCAGTTCTTACTCCCCTCAATACATAATATCTTACGATCCATAAACTGCTAAAGCTACCAGAGTGATACAAAAAAGTAATTTATGGGACAGGCTTTGTTTCCATATCAGGGCAAACTTGTTTTAGTGGAAATGCTGTGCGGTGTGGCTGTTAAGTCAGATGCTCTCCTTTTATGTTAGCAGTCTAGCTATTTTCTGTTCCGTTTATGAATACTTATAAGTAGAGAGCCTTGCTTTAGAGACCTTATATAACTCTAATATGTCCTCCATGCTTTGCTGTACTTTCATCTGTTATTCTTGGAGCCACTTTTATGTTAACATTCTCAGCAATAACAATAATTAACTCTGTTTAACTTCCAGTCCCAATTCTTTAATTATTTCATAATTACTGTATGTATCATATATTTATGTATATAGCTATTGACCAAAAGCAAGATTCACCTTAGCCCTTTATTACCATGAACTATTATTGTTTGGTCACATTGCAAATATAACTCCAGCACTTCCAAATCTCCATGTTTTTTGTAAAAATCAGCCTCAATAAGCCATCTGTCTTCCAACAGCAATTTTACAACCATTCACAGGAAATGCTGTCTCCCACCAGCATGTTTCCTGTACCATTAAAGTCCAGTATTGTGTAACATTTCTAAAATCGTTTTCTCCATAGTTATTCTTTCAAATGCATGAATGTTCCCACTCATTAAGTGTATGTTAGGGACCGTCCCCCACATTATCCTACATAATTGAATATTGGTGATTCATCACATACATATTGGTTTGATATAATATCATAGTTATTGGAGTTTGGAAACGTGTAAGGTGACTCAAATCAATTATTTTTTAATTTATTGTATATTACAATATGCAGATTAAGGTAGTCAGAATAGTTTGTTTAATATTCTGGTGACTGCTCAATAAATCTAGGAAAGGAGTTTTTTCCTATAAAGGCTACGTGACTTGCTGGTAGTGCAGCATGAATTTCTAACAGGTGTATCACTACCAAATGTCTGAGACTTGACTGAATAGACTAAAAACCTTTGCTCTATTCAATGGATGTAGCTTCCTTGCTTTCTTTCCTTTTCAGGATTTAGCTATAAACACATTTTTTCTTTGCTAATTTCAGTTTGGCTAGTCACTTTTTTAACATCTATGCTTTAATTTAGTCTATTGCCCTTCTTTTTTGTCAAAGTTTGAAGTGAGATCATTGATTTTGTCCTCTATATTCTCCCACTTTTACATTCCTTTCAATTGGTGAGTTTCTTTTTCTTGCACTTTTACCACCCATCCTATTAATGTTCTCTTTGCCCTAAACATATTTGGCACATCCCTCCTTGCGATCATTAATAGAATCTCCGGATTTTGAGGCTTTGCTTCTACTGATCTGAAATGTTTTGTTTGTAGTGTTTGAAAAGGTTCTGTAGTTCCTTTGTCTATGTTCTCATTATGTAAAAAGAATTTGACTTGATGATCATTTTGTGTATCTATAATTATATAATCTCCTTCTAACCATAATAGGCCTGTGGCATTATATGCTGACTCAGAGGCTATCTATTGTCCCATTTCAATGTTTCCAACTCACGCATGATTTGCCATCCTTCCTGTAGCCTCACATGATTTTTTATTCTCTAGATAATACTTAAGGATTAAGGTTAATCCTCCTTTATTGTATCCTTGTGCTAAAGTTGGTCTCTGTCGTTAACTCATTGTATCAATGATGGTAGGCAACTACTTACGTTTTGTAATTCAGCGGTTATATGTTTAAGGTGACTTAACTAAATTGCTGATTTTTTTTCATAATCAATGCCTTCAAATTTAGCCTGCTGTTATGTCATATGTTGCTCTATATCTTTCACATATTCATGAGATGATCTAACAATGGCATTCTTCTGACAATATTCCTCCAATTCATACAAAGTTGTCCTGATAAGTTATTTAGCATATCTATGCCATTCATTGTTCTGTTGCACTTAAGTAAGGAGATGAAGATAGTCGAAGTCCTCTTTGACTATGTGATATACTGAAGAATTTCTTTGAACAATCTTTTTCTTCCACTAGGCCTAAACCTTAATTTTCCATTGATTCACTATTTATTCTTAGTGTTTGACCTTTTGTGCTTGTTGAAGGTTGTCACTAGCCACACTGAGATATGCCAACTCCACTACAACATACTCCAAACTCCACTGTACCTGTAAAACTTCGGGGCAGATTTACAAGCCCCTTGCTCCTCATTTACACCGCTGTTGTGTCACTTTTGTGACGCGGCGGCGCAAATCCTTCACCATGGTTACAAAGTGACGCATCTGGGAGATGCAATACAAAAAGGGATGATGGACAGAGCGTTTGAGCAAATCAAACACTCACCCCCAGTCAAATGATCTGAGTTTAATCCATCACCATTCTTTAGCTCACTCTGCCACACCAGTTCAGACATGGCCATATGCAAATCAGTCTGACCCTGTGCCTCATGGGAACAGTCCAGCCCGAACTGCCAAGCCATGTCTTCCCTGGACCGGAAACAAGCATCCTGGGACCGGTTTCGGATTCATAATCCTCATCAGCCAGGCTACCTTGAATCCAGTGGCAAAGTGAGCAAGGGACTCACGTCTGAGCATACCCTGCCAACTTAGGGCGAACAAAGTGATACAAAAGGGAATGATGGACGGAGCATTTGAGCAAATCAAACACTCACCCCCAGTCAGCTGATCTGGGTTTAATCCATCACCATTCTTTAGCTCACTCTGCCACCCCAGTTCAGACATGGCCATATGCAAATCAGTCTCACCCTGTGCCTCATGGGAACAGTGTAGCCCGAACTGCCAAGCCACATCTTCCCTGGACCGGAAACAATCATCCTGGGACCGGTTTCGGATTGATAATCCTCATCAGCCAGGCTATCTTGAATCCAGTGGCACACAGATCTGTTGACTGGGTGTGAGTATTTGATTGGTTCAGATGCTCCATCCATCACCACCCACTTTTGTACTGCATCTGGGAGATGCGTCACGTTGTAAACCCTTGCGCCACATGTAGGTGTTCCTGTGCAGGGGTAGGCGTTCCGGCCCAGGAACGCCTCCTAAAAGTGGCTGAGGGAAATCTACATGATTTCACTCAGTCACTTTTAGGCCCATGCTGCGTCAAAATCCTGTGCCTGCCTGAAGCAGGCGTAAGGATTGACGCAGCATTAACTAGATAGGGCCCCCAGAGCATTGCTGGAGCTGCGTCGCGCTTGCGACGCAACTCCAGCAATGCACCACTTTTACGGCACAGATGCGTCATGCATCTGTGCCATTTTTGCCCCATGGTGCTCCGCATTGTAAATGTGGCGCATCCATGATGGGGGAGCTGTGGCGCACAATAATTGGCGCATCCCTGCTGATTTGCAGGGATGCGCCAGTTATTGTAAATATGCCCCTTCATCTTTTCCTTACTCCTTAATTCTTGATCACCTTTTTTAACCGCATTGCCAATCTCTCTTTTCCCTCATCCCGCCAGCAAAGCCAGGAACATCTTAAGGATTTTGGGGGCCCTGGGCAAAACATATTTGGGGCCCCTGTTCAGAACATTATGAATTTATTAACCAATTTCAGATTTTTTATGCCCTCTTTGGCCCGTCACTTACACTGCTCAGGCTGACTGGTCCAATTGAGGGAAAGGGATATTTTTTTTATTATTTCAACACAGCAGTAGCTCCCCAACACTACTGTAAATATTCTCTATGTCCCACTGCCATTTGTCATATGTGAGATCCTATTTTAATCTAAAAGAATTGAAAAGCATGAACACAACTTTTCTATACAGAATGCCTACACTAGGCTCCCAATCATTACCCAAATTAAAAATAAATTACAGGAAAATGGTATTTAAAACAAGCTTTGTTTAAAACTCATTCAAGGTCATGAGGGCAGGACTGTGTGGAGAAAAGGGCCTGATCCATCAGATGCGCCTTGAAAGGCTGGGGCCCTGGGCCAGAGCCCACTTTGCCCGTGCCTTTAAATGTCTCTGAGCAAAGCCCTACATTAAAACCAGGTACTGTTCAACAGCACCCTGACTACTTGATTTGCAGTTAAATTCATCTAAGACTCATTGTCATTGTCACCGTTGCTGGCATCTCTTGGTTCCCTTTGGGCAGCCATTGGGGTCCTTTTGAGCAAGAGCTGCAACTGTAAGGGCCGTCTCTCAAGGCTACAGGGGATGGTTGCTTAAAACGACCAACCCCCGCTGATACTCTCCTACTGGTTGCCAGATGAGATTAAGTGCTCCTCAACATGAACTAATGTCAATTTTGGTCAGGTTTGGCACAGTACAGCTACTGTAACATAATGCAGCATCCGCTTGGCATGTGGTTCTATTGGTGAGCTGGGGAGGGGTGCAGGCGTGAGCACACTCAGGAGCCTATTTACAAACCCCTATCGCCACCACAACGTCACTTTCAGTGAGGTTGTGATGACGATAGAGTCTTCACCTTATTTAAAAGGCTGCGTTAAGCCTGCGTTGGCTTGTAAATAAGGCACCCTTTCACGCTGTATTTAGCATGAAAGGGGGGCAATGGGTGTGGCTGTGGGCGTTCCACCGCAACACCCATTGATGTTGACACTGACTCCTATTCACAAGGCCAGCAAAATTAGGAGGCAGCACCAACAATAAAGCCATGGAAAACCCGGTCTTAAACAGGCGAAGCTAGGAGAAATGCTTTATTTCTCCTAGTTTTTGCTGATTCCATGTGTGCTGCCTTGTGCAGCACACATAGAAACAGCAAATTGCCTATTATTGTTTATGTGCAGGGAGGTCCCCCTTCCTGCTCATAAACAATCATTTAAACAAAAAAAAATAGTTTTGCAACTTCTGTGTATGCTGCATTAAGCAAGACACATAGAAGTTACAAAGCAGCATTTAAAGGGTGTTTATGTGCAGGAAGGGGTACCTTCCTGCACATAAACAATCTTCCCCTCAACACAGGCACCCTTGCACAATGGTGCAAGGGTGCCTGTGCTCGCGCTAGGCAGCTAAAATTAGCGCCAGCGCAGGGGGAAACACTGGGCTCCACCATATTCTAGCCAATATGGTGCTGCCCTGCATTACTAAAGTGATGAAGCATGCGTTAGCCTTCTTGGCTTAACGGCACGCTTTGCCCCTCAGCTGCTTCCCCAAGTAGATATCAACTCCATGAGTCAGAGCTGTATCCTACATAGGTCTACTGATTCACCGCAACAGAATCTTATAGTGCTGTGTTTCACAAAGGTAACTCTTTAACTACCCTTTGAAATATTGGACTTAACTCATTGCTCGCCACCACTACTGAATAGATGCCTGGCTCCACAAGCAGCGCAGTTAAAAATAACATAGGATACAGTGCTCCTGCACTGACTTTTATATGCTTATAAATCTGAAATAATCAATATCATAAAACAGACGTATTCGGAAGATATTTTATTAAATGATAAATATTAATTCACTGCTACAATCTTCATTTTATAAATATCAAACAAGATTCAAAGACAAAAAAATATCCACTTAAAAATATCTTCAGTAAGACACATCAATTTAAATTCTTATTTATCTCCGGCTCCCTATTTATTCCATAAAACCTAAAAATCATTCTCATACATCAAGGCAGAGTTACACCTATATAAAAGTAAGTGGAGGAGTACTGTTTCTTATGGTTTTTAATTGTCTTTTTCATCTGGTGTTGTCTTCTCCAAATATTTGTCTACAGGGTCCCTGTTCTGTTTAGCTGTAAGTCCTCAAGTAGTGAAGCCACTGGCATGTACTAAGCATGGGCGAATTTTGCGAATTCACAATCCACGAATTTGCGGATTTTTGAATTCGCAATCCGCAAAATTCACGAATTTGCTCGTTTTTGCAGATTTTTTTATTTTTACGAGTTTGCGGGTGTTCGCGAGGCCCTTTGCATGTTCGCGGGTGTTCGCGAGGCGCTTTGCGTTTTTGCGGGGTTTTTTTTTGCCGGTTAATCACTGCCACCCTCTCGTTTTTTATGCCCATCTGCCCTCTGTACCACTCGTTTCTGTGCCCTTCTGCCCTCTGCCCCACTTATTTTTTGTCCCCTTCTGCCGTCTGTCCCACTTTTGTGCCCTTCTGCCCTCAGCCCCACTTAGAATGGCGCTCTTCTAAAATAGCTGCAAATAGCTTCAACAGGAAGCAATAATAGATAAAGTAAAGCAGGTGCTGGAGTTGAAGGTCAAATTAAGTTACACAATCGTTAATCACCCCAAATTTAGGGTGATTAATGATTGTGTAACTGAATTTGAGCAGCACCTGCTTTACTTTATCTATTAGAGCTTCCTGTTGAAGCTGACTTTTGTAAATATAGAATGGCTCTGGCAGCTTGCCGGCGCCAATCTAAAAGAGTTACAAAAGTCAGCTTGAACCTTTGACCCAATCCGTTCCGCTCGCGGATTTTGCGGGAAATTCGCGAGTCTCGCGAATTGCGAATTTACCGAAAATCTGCAAAATCCGCGAGCGGAACGGATTTTCCGGCCATGCTTAGCATGTACTCACTTTTTACAGCACATTTAGTAGGCTGGAGAGCAGGAATGGAGTGAAGCATGAAGATACCATTCTCCCTGCTGGACCAGTAGAGCCAACTTTGCCTCCAGAATTCTTCCTACAAGTATATAAAGCCTCTGCCCAGAAATGAGCCATGCTGCTGGCTCCTCTTTTTGAAACAGCAATACTGGGTGGATCTATCCCGGTTTCCTGGCGAGGATCGCTACTCGTCCCCATCCATAAAAAGGGCTCACGCTTCAGCCCTTATAATTACCTGTTGATAGT
This sequence comes from Lissotriton vulgaris, assembly GCF_964263255.1. Classification (NCBI taxonomy): domain Eukaryota; kingdom Metazoa; phylum Chordata; class Amphibia; order Caudata; family Salamandridae; genus Lissotriton; species Lissotriton vulgaris. The sequence continues at coordinate 1,321,090,961 of NC_141691.1, forward strand.
TCTTCTCGACGTAGACGGGAAGGCGTATGCAAGTGTCCGTCTATCAGAACTAACAACCTGGGTGGAAAATTGCAACCTAATTCCCTTACCACAAACCGGCTTCCAAAAGGGCTGTCATATTGAAGACAACTTGATTTGCTTAGCTCATATGATTAAGACCACACTAGCCACGAAAGGTAAATCAATATACTTGGGCTTTATTGACTTTTGGAAGGCCTTTGATAGTGTGATTCTCCCCAAACTTTGGGAAAAATTGGTAAAATGGGGCATTCCTCAACCCCTACTGAAAGCTCTCATAGGTCTACACACAGCTACTTGGGTGAAAATAAGAGTCACCACGAAATGGTCATCAACCAATAAAATCTTTACTAACAGAGGCCTAAAACAAGGGTGTATCCTTGCACCCCTACCCTTCAACGTAGATCTTGCTGACCTCCCTGAATGGCTAGCCCGATGCTGAGCTTTCGCTCCGAGAGTAGAATTACCAAAAATCCAAACTTTGCAATACGCCGACAACACCATCTTACTCGATCAAAGCAAGGTGGGCCTTCAACGACTATTCAATTCCCTCGTGCTGTATTGCAATACCAAGACATTGGAGATCAACATCACCAAAACCAATGTGATGACAGTTTCCCCCTCGAAAATAAAGAAGAGCACTTGGTTCATCGACGGAAGGCACTGAATTAGTCACTGCATACAAATATCCGGGTGTCTGGATAGACCATAAAGGGAGACCGAATGCGCACATAACCGCAATGCAGGGTGTCGCCCGCAGCTTGAAGGGGGCTTTCATCAGAACAAAGAAAGCTCTACACTCCCCAGATTTTGCGCCGTTAATAAAACTCTTGCAGACAATAGCTTTCGGTGCCTTAACCTATAAAGACAAGATGTCTATCTGGCTAGATAGAGCTCAGTCAGCATGCTTCCGCAGAGTGTTCCAATTACCAAACTCGACCTCACACGCTCAAATTCGAATGGAATTCTCTCGGTCTTCCCAACAATGGGTCATGAGTGCAAGATTTATTGCCTATAGTCTAAAAACAAAACAAGCTCGCCCTCATACTCTAAAGAGCAGTATATGGTCATTGCTTAGCAATCCCAATACCTCATGGAATAAATATTTGACATATTGTTTGGAATCAGTAAAGGCGCAGGATTTATGGTCAGCCTCGCTACCCATAGAGACGATATCCAAACTTTTGACTAAACAAGCAAAAATCCTGTCCCACGAACACAACGCACAATCAGTGCTAAAGCTCTTTCACAGCAGTTGGGCTTCTAAACTTTATCCTCCCAAAATATTACCGCCCTACCTTTTAAGGCCTATGAAACCATATGTAAAGCACCAATTAATGAGATTTCGTTTTGGCTTAATTCCACTGATGGCGTATAAGTTCGGACAAGGATACAAGAAAGCAGCTCCCACTCAATGCCGCTTCTGCAAACAAGAGGAAGAAAACCTAATTCACATCCTATGTATTTGCAGATGCTTACTTGCTCTTCGAACCTTTTGGCTTTGTCCGATCTGGCTTTCTTTTAACATCAGGACATGCCAAGAAGCACTAGTATTATGCATAAAGGGCGACTCATCTCAGATGGCCACTCGCTTTGTAAAATTCATGTTTGAAATTAACCTTTCATTACCCTAGGTGACCAAGAATGAACTCTAACCTCCAAAATTAATTGCCCCCTTCTCTATGTGCTCACTGTTTTTATTCAAATTTGATTTATGTTCGCCTGTGCGAATTACAACAATTTTAATTACGATTAATTAATTTTGCAAATAAAATTACTTACTTACTTACTTACTTCAAACACGACTAATCTTAGTTGGGTCTCTTTGGAGATCTCTGTCTTTTTTACAGTGGGTGTTGGCTCTGATTGATGTAAAAACACACACTTCTAAAGAGCAAAACACCCATTTCTTACTAAAAAAATTAGCTGATAAGGCTAGGGGAGAGCTGAAATCTTCAGCAGGAGCAGAGATACAACAAGCTTCTTGTGTCTGAGCTTAGATAAGTCCACTTGTATAGGCAATGACGAGGCAGTGGCTGCTTTTTTTTTTTAGGGGCTGCTTTTAATACTTCGTTGGGTTCTTCTTCCATTCTCCGGACGTCATGAATGTCTGTATGTCAAGAGAATGGAAGGAACTTTGTAGTGCCAGAGTTCTGGGACAGTTGGGAAAAGAGTTTGCCTAAAGACTTATCATTTTTTCTTTCTTGTTGACAACCAATAAATACAACTTGAATTTGTCATACCTGTGTCTGTACTTTCCTACACTGGCGACGGGCTAAATTATTCCCAATTGTTACAACATTAGATCTCTTCTCAAGAAGAACGTCTGTTTTTCTTGGAATGATGTATGCACTAAGGAATTTAATTTAATCAAACATGATGTAGCCCATGCTATTCCTCTAAAAGCTTTTGATCCTTGTGACAAAAACATACTTATGACTGATGCCAGCCAAAAAGGTTTAGGTGCTGTCCTTTTGCAAAAAAGAGATGGCAAAGATGAAGTTATTGCATTTGCCTTGAGGAGTTTGCATGGAGCTGAACCTTCTTACTCCATAATTGAGCATGAAGCTCTTGCATGTAGGTGGGGCATCACTAATTTCAACCATTACCTGTATGGTTCAAACTTTGTGGTATGTGTCAACCATAAACCACTTATCGACCTGTTCGCTACTAAAGGGGGAAGGAAAGCTACCCCTAGAATTGCGAGATGGCAATTCAGACTTATGGAACACAACTTTAGTATTGAGTATGTACCGGGAAAAATAAATCACCTCGCTGATTGTTTAACTAGGTTACCTTCTGACAACAAGTTTGTTGAACCATAGGATGCTTATGATGATTTCAAATTGGTGTGTTGTGTTATTGATCAATCTGAGGATGTCATTTCAGAGAGAGAGTGGAGAGATGTTTCTGACTGTGATCAGGAATTTAAGAAAAGGTTCAAAATATTATGTCAAGGATGGTCTCACAACATTGATGAACATAATTGTGCCTACAAGTACAAGCATGTTTTGGATGAGTTATCCACGGTGAACGGTCTGTTGTATAAATCATCACTATTAGTTGTACCTGAAGCCATGAGGAACAAGGTTCTTACGTCAGCTCTTGAAGGTCACATAGATAAGTATGCCAAGAAAAGAAGGGTACGAGAACATTTTTGGTGGCAGGCCTTAGACAGACAGGTGGAGCATTTTGTTAGGGATTGCATGGAAAGTGCCATCAGTGATAAATTGCAAGTAACCTGTCCTTCTCCTGTTGAGGCCATGGAAGTTCCTGATAAACCCTGGTTTAAGATTGTTATTGACATTTTTGGCCCTTTGTATTTGTCTTTCAACTTACCTGAATATGGCATGGGTCTCATGGATTTTCACAGTTGTTGGCCAGAAATCAAATGGGTAAATAACAACTGCTGATTTCACCTCTGTCATTAAATTTCTCAAATCACTTTTTGCTAGGACTGTGTTCCCGAGGAACTCCACACTGATAATGGCCCCTGATTTGTTTTAATTCATTTTGAAAATGTTCTACGTTCTGTTGGTATCAAACATGTTAAAACCTATCTTTATCATCCAAGAAGCAATGGCCTGGTGGATTGTTTTAACAGGATCATTAAAACTATTCCGCAGTTAGCAAAAGCTAGGGGTTTGAATTGTAAGCCAGAAATTGAAAAACATCTATGGGTCGTTTGCACCATTACCGATTCTGATACTAGCCCGCTAAACTTTTGAGAAGATGGATGGGTGATAAAGAGTTTGTTTTGCCCAAGGATAAGATTGATGATGTTGGCAGAAAACGTGTTGAGGCACAAAATAGATATGATCAGACACAGTCCAGACCTGGTCCCAAGCAATTGAATGTTTGTGTGGGGGACATGGTGAGGGTGAAGTATTCTAGGATTTTCCCCAAAGGGGAATCCACATTTTCTATTCTCAAGAAGGTGGTAAAGGTTAACAAAGGTTCTGTCAATTTCAAAAGTACTTTATTCGGTTTTTGTTTTGTACAAAACCATAAAAGTTCATAAAACAGAATATATTTCAAGCTTTCAGTTAAAATACATATTACAATATACATCATTTAAAACAAGTTTTTCATAACGTTAAAAAATCCAGCTATTGCACGTTGGGAAAAATATAATTCGGGGATTACTTATACAGTTCTATGTGTCCAGACATTTTCTATACTTCATTGAGCTTTTTAAGAAGCCGATCACATGGGGTATACAATCAGGTTTTAACAGTTGTAAATACAATAGGGCCGGGCGAGCTTGTACAAATTACAATCTTTTTAAAATAGGTTTTAGATAAAAAGCCCTGGGGAATTCATAATATTTACAAAAGAACATAAAATGCAGCAAGTCCTGTGGAGACAAGTTGTCGCAGCCACAGGATAATAGCACTGTCCCTGTATGACACCCCCTTGGGATGGCTAATAAAAGGTGAAACAAATTAAACCTAAACCTAGTTAATAAAAAACGCTCAAACGCAGGTAGTGGCCAGAGTAGATATGGTTCCTCACCTGGCGTGCTTTTGAGCATCATATGATGACGCACATTGGGCTTCAACAGATCCTTCGCCTGCCTTTCCATTATTTTCCATGCAATGAAGGACTGTTTGATATGTGCCACGTCTTTTTTAGTGATTCCTTTCGGTTTTAAAAACAAATCCAAGCGTCCCTCCTTCCCAAAGCTGGTTTTAAGATATTTCATCCAGGGAATTTTGGTCAGGCAATCTAGGCTCAATATCTCTTTTAGAAGACTATGGGTTAAACCAAGCTGTTTATTGAGCCAACATTGTAGCCAAAAGGTAAGGGGTCGCAAGGACAGGGAATCACTAATAAAAGGCATACCGGTCTCTTCATGCACAGACATATTCGGTGTCCCCTGTGGGACACCACAGAAGCTGTTTTAGGAATCTGTTTTCTACCACCTGGAGACCCTCTAGGTTGCAGTATCCCCATAGTTCACTTCCATAGCTAGCTATCGAAATGCTCTTTGCACGATAAACCTTCAACATGGCGGCCACTGGTCTATTGCCCATTCTCACAGCAAAATCAAAAAGTGCTGCATTGGCCCTGGTAACTTCTCCCCTTTTCTTATTCAAAACTGAGGCCCAGTTCAACTGATGATCCAAGAAGACGCGTAGGTAGGAGAAGGAGGTACATGTAGGCACCCTGGTGCCATTTACCCTAAAGGGGTACTGTTTGTTTGCTCCTTTCCCCACCTGCCTCACGTATGATTTTGTGTTATTTATGGATAGGTCACGACTAGCCATAAATCCGTGAAAGGCATCGAGTATTGTTTGTAACCCTTTCGGGATGCGGGCTAGAAGGACAGCGTCGTCCGCATACAGTGAGACTGGCAATCCCCGACAACCCACGTATGAGTAATCCGCCCCTGTATCAACCAATGTTTCCCCAAGGTCATTTATATAAAGATTAAAAAGAAAGGGGGACAGGATGCACCCTTGCCTGACTCCTTGACTGGTTCTAAAATTTCTTGTTACCTTGAGATCCATGGTGTATCTAACATTTGCCTTTGTGTCTCTATGTAGATCTTTTAGGAAGTTCACCAGATGTTGCTCCACCCCTATGGCCTCCATAGACTGCCACAACTTTCCCCGGTTCACACAGTCAAAGGCCAAGGAAAGGTCCATGAAGGCCATGTAGATAGTCCCAGGACGTGAGAGGGTGTACTTGCCCAAGATCAGATAGAGGTTTAGGCACTGGGCCAAGGTTGAATGCCCTTTGCGGAACCCGTACTGAATGTCAGAAATTATCTCTTTCTCCTCCGCCCAGGTAGTCAGCCTTTTTAATATAACGCCTCCTAGAACTTTTACAATAGAGTCAATTAGGGAGATTGGCCTATAATTTAAGGTACTATTTCGATCTCCCTACTTGAATATGGGTACTACTGTTGATAATCCCCAGGAGGTAGGACAGCCCTTTTCCGCTGCAGCGTTACCCACTGCTGTCAGAATTGGGGCCCAGAATAAAGGACTAGATTTAAATAAGTCAGGGGGGATGCCGTCTGGACCTGGGGCCTTTTTATTTGAGAGGTTATTGATTCCCTCCGTCATTTACACAACTGAGAACACCACAGAGGCCAACCCCAGCACCTCTTTTGGTTGGGCTGGACATATAACCATATCCTTAAAGATTGTGGTAAAATGGGACACCCAATCGTCCTCAGTGATGTTTGAACCCACTTCTTCAACCCCTGACGTTAACAACGGTGAGCGGTTAATTGTGGACCAGAATCTTGAGCTGCTTGCTAGGGTCTAAGGGTCTAAAAGCTCCTGCCAGAGCGCAATTTTCAACTCCTTTTTCCTATTAGCCAGCGCGCTTTTATAAGTTGATCGAAGTGTATGGATCATGGATCTATCCCTGGGATTTGTTTTAAGGGCCTTCTTCAAAACTCTGGCTGCTTTAGAGCAGTTGTGGCAGAACCATTTAGGATCTCCAGAGAGGGTTTTTCCCCCCCGGGGCATGTAACATCTTTCCTACATGAAGGGCAATACTGTTGAATGCTTCAAGGACTCCTTCGCCCAAAGGATCAGTGCTAAGGTAGGTTAAAAATTCAACAGCACAATCCTTTTTAAGTCTATCTAGGAAGACGGGTGGTATGACCTGGTTCCATTTAATGCGTCGCCCTCCATTTATAGGTTGCAGCAAATTTCCTCCTATGGCTTTATCCTTTTTTTTCCGAAAGTTCCCTCCTAGCAACACACAGACTTGATTGTGATCGCTGTGTGCGCTCGGTATTATACAGAAGGCCAAGATTAAATTCATAATGGTTCCAGAAACTAGAGGTTCTGTCATTTGGATGATGGTAGGTGGTGGAACAAGAGGAAGATTGTCGTGTATAAAACAAGTTTGGGTGTTCAACCAAACAAAAATCTTCATGCTTATGTTAATAATGACGCCAATACCACTTTCTGTTTCCCGTCTTCCAGGATCATCAGTTGCCTTCCAAGTTTCGTGATTATATTTTACAATGACTTTTATGATTTTTCAGCTATGTTAAATTTTGTCTTTACTCTTTGCACATATTTGTTTTTTATTTCCAAGTTGAATTCTTTCCATTGTTAAGGGGAAAGATGTGTTGGGTTCTTCTTCCATGCTCTGGATATCAGGAATGTCTGTGCATCAAGAGAATGGATGGAACTTTGTGGAACCGGAGTTCTGGGGACAGTTGGGAAAGGAGTTTGCCTGAAGACGGATCGTTTCTTCTGGCTTGTTGACAAGTAATAAATACAACTTGAATTTGTCATACCTACCTTCTGTAGTTCCCTACATACTTCAATCCTTTTTTAGTACAATGTTTGCCTGTTTCCCCAAATCTGTGCTATTCCTTGTACATTCTTCTTTCTTTTCTCTCGATATATGGAGGGAAAGTGCAGGTGTGGGTCACTCTAAAAGTAGCGGGTCCCTAAAGCTATTGAAGAGCTCCTTCTACTTACCTCTCCTTCGGCTGCCATAGTGCCACTAGCATATAAGATTGTCTTGTAGAAAACAGTGCTGTGCCACTATACTGTATTCTAGCTAGCAGTCATTAGGTGATGAAACTTTATCTAATATTCTTCTAAACTATCTGCATGATAAATTTCATTCTCTGCTTATTTCTGTTGTTCTGCTATATTTGCCCAACTTGCTACATTGTAGAGAGGTGCTACGTTTTGTATCCCTCAAATTTCAAGGAATGTGTAGCAAATACTACATAGAGATCAATATGCATGTTTTCTTTTACATAAACCTTCTTTGTAAAGGCATACAACAGATGCCATTAATCATTGTTACTACTGTACATCAAGAGTAAACTAATTGGATAAGTAGTATTCTAGTAAACCCTACTTTGATAATCTCCCATGCACAATGACATAGTATGGATAAATGTGCTTTATATATGAGTTGTGGTAGTGATATGTAGCATAAATAGGCCAATGATTGGCAAGCTACTTCCTGTTGGAATCATTTAAAATTTGAAATAAAATTAGGGTAGTTGATTATCTAGTCCTGGAAAGGGAACACACCATTGCCTTCAAGGCAACGTGTTTTCTTAGGAAGAAGAGATTCAGAAAAATGGAACCGTGTTGCATGAGTCCGACACCAGTGGCACCCTCCTTTCAAGACCTCAGGATAGATTTTCTCTCTCATGGGATAAAATAGAGGCTTCCATTCATGCATTGGGATTACCACACATTTGTGCAGGGAAGCAAGTCTCTCAGTGGATCAACTGTTGGTAGACTATCAGGGTGATGGAAGACTCTCAACTAAGCAGCCATGCCTAGAGCCATGTGTATGTCTCTTTCAGTTTTTGTTTTAAAAGGTTGCCAGCTCTCATGCTCATCCTCTTGGGTTGATGTGCTTCCTTTCACCAGTTTCATATGGCCAAAAGATGACACAGGCAATGACCAGTTTTATTACAAAATCATCCTGTAGCATACCAAATCTTGCCGAAACCACGTTCACTATAAAACAAACAACCTTATACATTAATATTTGCATCTTATGTTGTTGAATTGTGCATGCAGTAAACATTTTACAGTTAGTGGTGGCTGATAATTGAACAAGAATGGGAGGGTGCAGACCAAACAAGCACACATATATACTCAGGTATCTACTTAGACACTAACTCACCACAATGCATTCACAAGCACGCACACATACACTCCTCACTCACTCATTCAGAGCGTACATGCACAAAGACATACATTCATATAAACGCACATTCCTTCATACACCAAATCTTAAGAAAACAACTTACAGGCTGCAACGGTGATCTAGAGTGGTGGTAGGGAACCCCCTAGGGATCCTGGAGTGTTGGGACAACTGTATCCTCTCATTGGCTGGCCCTAGGTCCTAAGAAAAAACATACCTGTCCGCCGGCTGGGTCCCCTCATTTCCCAGCACCAGTCCTGCTCAGCACCTTCTCCTACTCTCCTGCCTCTGACCAGAACAGGAAGAAGGCACCCTACCATTGTGTTGTTACTATAAACCTATATAGGATCTGTGCATTTAGAAGATCAGATAGAGGTTTAGGCATTGGGCCAAGGTTGGTGTCCGGAGTGATTCTAGACACCCCAATCAGGTATGTAAGCTTGTATACCAGCTAGCTAACAGGGCCACTAGAAACCCCTCTTAACAAGAAGAGAATAGTTCTTGGCAACTATCGAACAGGACAACCCTGTTCCATCAGGGATCGTGGAAACAGTGAGACACTGTTTGCTCAGTCACTCATGCCCACTTTGTCTCAGAGAGATACACAGAATAAACTGTGGGAGTTTTTCAATAAGCATTTGATGAACCAGTGTCATTCTAGTGTAAAATAGGTGTGCTGAAACAACCATTAGACAGTAACAGATATAAATGATTATAAGCACTAACAAAGTAAAAGGATGGTAGATTTCTACCATTGTGCTAAAACAATGAATACAGGCAAGTATATAAAATACATGACAATAAAATGCTTACTCCTACAATGCGACTCTAACTAGTTGTACCTAATGTACCTAGCATGTATGTGAGTGTAAAAGCCAAGAATCCCTCTAGGATAAAGTCAACCTTATTATCTACAGTGAGAGAATGTGGGACCCTGTCTTGGTCTCAAGATGAACACCCCGTAAGGGATGTCAGACCACTGCGAGCTGGAGTGTATGAGTGCTGGAACCTCAGCATCTCACATCAGTGTGATGGCATGGAAGACCTATTCTCCTCTGACTACCTCAGCAAGATATGGTGTATATACACCCAAAGTGGTACCCCCGGGAGATAAACCTTGCTGTGTCATGTCGGACTATGATGACGGAAGGAATGACAATAATACATAGTTATTATGCAGGAGATAGTAGGAATGCTGTCCTGTTGTGATTCCAAGAATCCTCAAGTATAATGCATGAGGCTTAAGCAGTGTAATGTAAGGGAAATATAGGAGAAAGGTGCATTCATTACCTGAGCCAATATTGGGGTACCTAAATGGAACATAGCACTCCCTGGCCTCCCCTAAGCCAATTACTAAGCTGCAATGGCAGCATTATGATTGGTGGGGATGATGCCGAGCAAGGGGCTTACAGGGAGGCCATTTTCTCAATGTAGGCTGCATTCCATTCTTTATGGAGAAAGGCCAGACTGTGCATGACTGGTTTGGGCATTCCCAGAGGGCCGACCGAACAGTCTTGGCGTCCTCAGAAATGAACACACCCCCTCCCTGCTCGCAGAGCAGCCCTCCACACCTGCCTGCCTGCAACCAAACACTTTTGTTCTGCTTTCTCACAGTGTGAGAAGCAGAAACACAAATTGGTAATTATTACCATTTTATGTTTCTGCTTCTTGCACTGTGAGAAAGCAGTGAGGCAATGCTCTTCCGCCCTAGTGGAAGAGCCACCCCTGCAGTGGAGATGCATTGGTTCTGCTTGGGGTTGCACTGTACAGCAGAGGGCATGCATACGTTCGGCGCGATCCACAGAAGCTGATAGAGCACCTTAAACCCACTACCATGGGTTCAGCACTGGGTTGGCACCACTTGGAAAGGATGATTCACAGATAGCAGAGTCCAGGTGCAGATGCAAGGCAGTTGGAAGCCTGTTATGTACTTGATGCTTAAGATCCGTAGGCCACTAAACTTCGTAGTCACTCTGGGTTCTGGGTGCAAGAGATGCAGGTCCAGTTCTTCTCACACAGGCAGGAGGGAAGAAGGCAGCAGCCCAGCCCAACAGGTAACAGTTTCGTCAGGGCAGCAGAGTGGCAGTCCGGCAGCACAGTGTCAGTCCTGGTAACAGCATAGCAGTCCGTCTTCCTGTCAGAGTATCCACTGGTTCAGAGGTGTACTGAAGTCCAATATGTATAGCTAGTTGTGTCTTTGAAGTAGTGGAGAAGCTTCTAGAGATTTCCCTTTGAAATGAGGATAGTTTCAGTCTTGGCCTGGAGGGGCTGCATCTTGACCCTGCCTACCATGTGGCCCAGATATGCCATGGAACCCTACTCTACCTGGCACTTACTGGCTTTAATAGTCAGGCCCATATGATGCAGGGCCTGCAGCACCTCCTGGGGTGGTACAGGTGTTCCTCTCAGCTGGAGCTGTAGGCTGCTATGTCATCTAGGTAGGCTGCAAAAAATGCCTCCTACCCAGCCAGGACCCTGTTGACCGACCTCTTAAAGGTGGCAGGGACATTCTTTAAACTGAAGAACATTTCCATAATCTGGAACTGGCCCTCTCAGGTTCCGAATGCAGACCTCTCTTCTGTTGAGAAATTTGGCAGCACCCAGCCTGTCTATGAGCTCCTCAGCTTGGGAAATGGTTGTGCATCAGTCTTCATGATGACATCGAGACTCTGGTAGTCCACGCAGAATCTAAGTTCTGGAGTGGCACTCTGTGAGGTGGCCTCAGGTACCAGCACAACAGGGCTGGACCAGGAAAAATTGGAGGGCTCAATCATCCCAAACGCTAGCATCTTAGAGACTTCCTTCTTGATGCTGGTACTCACCTTGCCTGATTACCAGTAAATCTTATTTTTAACAGGTGAACTGTCCCCAGTGTCAATGTTGTGGATACATAGGTGGGTCTAGGGATGAGTGAGAACAGAGATGAAAACTGTCCCAGTACCTGCCCACAGTCACTTTGCTGTTCAGCGGTCAGTGTCAGGGAGGGGTTGAAACCTTCCACTGATCCATTGTGCTCTTGGGCAGACAGGAGGTCAGGGAGAGACACACAGTTGGGGGCCATGCGTCGGTTCTGAAGAGCTACAAGGCTGCAATGTGGAGTGCGATGTCGAAGCTGCTGTCAATGAGGGATGCAGGGGGAGTGTGCCAAGGATGTGTCATGAAGGGGTGGTTCTGATGGTGGTATGAGCTGCAGAGTCAAAGCGAGACTTTGCGACAGATCCAAACCACGAAGCAGCAGAGAAGATTCAGTTCTGCTTGGTGTTATGCCATGAAGTAGAGGAAATGCATTGGTTCCACTTGATCTACAGAGGCTGGTAGAGTAAATCCACTTCCAAGGGTCCAGGAAAGGGATGGCACCACTTGTCAGTGTAGACTCACAGATGGCAGAGGCCAGGTGAAGATGCAAGGTGGATGGAAGCCTGGTAAATCCCTGAGGCTTCAGATCAGGAGGCCAGTCATCTAACCCTTGGAGTCACTCTGGTATCTGGGCTCCAGAGTTGCAGGTTTCTTCTTATCCAGGCAAGAGTTCAGTAGGTCAGCATAGCAGGCACCAGTTACTTTAGTACGGCAGTACAGCAGAGTGCCAGTCCTAGGAGCAGCACAGCACTCCTTCTTCCCAGGAGTGTATCCACAGTTCCAGAGGTGTGCTGAAGAGTTAGTGTCTGAGGTCCAGTATTTATACCCCATTGAGCCTATAAAGTGAGGGAAACTCCTCTACCCTGCCCTGACTCTAGACTAACTGCAGAAGGTATGCAGATGTTTTTGTGAAGGCTGCCTATTCAGGTGTAAGTGGGGTTTTGTCCAGCTGTTCCCTCCCACCCTGCCAGTGATGGCCCATCCAGGCACACTTATGCTTCTTATTGTGTGTGGATGTCCAGCAAGAATATACAAAGTTCAGCTGTCAGCTATAGGCAGTCATGTGGCAAGAGACAGGCAGCAGACCCTAAATGGCTAAGGCAGAAAAGTCCAACTTTCTAAAAATTGCATTTTCATAATTGCAATTTAAAACCTGACTTCACTATAAGATGGGATTTTAAATTGCTATTCCCGAGACACCAACTATGAACTGGCTATCTCTTACCACTTGAAAATCCCATGTGTACATTGTATTAAACCAACTCTAGTGTACTCCTATGTGGGAGATAGGCCTTGCAGTAGTGAAAAACAAATGTAAGAGTTTTTCACTAGCAGGACAAGTAAAACTTAAAGCTTATATGTCCTACACTTTAAATGCATTGCACCCTGCCCTCCAGGCTGTCCATGGCCTACCTTGGGGTAATATATTAAATAAAAAAGACGGTTTGATCCTGGCAAAGGGTTCATTTTGCCAGGCCGAAGTGGCAGTTTATAACTGCAAACACATTCTCTGCACTGGCAGGCCTGAGACCTGTTTGAAGTGCTACGTAAGTGGGTGGCACAATCAGTGCTGCTGGCCCATTAGTAGCGTAACATTTAAAGACGCTGGGCACATTTAGGGCCTTACAAGTCAAATAAATATGCCAATTTCGGCAAAAGCCAATGTTACCATGTTTTTGGGGGTGAGCACATGCACTTTACCACAGGTTAGCAGTCATAAAGTGCACAGAGTCCTAAGGTCATCAAAAGCGAGACCACAATAATTAAGGAGAAAGGGAAACAGTTGGGGAAAGGACCACCCTAAGACTGACAGGTCTAATAGGGATTGGTCAATAAGAGTTGCTGACCACACCGCACTCTGTGTCAATGTGTCTGATTGACAATCGGCCCATTGTTCTTCAGGGCTTAAAACTGATTCGCTTAGCTCAAAGTCTATTAGTGTTGCTCCCCTTTGTTATAAAGAAGAGGGCCTCACAGCACTTTAACAGGATGATTAGGTAATGCCCACAGGACTGTGAAATCCTGAGCTAGGCAAAGTTCAGCTCAGGCAGCCAAGCACCTGTGCATTAAGATCATGTATAGCACCTGGTGCCTGACATGAACATAAAGAGTGTCTGTCAGGCTGACCTTTTCTCAGGCTGCAGACACTGTCCATGTCTGCAAAAATGTATGTGGGGGTGGGGTTTGTCCCTCCACCCTTAAGAACAGGCCGCTGCTGTGCTTTTTAGGTTTCACCTAGGCAGCGCATACGCTGTCTTGGGGAAAGATGCTGCATACACTATAGTGGGGGTAGCTCAGCCCACTTTCAGGCCACACATCTGATTGGTTACAATGAAAAATCATGCATTTCCATTGGTTGTTGCCATCTTGGTCCCGCCTCCTGACTGCCATGACGTCATTTTTCCTGCTCCGAGGCTATCATCCCCATTACTTGGGAGACAGTTTTGTTTCCCTATCCCTCCCCGTTCTCTCTCGCAGTCAGTAAATCTTTTTACCATAGCCACCCCCCCCACCCCTTCCTGTTCGTGCCTTTTTTCCTACCGGCACTTGTATTTAAAATGCAATAGGTCTCCGATAAATGCGAGTCCTATTGCATTTTCAATGCTTTTTGTTTGTGTGATTGGTTGATAAGGTCACACTCTTTGTCTCGCATGCGTATGATGCCTTACATCATGCGCATGCACAACACAACAGTGCAGTTTTCCCAATCCGCCACTTGTTTAGTGTTGCTTGGTGCAGTCGTCCAGTGGACCCCCCCCCCCGAATCCTGTTGCTCGCTTCCCGCGTGCCCGGGCATCTCAGAGCTCCTCGCGGGAAGTGCTCAAAAGCCCTTCAAAGTCCTGTGTCTCGCATTGAGCTGTTAGGTCGTTAAGGTGGTTGCTCAGTCTTTGCCATTTGCAAATCAGTATAAAGGAGGGATGCGCCAGACCTGAAAACAGCACTGTGTGCTCAATCTTTGTTGGAAGTTTTTTTCTGAATAAAAAAAGGTATAAAAAGCTGAGGTTTTGTCTCCTGCACCTAAAAACCCCACGCCTGTTCATTCCTTCCTCACACACTCATTGACTGACATCCGAGCGGCAGCGACTGTCAGTCTGACACTATAAACCGACGCCCCTCGATTGCATCAGTACCAGCCCCAGGGTCGGCACAGAGCACTCATCTGGACTGTCACGCCAAAATTGCGGCCTGCCCAGTGGGAGGGCGGGGCACAATTTTGATTGGGAGTCATTATAGATTCCGCGCGGGGTGATTTCATCACTGCTGTGTTTAAGCACAGCCCAGCTGCATTCTGGGAGCTCCCCATACCGGCAGGGCTCGGAGTCCGTCCCCGGCTGCACAACATCCGCACCATGTGACCCAGGCACGCAACACCTATTGGACTCACCAGGCTTCAGCCCCGCCCCCGTCGTGTGTGGCAGCCCCGGATGAGACAGATCCCGGGCACACACACAGCCGCAGCCGAACGTTTCACAGGTCTTTAAAAGACCATTTGAATGTTTATTAGGCCTTGCTGTTGTTTCACCCATTGTTGAAGGCCCTGCAGCTCCACTATGCCTACTGATTGAAGTTTCAGGCCCCCCCCCGACATTTTTTCTTAGCCCCCCCCCAAAATTTGGCTCTAGTTGCGCCTCTGAGGTGACCTCCCGCACAGCATCTGCCCCAAGTGACCAGCGCTTAGAGGCAGGCGCTAGTGTTTCCAGAGGCGGCTAGTGTTTCAGGAAGGCGGCTCAGTGCAGGGGCCAAGGGGAGACGGCAGCCTGGAAACGCTGCAGGGGAAGGGCAGAGCCATTTAGTGAAAACATCCTCAGCAGGTAAGGCCTCCCATCCATCGGCAAAATAATCATTTATTTCGGTCTGCTTCGAAAACTGACACTTTCACTTCGCTGCCTTCATTTATCGTAATTTATTTAGTCCCGAAAAGCCATATCCTGCGGTCACTCTCTAAAGTATTCCTTCACGTCAGGCAGGCAGATGTGTGACACTCTCAGGCAGGCGTGTCTCCGGAGCCTCGCTGAATGTGGAGCTGGTACTTTATGGCAGTAAACAGAAGGTCAAACATCCCATAATGCAGTTTGCTCTTGGGCAGCGTGACCAGGTCAGTTCTAGAGACATGACATCACTCCACATGGCAATGAGCTTTAATCAAAAGTTTTAAAGCCAGGTAACACTCTTTTAACCAATAAAAAGATCACAGCTACGGGCCATGAGGTAAAAAAAAAAAGCTTTGGCATAGCCAATAGGTCTCGCCTTTTGACCTTATAAGTGTTTAGCTATTCAACACTTGATGTTGTTGCACCAAGGATATTGTGCTGATAACTAAACACTTATAAGGCCCCAAAGGCGAGACCTATTGGCTATGCCAATGTTTTTTTTACTAGGCAAGCTCTCTCTGCTCTCGGCATTTGGGCAAGGTGGGAGTGAGAAAACTGCGTAACAAGGGGGTACCGTCATTCTTTAGAGGCCATCTGTTCATTCTTATAAAAAAATGTATATGCGCAGGCAGGGCAGCTCTGTCTCATCATCCTTTATAAATCACTTAGTCTAGTTTATATGCATTTCGACTAATATCATTTCATTCACAGTAAATCTACACACAGCAGCGCATGGCTACTTGCTCTATTTTATTTTTATGAAAATATCATAATTGGCCACCATAGTGCTAACTAGGAAGCTTTATGTTTGCACACGAGTTAGTGCGTCACATACTTTACCCCCCAAAAAATTGCTGTGATTTTTTTTTTGTTTTATACAATATCGATATCTGTCATTTATTACAGAAATGATACCATTCAAAACATTCTTTGTACTTGTATTTGTAAGAACACCTACAATATGGCGAAACCAAGTGGCATGGCCAATGCTTGTTAGCTCCGGAGACCATCCAAACCGTCCACATTTTCCCATCCCTCATTCTGTTAATTGTTTCTGTATTCTTTCAATATGGCCAATGAAGTGGCTTCAATAATTAATGCATAATATTACGAAAAGGTTTTCTGAGGTTGGCTGCTAATAAAAAAGGCTACAAACCACGAGAACTCAGGTTTTACATAAACATCAAGACAAGATATTAAACTTCTTTTCACCCTCGACATTTAAATTGAAAAGATAAGATGTTTTTGGGCGTTGTGCATCGTTTGAACTTTTATAGACAGTGTGGCAGTCATCTACGTAAGGCCTAAAATACCTTTAAAATGCATCGGGAGACCACAGCAAGTGCTGTGAGCTTTGGGAAAAGGATACATGATTTACTGACCCCACTCCTACCTTGACGCAATAGGAGCATGCAACATTTTTATCACAATAAACAAGTGTACACGTTCACATCAATTACTGAATCACACTGGTATTTAAAAAAAAAACACACAATTAAACTGCCCCGTGTTAGTTGTGGTTATAAGAAGTGACAAAGAATGTGGCCTTCAAAGACCAGCTAAACGGCATAAAATTAGTTGGCGTGATTGCTTTGATTCGTAGCACAGTTTTCGAGGTAATTATTTACAAGTTTCAGATCTTGCCTCTGGAGGTGGCGAGATGCAATCTGTCTTCCCATGTCCATATGTCAAACATGCATAATAAATGTGAGTCGTCCAGGGTTATTTATGTGCCATCACTTTCATCCTTCGCAGCAGCAACAGCTTTTCTGGACGGCACCGAGGATCTGTCACGCAATGTCTCTACCTTGTCTTCTTTTATCATTTTCTCATTGATGAGAATTCCTTTTTCATTTTTTTTACCTCAATTATAATTTTAAAAATTAGTCAAAAGGCGTCTTTTACCAATTTGGTAGCTGATACCTCGGCTTGATTCTGCTCAATTAAGGGTATTATGAGAGAGAAATCAGGAATCTTACTTCACAAATTACGTTCGCTAAACCCCTGTTAATCACTGCAGCAGAATGTGGCTAATGGGTGTCCTTAGATCATTCGCTTGCTGCTGTAGACATTTAATCTGATCCTATTCAACATACGTCTTCTGTATGACTAATACATACTGATGAGTCTGTGCACTTACATTTAAAACCGTTAAGTGGGAGAATGTGATAACAAAGTGAATCAGGGGGGGATGTATTTTCCCCTTTGACTTCTATTGAGGCAGAAGACATTTTGAGTGGGGGACAGCTGAAATAAACCTATTTTTTGGCTGATTGAACCGAGAGTCTCCCACCTGAATCGGGTATGTTGGCATGTATGTATGTCTATACTGTCTACAAAGACAGACGATGTTCTGTAACTTATGTGTTTTTTCGAATGAGTGATTCAATTTGTGGATAATTCCGCATGATTATGCTGCACAGAAAAAGTTACTCCCGCCGCTAGTTCTGGTGTACCTGCCATAGATAAGAGGGTTGCTAAGACATAGGATAAAAAAAACTGGATGACATAAAGATGAGTATTAACAGAAAGGTACCTATTTATCAACAAAGACAATGAATATAGGTATATATAGTTAGGACCTAGTTTCCATAGGAAATCCGCAACATTCTATTCAATCAATCAATCAATCAACAACACTTGTAGAGCGCGCTACTCACCCGCTAGGGTCTCAAGGCGCTGGGGGGAGAGGGGAGCCGCTACTGCTCGAACAGCCAGGTCTTGAGTTGTTTCCTGAAGGAGAGGTGGTCCTGGGTCAGCCGTAGGTGGGTGGGCGAGGGAGTTCCATGTCTTGGCCGCCAGGTAGGAGAAGGATCTTCCTCCAGCGGTGGCTCTGCGAAAGCGTGGGACGGTGGCGAGGGCGAGGCTGGCGTATCGGATCTGGCGGGTGGGTGCGTAGAACGTGAGGCGGCTGTTGAGGTATTTGGGGCCCATGTCGTGGAGAGACGTGTGCGTGGGTGAGCAGTCTGAACGTGATTCTCTTGCTGACGGGGAGCCAGAGCAGGTCTCTCAGATGGGCAGAGATGTGACTGTGATGGGGGATGTCCAGGATGAGTCGTGCAGAAGCGTTCTGTATGCGCTGGAAACTTTTCTGTAGTTTGGCTGTGGTTCCAGCGTAGAGGGCGTTCTCGTAGTCCAATCGGCTGGTGACGAGGGCCTGGGTGACCGTCTTCCTGGTTTCGGTGGGGATCCACCGGAAGATCTTTCGGAGCATGCGTAGGGTGTTGAAACAAGATGACGAGACGTTGTTGATTTGTTTGGTCATCGTGAGGGAGGAGTCCAGGGTGAAGCCCAGGTTGCGTGCATGGTCTGTGGGCCTGGGAGCGGTGCCCAGTGCAGGGGGCCACCAGGAGTCATTCCATGCAGAGGGGTATGGTCCCAGGATGAGGACTTCCGTGTTGTCTGAGTTCAGTTTCAGACAGCTGAGCTTCATCCATTCCGCAACGTCTTTCATACCTTCCTGGAGGCTAGCTCTGGCGGTGGCGGGGTCGTTGGTGAGGGAGAGGATCAGCTGGGTGTCGTCAGCGTATGAGATGATGTTTAGGTTGTGTTGGCATGCAATGGCTGCAAGGGGGTTCATGTAGAGGTTGAAAAGGGTGGGGCTGAGTGAGGATCCTTGAGGAACGCCGCAGATGATTTCGGTGGCCGCGGATAAAAAGGGGGGGAGGCGGACTCTCTCGGTTCTTCCGGATAGGAACGAGATGATCCACTCCAGGGCCTTCAGTTGGATTCCAGTGCTGCTGAGGCGCTGTATTAGTGTGTGATGGCATATGGTGTCGAAGGCAGCCGAGAGGTCCAGGAGGATGAGGGCAGCTGTTTCCCCGATGTCGAGCAGGGACCTGATGTCGTCAGTAGCTGCGATGAGGGCGGTCTCGGTGTTGTGGTTAGCTCGGAAACTGGACTGCGAGGGGTCGAGCAATCCGTTTGTCTCGAGGAAGGTGGAGAGTTGTTTGTTGACAGGCTTCTCGATGACTTTGGCAGGAAAAGGGATGAGCTAGATGGGACGGAAGTTCTTGAGGTCCGTGGGGTCCGCAGTGGGTTTCTTCAGGAAGGCCCTGAGCTCGGCATGTTTCCAGCTCTCCGGGAAGGTGGTGGATGCGCAGGAGCTGTTAATGATGCCCCGGAGTTGGGGTGCGAGGATGGATTCGGCTTTGTTAAAGATAGGTGTGGACAGGGGTTGGTTGGGGAGCCGGAGTGGATGGTGTTCATCATGCGGGTGGTGTCTTCGGTGCTGACCAAGGTCCAGGTGTAGAGGGTGGCAGTGCTGGTTCGGTGGTTGGGTGTGTGGTCTGTGCGCCGAAGTTGTTGTGTATGTTGGCGATCTTGCGGTGGACGAACGAGGCGAGTGAGTCCCAGAGGTCTTGCGAGGGCGTGATATTGTTGCAGGCGCTGGGGTTGGAGACCTCTTTAACGATGCTGAAGAGTTCCTTGCTGTTGTGGATGTTGTTGTCTAGTCCTTCTCTGAATGTTGTCCTTTTGGTGGTTTGGATCAGCTGGCGGTGTTTGCAGATGGCCTTCCTGAGGGCTGCCATGTTTTCTGTTGACTGGTCGTGGCGCCAGGCTTTCTCGAGGGTACGGCAGGATTTCTTGGAGTTTTTGTGGTCGTTGGTGAACCATGAGGCTTTATTGCTACCGGGTCTGCTGGGAGGATTCTTCAGTGGTGCAAGGTCATTGGTGCAGTTGGTGAGCCACTATGCGAGGTTGCAGGCTGCTTCGTTGGGGTCCGCCGTGTTGGTGGGAGGGTTCTGGCTGAGGGAGGTGGTGAGCTGGTCGGCAGTGATCTTGCTCCAGCTTCTTCGGGGAACCTGTTGCGGGTGGTGGTGGGTCGTGGTTCTCCTGAAGTTGAAATGGACGCAGCTGTGATCTGTCCAGTGTAGTCCGGTGGCGTGGCTGAAGGAGATGTGGTTGCTGGAGGAGAAGATAGGGTCAAGCGTGTGGCCGGCATAGTGGGTTGGGGTGTTCACCTGTTGCTTGAGTCTGAGGATGGCGAGGTTGTCCAGCAGGGTCGTGGTGTCATTGTCGTTGTTGTTTTCCAGGTGGAAGTTGAGGTCCCCTAGGAGGATGTAGTTCGTGGAGGTGAGGGCGTGAGGGCTGATGAAGTCTGCGATGGCTTCGCTGAATTGTGTGTGTGGTCCCGGGGGTCTGTAGATGAGGGTGCCTCTGAGGGTGGTCTTGGGGTCGGTGTGTATCTGGAAGTGAAGGTGCTCTGCGGCGGTGAGGGTGTCGTTGGAGTTGGTCGTGATGCGGATGGTGTTTCTGTGGACGATGGCGATGCATCCTCCGGTTTGGTTGATGCGGTCCCTCCGGGTGATCTTGTAGCCATCCGGGATGGCTATGGCGAAGTCGGTGGCTGAGGAGGCGTTCATCCAGGTTTCTGTGAGGAAGGCGACGTCTGATGATGTTGTGTCGAGGAGGTTCCAGATTTCGACGGCGTGCCTGTGGACGGAGCGGGTGTTGAGCAGGATGCACTTGAGGTAATTGTTGCTGGTGTCTGGCCTGGCCGGTGCGGTGCAGGTTCGGAGGCAGGTGAATTTGCAGGCTTGGCAGGTGAAGGGTCCGTGGGTGCGTTTCGGGGTGGCTCAGTGGCAGGCGGGGGTTCAGCTGGTGTTGAGTGTGTGGAGGGTGGCAGCGTCATAGTTCAGTCGGGTGGGCTGGCATCGTCGAGGGCCAGGGGTCCTGGTGCTGGGCGCGGTATAGTTTTTTAGTGAATTTCAAACTATATAGGAGCAATTCCAATGGTTTTGTATGAGTGAAATGTCCAGCTAACTATAACACCCCTAAAACTTATAGTTTTTTGAGTGAATTTAAAAGGTTTTTTAAATGCTAATTCCTAACTATATAAGGCCTGAAACCTATGGTTTTTTCAGTGAATATATAAGGCCGAGAAAAGACAAAAATCAGGCAAAGGCGGGACACCATCAGAAAAACCGCCCGCAAGAGGCGCAAGCGGCAAGCCAAGAAAGAGGCAAAATTATTGACGCAAGAAGAAATAATTAACGAGAACACCGTGGTTAACCTCAGCACATTAACTCTCACGAAGGCTGAAGAGCAACTGCTTTCTTTAGGCTTAAACTTCTGTCCCAATACTAATTTTGATTATGCTTCCACCCGGATTGATTTATTTCTGTTCATCAGAAAATTGAAACTAAAGAAATTTTACGCAATAAAGGAAATGGGAGAGGACAAACAAGACAAAATAAAAACAACAACCTCCTCAGGCGTGCAGGTCGCAGAAATACCGACCTTATGGGCACCACACGGCCTTAGCAATGAAGATGAGCAGAACTCTCAAGCACCTATTCAAATCAAAATAAGAGAACTAAACTTGCTGCAAAAAGGTGCAGGGGAAAGTCCCTTCAAGCCCAAATCCTCTTTCATCCCTCTGATGCCGAGAGACGCCATTGATGTCTTTCATGATCGTATCATTGAAGAAATCAAGGACCTGAATTGCTCTATTAATCGCAATAGAAAATATCAATTGAATCAAAATCAAGTCAAGTTCAAAAAATTCATTGACAAATTGGCCAATAACTCTGCTATCATCGTGAAAAAATCTGATAAAGGGGGCAACATCGTCCTGTGGCCCAAACAACAATACGATGCAGAAGCAAAAAGACAGCTAGATAACAACGACTGCTATGAACAAAGCACGTGGAACAATTACAATAAAGCAAAGGACAACATAAAAAAAGAACTACAAAAATGGAAATATGAGGGACTAATAACGAATGAAGAATGTAATTTCTTATTCAATGGTTATCCTAATTACCTTTTCTTTACTTGTTACCCAGGCTGCATAAAAACATCACCCCTGTTCCTGGACGCCCAATCATATCAGCAATTGGCAGCATGACGGAAAATGTGGAGCAATACATAGACTTTTTTCTACAGGACTTAGTAAGAACGATGCCTTCATATCTGAAGGACACAGGTGATTTTTTGAAACGCATTGAAGATATGGTCTAATGAACTGGTATTATTGACTTTAGATATAGAGTCATTTTATACTAGTATTCGGCATGAATGTGGCTTACGTTGAGTGGAGCATTTCTTGAACAATCGACCTGCTGAGTATGTTATGCATAACAGAATGCTCATGTCCCTTATCACTTGGTGTTTGAACAACAATTACTTTTCCTTTGAAAAGAATGTTTATAGGCAGAACCAAGGTGTTGCCATGGGGGCCTGCTTTTCCCCGAGCTACGCGGGGTTGCAAGTGGGCTACTGGGAAAGGTAGGTCCTCATGAGAGAACACAAGGTAATTTTTGATCAAAATGTCATCTCTTGGCTTCGTTATATAGACAATGTTTTTATTGTATGGAAAGGCAGTATGAACAGTGCCCAAGAATTTGTTGACTTATTAAATATCAATGAGTTCAATTTACATTTCACATCGCACATGAGTACCACCAAGATAGAGTTCTTGGATGTCCAAGTACAGATAATTGAGGATAAACTGACCACAACAGCGTTCAGAAAACCCACAGCTGGTAATGCCATACTTCATGCGTCAAGTGCGCATCCGCGACATTTGATAGCTAGCATCCCCTATGGGGAATTGTTACGGCTCAAACGCATTTGCAGCACTACAGAACAATTTGACACATGCAGCAAACATAGTTTGGATCGCATGAGACACAGAGGGTATACTGAAGACATCTTCAATA
Source organism: Lissotriton vulgaris (assembly GCF_964263255.1). Lineage (NCBI taxonomy): Eukaryota > Metazoa > Chordata > Amphibia > Caudata > Salamandridae > Lissotriton > Lissotriton vulgaris. The sequence continues at coordinate 1,321,114,029 of NC_141691.1, forward strand.
AGGCCATATTTAAAACCAATGAGAGACCCAGATCTGCCTTATTTATTACCTAACACCATTGAATGGAATGGGGACAGAATTGAAGATAATGCCTCACCCAGACTGATCACCACTTACAGCAGACAAGAACGTAAAATATGGAGCATTCTAAACAAAAACTCGCCCATAGTATTAACTGATCCAATTTTGAAAACCAATTTACCTGAACAACTTAGCGTGACATTCAGAAGGGCTAAAAACATGGCCACGCTGTTGTCTCAGAAAACACTCACTGAGGCTCCTAGCATTCAAACATGGCTACCGGTCACAAATGGTTTCCCTAAATGCGCGACATGTCGGGCATGTAACTTTGGAGCCAATACCATCAAGTACAGAACCCCTTTTAAAACTCAAGAGCAAACTATTAGGGGTAAATTTGACTGTCGCACAGAATATGCCGTATACGTTCTTACCTGTACCTGCGGGTTAAGATACGTAGGCAGTACTAAGAATCCAGTATACATGCGAATACTACAACGTATTCGTGCCATCATCAATTGCGACCCGGCCTACCCGGTAGCCAGACATTTCAAGATCAGTCATAACAAAGATGTCAACTGTCTATCCTATTTTGTGATTGACATGGCACCGGCACAGAAAAGAGGCGGGGACAGAGATAAAGCATTGAGACAACTAGAAACTAGATATATACTAAATCTCAATAGCAAACATCCCAATGGCCTTAATGACAGAGAGGATATGCACACCTTTCTGTAGAATGTTCCATCTGTCTTATGACTATGTCAAATTGATCTACACATTGGTTTCACAGAATATCGTAGTGACGAATCTAGAAACCATTAACAGAAAGCTTTATAAATTTGGTGTATCATATAAGCTATCATTTTTCTACATTCAATTTAAGAATCTTTTTAAATCACTTTTTTTAGCACTAAATAATTTGCACTATTACCACTCAGCACTTCATACACTAGGGTAATTGAAATATATCGATAATTGAAGAAATAGTCGGCCTTTCCCGGGAGCGGGACTGATCCTTAAGCTATAAAATTATCCAAGCACTAGCACTTTACTTGATTGTGACAGCAGAAGCACATATAATACCGCAGTAACACCTAGAATAGATCTTAGAGGGGCAGCTTCATTTGCACCATTGGATCTGCATTCATGCAGGGAAACCATTTTTTGCACTATCAAATAGCGTTATTTGCACATATACTTCAGCAAAATTTTGCACATGTAAAATAGAAATATTCATTGGCTTTTACATTGGATTTCATCATAGTGATTTTAACATATTTATGTAAGTTAATGTGTTATCTATGTTTAATATTATGTGTACATAACGTGCTATATTATTATGGTCTGAATTAATGATGCTAGCCCATTTGCACAGTTTCACGCATTCAAGCGGAAATAATGTATAAAGTTACTGAAACATATAAGTATAAGTATGTTTTAATGTGCTTAAATTTGCATCTATGTCACAGAATAAGAGTGCTTCAAACCCAGTTGTTATAAAGCACATTTTTTTCATAGTATGTTTTCACTGTTTATCATCAGGGTCACGTGGTGATTCCACGAATGAAAAAAAGAGTGTTTCATTATTTAAAGGTGACCATTACTGCATGTCCGCTATGTGATCAAGGGCAGTTCCTGCCCGAAACGCGTCGTGTCTAAATATACCTGTACAAGGATAATAAACTTTCCTGTGACACTCGATAAGCTGCGTGGTGGTCCGTGATTCCTGTGGTTAAAAACCGTTTCAAGCAGAGACTTACTTATATATGTATATATATATATATATATATATATATATATATATATATATATATATATATATATATATATATGTGTATATATATATATATATATATATATATATATATATATATATATATATATATATATATATATATATATATATATATATATATATATATATATATATATATATATATATATATATATATATATATACTTCACCCCAATATTCAGGATGCAATATACCTATTTGGAGAAATTAAAGCAGCATGTGCTGGTGTTCAATCTTCCATTTCTATCAGGCAGGAGGTGATTTTTCATTTGAGAACAACAGAACTTAGATGCAGTGCCCGTAGTTTAGGATGGTGTTAAGATATCTTCATAAATGGACTTAGATTATGGGGGTCAGTGTACTTGGTTAAGTAGTAGGAGAGTACTTTGAGCATATTTAGCTACTATTGAGCAGGGGAGAGGATGTGGTCTAACGGATAGGGCAGTCATCCTTAAATCTGGGGAAACAAGGATTGAGTTTCGGCAACAACGCTCAACATCTTGTGATTGAGGGCAAATCACTTAATCTCGCTGGGCCTAACAAAACAAGCATTTGCAATGCAATCGGTCTTGCTTTTGGGACCTTAAGTGCATTTAGCTATGCAGCAGATTAGCCTCGGTGCTGAAATAGCTACTGTTCTTTAACATGGAAGGAAAGTAAGCACCAAACTTAAGAACACGCCAGGTATGGGAACACATATGTTTTGAGTTCATCGTGACTCACGATGAGTAAGCTAAAATTGAGTCAATACTCAGTGCAGTTTTGCTCCTTTGCAGAAACCATATTTTGTTTTTTATTTCAACGTATTTTATTACATTTTTTACAGACAGGTAAGCACGCTTTACCATTACAGGGTATGAGTCCAGATTAGTACATAACATTAGATCACAGCAAGGGTGTTAAAATCCATTGTTTAAGTAGTCTTCGAAATTGGACACTGCTTTTAATTTCAGTTGGGGCGGGATACAAGGGTCAATAAGTTCCATCTCTCATAGATTCTGCATCTTTGGAATGAGTAGACTTTAAACAGGGGTGACTTTGTTAACTTAGAGGTTGGTCACTGGAACTTGTGAGTCAAAACCCTTTGGGGCAGAGACATCTGCTTCTAACATTTTATACAACGAGTAGCTTCTGTGTGCTATTTCTAGTGCAATTTGCTGCATATCAGCTGTTGAAGCTTGTCAGCCAAGAAAAAACATGGAATGTAGACAACCTGTTGCAAACGTAATCCCCAACACAGGCAATGATTTTTGTGCAATCAAATTTTAGTGTATCTGATCAGTGAAGGCGCAGGAGTAAAAAGTAATAATACTTCGATGACATTCTCACTAAAATACCAGGGTGCCAGAGGCCATGATCTGGTAGGATCACAAATATAACTGAGCACAACATTGGCACCAAAAAATTACCTCTCCCAGATTGACACCTCATGCTATCAAACTGCTGATGAGATGAATGGTGCACAGTCATCTTTATAGTACTTTGCAAAAATGTAGCAAATATTTGGTAAATTGGTCATAGGTGTGTACAGTGAAGTGGGTTATTAATCCTAGTGCGAGCCACTAAACTGTGGCATTCACCATGTGTCTCTATCTGGCTTCCACTCTTATTCTTGGGCGAGGAACACACTTTAGGAAATTTTGAGATCCAATTTTAATGTATACATTTTCCAAATTGACTCTTGGGCAGATAACGACAGAGACTCCTAAAGAGGAACTGGGCATTTATCCCAAACCATCAACACTATTTACTAAATATGTGAAAATCATATCTATAAAGTATTATTATCTTACCAGGTGCCTTCATGTACTTGCTGCAACCCTTTACTTGTATAAAACTACTAAAAAAGTCAAACTACTGTAAGAGACCTCAACTGTCCTTTTTTTTAAAAGTTTTTTTTAGTCCTCATCTCACCTTTCAAGCCTCTGCGGGTCTTACGAAGCTGCTGTTACAATCTGCGGTCCTCCTGGCTTACCGCACTCGCTTGGGTTTCCCGACCGATCCCTTATGGCTGAGATACCCGCCACCCCCTCTCAACACAATCCCCAAGGATGGGAAACCGGAAACAGTTCTGAAGTTTTTGGAAGACGGGAGGGAGTGACCCTCCTGGCCGTATTTATTAAAATATGAAACAAAATTAAAACATTAAATCAACAGTTTCATATTATGTACAATTTCATTACCACATTGCGATGTTTGGCTAACCTTAACAGATTCTCTAATACAAAGGTTCTCCTAGCCGAACTAACATCCTACAAAACATTTACTTGAAATTTTGAAATTGTACATCCTAACGTTTAAGGGCCAACGGCAAGGTCGTAACCGGTGTCCAGATCCCTAACCCAGAAATATCGCCCTCACTTGTGAGGGGCGGCACAGAGGCGTACCTCAAGTGCAACTACCAATTTCCCTTGACTTGACGGGGGCCCCAATAAAACTCGACGCCACTTAAAGGTCGTACGAGGACTCGTGTGGGTATCTAGAAGGTAGCGTAGACCCCCCCCCCCCCCAAACCCCACACAACTTACCACATCTGCCGTCGCAGACGTCCTGGCCCCGGGAAATTCCCCAGGAGGGGACTGTAACCCCTCCTACCCAGGAAGGGGCCTTGACCCCCTTTCCTTTCCTTTCGGCGACCCATCCTTAGAAGGGACCGCCTCCCCGTTGAGGGGCCAATGGCCACCTCCCCCGAGCGCTCCCATCCGTGCTGGGTGACGCCCACTCATAGGGATCTTCCAATTAGTGCTCACCGATCATGACCTTACCGCCCGACCAAAATAAATACGACAATGCTAACTAAATTACTAATGACTAAATTAAATTAAAAAAGACAGTAGCAACCACAACTTTATTAAAAGCATGCTTACCAATGAACACTAAAGCCGACCATCTTGTGCCGAAAATGGCACCAAAACCTATGCTCCCTGCCGAATCTGTCCACAGCCCCAGCTCCTCAGAGGACACGGCCGGTTTGTTCCAGACGACTCGACCATTGAAATCCGCCAGAAATGCCAACCAAATGCGCATGTCCTGGCGGACCTCTGCCGAGAGCCTTGTGCGATGATGGCCCTCCTTCAGTCCGACCATGGCTTGAGCACTCGAACGGGAAAAGGGGCGGGCCATTGGTATAACTCTCAGGGCAAAATTCAACTGACCCACTAACTGCTGTAATTGATGCAGCTTGACCTTAGATCCACTTATACACAATTGCAGGGATGCCCTGAACTTTGACACTTTGTCACCTGGTAAACGAAAACAACCTTCTCCGGAGTCTAACTCGATCCCCAGAAACTCGAGGCAAGTGGAAGGACCCACAGTCTTACCTGGTGCCAATGGCACGCCAAACTGATTCATTAAGACACAAAATTCAGCCAAAGCCTGCCCACATTCTGGATCCCCGGCTGCCCCCAGGAACAAAAAATCATGGAGGTAATGCATCACATGTTGGAAACCCGTCTTCTTTGTGAAGACCCATTGTAGAAAACTACTGAATTTTTCGAAATAGGCACAAGATATAGAGCACCCCATCGGCATACACCTATCCATGTAATAACGACCCTGAAACCTGAAACCTAGGAGACGCTGATCGTCTGGATGTACCGGGAGCAACCGGAACGCTGACTCGATATCAGATTTTGCCATCAGCGCACCGGGCCCCAGGCGATTTAAAATGGCTACGGCCTCATCGAAGGATGCGTACCGCACCGAACACACTTCCGGGTCTATCGCTTCGTTTACGGAAAGACCACGTGGGGCTGATAAATTATGTATCAGCCGAAACTCACCCGGGTCCTTCTTGGGGACCACCCCTAACGGAGAACAAACAAAGTTAGCAACCGGGGGTACACTAAACGGACCGGCGACTCGACCTCGAGTAACCTCCTTCCGGATCTTATCCTGTACCACGGTCGTATGCTGCAAGACGGATAGCTGATTTTTACATTTCTCTACACCTTGAAAGTCCCCCACTGGGATGCGGAAACCATATGAAAACCCGTTCCGCAACACCCCAGCAGAAGTACGATCCGGGTATTCGCTGAGCAAGGGAATCATTGCCAAGGTATCAATCGGGGTAGGTAAAGGCGCCCCTCGGACTATGTTAGACCTGTTTGGCGCCTCCTCTACCCCCGTTATCACCCGTTTTGGCTCTGCACGTGGACTCAGGATGGGATGATTGCCCACACCCACTACATTCGTGTCTAAATTTGCACGACCCCTGGGGCCTAGTACATTTACCCCTGTTGAAGTTCCAACAAACCCCCCTTTTTCCTGTATTGCCGGCAGGTCTCGAGTAATTGTCGGTACCCGCCCCTGATCGAAAGGGCGTCCCGGCATACTGGCTGGAGGGTTCACCAACGTTACTCCCTACTAATGGCAATTTCAACATACCAGTATCCTCCATTTTTGACCATGACACAGAATCATAACAATCCCAAGTTAAGTTTTTATCATGTTCTTTAGCCTTTCTAAAAAGATTATCATAGCAGAACCAATGATTACCCTCGTGTGATACCGAGTACCCCATGATTCGTGACTGATAAATCGGCAATTCGGGTAGCAAATCGGGCCGTCGTTCCCTCAAAATCGATGTAAAAACCCCCCACGCTTTGCCCCAATTGCCAATGTTTTCATTTACCTTAAAGGCGGCCATCTTTGCGCGCCAAACGCTCGGATGCATGAGGTCCTTCTGGCCCTTAACATGCTCCATCTCATAGTGATCAGTAAGCAACGAGAAGATGTTTACATACTCCCCTGCCCATATCTTCTCTTTAATAGCCAAAGGGACATGCTGACCCAACTTTTCCCTACGAGAGGGTGCTGACTCATCCCTCGCAATCGGCAATGGCCGCTTACCTGAACCGGACGCTGCCTCTGCGACTGAACCCGTCCCCTGTGGCTTCTCTACTGCTGCAGCCGGCGTGGACACCTTCGCTGCTTCCCGTGTCTCACGCAGTTGCTTCATCAGCACCTGCGCGTCGACAGCCGTGGCGCCCTCGCTACCTTTACCCAACCACGCTGCTAATTGTGCTGCCAGCTCGGGCGGCATATCTTCCCCGGACACGGGGGTGACCACAACGGGAATCGGATTCCCTTCCTCCGGCACGGGAGTGGGTGCCTCGAGCGGGGTACTGGGACCTGGGATGTCTCCCCCAGCTGCTCCCCTCCTGGGCCTCTTGTTTTTCCCTCCCGGGGCTGCTCCCGCCAAAGGACGTTTCGGGCCCCCTTCCTCGTCTTTATCCCTTCGCCTCTTTAGGTCGGACACCTCTTTCATGAGAACGCGCAGCATCTGGTCGGTAGTCATGCGCTTTCCCGCCTTCTTCGGCATTCTCCAACAGAGTATCTGAAAAACAAACAAGAACGATTACCACGCTCAAAATTGGCTCTTCGTTCCGTCTCGAGCTCACGTGCAGCGAGGAGGTGCAGCTTCAGAGCACAGGAACAAGAGGATGCTTTCTGGTCTTGCTTCTCCTTTTATCCGTCTTCAGGGCGGGCGTAAACCCACCCCTGCCTGCCCCAAGGGCGTGGCCAGCTGCGTCAGTGTCTAGGCCAACCCACTCTAGGGCGGGAAAAAGGCGCGCCCCGGCTACGCCGCTTCGGGCATACCAGCCGAGACTCGCCTCCCGCCCAAGATGGCTTCCCGGGGGGATCGTGGTACTCCGCCATACGTTCGGGGGGACCGAGTGGTCGCCCCTTTCCATTTGTGAGGGAACTTGGTGTAATCATCGGACCAATTATATTAATCTTAAATTGTGGCCCCAACTCACAAAAGGATGCCAGATGTTTAATGGCTTATCTTCTACACCCTCATATTCCAGTCGAGCCATAGCAAGTGAAGCTTTGAGCCAGTCCTCCTTATTGGTTGCAGGGGGTCATTCCATTTCTTGCAGATTTCTCTTCGAGCTAATAATACCAAATAGATTATTAAACCTCTGTGTATCTGTGAAGCTGTCTGACAGAATAGGCCATTGTACCCTAAAAAGACCAATGACAAATTGACATCAATATTGGTTTTAAAAATATCTCGAAGAGATTCACCCATCTCTTTTCAGAAAACTTCCAGTTCCGGACACTCTAAGAAGACATGTAGATCATTGGCTAGGGGTAACAAACATCTTGGGGGCATATGTAGGTAATTCACATTTTGCGATTCTCAAATAGCAATTTTTAAGGAATCGCTATTTGAGAATTGCAAAATGGAATATAGGTAAAAATTCGCAATTTTTTTGTGAATCTCAAAAATTCCTTAATTGCGATTAGCAAATTGTGAATCGCAATTAAGGAATGAGTTTCCCTTTCATTCCTATGGGCCAAGAGGCCCATAGGAATGAATGGGGATAAATTCTCAAATTGCAATTTCCTATGAGAAAATCGCAATTTGAGAATCCAAAGGACACCTTTTGCACCCCTGGAATGTACCTGTAAGTACATGTGGCGCACATACATGCCCTAAGAGCATGTCTGTGCGCCATATGGCACTTTGAATTTTTAAACAAAATTAATTTTGAAAGGAAATCGCAAAATACCATCTACATGGAGTAGGTGGCATTTTGCGATTCCTGAAGCCCAAATCGCTATTTTAAAGGCACCCCTACATAGCATTTAAGGAATCGCAAAATTGCGATTCCTTAAATGCTTGAGCAAAATAAGGAATCACAATTTTTGCGATTCCTTATTATGCTATGTGGCACCTACATACCAAATGGCCATTTGCGATTCGCAAATGTTGGAATTCTGCAAATTCCGGCGTTTGCAAATCGCAAACGCCAACCTGCATATGCCCCTTGGACATTTAGGAGGTGGCACTGGAGCAAACTTGGCTATATTGACGGGAGTATAATAAAGTCTATTAATAACAAAAAAATTATTATTTTTCAAACAAGTGGGTTTGACATATATTTATAAAACCTTTAATAAGGGCTCATAAAGGGACTCTATTGAGGGCCCAAGGGGGGTTTGATTCCACACCACCTCTAAGGAAGAAATCTCGAGATCTTCAACTTCCATTAAATGGTTAGGCCACCAAGATTTTCTTCTTTATTGGGAGGCTGGATTGACACAACCTTTCAATCTCCCCGTTCCCTCTTACTTCCATTTTTCTGCATCATACCATGACACTAATTGTAGATATTTAAATCTAGAGAACCCTGGACCAATCCTAGCTCTCAAGTATTCCCATGGGTGAATTCCCCCGGAGTCCACCAACTCCACCCAGGTGGTGATACCCGCCCGCTTTATAGGCAACGCCAAACCGTCTCTAAGGCAGCCCGGGGTTCCATGTGCATTCCAGATGGGGGCATAATCCGAATAGTAACCTATGCGCCAACTGTGTCTAACCCTATGCTACAACTCCAGAGCTGCCCTCAGAACCTTCAAACATACCCGCTTAAAAAACTTTGGAGACCAAAACTTATATAAAAAATGCCTCGCCGCCTCCCCCTCCCTCAACTCTCACCATTTCTCCTAGCAACCTACCCCAGGCTGACTCCTCTGGTTTCACAAGTAGCATCTGAATGCTCTTAAACTGGAATGCTACCGCATATAAAATAACACCAGGAAGGGCCAGCCCGCCTTTCGTTAATCTGCGTCTAAGTTTCTTCCAAGCCAATCGGACCCCCTTGTCCACCCACACAAAGCTCCCGATCTTACTCTGCACCTTAATTAGGCTCTTTTTCGAAAAGGTTAAAGGTATAGTGGTGAATAGGTAGAAGAGTTTAGGGAGAATGGCCATCTTTACCATGTTGGTTTTCCAGTAAATGGTTAAAGGGACGTTCCTCCTGTTGAGATTAATCTGAGGGATTTTTTCCAAGTCCTTAACAATGTAGGTCCCCAGATATCTCAACTCTGTACTGACCCCTCCTGCCCACTGATCCAGATTCCAGCACATAACCTCTGTCTTTGATTTGTTGACTAAATAACCAGACAAAGACCTGAATTCCGCCATAAGCTCCTCTACCTGTGGAATTACCACCTCAGGATCACTCGTATATAATATTAAATCATCTGCATAGAGAGCTATTTTAGAGCTATATTGTTCAGACCTAAAGGGATAGACTAAATCATCTAATCTTATGGCTTGAGCCAATGGTTCTATATGAATAATAAATAAAAGGGGCGAGATTGGACATCCCTGCCTGGTCCCTCTCTGAATATTGAAACTCGAGGTTAATAAACTGTTTAGAAGGATTCAGGCAGAGGCACCCTGACAGCAATTCTGCAAGGTTTGGATAAAAATTGTACCAAATCCCATTACCTTCAAAACTTCCCAAAGGTACACCCAGCAGACTCTATGAAAAGCCTTGGCCGCGTCCAAGGCTACTACGGCCAAAAGGTCGGATCTCTGAATGGCCAGATCGATGTTGCCTGTTAACAGTTGCGTCTGCTCCTGAATGTACCTTCCTGCAACGAACCCCTTCTGATCTCTGTGTACCAACTTAGAGACCAATTTTTCCAATCTCCCTGCCAATATGCCCGTAAAGATCTAATTATCAGCATTCAGCAGGGAGATTGGATGGTATGAGTCTGCCTTTATGGGGTCCTCACCAGGTTTTAAAATCAGAACGATTGTTGCCTCCTTCCAAGACTTGGGGACCCTACCAGTGAAGCTGTAAACGAGTTAAAAGTAGTACCCATTACAGGGATCAACTCCTCTACGAGAAGTTTATACACCACTCGGAAGTGAATCCAAGCCTGCAGCTTTTTTGTTCTTAGATTTTTTAATTTGCTTGGTTATCTCCTCCAAAGTAAAAGGAGCGTCTAGATCATTCCTACTTTCTTCCGACAGGATGGGCAGATGCTTATTGCCCAAAAATGACTGGATGGAGCTCAGGGAGGGTGACAGATCTTCTCTATAGATATCTGAAAAAAGAGAGAGGAGACAGGATTGCATATCCTCGATCCTGCTTGATGTCTCCCCGTTGTTGTTTATGATCAGTTTTTTAATGTTATTCCTAGCACGATCAGTTCTAGCTTTCCAGGCCAATGAGGCTCCTGCTTTCTCCCCATACTAAATGTTTTTGCATATTTCTGGTGTTCCATTGCGCTCTGCATTTTGCATCTAATTTCCCTCTATACTCCTGTCTTACCTCATCTAAGTCCTTCAGGACTTGTGAAAGTCGCTCAGAATCCCCATTGCATAGTCGGTTCCTTTCTTGCTCCAACTTGCTTATTTTTCCCTCAATACTCTTTAGTGCCTCCCCCTCCACTCTATTCTTAGAATAAATAATGCCATGAAACTTCCCCCTTAGGCAAGCTTTATATGCATCCCAAATAAAATCCATAGTCATGGAGCCCATATTTACGGGAAAAAATTCCAGTGAGGAAGACTGCACTGCCTCAATAACTTCAGGGTCAAGAAGCTTGGCCCTATTCAATGTCCATCTCGGTGGCTGCTGCCGCAACCCTTTGTTCCGGTATGAAAATTGCACGGGTGCGTGATCAGAGAGGTGGCTTGGCAAGAGAGAAATCCCCTCTGGGTCATCCAAAGACAACCTATCTGAAAATATATAATCAATCTTATAGGAATGACTGTATTTTTGCTGTAGAACGTAAAATCATGTTGATCTCCTGTTTGGGCCCTCCATAGATCAACCAGGTCCACATCATGTGTCATGTTCAATAAGGCTCGACGTATCTTTGTAGCTCTTAAATAATGACTCAGATTGGATCTGTCTTTTGACGGATCCAGCAAAACATTGAAACCCCCCCAATAACATAAGGTGGGGATTCCAGAGTCAATATTGACTGCAATTTATATATGTTAGTCGGATCATCTACGTTTTGGCCATAGAATGAGGCACACAATAAGTCTACGTTTGCAAATGGTAATTGAGCCACTAACCACCTCCCAGAAGAATCTGATTGTGTTCTTTTTATGGAAGACAAGACCCCATGTTTGATCAGGATCGCCACGCCTCTACTTTGAGACGTCTGATGTGACACACTGAAACATTTTATCCAAGGAAACTAGGAGAAAATTAAACTACTTTCTATGAAGCTTAGGTGCGTCTCTTGTAGTATACAAACTTGGGCGGCAGAAAGCTTCAGATGCTTAAAGGATAACATCTGCCTTCGAGGGCACCTCAACCCATTTACGTTCCAAGAAATAAAGATGCTACTTCTATCCCTTAGGCCTTGATTTCCTGCCATTCCCCTTCTCTACTGAAAAACTGTCTCCCCTGCATTGCAAGATATTCCCATACCTGAGGTTGGGATGAGGTTGATTTTGATCCCACTGCTCCCCACCCACGTGCCCTCCTCCCCCCTCCCCAGACCCCCAGTGCCTCAGTGACCCCTCTTCCCATGAGGAACCCTCCCTTGCAATAGGCAAAGCCTATTCGTCTCTCTCTCCCCGTGGGATAAAACAGAACTTCTAAACTAACTAGATTCCTACTAGGGGCACACTTTTTGGTGCTAACAAAAACTTCCCTATGTTCCTACTCCCACCCGCTCGTCCCTAATCTTTACAATAAGGGCCTCCGCCTCCTACCCAGTTTTAATTTGGTACATGTGATTGTTCCACATCACACAAAGCAGCGCTGGGAACTTCAACTGTGCTTTGGCCCCAATACTGTTCAGCTCTTCCAACCTTTTCCCCAACTCCCACTGTCTGGTAGCAGTGGTGTGAGAGATATCTGATCTAATTTGAAAAGAGAAAGGATTGGAGCTATTAAAAAGTATGGAACCTTCTTTCAAGGCGGAGGAAAAGATCTGCTCCTTGACTGAATACGAAAAAAAATAAACCAGGATCTTTGTAGGTTTTTGTTTGACGAGGTTCCTCCTAAACGGATCGCGGGCACCCTTTAAATTTCATGTACAAGATCTAATTCTGGTGAACCTTTTAGCACTGTCCCCATCAAAAGAGATATTACAAACCCCTTGATGTCCGACCACCCCAGGGCTTCAGGGACATTCAGGAGTCTTAAATTATTCCATTGAGAGTGATTTTCTAAACGTTCAAGATCTTCTTTTAGTTTTTTGTTCTGGGTGGACAATTTGACTAACTCCGCTTCAGTAGTACGCAAAGAGTTCTTGATTTTAGGAATTTCCATCTCGATCGCCTCAGTTCTTAGTGTAACCTCATTCAATCTCTTAGATAGCACTTCACAAGAGGCTTGAATCGCTACCTGATTAGCCTAAGAGGTTAAAAATCTATTGGACATCTCCGCTTGATTAGGCTCAGACACTGTAAATCTGCAAGCGATTTTATCCTTCATAGCAAGAAGTATATCCGCCAATGAGTGTGAAGTTGTACCAGATTTACCTGCTATATCTGCTGAGTCTACATTCTTGGTGGTGTGCTATATCAGATTGTACTATGTTGGAAGCATTGGGAGCTTTAGTTGGTGCCATAGAGACATTTTCTAATTCATTAGCTGCCAATGCTGAGTATCTATTTGACAGACTAACTGCTGACCTCAACAGTCCTGACAAAATATAATTTCTTATCCTATTCAGCAAGTGCTGTGAGACCCTGTTAGGGTAGCCATGCGCTATACAAGAATTCCATAATAATCTATGATTCTACATTTGTCTATAGCAATCAATCTCTCTCAGTATCGAACGTGACATTGAGAAAATTCTTGTACCTGACTTTCAATGGCTGCAACAGAAAGAGGAGAGAGGGTATGGGTAATTTGTAAACGGAAGAGAAAGGCCTGGGTTGTGAGGGCCATGGATTAATCACTGACATTGCCCTATCCCTTGGAATTGACAAAGGCAGTTAAATTGCAGAGAGTAAATAAACATTTTTACAGAATAATAATATTAATAGTGTGCAATAAAGGCTGGCAAACATTTCAGTTTCATGAAGCTACAGTTTGTGGCCTTTAAAAATATTCTGCTGCAAGTGATATTTCCATGCAGAAATATTTTACAAAAGAATTCTTCTGCCAAGAAGTAGGTTTTACAGTTTTTTTGTGCTAAAAAACCCCTCTTATTTGTGTGTATTTTAGCCAGACGTGTGCATTTAAAGCTTCCTCAACAGCTTGATATTGTTAAAGTTAAAAAAAAACATAACAATGGTAAAAAAAGAAATACGCTACTATAACTCACACCTAGTATATCAGATCAACCAAAGCACCAATCGGTCCATATGCTTATCAGGCGTGGGCACACTTGCTGTACTTATCCGCAAGCTCTACGTTTACAAAACAACATCATTTCTCCCCAGTTCCATCAACAAGGATCTGACATTCCCTTCAGCCACACACAGGACAATGAACCAAAATATCAGTGAAATTTTACCTCTTGTGCCAAACTCGCAGGATCTTGTGGCAGTTGCCACTTCAGCGGATTCCTTTTTTTGATGCTTGTCAGAGACCTATATCACACCCTGGATTTTGTTTTTGAGGGGCATATTGTCAAGGATGGCGTTAGGATTATCGCCGGTTTAGCGGCAGAAAACTGCGGCTAAAGCGGCAATAATGGGCTTGATAATATGTCGTGGAGAATTTTAATAGAAGCCCATGTTCCCACCAGAACATGGACTTCTATTGGAGTTCTCAAGGGCATATTATCAAGCCCATTATCACCACTTTAGCTGCAGTTTTCTGCCACTAAACCTGCGATAATTTTTAACACCGTTCTTGATAATATGCCCCTTAGAACGTAGCAAACACTGATTGAATTTAAACTCTACTTCTCATAGCCAACAGCCAAGAGGAGTCTTGCAACTAAAATGCTTCTGTGGTTGGGAATTGACTAGACATGTTTGTATTTAATGAGAGCCCTGGCCGTGGCTTTATTTTCACTTCTAAAATGATTTCTTCGTATACATGTAGTATTTAAACAAATATATCCCATGCAACAGGAATCTGTCGTGACCAGGATGGTGGGCCTACCGTTTCCTGTCAAGGCGTGTGTTTAACCTATGCAGTGGAATAGGATGGTGGTTAAACACGCCCCGGCGCCCGACTCGCTCGTAAACACTAAATGGCCTCAATTGTGAGCAGTGTGTATCTTGGGATATTTCGTGAATGCGGCTGCATGGAGCCTAGAAAAGAGCACGGGGAATGTTATTAATTATTCTCAGCTCAAAGGAAGAGAAATTATTTTAAGGAAGCTATTGTTTATCTCTGCGGCTGGGAATTTCACTGTGTCCTATATTTACGTAGCAGGAACTTTCCTCTTGCTTGAAAGTACCCATCCATCAAATGTGCATCATCAGACAGATCTCAGCATCAAGTGCTTATTTGGTAAAACCAGTGGAGTATGCCTACTGATAACGTTTGGTAGTTCTGCATGGATCATAGAGTTTCAGGATGGGAAAGAGAAGCCAATCCAACGAAAAATGGAATTGCTGTTTCTGTAATGTGTCCCCAAGTTAGAAAAATTCAAGGCAGATACACCTGCGGTAATGAGTCGGCAGGGACGAGACTTCCTTCCGGGCGGCCCTCCGCTTTGTATAGTGATGACATGGGCACAGGAGTCCTGGTTGCTGGGCGACCATCCAGCTCCGCAACAACTGCAGCACTGCTCCTCTCCTCAGCAAACCCGGCCTCAGGCAGTGGGCCAGAGTAGCGGTGGTGAAACCAAAGCAGACACTCAGCACTTCTGGGAATCGAGGGCCGGTGGTGATGAAATACTGGACCTCTGTGCTTCTCTCCAGTCACTGGCCTGCAGCGGTGGTACACGCAGCGCTCTCCATGATTGTTGAGAGCAGATAGCCTTGCTGGCAAGGCGGGCTTCATGGCTTTCCCGGCTCCGCCGTGAATTGGGAAAACGCCACTGTTTTGTCACGCATGTGTACGATGTAAGGCATCCCACCCATGCAAGACAAGGAGTGCCAATTCACCCACCAATTAAAAGACAAACAAGCGCTGAAAATGCAATCAGACTCGTATTTCCACGAGACCGATTGCATTTTAAATGGCAGTGGGCGCGTGAAAGAAGGCACGAACCGGAGGGGGTGGGGGAGGGTGGCGGTCCAAGAAGGTACAGACTACCGGAGGAAACAGGATGAGGCAGGGAAACAAAACAGTTTTTGAAGTAAAGGGGCCGGTAGCCTTGGAAGGACAAAAATGACATCATGGCACTCAGGAGGCGGGACTAATAAGCCGGCAACCAATCCGAATGCAGCATTTCAGATTTGAGCCAATCAAAAGCATGGGTGGGAAGTGGGCGGAGCTTCTCCCGCTATACTGAATACAGCATATCTCGACGAGACAGCGCATGCGCTGCCTAGGTGAGACCAAAAAATAAAATTAATGTGTCCTTGTGTAACGCAATTATTGCTTGTGTAAAGCGCTCTGATACCTGATACCATTGGATCAAGTTTTAAATGTGTCCTTGTGTAACGCAATTAGTGCTCGTGTAAAGTGCTCTGATACCTGATACCATTGGATCAAGTTTGTGCTATATCAAATACCAGGAATTTTTTTTATATGTGAAGCAAAGTATTGAATGCGGTTAGCATTAGGTGGTAGACCACCCTGTTTTTAGCAGACAACCAGTGTGATAACAATAAGATTGTATAGGGGTGTTGTAGGAAATTCAAGTTTTCTGTTTTGGGCTACTCTGATTTTTCATCCTTTCTAGAGGCCATTTTTACTGGTAATAAGACTCAGTGTGCCATGACACTGAGATTCACTGCCATAGTGCATAAGGTCCTGAAAACAGAATCATTTGTTTCATACTGGTTGGCTATTTTACTTCCAGTATTGCATTAGTAAATAAGCACAAACATTGCACCAGGGAGTCAAAACCTAAATATCATTAGTGGGCTGTAGTGTATGTTTATATCACTTACATATATGACAAAAAAATGTATGGCCCCAAAAAGCACCATTATACTCTGACTATGCTGCCCTTAAAAGCACTGCTGTTTGACCAGGCAAGTAAAAGTGTCTGATTCATGTAGAAATTCTTACTATTATATATTAGAAAAGCCACACTTGAAGTGTGCCTTGCAAGTCCAGAGGGCTGAATATTCTATGTATAAAAGTGGGGCGTGGCAGATAGTGAACAGTTCCAAAGACTGTTTGTCACCTTGTTGGGAAAGCTGATTTTTCTATGAGCATGGCTAATTATGGAGAAAATATGTTTTCTATATTTTGGCTTGAAGATATCCTATTGCAACAACAAGATGACAGATGGAATGCTTGAAATAATCTCAGCCACTGGTAATCGCTTGTGGCCGCATCTCATTCCATCATTTTTTCGTCCACCATGCCACCTTAGTTTGGACTTTGCCATATACAAATCACTCTTGACCCTGTTCCAATGGGAGCAGTACAGCTCAAACTACCAAGCCAGGTCTTACCTAAACCAGAATAAATTTAAAGAAAACAATGGTTCGATGGTGGCCTAAATAACTCCTGAAAAATGAAAGGAATCACTTAGATTTGATATTAAATCAGTATGGGAGCAGAACATGTAGGGCAACATATTTTTCTTTAAATACATTGCAACCCCTGGTTCGCTTTATGGGGTACCCTTGTTTTGTTATACTAAACCAGAATAAAAGCAACCTCAGACCGGTTTCACACTCATTATGGGCTCTTCAGCCAGGTAAAGCTTGAACCAGTGGCATAGTGAGCACAGAGCTCACATCTGGGCATACCCGTCACACTTAGGGCGTAAACCTTAGTGAGGATAACCTACAGCAGTCAATAAAAGCTATTTTCCACTCATATTACCTATCAATCTACCTTCTTCGTGGTAAACACATTTGTTGGTATAATGTGAATGTAACTAAGACTTTGCAGCTAAACAATAAAGCAACTCTAAACACATTCATAGTAGTCAGCAGTGTCAATATGAACAATATGCCCATATGAAGTTTAATATAAACACTAAAATTATCTTAGTTGAAGAAGGTGTCTGTCTATTACCCTCCAAATCATATGTGGCTAATACTCAGCTTATTGATGCCAACTCCAATAAAGCCAGTTTTTCAAATTATTAGGCCACTATCGTCATGTTAGTCATTGTTTTCTCATCAGTCACCCACAGAGTTGTAATTTACAATATCTTTGAATCACATTAGACTGACATAATGTTTTTCTCACCTAAACATGGCTTTTCCCTCATTGCAATGTGATTATAGCTGAGTTGGTACTGAAGGATAGTAACATTATCTGGGTTGCCCAAACTGATAAAGAAGTGGTGGGGTTCCTGTGATTTATAGAGGCGCATGAATTCTAAAAAATATGATTCCGTGGAGTGTTCTGCTTTTAATAACTTGGTAGTGTCCATCATAACTTTGTGTTCCCATGCCCTATCCACTTTAATCTATCGACCTCCTCAAGACTCTCTAGGCCACCTTGGAAGAGATAGGCTTGTTTCCTTTTTAACACCATATTCTTATATGTTATCTTAACTTATAGTTGGAACAACCAATAGGCCAGATTCTCAATTTTTTAAAGACTTTGGAGACCTTTGTCCTGAAGCTACTTTCAATCTGGATCTACTTTAGTAGCATATATATAAATATACAAGTTCAAGCACAGAAAATGAGGCAGTTGGTTCCAAAAACGTTTCTACCCAATGCCTAGTCTATTAGGCAAACCCTGATGCAGAGGTCTAGCCCGGGACCAGGGTTCAACTCCCCGCCTCGGCGGATCTTGGGCTCAAAAATTCCACGGACCTGATAATTCTCGCCTCGGTGCCTATTCCAATCATTGAGTCCCACTCTGCAACTCTGGGCAATAGCTTGCTTAATCTCCACAACGCCCCCTACAACACTAAGGATGCCTGGCCTCGACCTTGGGGGTGCCCAGGAGTGGACGCCTCACAGGGAAAGCCAGTATGGGTTCCACAGCGGTATTCGTACAAGCGCCTTGAGACCCTTGCGGGTGAGTAGTGCGCTATACAAGTATCAATTTACAATTTACATTTAGTACAAAGATAAGGGTTGGGATAGGAGGAATCTCCTATGCTCCACTTGTAATCATCTACATTCTTCTCACACCAACATAAACAAATGAAGTACAGGAAGAAGTGGAGAATGTGGATCTCTTCTGTGTGGTACACTCAATCAGCACTTTTAGACTATGATAAATGTTAATGAAAAATGTTGGTAAATCCAACATAGGGATAGCATAAGTGTTTGCTAAGAACTTGACAATAATTCATTAACATTAATGTTCTTAAAGGGTTACACCAGCGACAATGCAGTCCCATTTGTCCAAACATCTTATTTTAACTCATCATGAAGAGACCAGTAGGCAGCTATTCTCTGGGTGCACCTTGATACTCCAAACACTATATAACTATATATCTGCTGCCACCACCCAGAGATTGTGCCAAGGGTGAGGGGGAATAGGGCTCCTAACCAAAGACTAATGCGCTTATTTATGAGATCCCTTTGTCACTTTTGCACCACATAAAGAGATACACACATGATGCTGGACTCTCATAAAAATGTATGAAGCCACCCTGCAAGGGTTTGAATGGCCTCATCAATCATGAGTAGGGCGATGCAGTGCAAATCGCTGTATCCCCTTAGTCTGTGCCTGGGAGGCATTCCGATGGCCTTGTGGTGAATTTTCCGAAGCAAAACACCCGTGAAACTTACACTGCCACAGATTAACAAAGTGATGACAACCTGGTGAAGTGTCACATCTGTACATCTCCTCAGGTGAGGCATATCAAGGAGCAATATGTTAATTTCTCCTAGTTTTTTCCTCTTACCATGTGTGCCTCATTCTGCAACACACATAGAAACAGGAAAATGCCTCATAGGATTGTGTTTTGTGCAGGAAGGTTCCCTTTGCTGCACAAAAACAATCCTGCCTGCTATGAAGGCACCCTTGCACCTTGGGGCAAGGGGGCCTACATTGGCGCCAGGCTGCCAAAATGTCACCAGCCCAGGCAGAAAGTACAGGAATGCATTGTATTGCTTAAATACAGTGCATTCCTGTGCTTTCACTTTGGCGTAGGGCAGCACAGAAAGGTGACTTGATGTGCTGCCCTATGCCAAAATGCCCTAAATGAGTTCCCAGGGGAGGGAGGACAAATAACATCTTCTTCTCAGGACTCACATAAAGTGTGTCCCTGAAGACATCAATCTGAAGGTGAAAGATAGCTGATAGTGGAGTGGTGTGGCTCACTGGTTAGAGGCGTCAAACCCGGAAGCAGAGGACGGCCCGGGACCAGGGTTCAATTCCCGACGTGGCAGGGTCGTGAACCAGGGTCAGCGGACTCGATAATTCTCGCCTCGGTGCCTACTCTAAGCAGGAATCACACTTGGCAACTCTGGGCATTAGCTTGCCTCATCTCCACTATGGCCTCCCACAAACGCCGGGGATGCCTGGTTTCACCTTGGAGATACCCAGGAGGGAACATCTCACAGGGAAAGCCAGTACGGGTTCCCCAGCGGTCTATAGTGCTAGGACTCCTCCGGGTAGCAGTGCGCTTTACAAGACACACACATTTACATTTTACATAGCTAGGGATACAAGTTAAACTGCTGGAAAGAGCTAATCTGATTTGCCTTATAGTGGGCAGACCTCATCTTGAGCTATTTCTCATGAGTAATATTTATTCTGAATTGGTCCCAATTGTGACCAATATGGAATTCATAATTAACGCTGACTTTATACCCATTTTCTTCATTTTGCCAAGATCATGTTTTAATTACAGTTTCATTTAGTTACTCGATTAACAGAACTTTTCAGGTGTTTTAACTATAATTTGATCTTAGCCATATGTAGGAAATTAAAAGTGCTGCATCTTTTAATAACAACAGAAATCAAAATACTTATTTTTGATCTGTGAGGCACAATCTTATGGTTGCGGATTTGTGTAAACAATTTGTCCTGCTTTTCTATTTTGGCTTTCAGGCTTTCCATTAAGATCAGATCTGGAGAAAGGTGGAGTGGAGTTCAGTAAGCATAGGAGAGAGAAGTGGATAATCTTGGTATTCTTTATGGTCTTGATAGGTCCCATGTTTTTCATACATATCTACTGAATATACAATGTTAATATTAAGCACAATGTTTTTATTAAGGGTTACATAGATCACAGTTTACCTAGCCATTTTAGGTATCGATCATTACACATTTTGTTTTCAACTAGTCAGTGATAAATGTTCAGAATAACGATCATTTTACATAATTTGACCATGCTGTAAATAGAAAAGACCTAGGGGCATATTACCAAGCAATAGCGATAATTATTGCTATTGCTTGGTTAGAGACAAAAATTTACCGCTGAGCTGCAGCGATTTTTATCGCAGATAAACCTTGGTATTACCAAGGTGTATCGCAAATGCGAGAAAAAACGGCCGCAATGCATGAATATCGCTAAAAAGTCCGCAATATTCATGCATTACTGAGCTAATGCTCTTAGCCATGTTATCCACCTCCCATTGGATAACATGGCTAAGAACTGCTCATGGCAGGTGTTAGCTTTTGGAGCTATTCGCGCTTAGCGCGAATATCTCCAAAAGTTGGTAATAGGAGATAGCGATGTTAGCGACTGTTTCCAGTCGCTAACATCTTGGCACGCCCACTTTGCATGTCATTAGTGATAAATATCACTGACATGCAAAGTGGGGCCCAAGATGGTCGGTATCTCCTACTAGCTGTCGCTAACTGGTGTTAGCGACAGCTAGGTAATAGGGAGATAATTTTATCTCAGCTTTCTTGGCTTTTAAAGCCAAAAAAGCGGAGATAAACCCCCTTGATAATATGCCCCAAAGTTTTGCAAGTTTAATTGCCTTTTAGGCTTTATATAATACATTTTCGATAGTTGTAATACTTTTTCAAAAGCAAATCTGTGGTATATTCCTGCTGCAAAAATATACATAATTTTACAATCAAGAAATATCTATGCCTTTCTTTCTCATTCCATCAGTCTTTGTCTATGTCTCTGTTCTATTGATGGGTAGTTATAGTTAAAATCACATTTCCGTAGAAAACACATTTTTTGGTTTGGTAATAATTTTGGCGCCATTTGACTATTCATAACAAATAAAAGAATAAAAATATCTCAGCCACATCAGCTTCTTCCTGGAAAGTTTTGGCATGATCCATCAAGCGGAGCGGCGAGAAAAATGGGAGGTCCCAAAATAAGTTTCCCCATGCAATTTTTCACAGGATAATTAGGCAAAGCTACAGCCTAAATAGCTGAACAGAATCACACTACATGTGGGAGAAAACTAGATCCTGGTCCAGAAAGCATGTTTTTGTGATTTGGTCTGAATTTGCTCAGTAATACAATAATGAAGGTTCAAAATGTACATAGATATCATGATGCAACCATATAAGCAACATTGACACGGCAGCCATCTAAGGACTTGCTACTCACTCCCTTGCCTAGAAATAATGTTTTAAAAGATATAAAGAGGCAGGGTAGGGATACCCAGCCACTCATGGCCTGTTGGGGGCCTCCCAGAGAGATCCACCTGGGGCCAAAAACATTATGGTGCTAAAAACGATGACACCGTTACAGATTAGAACCGCCCGACCATAGGTGCGTGGTTCTGACCGCACAATTTGGATTTGTCTCACCTGTGGGCCATTGAAAAATGGATGTTTGTAAACATCCCTGCACCGTGTGGCAGGCCCCACACAGTGCAGGGATGTTTAGTTGGGCACCATAGGTTCCCCTCAGGCCCCATAGTAGATGGATGAGCACTTTGCTAGGGGCCCTCAAAGTGACTTTCCCACAGCATTTCCATGTTAGAAAATCCAATATGGAAAGGCTGTGGGAAACTGGGAAACTGGGAAATAATCCTGACGACAGAGCAGAGGCTGGCTCCACCGACATTATGGGATTATGGTTATTCTGATGCTCCGACGGGCTCTATGAACCAGTCGGAAGAGCAGCGGACAGTCCGTCCGCCAGATGCCTCTACCTGCGCAATTGTAATGTGGCGAGCGGCCCGCAGGGCCAGATGTGCAAGGTGGACCGCAACCCACGGTTGGTCGGTTGTGGTCTGCCTGACATTGTCATCAGCCCCATTGTTTTTAAAATGTTTCCACAAATTGATGGTGGATCAGCATATCTGCTGCAAATTTAAAAAAATGTGTGGGCTCACACGCAATTAAATTGCCTGGGGTGGGCCAGGGCCTAGGGGGGGGAGCAGTAGATTTCATTGAGAAGTGGGCTTGCAGGATCCCTCCCCGTAACTTCTTTATGCCCCGGGGGCCCATGCCCCAGGACTGAATCAATCACTAAGGGAAGGAGGTCATACAGCCCCCCTCCTTGAGCCTCTTCAAGCCCTGGGGACCCGTCCTCCGGGGCCAAAGCACATTTAAATGGGAGGTGGTTTGCACCACCCTTCCTGAGCCTCTTGAGGCCCAAAGAACCCCATTCCCTGTGGCCATTTTCAAATGCAGTGGAAGGGTGCTTCACTGAAAAAAACAAAGGTTAAAGTGACGTTGGCCCCCCAAAAACATGGAGCTGTGGGTTCCTGTTGGGACGGAAAAGTCCTCTGCATGGTGTGCACTCCTTCCTGAATGGCCAAATGTATTGTTGTCTGGATCTCTATTTTCTGTCATAGCCGAACACAGATCATGCGTGTGCACCATGACATAGGCCTGTCTCATTGATTGCTTGCTTTTTGGACCAAGAGGTGTGCCCAAAGCGCTATTCTATTAGTTGTGGAAGGCTGCTGCCTTCACCAGGAGGTAAACAGCTCAAGTGTGGTGGTGGCAGCATGCAATGTGATGACCAACAGTAGTGACTAGGTCATTTTTACCCCCAGTCATTGGAGTGAGGCCTACAGACTCACTCACCTTTTTAAAGGTTCTGCTGCTGTGTGCCTAACTCACCATTGGCCTACATTGGGTTGATGTAGAAGTGCATGTGGAGTGAAAACTTGTGCGGAATGTATGTGAACTCACAAAACATACACTACACAGAAGGTGCAGTGTGGAACCGTGTGGATATAGTAAATGTGGGTGCATGGGCAGAGGGTGTTTAAAGTGACACAGTTTGGTGCAGTACAGAGAGACTCTAGCATTAATCAGTATGCGCAGACTGAGTGCATGCGTTGCATGTGAAAATGCTGGTGGTAGCATTGTATATGGGCGGAACATTACTAGACAGTGGAGTGTGATGTGGATGTAAACTAAGTGCAGAAATTCCTGCACTGGTACATTGCAAGGAGGACCTTAAGTTCCATTTTGGGAAGCCCAGGCCTGCCTGGTGAAAACATGAGGAGTAGAGCAATTTCTCAGAGACAGAATAGTATATTGCTGCTTTCCTTTGAGCTGGGTCGGACACGCACCGGGTCAGGGTGAGACAGGCACTCCCTGTGCCTTTCAAAGGGTGCTTTGATTCAGTGACAGATCACAGTGAAAGAGCCTAGACACATCTCAGGAAGAGGGAGATGAGGATGATAATTGAATTAATAAAGAGTAGGGCTGAGAGCCCAGGATCAAACTCTGATTCACAGATCACTGTGGTTGACATTCAGGTGTGAACTCTGGTCACTCCCATGAGTATTATTTTGGGTAAACAGCTTCGGAGTCCTACCTACTATGACAGAAATATTTCAGGAGAGATGTCCATATTAAAGAAGCAAACCCCAACACAAAACTTCAAAGGTCCAGACTCTAAATCACATTTTGTAACTGGACTATAAGTAGGGGAGCATGAGGCCCCATGCTTTGTCATCTGCTGAGCAGCCAGTCAGGCTGCATAAGGAGGGGAAGCTCTTCAAAACATCTGGCTGTGACCAAGACTTGTGGCCTATCCTGCTTGTCTCCCTGGAGGGTGAGAGAACATCACCCAGGGAAACCAAGATAATCTGCCCTGGAGTCTGGAGAACCAGTACCTGCCTGCTCGCCAAGACCAGTGTGCCCTTGAGGGAGGGGAGTGTGGTGGAAGAAGCGAGATCTAGAGGAGAGTCCAGATGTGTGGAGCTCCTTGTATGGTGTACGAACTGTGCAGCACTGGTCAGGCCATTCCCTCTGTGCTATGTTGTGATGTTATGCTACCCCGCATGCCAGGAGGGTCCGCCATGCACTGAGAACTGTGCTGCATGATTGGGCTGTTGCCCATGTGTCACTTTGTAAAGATTGGCAACCCTGTATGCCAGGAAGAGCCTCTCTACACCCATGACATTGCCACATTGATTGGGTCATTGCCAGTGTGCATTGTTATGGAGGTTGACAACCCTATATGCCAGGAGGGGCAGCCAGGTGCTAAGAAGCTATGTTGCAGTGATCGGGCCATCACCCGTTTGAGGGAAGTTGTCAAGACCCCCATATGCCAGGAGGGGCCACGGAGAAGGCAACCTGATTTCCAATTGACCATACAATGAGGTTCATTGGAGGGGCCCTATATGCCAGGAGGGACCACTCAAATATTGAGCACTGAGGCCAAAGGTCTGGGTCATTTTCCGTGGCCAAAACACCTGCTACAACCAAAACAAGGGAGGCTTAGTATCCAAGGAGTCCCAAGGACAGAAAAGATGCCATTGGAGCCCCGCATGAGAAAGGAGACTACCCCAATCCATGAGCAAGGAAAAAGAAGACTTACCATGTGTGGCTGGAGTTGGAGTTGGAGCTGGAGTTGGAGCAACTCCAATCATCAGGACCCTGGCAAGTGCGACTCAGGAGACAGAGCCAGTGCCTGCCAGGTGCTGCACATGTGAAAGTCAAAATTTACCGATCCTGGCCAGGACCGACGTTGCCGATCCTGGCCAGGACTGTATTGCACCACTGCCAGGATTCCTACTGCCAGAGTGGGTAAGCTCTTAAGTGGACCTACAAGGCCCAAGCGGAAATACCACCTTTGGTGTTTGCAGCCTTACTTGAACTCTCTGGGCCCGATGTAGGTGGCAAATACCGGTCAGAAACGGCTGAATTCTGCCATTTCCGACAGGTATTTGGCATCTTGAGATGTAGGGGGCCAGATTTGACATATTCTGTAAATTTACTGAATCGGTAAATTTGCAGAATCTGTAAAATACCGAATCGGTATTTTTACAGATTTGGTAATTCCCAGGTGTAGGTGGGACTCTTCTGAGTCCCAAAGGCCCTACAAATTTGGTATTTTACCACCCAATCCAATTGGGTGTTAAAATACCGAATTCAGGTGTGCATGCACACCTAGCCATGTGACAGACAGACATGCCCTTAGGGCATGTCTGTGTGCCACATGGCGCACATGCCTATTTTTGGGGTGCCAGAGGGTGTCAAAGTGACACCCCTTGCACCCTTGCAAAATTCGGTATTTACCGATTCTATAATTACAGAATCGGTATTGCCCATTGATTCCTATGGGCTTTAAGGCCCATAGAAATCAATGGGCAATACCGATTCGGTATTTACAGATTCGGTAAATACCGAATCTTAAAGATTCGGTATTTACAGAATCTGTAATACCTACATCTCCCCCCTTCATATTTACCAACTTTTAAATACCGAATCGGTATAATTCGGTATTTAAGAGTCAGTAAATATGAATTACCTACATCTGGCCCTCTGTGACCACACCTTATTGACTGAGTCCAAGGGGGTTTGACCCAGTGAACATGGCCTTGTAGTTACATTCACTGGATGTTGCTGCATGTAAATGGAGAATAATAAAATACCCATTACATGGGAACCTGGTAGCCAGGGGGTGGCCTGACAATTACTAGGGTCCCACCCTCAAGTGGGGACTGTGTTATTGTTTATTGAATGTTGTTTACCTTTGAATTTGTAAAATTAGAATTATAATACTTATTTTTTTCCAAACAAAGATATGACTGGACATTGATTTATTGAGTGTGCTGCTCACACAATGAGGTATGAGTCATGTTCACTGATCTGTATATATACTTCCCTCAGAGGGAAACTTGACTGCTCGTTACCAAATGAGAGGTGCAAAAGATGGTGCTTTACCCAATTGAGTGGCATCAGTAGTAGGGTGAGCCCTGGGACATCAGCAGTAAATAGCCTCAATCACCTTGGTTGGGCCCAGTAACCCTGGTGTTCCCAGTGGCCCTCTAAGCGGCATTCTGCAATGCCCCAGGAGGGCACTAGGGCACCCACTCAATGAAGAAAAGACCAGTTTCTGCTGGCACCCACGGTGGATGTAGGCTGGTAAGCTGACTGGGGCTGAGGGGTCTCTGGTGATTCCTATGCTGCCAACAAAGAAAAATAAATCTGTGGATGCCCTGGGTTTAAAACAAATGAAAACGTGAATACTAAATGAGCATCCAGATCCCATCATTTAATATTCACTGCTTCTAGCAAGAACCAGACTATAATGCCCTATGGAATTTTGGAAGACTAAGGACTTAATTCTGACTACTGTGGTCCAATGGACCACTGTAGCCATGGTGGCAGCGCAGGGACTGCCACACCAGTGGTCCAATTGCCCTATTACAAGTTGGGTGGTCGTACCACCAAGGGACCACAGCAACCGCCAGGGATCATAGATCCCTGGCAGTGTTGCAGCAGTCTTGAGGCACCAGCAAGCAGATTAAGAGTTTCCTCACCGCCAAAGTTTTCATGGCAGTGACACGGCAATGAAAACTGTGGCTGTGTGGAAACAGGGCTAAGGGGTGCCTGCAGGGGGCACATGTTGTGTCTCACTGTTTGTAGTCACCCAATTTCCTGCACAGCATGGACTTTACAGTCCATGTTGTGCAGGAACGCGCTTTGGCATTCCCATTGCAGTGCCTTTTTATTAGGCAGTGCTGTGGGAAGGCCAAAGGACCACTGAGGTCGAGTTTCGGAGTCCCCGACCTGGATGCTGGTGTGACGGCCCACTCCAGGACCGCTAAACTTGTAATCAGGCCCTATATGTTCTTGCTGGTGGTGCCCGTAGAAGTGGCAGGGGTACAACCAAACATTTTTTCATCTCATGGGCGGCTTCAGAGAGTACAACAGCTCCCCAGCAACATTAAAAAGGAAACCAGTAAGTCTACTGAGTCTTTAAAACCATGATCCAGTAGTGCTTACCATAATTTTAAAAATCACTCTTAACTAATTAATAAATACATACATGAATATACATACATATATACATATATACATATGTGAGCAAAGCTGTGGAGTCTGAATTGCGTTGGTTCGAGCTTTCCTGAATAAACAGATTCCCTGAAAACATATCTCTCTGAGTGCCGTGTTATTGGTGTGGAGTAGCAATTACAGGGCCTGAATCCAGCCCCTACGCTGAGCACCCGCTGAAAGTGTGCGTTGGATATTGTGGATCACTTTTGTGGCAAAAAAATACATACATATATATACATGTATAAATGCATATATATATGTGTGTGTATATATATATATATATATATATATATATATATATATATATATATATACACATATATATATATATATATATATACAAATATATATGTATTTATGTAGGTATATGTATTTATGTATACCATGAGATGCTCCCTATGCGTTCATCTTCTTATACCGGATTCGTATACCAGAATGTTGAAATCAAATTTACTGCTTATGCAGATGATATTTTATTTTATATCTCTAATCCAACTACTTCTTTACCTGCACTTTTCTCTTTACTTCATGATTATTCACTGGTCTCTGGTTACAAGTTGAATATTGACAAATCTGAAGTTCTTCCTCTTAATACGTTTTGCTTCTCTCATATGTTTGAGGGATCTTGTTTTGAATAGAATCACAGGCATGTAAACTGTTTAGGTATTTTATATGTTAATACTATTCGTGAAACCATTAAAATTATTCATATGGATATACTTAAAAAATTCTCTTCACTTATTGATAGTTGGTCCCCTCTTTTTCTATCCTGCTGGGGAAGACTGGCAACCGTTATAATGATGCTACTTCCTATTGTCAACCTTTATCTTTCTATGCTGCTATTTCCCTTCCACATGACTTTTTTAAAACCATTAATCGCCTCCTAACAAAATTCTTATGGAACAATCGCAAAGCTGGGGTTTCCCTTTTTCGTCTCCAACAACCCAAGAATTTGGGTGGGGTTAACTTTCATAATATCTCTCGTTTTCATTCGGCCTTTACACTAAACAAATCTGGCCTTTTCTTTCTGATTCATCTTTCCCTCCTTTAACTGCCTGGGGCTTTATTGAACTCGCACAACTTGCCTCCTTCTCATTCCAAACCACTATTCGCTTATCTCAACCTCCAAAGAGACTCATTACCCCAGTATTTAAGCATTCTAAAGCATTAGCGCTTTCATTGTTTCGCTCCTTTATCTCGCCCTCTTCTCTTCACTTTTTGACTCCGATCTGGTATAATAAATTCCTCAAGATCAATAACAGAGCACTTTTCTGTAAAGAATGGATTGATAAAGGCATCATCACTTATAACCACTTGCTCAAAGACAATTCTTTAAAAACTCATTCAATCTCTCAAACACACATTTACCCCATTTTCTCTCACTCACTAACACTCTATCTTCCCTCATTTTTCATAACAATTCTCTTCCCATTGCTACACTCTCTCTCATACCTCCGCCAGATTTTTCTATTCCTTTGAGAGCCTCTGCCATTTACAAACTGCTTTCTCACCCCGCTAATGAGAGGCTCAAGTCTAACCTTGAGCTTTTATGGGAAGCGGACCTAGCTAAGGAATTTTCTCTACAAACTTGGGACACTATTTGGTCTAAAATACACACAATCTCTTTTTCGACCAGCACCACTTTTTTTTTTACAATAGACTTTTTTTTACTTCTTCTGATCTTCATAAATTCAAATTACTTGACTCGAAAAAGTGTTGGTCATGCCCTTGTGACAACAGTGATTTTCTCCATATGTTTTTTCAATCTCCTTTGGTCAAATCACTTTGGTCTCGTATATGGTCTACACTCAATAATATTTTATCTACTAGTGTTCTTTTTATTATTGTGCATGTTTTCCTGGGAGGATCTTCGCCCATATGGAATGTTGATTGCAATGTACGTAAGTTTATTGATCATTTCATAGCAATTTCGTTTCAGATAATTACAACTAATTTGAAAGACACTTCAAAGATTACATATAATGCTTGGTGGAATTTGTTGTGTCACCATCACAGACTTGATCATGCTATTAGTCAAAAAAGATTTGTTATGGCTACCTTTAACTGATTTTCTTTCCAGATAGACTCCCTGAATTGTTTATTGCCTCTCTATTTTTCTCATTGCTGTAGAGTTAATATACATATCAATTTTGTTCTCTAGATTGCCATCCTTTCTCCCCCTTTCCACTCTCTCTTCTTTTCTTTTTCTTTTTCTTCCCCTCCCTCCCCCTACCCTTATGACAAAATACCCATAAAAGCTCTTGTTCTTGGTATAGTTTATTTTCCCCTAGGGGGTTAGTTTTTAAGTGTTCATTGTTTTCTGCTGCTCTATTTCTTTAGTATTATTTTCTTATGTACTGATGTTTTACGTTGTATTCTTCCATTTAATAAAGCTTTTAAAACTTAAAAAAAGAAGACACAGTAGCAGTAAAATTGATGGCCCCAAGGGGATCACAGTGATCAGGTGGTCCACTTTATAGGACATTTACCTGCATACCACAGGCCCTTCCGCACTCTTAGGGGTAACAGGCCATCTGATAGTATGGACCCTGGTCTGCCCACAAAGAGCAGGGAGAGGCCAAGCTTAAGGTTATGTTAGCTGGGCACCCCAACTTCAGTGAAACACAGGGGGCACCACAACTAATCTCCTCACCTTGCCCCTCTATACCATTACACATGTAATGGCCCCTCACCTCCATGCTTTGCAGGCCATGATGATATGTTCCTTCCTGGGGTCTTATGTAGTGAAGAATGGTGCAGTGTATCCATGCCCCATGGAACAAACTGGTTTTCGTAGGGGGCACGGTACATTAGATAATCTCACCGCCCTCCAGGTGATTTCGGACAAATACATACACGTTCGAGGGGGGGTGGTGCTTGCTGCTTTTATTGATTTCTCCACAGCGTTCGACAAAGTAGATCGTCGTACGCTGTGGAGAAAATTAGCAGCACTGGGTTTGCCATCCCACTTACTGGATCTCGTACGTGCTCTTCATACGGATACCTGGTGTCGTGTGCTCCAAGGTGGAGAAAGGGGTCTTTCTCAATTAATTCCATCTTTGAATGGACTTAAACAGGGTTGCCTTCTGACCCCATTATTGTTCTCCCTGTACATTGCAGATCTCCCTGTTTCCCTGTCTGCTTGTGCGGGCATTGCCCCGGTTGTGGGGGGGTTTCCTATTTCCTGTTTGCTGTATGCAGACGATATCCTCATCTTAGACTTAACGCCTAAGGGTTTGGCAAATCGTCTGCAGGCTCTACATTCATTTGCTGAGTCCCATTTTATGAAGATAAATACATCCAAAAGTAAAATTATGTGCATTTCAGGAAAAAAGAAATGCAGATCAGAAAATTTTAGATGGTCTATAGGTGGCCAGAAATTAGAGGTAGTTAGATCCTATACTTTTTTAGGTAAAATAATTTCGGCCAATCTGAGCGAGAAGCCCCATATTGATCATAGCTCGCGTAAAGCCCTTGCACATGGCAAAGGTCTGTGTTCCCTTTACTTTGCCACAGGGAAAAGACATTTTGCTTGTTTACTTGAGGTGTTTAGGGCAAAAATTCCTGCTACGCTTTTATATGGAATAGAACTTGTAGAGCTGAAGCATTGGGGTTTCTGCCACACAGTTGAAGGAAAACTATTAAGATCCTTATCTACCCTTAACACAGCTTGCTCGGTGGCCGCATGTAGGCTTGATTTCGGCCTTAGGAGTAGCTGGGTTCAGGGATTATGCGCTTTGGTAAGATGGGTGGCATGTTTGGCCAGAGGTGAACCGGGATCATTGAGAGCTCTTCTTAAAGGAGAATTTTTGGGCAGCTTTAAAGAGTTCTCTCAAATAGTTAGGAATTTTAGAAAAGCTGTGACACTTTTAGAGTTGGATGAAAGTACTCTATTTATACATTCCCCGACTCAGCTAAAAACCTTGCTGAAACAGGCTTCGTGGGAACTCTGCTTTAAATTGGATAAGAATGTACTCCAAGAAAAGAGGGGTTGTGATCTCCTTCTTAATTCTTATTCTATGAAGCTTGCCCAACCATATGTCACATGGAATATTCCACATGGAGCTCGAAGACTATGGTTTCTCCTAAGATATGATTTATTACCTTTAAATCTCCTTTTATCTAAATGGTATGGATCTTCTCCGATATGTAACCTATGTAATATGAGTGTTCAAGATCGAACTCATGTGTTGTTTTTATGTCCTGTACTGCGCTCATTACGGTTGAAATGGTTAAAGCCAATATGTCTTCAACTCAGCATTTCTAATGTAAATATTTTCTTGCAGGCCTTGTATTTCCCCCCAAATGAAAAGTTTTGCTTCTGTATTTTTAACTTTTTTAAAGGTTTTTTAGCTATTTTTTTATGAGATATGGAGGTGTCTGCTGTTGATTATTCTTGTCTGTTGTTAATTTTTGTAAACTGTCTTTTGATATTCTATTGTATCTTATCCTATGTCTGTAATTTGTATTATGTATTTTATGTGGCCCTCTTTTGAGAGCCAAAACATAATAAATATATTGAATCCATGCCCCATGTCACAGCTCTGCTGTGCTCAGAGTCTGCAGCCACTGCTGCAGTATTTGCCAGAATCTCCCGGGACCCAATCTGACATTCAACACTTCTCTGCAGGCAGGGAAATAAGGCAAAGGTCCAGAGAAACACAAGAAGTATAGAGAGGTGCGGCTCTCCCCTCCTGGCGGCCACAATGGAGCCATCAATGGGCAGGCCTGGCCATAACACTATGGGCTTACACGAGGCCCCAGCCGCATCCTCAGAGCCCCAGCCCAGGCTCGCTGGGGGATGTAATCACAGGCATGAAGTTCCCCTCCCGGCACCGTGGGCTCCGATGGTTCAGGCCAGTCTGCAGCATTTCCTTGCAGGCCCTAAGCCACCGTAGCCCTCACAAATCACTTCAAACTCACCGGGGCGATGCAGGAGTGGAGACCTTGATAATGCAGCCGGGGCTCCCACAAGGAGTTTGTAGTGGGCCCACGGGTCCTCGAGGCTCCCAGTAGGCCCTGCAGCACTCACACAGCCCAGTCTATGCAGACAGCATCGACGAGTAACTTAATGGTCCCATGCGTAAATTTAAAGGGAAGTTTCAGCCAAATTGGAAGCCTTACATGAATTAGCAGAGAGGGAGGTGATAAAAGCTGCTTCAGCAGTATTCATGGTGCAGGATTACGGAGGATAGTGGGAGTGGCCAGAGGAGCTCGCCTAGAAAGCTGCCATCTTCAAGTCAGGCAAGCTCCGCCCCTTTCAATTACAGAATATTAAATAATTTACCAAATAAGGTACAAAAAATGTTACAATAAAAAACTTCATTACAAAAAATATTTTAAAAAATAGTTGTTTAAAAATATAAAAATATATTAAATTAAAAAATAAACAAATAATAATATTATAAAAATATATGTAACTAATATTAGAAAAAGCACTGGGTCACCACTGCAGTTTAAGTAACAGTAGGAGAAGTGTAGGACTTTGGAGGGGTTACATTTACTATTCCCACTCCAGTCAGCTTTACAGTAAGAAAAGTGTTGGAATTCTGAGGGGTTACATTTATTATTCACAACTCCAGTCTAAGCAACAATAGGCAAAGTGGTAAACTTTGGAGGGGTTACATTCCTTATACCATTTCCATTCACCACAAAGGTAGGAAAAATGTTGGACTTCAGAAAGGTTACATATACTATGTTCGCTCAAAACAGTACAACAGTAGGGAAAGCGTTGCATTTATGAGCAGTTAAATTTACTATTCCCACTCCAAACAGTGCAACAGTATGGAAAGTGTTACATTTATGAGAGGTCGGGTTTACTATTTCTACTCCAGTCAGTGCATCAATAGGGAAAGTGTTGGATTTTGGAGGGGTTATATTTACTGTTCTCACTCCAGTGTAAACAACAATATGGAAAACATTAGACTTTGGAAGGTTACATTTGCTATTTCTACTCCAGTCAGCACAAAAATATGGAAACTGTAGGACTTCTGAGGGGTTACATTTATTATTCCCACTCCAAACAGTGCAACAGTAGAGAAAATGTTGGACTTAGGAGTGGTTAGGTTTACTATCCACACTCCGGTCTGGTCAATAGTTGGATAAAAGTGTTGGACTTTGGAGGGGTTACATTTACTATTCCCACTCTAGTCCAAGCAACAATAGGAAACTGTTAGATTTTGCAAGAGTTACATTTACTATTCCCACTGCATGCAGCGTAGCAGTAGGGAAAGTGTTAGACTTCGGAGGAGTTGCATTTGTTATTCCTACTCTTAACAGCACAACAGTAGGGAAAGGGTTAGACTTCAGGGGTTTACATTTACTATTGCCACTCAAAACAGCACAATAGTACAGAAAGTGTTGGACTTTAAAGGGTTGAGATTTACTATTCAATCCAGTCTGTGCAACAGTAGGGGAAACGTTGGACTGCGGAGGGACTAAATATACTATTCCCTTTTTACTCTAAAGAACAGTAGGGAAAGTACTTTATATTACACATTTGAATAACCCTATTACTTTAGAAAAAATGTTCAGCTCCTAATATAAACACTATTAATTATTATTAAATACATATATAAATATTTATACATTACCTACTGGCGGTTGCCTGTAGGTAGTTATAGTTAGGGTTTAGTTTCCATAGAAAATGCATTTTTGGCTAATCACTTTGACACAGTTTGACGAATCTTCATGAAATTTTCAAATCTAGCATGCCAGTCACTGCAGCTGCTGTCCATAACATTTCATGGTGATCTGTCAAGCATGGTCCGAGAAAAAGGGGTGATCTCAAAACACATTTTCCCCATGCAATTTCCCACAGTTATTTAGACATGACAACAGACGGAGGCGCTGAACGGAATTTTTACCAAATTTCCCAGAAAGCTCTATGTTGGTATAAAAAGAGTGCTTTTTGTAATTTAGTGTAAATTTGTACAGTAGTTTTTGAGTTATTAAAGTAAAGAGATTTATATAAATCTAGAGATGCAGAGTCACCGTGTATCCTCTGCTGATCAGGGCAGATTCACTGTCCCATGTGCTAATTGCAATGTGTGATTGGCTGGCTGTAACTTGAGAGGAACGTTGCAGCTGCAGTTTTATGCATTGGTACATAATACCCAGGAGAGAAAATTACATTTAAATGTGATAGAAAGGTTCAGGGTAGACATAGCTTGATCCCATGGGACTGATGGGAGGGTCTGTGAGGAACCCCTCATGGATAACAAATTGTCCGAAAACTTTTGTTATCTCACGAATACACGAGGATCCATGCAGAGCTGCCCAGATTCTCAGGTGGATTTGGATGGATCTGCAGATCCAGACCCCAAATAAAAGAACACATACACCCATTCATAGACCCACACACCTACTCACACACTCATTTACACACCCACACATGCACCCATACAACCACTCACATGCCCACACAGCTACTCACACACCCACTTACAGACCTACAAAACCATTCTCACATCCACTCACAGACCCATACAGTCACTCACATACCCACATACCACTCACACACACACATATAGCCACTCACACACCAACAGCCACTTGCAAAGACATTCACTCACCTACATAGCCTCTCCCATACCCACGTATACACCCACACAGACACTCACACACCCACATAGCCACTCAAACACCAACAAAGTCACTCAGAGAGCCACTCACACACCCACACACAGGCAGTGATACCCTTATAGAAATTACAATAGCACATGTTTGTTTCTATGTGTTGTTGCTTTAGTATTGAATATATGCAATAGTATCAGCAGATCCCTTATTTGTCAGAGGATTTGCGATGGATCTACGGATCCATAAAATGAAAGCAAAAAAAGAAAGACTTGGTGGATTGCATTTATAGAAAGACTATCTGAGTTACATTCCCATAATTAAAAAAAATCGTTTTAAAATACATAAAATATATAATAAGGATGAATGTGTGAATAAAATGTATTTATAAACTTATGAAAATGTATATTAGTAATTAGACAATTCATAGAACAATTTATATTAAAAAAAGTTGAAATTTTCAAAAAACACTAAACGTTACAGGGACGTTATTGTTAGGAAATAGCTGTAAAAACATAGAAATTCACAAAAAAACAAAGGTTACAAGGATGTAGTAGTTAGGAAATAAAATATTTAAAAACCTCTGAAATTCGCTGTAAAAAATTAAAGTTACAAGGACGTTATATTTAGGTTCAGATTTTACACAAACCCACAACTGTAGAAACTGAGCAGTTATAGTTATAGTTACCTCAAGTAACTATAACTCGTCCTTTAAGGCAACTATAATTTGTGCCTTTGCCATGCATTCCTAATTACCCCACATATTCCATCAGTCATTACTTCTAAGACATAATTGTCACTGCAACATTTGCAGTGATGAAATTATTGATGAGAAAAATGTGCATGGCGAGGCACGAGTTACACACCTGAGCTCCTGTTCTGTGTGGACTGCCATAGGCTCAATGCAGTCACCAAGTCTTACGCACATCCCATCCCCAGAGCTGATGAGCTCATAGATCAGGTTGGACTTAAAATCTGGGTACTGGCAGTTTGCCTTGACCAATGGGGCTAAAAAGAATTCAGCGTTCTCAACACCAGAACAGCACTTCCAGTCTGGGTCATGCCTTTTGGGTTGAAGAATGTTGTAGTCACCTTTCAGAGGTTGGTCAACCACGGCCTGTTTTGGTTGTAGAACTTCAGTACCTACTACCTGATGTCTTTGTGGCCTTCAGTTGTAGTTGGGAGGACTACTTTCACCACCTCCAGGCAGTGCTTCAGCCTTTGCAGAATGCAGTCCTGACTATAAAGGCCAGTAAGTCCCAGATAGGACAGGGTTCTGTGGTCTACTTGAGATTATTCCGGTGGGGGGGGAGGAGCTAGGAGGAACATGGAGGCCGCTAGCTGAACGGCCGCAGCCACCTTTTTCCCCCATGGAGTAGCTAGTTTTCCTACATTCAGAATGTATTGCCTGTAGACCCATATCATACTTTTTTTTGCACGAATCCATATTTCTCCCTTCTATTTTCCACTGTGGGTAACTACGTACCGCACCGTACCGTACCGTACCATGGTGTCAGTGCTACTATAGCTAGCCAGTTGTCGAATATGCCCCCGGATCTCGGTGCACGTCTATTGTCCTGCGGTGCGAGGCGAGAGGTCAGCGAGGACGAGTGTGGCTGGAGGAGGATCCAGCATGATCAGTGTGAGCTGCGGGGCGACGGCGTCTCCAGGAACTGGCGGTGTCTGTGGGAGGAGGCGGCCAGGCTGCGGAAGAGGCGCGACTTCGCTCTGCTAGTATTCCGGGTCAGCGGTGGCAGAGCCAGCGGCAGTTTCTTTGGAGCACAGGTGGTGAGAGAAGCAGTACCAGAAACCATAAGTAGCGTTTTGGTTTGGCAGCGCAGCGGTGCAAGCTTTGAGGCAGAGGGTCGCCGGGGAGGTGGAGAGGGGGAAGAGTAGCACACGAGTCAGCATTTTCAGAGGATTTAACCCCCTCCAACTAAACGAGAACAACTCTACCAGTATATCAGTAAGGTGTATGGATGTAGGGGGTGAATGTGGCAAGAGCACCAGCGGCGAAGAAAGTACAAATGGTGCCAGTAATACTGAGGAGAGCCAGTACCCCGTGAAAATAAACAGGTACACATTAGGAGCCAGGACAGTGTTCGATCCATCCAAGGAAAAACCTGCATATCCCTCGCACATCTCACCCCCCATCTCAGAAGTAAGGGAACGTGCAAGAAGGGAGAAAGCCAAGCTGAATACCTCTGAAGAGTATTTAAGTGCTAAAAACATCAAAAACAAGGGAAAAAATAAAGGAGTCAAAGTAGCAGAGGCAAGCATCAAAGTTACCCCCTCACTCAAAACTTACTACAAGGTAATGTCTAACACCATTACCACTACCTCCGCTACTAGCTGCTTCCCCTTGGAAGCTCAGCCTGCCCAGCATACATCTCTTATTCAGCCCACTCAGCACAACAAGGTTATCCAGCCCTCTCAGCATACCCAGCCACCCCGGAAGCAAGTACTATAGGGGCATTGACACAGGGAGGTGCAGAAGGGAACAGCACAGACAATTCTACTGTTCCAGCAGAGGCAGAGGTAACAATACATCCAGACATCGGTCTGACCAAACGATTTTCGGTGCTAGAGGAGGATGGACCAAGCGTCACGCAGTATACCGTAACAATGGCCAGAAGTAGAGATATATCGAATACAGCGCAAGCTGTTCAAATGTATCAATCTGTCCCTTTTGACCCCTCTGACAGTACAGGTACAGAGTTCCATACAGATAAATCTGATGCAACTGCAGGCAGGCTGGCCGATATACTATTGGCCATGAAGGAAGAAATCACCAGTAGGTTCACAGTATCGGAAACCAACCAAGCCGAAATGGCCAACAGATTCTCAGTATCCGAGGCCAACCAAGCAGCAATAAAGGCTTCAAGTGAGGAGCTGACCAAGAGGGTAGACAAGGTTACTCTCAGGACTGAGGCAATGGCGTTAGAACTCCCCAAGATCAAGGTGTCGATGAGTACCACCGAAGCAGAGGTCACTAAGTTGTTAGCACAGAATAAGGAACTTAAGGAGGACATCGAGCATCTGGAAAACTACTCGCGTCAGAATAATCTGAGAATTCTGAATGTGCCGGAATCCATGGAGGGGGGGGGGACATTAAGGGGTTTATTATATCCTTAATGAAGGGGACAGTATGACATACAGAGGGTACATCGAGACCCTTTCAGGAGAAACCCCGCAAAACAGAAACCCAGGAAGATTCTGGTGAACTTTTTGACTTACTCCATAAAAGAGCAGATTCTCTCTATCGCATTAAAAGAAGGCTCCATATACTTCAACAGCTCGAACCCCTTTACCTATTATATAAGATCTGATATATCACACATTACTGCAGTAAGGCAGTGGGAGTTGGGGAAAGGCTGGAGGAGCTGAATAGCTTAGGAGCCAAGGCGCAGCTGAAGTTTCCAGCACAGTTAAGAGTGATGTGGAATAATCACATGCACCAGATCAGGTCGGGGGAAGAAGCTGACGCTCTTATAGCTAATATCAGAGACAGAAAAGGGGGCCAGGGGGGGAAATAGACGAAGTGGGTCTTCAATTAAATATGATGTGTAACTAGCAGGAAATTTTGTAAAAAAAATAATGGGAATGGTATAGTTGCTCCGTGGGGGGGAAGATGGCTAAATAGGCTTTTGCCTATTAGTAGTGAGGGTTCCACAGGGGTAGAGGGGGCACGGGGTCATGGGGGGGGGTCAGGGTACGAAGGGGGCACGTGGTGCGGGAGCAGTGGGAAAAACAGGAAAAAAAATTCGACCTAATCTAAACCTTTTGTATATCCATAGCAATTTTCGCTTCAAAAAGGGGTGATGTTTCCACGTAGGAAAAGAGGATGATGGCAGGGGTGACTTTAAAGAATAGAGGGATCATATTTGTTTCTTGGAATGTCAATGGGTTAAGGTGCCCCCGGAGGCATGGGCTTATCCTTAAACACCTGGAACTATCAACTGCAGAAATATGTTTGTTACAGGAGACACACCTGAGTTATGAAGAAAGACCTCAATTTTCTCTAAGTTACGTGGGTGAAGTGCTTCAGTGCCTCAAAACAGACAGCTCAAAACAGAGGGGTCGCCATATTAATTAAACCAGGAACGCCCTGCAATATAAAAAAAGCACAGTCAGACTCCTCTGGTAGGTGGTTGACTGTTCTATTAGCATTCAAAAACTATGATATGGCCTGTGCCTCTTTCTACGGTCCAAACACGGACGATCCAGCCAAATTACAATCTGTGCTGATGCTGGAACCTCCACCATATGTGATAGGGGGAGATTTTAATGTCTTGATGGATCCCCTTAAGGAAAGATCCAATTTAAGTCACTACAAAGGTGCAGTGAAGGTACGTCGGGCATTAGGTAACATGATTCACGATATGGATTTAGTCGATCTATGGAGGGAAATAAAAGGAGATCAGAAGGGTTTTTCCTTTTTATAGCAAAAAGCACTGTCATTCCTCTAGGATTGACTATATATTTTTAGATAGAGGTTCAACAGCCAACCTAGGGGTAGTTTCAGTTCTCCCGAGTCACTTGTCTGACCACGCACCGCTGCAATTTGTATACCAGATTAAGGAGGCACAGCGGCATGCATCAAAGTGGACCCTTAATAGGGCCAAGTTATTGGACCCCGAGGTGATTGCTGCTGTGCAGGCCCCATCCTTGGAATTTTTCTTGCTGAACTCAGGCTCTACAACACCTGATGTAGTTTGAGACGCCTATAAGGCCTGGCTTAGGGGGAAACTCCATGGAACTATCTGTCATAAGTATAAGATCGAAGCTGAGGTATTAAAAGGTATCGAAGGGAAGATAACTGGCTTGGAGAGAGAAAGAGATGGTGTTAGCAACGGGGACCGGGTGCAACTCACTCAGACCTTGAGGAAGTTGGAAGCAGCAAGATCAGAATACAGAGGGAAATTAGAAGCTAAGTGTAGGGCGCAGTGGGATACCAGAAGGATGCAGAATTACGAATATGGGGAGAAGGCTGGCACCTTATTGGCATGGAAAGCAAGGACTGACCAAGCTAGGAATGATATAAAAGAACTTAAAATCAATGCCAGCGGGGACGTTTCAAATAAGATCTAGGATATACAGTCCTGTCTTCTTTCCATGTTCTCAGAGCTGTATAGAGAAGACCTGGCTCCCCTGCCGAGTTCGATTTAGTCATTTCTTAGCAATAAACAGCTCCCCGTACTCTCAGAAGAAAGCAAAAACAACTTAGATGCCCCCTTTACGTCGGAGGAGATTGCAGCTCAGATAGATAAATCTAAGAACAAAAAAGCTGCTGGTTCAGATGCACTCCCGAGCGAAATATATAAACACATCAAGGTGGAGCCTTTAGAAGCATTGGGGGATACCTCTAGTTCAATTTATAGTTTAACTGGAAAGGATCCCAATACATGGAAAGAGGCAATAATAGTTTTGATATTAAAACCTGACAAGGATCCAAAAAAGGCAGACTCCTATCGCCCAATCTCCCTGCTGAATGCCGATTATAAGATCTTTATGGGAATTTTAGCAGGGAGATTGGCCAAACTGAAACCAAAGTTAATACACCCAGATCAGAAAGGGTTTGTCGCAGGGCGATACATCCAGGAACAAACGCAGCTCCTAATTGGCAATATCGATCTGGCTATCAAGAGGACAGAATCCTTGGCCGTTGTCGCTGTTGACGCGGCCAAGGCCTTTGATAGAGTTTGCTGGGTATATCTATGGGAGGTCCTGAGAGCCATGGGGTGTGGTCCAATCTTTATACAAACCCTGCAGAACTGCTATCAGGGTGCCTCCGCTCGAATACTCCTAAATGGTTTCCTTACTGCGAGTTTCAATATCCAGAGAGGAACTAGGCAGGGGTGCCCAATATCACCTCTTTTGTTTAATTTGTACGTGGAACCATTAGCTCAGATGCTTAGACTGGATGACTCAATCTATCCATTTAGATCAGCACAATATAGCTCTAAAATAGCCCTATATGCCGACGATTTAATACTGTACACAAGTGACCCAGAGACAGCTATTCCGAGGGTGGAAGAGTGTATGTGTGAGTTTGGATCGCTCTCCGGGTTTCTTGTTAATAAAACCAAGACAGAGGTGATGTGTTGGAATCTGAAGTGGTCAGGGAGAGTAAGTGAAGAGATGAGATACTTGGGGATCTATGTAGTAAAGGAAGTTGAAAAGATACCCAAGTTGAATCTCAAGAGGGTGGCAAAGGAAATTGATAGTCTCTTTAGCAGATGGAGAAATCTCCCCCTGACTATTTATGGGAAAACCAACTTAGTAAAGATGGTTATCCTACCTAAGCTGTCCTACCTCTTCTCTTCAATTCCATTAACATTTCCCAGTAAAAGTTTAATGAAAGTACAGAGTAAGATCGGCAGTTTCGCCTGGGGCAATAAAGGGGTTCGTCTGGCGTGGAAAAAACTCAAACGCAGACTAAAAAAAGGTGGGTTAGCCCTCCCAGATGTAAGTTTGTACGCAGCAGCATTCCAGTTTAAAAGCATACGGATGCTGCTGGTGAAACCTGGGGAATCAGCCTGGGGGAGGCTGCTGGGTGAAATGGCGCGGGTGGAAGGGGGAGGAGATGGCAAGGCGTTTCTGTACAAGTTTGGGTCACCTAGGTTCTTCAAGAGGGTGCGTCTGAAAGTTTTCAGGGCATCTTTGGAGTTATGGTACAGGCTCAGGCGTAGCTGGGGCATTGGATACCACTCTGAAAATGCCCCCGTGTGGGATGCACCGGGAACACCGGACTGCCTGCAGGACAGTTTGGCATTGCCGATAAAAAGGGCAGGCATCACAATTTGGTCCAAATTGTTGGACTCCGGGGGAGACATCCATGGGAGTACCTGAGGGCAAAGATAGGTCCGGTGCTCTCAAGATTTAAATACATACAGCTAACATCATGGCATGAGGCAGAAAAGTGGGAGACCAGTGGGAATAGAGAGATTGAAGACCTGTTGTCATTTTTTTGTCATTAATAGACTCTACTACACCCCCGCAAAAATTGCAAAGTTCGCCCCTGATCCTGCCCCCAAATGCCCCAGGTGTGTGACACCTCTTGCCAATGACTTGCATATCTTCTACGAGTGTCCAGCACTTGCAAGATTTTGGACTGAGGTGGGTGACAATATATGAGATATTTTTAATACCATCATAGAGATCAATATGCCACTGGTGTTTTTTGGAGATGATGGTTGCCTCAGTCAGACCCTCTCTCAGAAGGATAGGGGTTTATTATTGTATTTGATATTGTTGGCCAGAAGGGAAGTGTGCAAGAGGTGGAAAGACCCCCTACCCCCGCAAAGGGAAGATTGGCTTAAAGCTGTATTCTCTATGGCACTATTAGAATATGAGGGCGTGAAGGACAAGATATCGAATATATCGCACCCCCTCGTGAGCTGGGGTAAGAATCTAAGATTACTGTAAACATCATTGGTCTTATGATTACACCAGGGTCCCTTACAAAAAAAAAGGGATCGGTCGGACGACCCAAGCGAGTGCGGTAAGCCGTAGGGGCGACAGATCACGAAGGCGGCTTCATAAGACCCGCAGAGGCTTGAAAGGTGAGATGAGGACCAAAAAAAAAAGAATTAAAAAAAAAAAGAGATACCAAGTA
The DNA here is from genome assembly GCF_964263255.1 of Lissotriton vulgaris. Taxonomy (NCBI): domain Eukaryota; kingdom Metazoa; phylum Chordata; class Amphibia; order Caudata; family Salamandridae; genus Lissotriton; species Lissotriton vulgaris. The sequence goes on from NC_141691.1 coordinate 1,321,156,936, forward strand.
GGGGGCGGCAAAGTGCAGCCCCTTCAGCCAAAAATGTAAACTATTCTGGTTTGGAAAACCCCAGGATCCAGTCTGAAACAAAAATCTTTTTAGTCCTCACTGGCTATTACAGGAGATTAGTCAAGGGTATAGCATTATTGTGGCCTCCTTGGCAGAACTGACTTCAAAGAAGCAGTCACCTCAGGTGATCTGGGCAGAGGCATGCCAGGAAGCGTTTGACTCCCTAAAGGAGACCTTGTGTGCAGTACTCAAGCTCCCTATACTTAAGGCCTCCTACTTCTCCCAAGCATTTGTGGTGCAGACGCTTCAGAGCATGGCATCTGGCTGAGCTCTCACAGCTAAATGAAGAAGGCCTAGATCAACTTCTAGTCTTCATCAGTAGGAAGTGTTTTCCCATGGAACAGAGGTGGAGCGCAATAAAAAGGAAAACCTTTGCTGTAGTCTAGAAAATCGAAGAAGCTGAGGCCATACCTGTTTGGCACTCACTTCCAGGTTCAGACAGACCATAGGCCCCTCAGATGGGTAATGCAAATGAGGGGTGAGAATCCCAAATTGTTGAGGTGGTTCATCTCCCCCCTACAGTGAATGGACTTTACAGTGGAACACTGTCCTGGAAGATCCCACACCAATGATTATGGTCTCTCCAGGTCCGCATGCCTTAGTGAAAAGAACTCTAAAGGGGTTGGTAGCTCTCCCCACTTTCTGCTCAAAGGGACATGTGTTAGACCTGACATCCTTGGTGTAGTTTTCCCTGACTTTTTGCCTCCTGACCTCCTGTTTTTTACTGTTTTTACTGACTTTGTTTTTGCTGGCCTTAGGAATCTCAGCACCTTACCACTGTTCACCACTGCTAAAGTACATTTGCTCTTCAATTGAAACATGGTAACATTGGTTTGTCCACATTGGCATATTTGATTTACTTATAAGTCTCTAGTTAAGTGCACTACATCGGCACAGGGCCTAGAAATCAAATGTTACTAGTGGGTCTGTAGCACTGATTGTTTCAGCCATCTAAATAGTATTTCAAACATATTTCAGGGCTGCACCTTCATAGCCTGTATGTACATTTTTAAGTTGCCAAGTCGACATAGCAAGTTAACCTACGTGCCATTTTATTATATATGTCACCCCTTAGGTAGGCCCTGGGCAGCACTTGGGCAGGGTGTAGTGTATTTCAAAAGTAGGACATGTACTTTTGGGTTTTGCTTGTCCTGGTAGAGAAATACTCCTAAATTCATTTTTTCACTACTGCAAGACCTATCGCTCCCATAGGATAACATTGGAATTAGCTTATCACATTTTCCAAGTGTAATTTCCAAATGGGAAGAGATGACCTGTTCAAGCTTAGTGTCTATGGAATCACAATTTAAAATCCTAACTTATGGTAAGTTGGGTTTTAAATTGCCATTTAGAAAATGGCACTTTCAGAAATCTGACATTTTTCTGCCTTATCCCTTCAGGCCCAATAGCATGTCTCTGGTCACATGACTGAGTTTGGGTGATAGTTGGGCTTAGTGTAGTCCTATTAGACAGCTACACACAATAAGTAGCCTAGGTGTGCCTAGATGGGCCATTAATGGCAGGATAGAAGGGAAGAGCTGAGCACAGCTCTACTTGCACTTGAGTAGGCTGTGCCCTACCTTTACACAAAGGGCCTAACAACCATGCATTGTCACTTCAGTCAGGTTGTGACCAGGGCAAGGGAGATAGGGAAATCCATGCACTTCAAAGACACTGTCTAGAATCTTTTCAGAACTTCTAGAATCAGGGCACCAGGGTAAAAAAAGGACCTCAGACAACACTTCTTTAATGCACTTCTGGACCTGTGGATACTCTGCCAGGAAGAAGAATGTTGTGCTGCTACAAGGAGTGCCACTCTGCTGAACCCCTGCTCTGAAGAAACTGGTACCCTACTGTGTTGCCCTCTGCCTGGGTGAGAGAACTGGACATGAATCTTTTGAACCCGGAACCAAGAGTGACTCCTAGGGCTACTTGGCTGGCCTCCTTATGAGAAGCCTCAGGAACATAACAGGCATCAAACAACTTTGCATCTGTAACCTGGACCCTACCATCTGTGAGTCCACCCAGCCAAGTTATGCCAGCGCAGTCTCGCACCCTTGGAAGTGGGCCTAAGGTGCTTTCCAAACTCTGTGGATCAAGTTAAACTCACACATCTCCTCTGCTTAATGTGCATCCTGAGAAAGACCAACGCATAATTGCTGCTGCATGGACCAGGTCATAAAAACCCAGATCTCTGCCACATTCACTGGAACTGGCGCACTACCCCAACTGCATGACGCATCTTCAGCACAGGCCCTTTCACCTTTCATAGACGGCTGCTTTGATGACGATGGACTGAGCCTTGCAAACCCTCTAAATTAAGGCAGACTTTTCTGTGCCAAGCTAACAGGGGGTTGAGAATAGGTTAAAATGGAGTTTACTAGTGCTTTACCTTGCAATGATTATGGTTGCTGCTTGACCTGGGCTCACACCTCAGTCAACCAGCAAGTCAGTTTTTTTAACAAGGGCCAAGGCTGATTTCCATACAGCTGGGTCTAAATTGAGGTTGCATGGTGTGAAAAATAGCAATGAACTGGGATGCAGACCCAAGTAAGTAGTGGAGTGGTGTGGCTCACTGGTTAGAGGTGGCAGACCCGAGAGCAGAGGACTGCCCGGGACCAGGGTTCAATTCCCGACGTGGCAGGGTCGTGGACCAGGGTCAGCGGACTCGATAATTCTCATCTCAGTGCCTACTCTAACCAGGGATCACACTCGGCAACTCTGGGCATTAGCTTGCCTCATCTCCACAACGGCCCCCCACATACGCTGGGGATGCCTGGTTTCACCTTGGAGATACCCAGTAGGGACCATCTCACAGGGAAAGCCAGGACGGGTTCCCCAGCGGTCTACTGCGCAAAGATACTCCTTCGGGAGTCGGTTCTAGCACGTTAGAAACCCACAATTAATTACAAGTGGCTGAGATTCATTGAAACATTTCATACATCACTGTTTGTATACTTTAGTATGTCGACCTAAGTGGTACAGGTATGCACAGACGAGAGTTCTGTGGGTTCTGTGCACACTGTGTCACTGGAACCAAGATATATGCTTGTGTTCTGGTTCAGGTAGGACCAGGCTTGGAAGTTGGGCTGGACTGTTCCAAATTGTAGCAGGATAACGACTGACTTGCATATAGCTTTGGTCAAAATGAGTTGGCATGGTATGGTGTATAAAATACCAAAGAACTGGGATGTGGCCCAAGTAATTACCAGTGACTGAGATTAAATCAAGCGTTCAGCAATCATTTAAAAAAAAAACATTAGCGTGTCGCCCTTAGTAGGTTCTGTGCACACTTTGTCACTGGAACCAGGCGGCACCCAGCTGATGAGCCCATAACTAGGGCAAAACCGGTTCTGGGCTGCTTATGTTTCAGTTCAAGGAGGACCTGGCTTGGCAGTTCAGGCTGAACTATTCCGATTAGAGCAGGGTTGAGACTGAATTGCATATATCTGGGTCCACACTGCAGTGAAATGGTTTGAAAAATAACAATGGTTAGCAATCCATCCCCAAGCAATTTCCAGTGGCTGAGATTAATTCAAGCATTCCATCCATCACTTTTTTGTATACTTTAGTAAAATGAACTACTGGCACTTTCATAAATCATAGTTGCAATAGATCTGAAACCGACTGGCTTACAGTCTCTCTTTGAATTTTAACAAAATGTCTTCAACACAAAGGCATCGCCCTTAAAATGGACACAATGAAACTTATAAGAGTACATGACCTCAGTGACATAACAAGCTGGTCTTACTTTATGTATATATGCAACCCTGATCAAGTGTGCTATACATCAGAGCTCTATTTGTGGGTTTATAATTGAAAGCTTGAAGCCCTCGAGTTACAATTTCTTTCCATCAGGTACATTTGTTTTACAGTGTGTGACATTTTCACACTTTACTGATGGCTTCACTTTAGTTGATTGAAGCCATGAGTTTTTAATTTAAGGTTTTACACATTAACTCAGTTATACCAGATACTGCCGGTTGAGGATATCGATTAAGTCCTTAAAGAGTTGCATTCGTGTTGCCAGAGAAAATACAGTGTACCTAATTTCATAAATCACTATAAGTGCTAACTGTTAAATATTCTTTTACAGATGGCCAGCCTGAGTTATACAAAGTTTAAATTAAGCATTTAACCATTTCTGTTGCTAAACAAAATTATTATAACTTGTTGCTTTGTGATAAGTTGTTACCCAAATAGAGTAAACAGTGAAGATATAATTTATATCAATATTATGTTTGTTTATATACAGTACTTTTCTAGCGAATGACGATATGAAAATTAAAGCAGCTGCAGAATTGGATCTAAATCAATAAACATAATTAAAAAGGTCAAGAGGCTGTCTTAAAAAAATGCTGGCTCTGACCACATGGCAGTGTGTAAAGCCAGATTACATTACAAACTAAAGGCTCTAACAAAAAGACATGGCTACTTAATTACTTATTGAACGAAATGCACTAAGCCGCTGTCGAAGCCACCTCTTTTGAACATAGAATGTTATAACAATTAGGTTTAGAAACTCAAAAATGTTTTCTGCTGTAGGAGTCAGATTTTGCATGAATTTTAATTTAGCATCAAGACATGGTATACGGTATCTTTACTCTCAATTCTCTTAATGGAGGAAATATTTTACTGGACCTCAAGTGCTACATTCACAACCTCAATTAGAAAAGTCAATACCGTTCTTAATATAACACCTACCATCTTCCAGGCTAGATGCTCCAGAACTGGCCTCAAATTGTTTGCATGTTTTTGAATTCAAAGAGTGCAGTTTGAAACTTACATTTATGACTGAAAATACATGTAATGCAATTTTCATGTCTGCCAGGAATTTACAAAGGGATTATTACTTAATTAACTTCCCACTCTATACCCGTACAAACCTAGCAGGGCACACCTAATTAAATGTATAAGTATTACATAATTTACATAATGAATAATCAATTCAATAATTAATGTGCCCCTTCCTGCTCAAAGACCACCCTGCCAACAACACAGACACCCTTTCACTATGGTGCAAGGTTGCCTGCATTGGTGCTAGGTACCAAATATGCACCAGCAGAAATGACAGAAATGCACCGTATGTTGTAAATACAGTGCATTCTTGCCCTTTAGAGTTGTGTAGGGCAGCACAGCAAAAGGACGTGTTATGCTGCTCTACACCATTTCATTGTAAATGAGGCCCCTAGTTTCTTGGGGATGCCTGGTTGTCCCTTGTTGTTGACAGATGCCAAAAGGAAAGCATAATAATGTAAAAACAAGAGCTTTACAGCTGTTTCTAAACCAATGAAATCCTGTAGTTGTAATTATTTGCAATTACTACCACCACAGAAGTGACAATTGACTACAGTCATATTTCTACCTACTAACCAATTCATTAAAAATAGCCATTTGAATCTGATTTTATTAAACAAATGTGATAAATGTAAACCACTTTATATGTCATTTCTTTTACAAGTAACGTTCATTATATATATTTTTTTTATGGGTGCACCTCCTGCAATATTTATCGTTCTAAAGAAGTCATCTCATCTAATCAATCATAACTAAGAAAAACGATATCATCAAATATTATTATACTTAGATCCAAATGGAATAATACGTGTGCAGAAAATTAGGCAATTTTTAGCATGCACCGATAGCTACTAATGATAATCTTAATTACCAATAAAACTGACTTTTATTTATACATATTATCTGTTTCTAGACTCTAATCAGCATACTAAATGTAGGTTAATCCTTTGCTTGCATGCATATTCATCTTTTTGGCAGTAAAAATATTATAATCAGCTGCTTGAACAGCAACACATCAAGGGGCTTATTTATGTGAGCCTTGCATCACTTTTTCACCATGTAAAGTGGTACATGGTTGACTCAGGAATCTCATTTCGATATATGAAGTCACGCAAAGCTACCCTGCATGGTTTTGAGTGACCTCATAAATTATGAGTAAGGTGACGCTTTGCAAATCACTACGATGCCCTACTCTGTGACCCGGAAATGTTCCATGGGCATTGCCATGGCTTTTCCCACCAGTGAAACACCCATGGAATTTGACGCTGCCCCAGATTTACAAAGTGCTGTAAACCTGGGGAAGCACTCATAGAAAGAGGAAAGCACCTCTTAGGATTTTTTTTATTCAGGAAGGTGCCCCTTCTTGCATAAAAAATAATTCTTCGTGCATAGGAGGCACCCTTGCGATTTGGTGCAAGGGTTCCTACTTAGATGCAAGGCTGCCAAAACTGTCGAGTGCAGGGAGGAAGGACAGGAATGCACTGTATTGCTTAAATATGGTGAATTCCTGTCCTTTCACTTTGGCATAGGGCAGTACAGCAAAGTGCCTTGCTGCATTGCCCTACCTCAAAATCTCATATTTAGGCCCCATGTTTCCAACCCACATAGCTCTACTGACCCTTTTGTAAATTAGTTAGATTGAGCATCAGATAATCCCATTAATCTAGCTATATTGCAAATAATCCTTATAGATCATTTAGGCTGTGGTAATGCTGAGGACATTGATAGAAGTATTGATTGCAGTCTTAACCGGTATTTCAGGCTTTGAATGACATTCATATCCTGCTTCATTTGTATCAACAGTATTTGATCATTTTAAAAACTCTGGTTACACATCAAAGCCCCGAACTTAGATCTGCATACTATAAAGTTTTGGCCTTAATTAAGATGGTGTTCATATTACTGTTCCCATAGGACGCAGGGTCAAGACTGATTTTCATATGGCAGGTTCCAACCTGGAATGGCATAGCTTGGAAAAAACTATGGATGTAACCCAGATCTGTGGCTAGGGGTAAATTTTGCTTTTTTCAGCATTCCATCCATCATCTGTTCTTTTTGCATTTGTCGTCCCAAGTGGGAAGGGTATGCCTAGACGTGGGTTCCGTTCTCGTTATGCCACCAGATTCAAGCTAGCCAGGTGATGAAACCCCGAAACTGGTCCCAGAACACTTGTTTCTAGTCAAATGAGGACCTAGCCTGGCCCTTTGGGTTGGACTGTTCCTATGGGGAGTAGGGTCAAGACTTATTTGCATATGGCTGGGTCCAAACTGATGTGTCTTGGTTGAGCAAAATAACGATGGATTTAACCCAGATCTGTCACTGGGGTGAATGGTTGATTCATTCTGCATTCTGTCCAGCCATTTATGTGTTTGTGCTTTGTCTCCCTGTGTGGGTAGGGTATACTCATAAGTGGGTCCTGTGCTCACTAAACCATTGAATTCAGGCTTGTCTAGCTGATGAGGGGTGATACCCCAAAACCGGTCCCAGGATGCTTTTTTTCCATTTCAGAGAGGACCTGGCCTGGCATTTTGGGCTGGACTGTTCCCATGGGAAGCCGGGACAAGACTATATGGCTGGGTCAAAACTGGAAAGCTTGGTTAACAATAAAACAATGGCTTTAACCCAGATCTATGACTGTGGTGTGGATTTTTGATTTTTCAGCATTCCAGCAATCATCTGTTCTTTTTGCCTGCTTTTCTCCTTACAGCAGCACCAGGATAGGCTGTGGCAGGGAACCTCTTAGCTGAGACCAAAGACTGTGACTTTGAGTCACCCTTGGCTCACTAATGTGGGCCGTTGCAGAGACTCTGAGAGAGGCCTAGTGCGCATTCTGGTACTTGCTGGAGTAGTGCTACAGTCCATCCCGACATGGGTACTTAGGTGTGCTGGCTACTGACTGAGTAGTAGTACGAGGTGTCTGACTGGCAATATTATTGTAGTTTTAAGCCTCACCCTCTCCAGCCCCCACTGGCTTGGCTTCTCCGGGACCCACCTCAGGAGTGCTCGATCAGTTACATGCTGCAGAAGCACTTTAATATATATATTTGTAAAGTAGTTTACTAATACATTTATTGGTGGGCCATATGCGCAGTATAATGAGTGTGGCAATGCCCCAATGCCCTACCAGAGACACCACTCCTGCTTCTTACAAAAAATAAGCAGAAAAGTGAGGTAAAACTGAGGCACAATATTGCCAGTTATTGTAGTGTTGTCACATCCCGAAAATTGTAAAAAAAATCCTTTTAAGGTCGAAAGCACATTACACAAGAATGCATTGAGGGTTCCAGGCCAAGACTGGGCTGCTCTTGCAGCCCAAGTTAAATGCACTTTTACCAGCCAGACTTTCTTGAAGGTGAATTCAGGTCAGGTATTATCATCCTTGGAAAATCCAGGTTTAGGGGCAATTGGCAGGCTATAATTATACAGAGCAGAATTCCACATGGCAATTCTACAGTGCATAACTTGTAATCAATACATTCATGTTTCAGGGCTGTCAGGATATCATTCCTTCATATTATACTAAATCGTCACTTATCAAAACAATATTTCTTAGTCATTTCTAATCATCTTTATAGACACGAATAGCAGAATCGCCAGTGAACATTGGCCTACCAGGCATGCTCAACCACCAAAGTAGGAAAGAAGAGCAGATTAGTCATCTACATCTAATACTCCTGCTCGTGAAGTTAGCACCATTGCCAGTATTTAGGCACACACTTCATCACCTCTATTGCTAAAGTTGAGGTGCCTGTCACCACAAAAAGCTTCATAAATGCATATTTAAGTTTAGTCTCCACAGGAGGCCCTTACGTCTATACCCACCTTAACCATGATAATCCAAACATGGCACTGCTAAACAAAATTATAGCAATCTATATTGGATATTATTGCTGATGGTGAGCAACCAAGTTCAATTTGTGAGAACATTGCAGAACTTGTGAGAATCCAGTGTCGATGTCCACAAAGACCTTAGGCACCAAATAGAGGAGTTGTGGGATATATGCTTAAAACACAGACATCATGTGTTAAATTTGGTTTAAGGGAGGGCCACCAGGAATACAATTAGATGGATGACCCATGTCATACATCAGTTTACCAGTCAGACAACCATGGTCAGTAAATATGCAATGAGTAATTATGGCCCAACAAATCATTGGGGGTAGGGTGATGATACTATTGTGTTTCATTATTTCTAGGTGATCTGTAGGTGTAGAGTCTTGGAGAATTGGTGGAAGTCAATATAGAGCAGCTGCAGTTTAATTTAGGCTTTAGCATTAGCTGTTGCTGTTAGAGTGTAGGGATTAAATGGGAAGATGATGAGGGCTTTGATAGGGTCTTTGCGGTCTTGTTTAGAATGTATTAATAGGGTAATCTCTAGGCCTGGGTGAAGTTTGTGGAGTTTTACTCTGCGGAGCTCAGCAAAGTGCCATAAAAACTCCACCGTGCTCCGCGGGCCTCTGCCAGTGTTGGAGTCTGTTAAGTCACGCTGCTCGCACTGATTTTTAGCACTGGGAGTGTTTCCTGTGCTGTAAAATCAGCGCAAATGGCACTATGCATCATGCCAGAGGGCGCTGCTGCTTTCTGCCACTCAAATAGAGATTCTACTAGAGTGACAGCTTCCTAAATGCTAGCAGCAGATTTCTAATCATAAGCTGTTGTTGCCTGCCATGGCTGCCTGTGTTGAGAAATCTAAATTGGAGGAGGTCTTGCATGCTTTTTTATCACAAGTGCTTGCCAACTTGGCAAGTTGGTACGGTTAGGGTTGCAATTTAAAACTGAAAACCATATAAAAGTGTATGTTAGTTTGAGATCATATCTGTAACTCACACAACAGCCATGAAACACATAACTCACACAGCAAATGCAATGCTCATGATGAACAACTGAATGTACATTTTTAATGAACAGAGTATGAAATAAGAAGAGTGATCTCCCACAGCCTGTTACAAATAGTACACCTAGAAATAACTTTATTCAATTTCCTGAATGAATTGGAAAAGAACCTTCTGGAAGACAGTCTAAGAAGATGACCCTGTAAAGCAAAACCATAAATAGGAGACTGAAATATAATGAATTATAGTATAGCCCACTAGTGGAGGTGTTACAATTATGGTGAGATTACATCCAACTAAATAGAAGTGGTACCCACAAGATAATAACAGACACAATCTAGATGACTCGACAATATCAACCAGTGGAAAAAAGTTTAAATCACCTTACAATGGATTCAAATGAAAAAACATCATATACGTGTACCTAGTGATCCAACAGCATCTATTTATGGACAGTGAGGTCAAATAATTGCTAAAAACTAACTGTCAGTCAAATTATCTTTATTCGGCTTATTAAAAACCATGCAAAGAAGTAAACGGTAAAATACATTTCATACAGAGTTAATATAATGTACATGATACAGATATCTGACAACAATTATAACATTTATAAAAATCAGTTTAAGAGGAAAAATGTACTTGACATTTATAATTAATCCTGGCAGGCAGCTTTTGCCCTTGAGGCTGCTACCAAAAATTTAGCAACGCAGTAAGTAATGTAAGGGTTAGGTAGTAATTGTAAATAGAGTAAAGCCGGCCTCACCTGTGTGAAACCAGCCTCCTTGAGGATTGGCAACAGGAATTTTTTCCTAGACTCTATATATAAATCACAAAACATGACGAAGTGCATTGTGTCCTGCACTGAGAACTGGTCACAGCTACAGGGCGGAGCTGATTCTGGTTTCTGCCAGTTATTAAAAGTACCTAAATGATAATGCAACAAATTAAATCTAAATTTTGTTAAAAGAAACCTATGAAAAGGAAGTGTAACATAGCCAAGATAAGGTTCAAGTGAAGGTGAGGTGAGCAACAAGCAATGATCCCTCACTGCCGGCTTTACTAGTTCACTCTCTTCACGGCACATCTCCATCCTTCCTATAAAGGACTTTTTGACCGAATCAAGGTCTTGAATCCTAATGGACTCTGGAGACGAAAAAAGCTCCGGGCGACCTATGTCGGAAAAAACTTTTGCTAGGTAGGCCAGCCATGGAATTTTGTTAGATCTATCAAGGGACAGGACATCGGTCAGGATCTTGTGGTTTAATGGGAGTTCTTCATTCAACCATATTTTTAACCATAGAATCAGAGGGGCCATGCGCAATTTATCCGAGAGGAACTGAAGACCAACTTCTTTGTGTATGGAGTACGTTGGGGTGGACTGGGGTACAGAGAGCAGGGCTCTGATGAAACCATTCTCTGCTCTCTGGATCGGCTCCACGTTAGCGTAACCCCACAGTGCGGAGCCATATAGTGCAATGGCCACGGATTTACTATTGTAGATTTTTAAAATAGCTTCCATAGGCCTGGCTCCTAGCCTAGCAGCAAAACTCAGTATTGCAGAAGATGATCGAGTAACGGCCAATCTCTTAGCTCTGACCTGTGGACCCCAGGTCCCATTCTGGTCGAACAGAATACCCAAATAGGGAAATGTGGATACCCTGGTGACCAGGTCCCCCCTGCAGGTGAATGTTTTGGTTCTCTTCCTGCGGCACCCTAAGCCCACCACCATGGTATGTGACTTGGCAACGTTTATTTTAAGGTCTAGTTGGTCCATAAACGTGCCAAAAGCATTCAATAGGCGCTGGAGGCCAACTCCTGTACGGGCGATCAGCACGGCGTCATCCGCGTATAGGAGTGCTGGGATCTTTGTAGCTCCTACACGCGGGACGTCGGCTTCCTGCCCCCCCAGGTGTGCCCCCAAGCCATTGATGTAGATGGTAAACAATAGGGGGGCCAAAATGCAGCCCTGCCGCACACCCCTTAAGGATCTAAAGAGAGCGGTACACCTGCCCTCGTTAGTCACGCGTACACTCGAGAAGAGTTCTTGGTGCAGGGAGGAAATAAAGGTGACCAATGCTTCATCTATGCCGATCTCCAACAGGATAGACCACAACTTGGTCCTATTGACCAAGTCAAAGGCCGAGGAGAGGTCCATGAATGCAAGGTACAAAGACCCCTCCTTGGCTATAGTATATTTGGAGATGAGCAGATGTAAGTTAATGCACTGTTCAATGGTACCCTTTTTTTCCCTAAATCCATATTGGATTTCGGACAATCCACCACACCCCTCAACATTCTCCCTTAACCTAGATAGGAGGACTCTGCCTAAAATTTTTACCGATGAAGCTAGGAGGGATATGGGCCTATAACAGCCTGGGTTATCCCGTTGGCCTTTTTTAAAGATGGGAACAATGGTGGAAATGTTCCATGATGCGGGTACGAGATTGGCTTTCACTGCATTAAACACATTTGTCAAGACTTCAGCCCACAATTTTGGGGAATACATGAAGAAGTCATCCGGCACACCGTCAGGGCCAGGTGCTTTGTGCTTTGTGGTGGACATAATGGCTTTCTCCACCTCATCTTTATTAAAAGTAATGGGGCAGGTGGCTGGTCTTATCGGCAGGGCATCTGTAGATACGTCAGCAGTATCCCCATAGACATTTTTAAAGTGGGATAACCATTTTTCATCAGGAATAACGCAATCCATAATATCATTATCATCGTCTGAGAAAAAAGGCTGTTTAACAATCTCCCAGAACTTTTTGCTATTCTTCAGGACTGCTGCTGAAAGGAGATCTTCCCAAGCTTCTTGTTTAATGGTGTCCTTTCGTTTTTTTAATGCTAATTTATAGATTTTCCTGAGTCTAGTGATCTCATCATTTGCCCTGGGGGTGCTTTTTAAAGCTACCAGTAATGATCTATGTGCTTTTGAGCATGCTGAGTCAAACCAGCGCTTGTTTCCTGGGATTACGTTTTTAGTCTTTACCAGGAGGTCCTGTGACACCTGCACACATATGGCCTCAAAGGCCTCTACGATTTCTTGGCCCTGTGCGCAAGGATTTTTGCAGACCTCAACCTGCCCCTTAATCTTAGCAAAATTTTCGGCATAAAATTTTTCTGGGACCGCCTTTGCCCATTTCAGGCGTCTTCCTTGTCCGGTCGTCCTTAATGGATGGGTGGTCACTTCCAGTGGGGATGGTCCAATATTGCCTCCCCAAGCCACTTCTAACTCTACAGGGTTGTGGTCACTGAAATGTGATTGTGTGGTGCGATAGGCATTAACCCGTGTAAGAGTGCTTAGGGATACAAATATATAGTCAATGATGGTGCCATGTGGGATACCGGTGAAGGTTGATAATCTAATTCCACCATCTGGTTCATAGAGGTCATAATTAGCAAGAAAATCCTCCAATTCCTCTCCCTCAATAGAATGTTCAAAGTGGGGTTCCTCAGGCCCATCGTCCCCATCAGGGCTACTTCTCCTGCAATTTAGATTGCACGGATGAATGTTAAAATCGCCTAATAAAATATAATCTGTATCAAGCATTTTGTTCTGACTGACCGTGTTTAAAATCCTATCCAGATCCGTAATATTACGGCCTCTGTGCTCACTATTCCCTGAGTTATAGAAATTAATAAAGATAGTCCTACTACTGTTTTTGGTCACTCTTTCGACCAACAAGATATTGGGTGAATCAGTATCAATCTCCCTGCAGCTACCCTTTAAATCTAGTGAAAACAAAAATAAAAGGCCTCCCTTAGCCCTCCCCATACGACTATGGACAGCGGCTTTGGTAAAACTGGTGAACCCATCCCACCACAGGTTATCAGAAGTATCCCACGTTTCTTGGAGGGCAATTATATGATGGGCTAGGACGAAGCTTGACCACGATTTGTCTTCGCGTTTGCCATTTAGCCCCGCAATATTCCAACTCAATAGCCTACAAGAGTCCCTAGAAGTCTCAGGTACTAGGCATGGAGCTGGTGCCACGTCCAATTGTTGAGCTGAGACATCTATACCCTGATTTGTTACCTCTATATGTCAGTCACAGTCGTTTAGGCCTGACAGAACCCCATATCTGTTTCCCATACCCAAGCCCCAGTCGAAGGGAGTGGGCACCTGACCCCATCCGTTTACTGCTGGGTTCCACATAGGCTGGGGGGTATTAGGTTGCATTGGAAAGTGTTCGTTCCCTTGCCTGTGCATAAACCCAATGCCCTGGCCTCTGTTATCGTAGCCTGGGGTATGTAGGCCCCACCTGTTTATGTTGGGCCAAAGTGGCCCTGGTGTTCTGGCCAATGGCCCGTGTGAAAAGTTGTGTTGCCCTAACCCACGGCTGCTTGGGGGGTGGAAGTGGTTGTTATTAAATCTAGCCCTAGTTTCCCCACCCCAGTGAGCAATTCTATCGTTTCTTCTAGGCCTGGAAATATTGGAAAAAGTCGCCATCTGGGTCTCGGTATAGAAGAATTTCAGGGTAAGGGGAATTATGGATCCAGTTCTGCGTTGCGGTGGGAGGATATTAGCAAGAATGTTAGGGAGTACTTCTGCGCTAGCAAAATTTAATATAACGCAGTCTCCATTAAATTTCTTCATCTTGTTTCCAATCCATGGTACTCTCCTTGCCGTAACAATTTCACCGGCTAGCTGATCGGCCCCCTGGTCTCTCATGCGCATGTTATTGGTAAGCCAATATAAGGCTTTGTCCTTAAGGCCTTGGGCGGATTCCCTTTGCTCCTGAGATAAAACAGGCACATTCGCCAGAACCAGGACTAATGGTGAGGCTTCCAAAATGAATTGTGGTGAATCATCCCCTAAGTGCAAAGGGGCAGGTCCCACAGGTTGCGACATGGAAGCCTCACTAGTTGCATCATTGGTGGGCACAGATGGTAACGATTGGCCATCCAAGATGGGCTGTTGTTGTATATCCGTAGTGCCTGGGACGACACCCTGCTCTTCCTCTATGGCAACTACAGGTTTACAAACTTCATTGGCCAAGTTCTCCAAGTCGTTCGCCAGCTTACTTTGCATCCCTCCCATCTTTTTTATTTCGGAAGTTAATTTATCGATCTTCCCAATGAGAGGCTTGATGATGGTTTTGATTTTGATGTCAATCATATCTGCAATCCTATTAAATAGGTCATCATCAATAATTTGTCTAAGCTCAACCACGTCATCACGCGCCACATTTATCCCTTTATGTCTAGGGGGTGAATTAACCTTCTTCTTTCCTGACTGTTTTCCTCCCCTTTTGGCTTGATTTTTCCTACAATTTCTTACAGGACGTGTAACAGGGGAAGAAGATGAGGGGATCTCCGCATCAGTGTTTTGCTGCTGCTCTAAGTCATACACGACATTTGTTGACTGATCAACTAGCAAATCAGAGATTCCGCCTTCTACTTCCAGGTTGATTAGGTTAGCATCAGGTATGGGGGTAGAAGGATCGGGCAATGGGATATCAGAGATTTGTGAACTTGGGTCAGGGCTCAATGGGAGCAAAATTGGTGATTGACTCAGGCCCAAAGATTCCCTTCTGTCATTATTAATTTTTTTAACCACTTGTACAAGAAAAGAGTCAAGGGTTTTAAGGGGTGCTGGGGTGACTGAGGAGGTTTTTTTAGACATTATTATCGGGTCAAAGGTCACGGAATACACAGGTAAATGCTGGGAAAGATATAAAAAAAAAAAAAAAAAAAAAAAAGCTACAAGTCTAGCAGAACAATACAAAATGTAAATAGTGTCATACAGCATATACAGTTATGTACTCAGAACCTGCGTCTATTACAAACAGTAAAAACCTATGGTTCCTATGTGTGGAAATCTTAGAGGTGGATTAAGATCAGTCCCAAGCGCGCTTAATATGCCACTTATAAAACAAGATCGATCAGCAACAAAAACATCTAGTACAAACCGTGTATTCTAAGTTTTGGTCCTATTATGTAACGTTTACCCCCCCTGCCAAACCTTATACCTGGGCGATTCAGCGAGTACTCATAAAAACCCCACTGACCCCCGTCTGGCAACAAGGAGAAGGATGAGGGGACGCTATAAATAACGGACCAGGCAACAGTGTACAGGAGCACAGAATGTCAGAGTCTTACGATTGTATCTTAACATATATAACAGTACCTTGGCAATGCCGTGGCGTAGAGTATAGGATGTAAAATGTTAGGGAGTGGGCCCAGCCCGGCCTCTTCCGGCCCCGGACGGCCGCAGACGGTCCCGCCCTTGTCCCGGGCTTAGCCCGGCGCACGCCCGCGCGCGTCCCGCGTGCGCGGTTTCGTGCTTGCCTATGTACTAATGGGGGGAAGGGGCGGGAAGAGTCGCAGGTGCGCCTGGTGTCAGCGGCGCTCCGCCTGCTGGGACTCGCAGTCCCGCGCCCGCTGGAAACACACTTCAAAATAACGATGATTCCCCAAGAGCAGCAGGAGACCTCTGTGGTCGGTGTCAGGGCTTCTCCTCCTCAGAAGCGGCAAAGGTAGTTGACAGGGAAAAGTGCACTCCACACGCACACGGCTTCAAGCAGCTCCCGCGAAGCGGAGGCTGCGAGCCGTTTTCAGGTGTCCACGGGGGAGGGGCGGGAAGAGTCGCAGGTGCGCCTGGTGTCAGCGGCGCTCCGCCTGCTGGGACTCGCAGTCCCGCGCCCGCTGGAAACACACTTCAAAATAACGATGATTCCCCAAGAGCAGCAGGAGACCTCTGTGGTCGGTGTCAGGGCTTCTCCTCCTCAGAAGCGGCAAAGGTAGTTGACAGGGAAAAGTGCACTCCACACGCACACGGCTTCAAGCAGCTCCCCTAAAAACTAACTGATAACAGTTGAAGGACACATTTTATTCATGCAAAGGGGGTAAATTGAGGGCAATTTTCTTTTTCCATTTGTTTCTCCCATATAATAGTTAATAAATGGTTGACCAACATATCCGATAATGCTTCCCCCAAATGAAATCAAACCATTTATCTGCACTTTAGATATCTAACAAGGTAATTGTGGTTAAAATCTGGCATTGTTTACTCTACATGCTGATTCGATAAAATAAATATTTAACCTCTCTCAGAAGACTGGGCTGCACTGATAGAGGATCTATTATAGGACACTCAGCATTCCCAACCATCTCTCTCGTTTTATCACTTCTTCATTTTACGGTGATCTGGCCGAAGGAACCTAATAAACATCACTTTTTACTATGTCTTTTCACTTCGGACCATCTCTGTCTCTCTTTTTCACTTCTTGCATTCCATGGTGCACCACAAATAGTCAGTCTATTTACTGCCCTGTTCGATTGCCTTCTCTGAAGAAGTTTGTGAACAAATGGCTATGTCTTACTAGCAATTCCTTTCTGTTACATATCTGTCTACCTTAGCAGGGAGTCCTATAATACTTACTCTATCAGTGTTGCAACATTATTTGTTGTCCATTCTGAGATGACTGATCTACTATGATACAATATGGCCACCATTTTTGTAATATATCAAGTTATGGTCTCAAGTATCGAATTTCATCAACCTAATGTTTTGAATATCTTAACTTATCAGCTAAAGGTTCGATCCTATTTCATCTTTCTCTCTCCTTTCTTAAAATTGGTTTTACATCTTGGTCAATATTATTCCTTTTTCTCAGCTTACTGCATAGCTTTTCTCTATATCATGATTAATCTCAGACTGTCTTTTTTCTAATTTCTCAACAGACTTCAACTATATTATTTATCTTTGATCAATGTAGCATTTACTTTAACAGAAAATAAGTCTTTTTTGCATTCTGAACAATTTGGTTTTTGGGGCCGAACGTATAGTGCTCATTCTAAGTTGGATGAACTTTTCTTTGCAAACGAGAATAGGGGCATATTTACAAGGGCTTTAGCTCTGCTTTTTTGGCTTAAAAAGCCAAAAAAGCAGAGATAAAACTATCACCCTATTTACAAGAGGGTGTTAACATGTATAATTGCATGATACCAGCAGCCTTTTTCCCAATGCCTCCCTTGGCATCTCTAATGAGATGCAAAGTGGGCATCACTGTGCCTATCCCCAATGGACAACCTTGCAAATATTGCTGATGTTCACATCGCAATATTTACAAGGCTGCCCCAGTTTGTTAGCACACGTTAGTTTTTGGAGAAAACTGCTGTTTTCTCCAAAAACTACGTTCTGCTAAAATGCATTTTGGCACCTACATGCGCATCAGTTGTCATGAACAATATGATTGAAAAACCCTTTACTTTTGAAAGATGTTTCATTTAAAATAATTGATGTTTCTTTTTTTGTGTCTGTTTTTGTGTTTGTTTTTCCTTGCTTGTCCTCATATTATATGTTAATTGTCTGTTGGATATTTTTTTAAATGTATTATGTCTATAACTAATGTCTGAATATTATGAAATGTTCTATATCACATTTGTTGGTTTGTTAATTTATGTATTTCAATCCAGCCTTGAAAAAGCCCCAGACATGCCATGTGTTGGCCTAAATTATATGTAACATGGTTAATAAATATTGAAGATCATGTGAACAGAAATTCTCTGAAAAAACCAAGGTTAAAGTGACATTATAGTTACATATGGCAAAGACCCTAGATTATGTTAAAAAATCTCCTGAAATTGTCAATAAGAAAAATCAAGGTTGAAGTGATGTTTTAGATAGTTGTGGAAATGAGATAAAAACTACTGTTTAAAAAACACTGGGGCATATTATCAAGGGGGTTTATCTCCGCTTTTTTGGCTTTAAAAGCCAAGAAAGCGGAGATAAAATTATCTCCCTATTACCAAGCTGTCGCTAACACCAGTTAGTGACAGCTAATAGGAGATAGCGACCATCTTGGGCCTTGCTTTGCATGTCAGTGATATTTATCACTAATGACATGCAAAGTGGGCGTGCCAAGATGTTAGCGACTGGAAACAGTCCCTAACATCGCTATCTCCTATTACCAACTTTTGGAGATATTCGCGCTAAGCGCGAATATCTCCAAAAGCTAACACCTGCCCTGAGCAGTTCTTAGCCATGTTATCCAATGGGAGGTGGATAACATGGCTAAGAGCATTTGCTCGATAATGCATGGATATCGCTGACTTTTCAGCGATATTCATGCATTTCGGCCGTTTTTTATCGCATTTGCGATAAACCTTGTTAATAGCAAGGTTTATCTGCGATAAAAATCGCCGATGTGCGGCGATAATTTTTGTCTCTAAACAAGTTAGAGACAAAAATTATCGCTAGTTGTTGGTAATATGCCCCACTGTTTTATGTTTTTTAGTTCATATTAATTACCAACTTAAAGACTTCACACAAGAAACAATTTTACGTGAAGAGTCCGCAAGGTACGCTTTTGCCACTCTATGCTCTATTTGACTGTTGTTATCAGTGATGTCAAGTCAAGTCACCAACTTCATTTGAGATGTCATCTGAGATGCCATCAATAATCTAATTTAACACACCATGAGTGGTGTAATATGTGAGATCATAAGCATTGCATCGTAGACATCTTAAGTTATACTTAGCTCAGTGAACTTGACTGGTAATTTCAGGGGTTCTTTGTTTTTTTAAATGTAGTTTTCGGCTCTTTTCAACTTCTAACTACAACTTCATGCTCACTTTTGTTCTTTTCAGCAAATATACATCTTTATATTCGATATATATATATTCTATTGATAAGCTACTTTTAGCTTTCTAAAAATCGTTCAGTGATTTTTTATGAATATGCATACATTTTTCAGGAGGCGATCACACAATTTTGGGTCTGGCATGGCTATCTTGCCAGGCTCAGAAAAGATAGGGGGGGGGGGGGGAGTGGCATTTTTTTTTAAATCCCATATGAATCTTTGCTTTCCACATCAGAAGAAATGGCTATACGGAATTACAATCAACTTGATATGAAATAGAACTTTACTAAAGAAAGTGCCTTTTCATTGTTATAAATCCATTCAGCAGTTTTTGAGAAATGTATTTTGAAAGTTTCTTGGGAAGAGCATGAAAAGCATGAGACCTATGAATAGCAGCAATACTTTGAGTGAAGTGAGAAAATGGCAGACCAGATCAGCTGGTTAAGCACAATAAAGGGCTTGGCTCTGCACACCAGGGCCGTAATTTAGAGGTAAAAGTAAACATGCAGAAATTTTGGATCGCCAGAATTCTAGTTTCTGAACTGTATCTCCACACGTGCACTCCCATTATGAGTTACACTTTTCAGAACAGCTTCTTCCAGATCAGTGAATCAAGAGGAAAAATACACTGCGCAAGAGCTGGAAATTGTCTGTTCCAGTTCAAGGGAATTCCAATTGTAGGCAGTACATATTAGGTTAGCGAACAGCCTTCATTTGTTTACCTACATTTCCAAACATTTAAAATACTAGTCCACGGTCCTATGGATCTAATTCACTGATGAGATGAATGAGGCAAACTCCTCTCAGCAATTCCAAAGTGTAACTTAGGTGGGAATGGTTATTAGGGGCAAAGGGATAATTAATATTTTTGTAAATTTGTAAGTAATACACCTGCTTTAGTATCACTGCTGACTAATCATGATGCCTGTGAAGCCGGCTGGAGAATCCACATGAAGAAGCATAAAGGAGTAAATTGAGACCCTTCTTTCTCCACTGGCTCTATGTAGTATTCTCTTCAGGTTAGTAATATGTACGTGTTACACCATATGTGGTTTCACTGACACATACTGTTCCACTTGTTATACATTCCTATTTGGAATGTGGAGTGGTGTGGCTCACTGGTTAGAGGCGGCAGACCCGAGAGCAGAAGTCGGCCCGGGACCAGGGTTCAATTCCCGGCGCGGCAGGGTCGTGGACCAGGGTCAGCGGACTCGACAATTCTCGCCTCGGTGCCTACTCTAACCTGGGGTCCCACTCGGCAACTCTGGGCATTAGCTTGCCTAATCTCCAAAACGGTCCCATCAATGCCGGGGATGCCTGGCTCCACCTTGGGGATTCCCAATAGGGACCCTCCCACAGGGAAAGCCGGGATGGGCTCCCCAGTGGTATACAGCGCTGGGACGCCCCTTTGCTGGGGCAG
This sequence comes from Lissotriton vulgaris, assembly GCF_964263255.1. Lineage (NCBI taxonomy): Eukaryota > Metazoa > Chordata > Amphibia > Caudata > Salamandridae > Lissotriton > Lissotriton vulgaris. The sequence continues at coordinate 1,321,177,633 of NC_141691.1, forward strand.
CTGTGCGCTTTACAAGTATACAACATTTAACATTTAACATGTGACTATATTGGACATAGTGTGAATTATGGAATTGCAAGGATATGTCAGTTGTCTATTGTTCTTTGAGCATGCTGGTACAGTCTTGTGTTCTATTATAGCCTTATAGCCCACCGTAGAGGGCTATACTGGCTATTAAAGGCCCTCTCCAGCGTTAAAGGCCCCGAGCCGTAGGCGAGGGCCTTTAACAAGGGAGAGGGACTTTAATAGCGGTATAGCCTATCTACGAAGGGCCATAAGGCTATTAGAACATTCTGTCACTAGAGGACAGAATGTTCTAACTAAAAAAACAAAGCCTTTTGGGGGCGTGAGGGGATTGGAATCCCCTCAGGTTCCCTGAAGCCTTTATTCACAGCCAGAGCTGTGAACAAAGAAACATTGGAATGTTGGAGCTCCAGGCTTATACCAGCCATTATAAGCCTGGAGCACTCCATTGTTTTCAATGAAGCTCCCAAAATTCCAATGTTCTAATATAGCCTTATAGCCCGCCGACGAGGGCTATACCGGCTATTAAAGGCCCTCTTCAGCGTTAAAGGCCCCGAGCCGAAGGCGAGGGCCTTTAACAAGGGAGAGGGACTTTAATAGCGGTATAGCCCATCTACGAAGAGCTATAAGGCTATTAGAACATTCTGTAACTAGAGGACAGAATGTTCTAACAAAAAAACAAAGCCTTTTGGGAGCGTGAGGGGATTGGAATCCCCTCCGGTTCCCTGAAGCCTTTGTTCACAGCCAGAGCTGTGAACAAAGAAACATTGGAATGTTGGAGCTCCAGGCTTATACCAGTCATTATAAGCCCAGAGCACTCCATTGTTTTCAATGGAGCTCCCAACATTCCAATGTTCTAATACGTAATAAAGGAACTTTAAATTATAAAACCAGTCTCCAGCTTCTCTCTAAATCGCAGCTGTGATTGTTTCTTCAATTCCTGTAGCTCTGAACTACAATTTGGTACCTGCAGTGGGGTACTTCCCATTGTTGTGAGAACCTAATGACAGCAGTTCGCAGACATGCAATAAGGACTCCGCTTTCTACTTGGTGCAGCAGAGGTGTAAATTTGTCAGTTTTTTTTCCTCCAGATACCCTGAAAGTTGGTGATTAATGGCACAGCTGGTGAGCCATTAAACCATTGTTACTCACCTTGGCAACCATCGGAATTTCAGATGATTTATTGATGACAACAGATTTACATTGGCTGCGCGACGATCTGTTCCTATGCAATGACTTGATGCTCAGCAGTTCAATGACAGTGCTTGGTAACAGCATCTTGTTGTTAAGACGCTAGCACCTGGTGTGTGACTTCATCCCGTCATGGTTTGTGGTTTCACTTTAGAGCCCATTTTAGTTGCTTTATTTTCGACAGCTGAGGCACATTGCAGCTGGCATTTTTCACAGCAGTGCGTCGGGATGCTACGTTGAAATTACGCTGCTTGTGGCATCAGTGCTCTTGTTCTGAGGGGAACATCTTTTAGACACTAATAGGAGTAACGTTTGTTTAAGAAAACAAAATGGATGCAGCTTGTGGTGTAGCCTAGTGTTGGCATATTATATCTTTGCATAATATTGTTTACATAATACCTGCTTCATGAGGGAAGTGTTCCATATTCTGTTATTTTTGCACAATTTTCAGTGAATTGGCAGAACTCATTGCTCTATTTGAACATATTTCTGGTATTGCCATGGCTACAAGTCAAGGTGTTGTATAACCTCCTCCATTTCAACAGAAAGCAGGGAAGTGATCTAGCAGTAATTTCACGGTAATTTCTCAAAGCAAATCCATTTACCTCTAACTTACCACTTTAAAGGTACTGGACTCATGGCACTGTATATTACCTTCAGGAGACTTTACATAAACATGAAAAATCTAAATACAATTATTATTAAAGCAAATGAAGAGAGTTGGTGAGTATTTAAAAGGGTTTTATTTTCTTAGTTAAAAGTAAAGTTTTTCTGACCCTTTATTCATTAGTCAAATATCAATGAGGTTACATATTACATATTACAGTCTGAATATAAGCATCACATTTAGAATAGAAAATGTGGTGCAAAATGTCAGTCAAAACTCTTAAAGAGTTTCTAAGGCTAATTAATAATTAATAAATGGCAAAAATCTCCCATAACGAGAAATAAATGCATAAGACAAATAAATCCTTTCAAAAACGAGTTAATTAGTCAAAGCATACACTTAAACTTTTAGCATCTAAATCTAACTTCTGCCCTGGTCTGTTCATCTCTCTCTCGCCCTCTCCAATGTCTGAAAGAAAAGCTTCTCCTTGAAAATGCCCTTCCTTCAAGTCCTCAGAGGAATGTAATCTGCCGTGCCAAAAAGATGGCGTACAAGGCTAGCCTATGCCCCCCACCTCCCTCTATCTCTCCTCGGACGCAATCTCCTCACAGTCTGCACCTGTGGCATGTCTCGTACCTAACCCATGCAATGTCTGCTCTCATCTGCTTCGTCACCTCTCCTCCCTCTCAGACTAAGGACCAAGGCTTAAAGAGAAGCCAACACGCCCCTAAGAGGTCATTATTTATGCTCTAATTCTTGGCTGACTATACTAATAATGTTGCATTTTTCAGAAAAAGCTGGTACCATGATTGGTTAGCATAATGGCATGAGGGTCTCACCATCTTGTTCTCATTGCAAATTCCAAATAATACCGGTTTTAACAAAGCAAGCGTTAATGATTAATACAATTATATGTTTTAGCAACATTTACTAGGAAAAATGTTTCAGTCTGTTTCCTCCTACCTGTCACATCGCACGCCGGAAGGACACATCCCACAACACTGATACATTGGCAGGGTAACAAGAATGTACAGTTCATGGTAGCCTTGACTCCTTTGTGTCTTTACTAGAGGCACTTGGCAGTTCTGCGCATGCGTTTTTCAGCACGTTTCTCAGCCATACTGGATTCTTCGGCAGCCATTTAATGGTGGGCCCATAAACAAAAACAAACATAATTTTTTTATGTAAATAAACCATTATGTTTTTCCACCCTCATACTAGTACCCTGTATAAATGATAACCTAGCAAAAGCTATTAGCTTAAAGCAGCTCTTCTATTATTTGTGCACAACATGCAAACAAATGTGAAATCTACAACATAGCATAAAACATGCACTAGTGCAAATTTCCAAAGCGCACACAGTTAATAGATACTCATAGCAATGTGCTTTAATGTTTTAGATCCCTTGCTCACTTTGCCACTGGATTCAAGGAAGCCGGGCTGAAGACGGCTGAAATGCCAGAAACTGGTCCTCGGAAGCCTGTTTCCGGTCCAGGGAAGGCATGGCTTGGCAGTTCGGGCTGGACTGTTCCCATGAGGCACAGGGTCAGACTGATTTGCATATGGCCATGTCTGAACTGTGGTGGCAGAGTGGGCTAAAGAACGGTGATGGATTAAGCCCAGATCTGTTGACTGGGTGTGAGTGTTTGATTGGTTCAGATGTTCCGTCCATTACCACCCCCTTTTGTACCGCTTAATGTTTTAGATAGCCTTTCATGCAAAATGCATTTTGCCCCAAGGTAGTGATGGTGCATGGTTGATTAATACACATTATAAGATGTGTTATGAACTGAATATACATGTATAGATATACAACAAAGCCAAAGTCTCTTATGACATGAACAGGGGTGCAGATTAGAAGAAGAAGAGCTGGGAAGAGAGGACACATTCCAGGGTTATTTTCAAAGCTAAAAAGGCCACTTAAATAATTGCAAAAACACATGTTAATTCAGCACAAGCATTTCAGACTGACTAGGCCTCATTTCATGTCTTTCAATTTGCTTGCACCAAAAGTGCCCTTTATAAAAGCACTTGAATAGGCCTGATTTCATATTTCACGTGCTGTGTGTTCTCACTTGCAACAAAATGTACATAATTTTAAATGCAGTCTGTCTGAAGCACAAAAATAAAGCAATGCCTGACTCCAGATGAAATCTGTGCTATATCAGAAGTCAGAAGTAAAATGGTGGGACTGGTTGCAAAACTTTGAAAATTACCTTACAGCAATTAATGCTAATGGCTATCAACCTAGTAGGAAATTGGCGCTTCTATTCAATCATTTGCGAGCTGCCGCGCAGTGTGTCTTTGACAATTTGCCACCTATTCCTACACCTTTAGGTGATGACACACCAGGGAATGTTTTCTTAGAAGTAATAGAGAGAATGAAAAACAATATCTAGATGATTTAAGTGTTTTGTTGGAAAGGATCAACTTTTCCATGTGTAGGCAAATGGGTGATGATACTGTGGAACAGTATGTTGCTTCTTTACGCATGTTCGAGGTGAAGTGTTATTTTGGGAACAATGGGAATATTTATATACGTGACCAATTTGTCTTCTTCTGTTTTTCTAAAAAAAAATCAAGACCGTCTCTTGATGTGTTGCAGCTCAACTTTAGCAGAGATGATTGATTTTGCAAAAAGTATCGAGAGTTCTATTATCACCTGTAAAGTTTTGGCAAATCATGTGGGGCGACTTCTATTTAGTTGTGTACTTGAGGATAATGTGATTTCTCCTGTGAGCGATACATTATTTAAGGTTAGGAGAGGGGCACAAGGGCATGGAGGGAATGGCCAGAAAGTATATTATAGGTGTTGTTCAAGAAATCACATCAGAAACAACCCTTCCTGTCCTGAAATTGGTTGCAAGAGGTGCATTACATGTGGCAAGTTGGGGCAGTTTCACAGGTTGTGTAAGAGCAGTCCACGTGGTGGTGGTAGTGCCAGCAAAGTGAAGATCATTAACATGTACACTGGGGATTGGCATCATGAGACACATGAATGTGTTGACAGATTTTCTAATGTGACCAGTAGATCAATAATGTGTACACTGGTGATTAGCTTGTTGGAACACTGGAATGTGATGAAAGATTTTCTAATTTGTTGTTGACTGTAGATATGGCTGATTATTGCTGCCCTGAGAAGCATGTTGAGGGACCTTTATGTGAAGTGGCTATTGATGGAAGACATCTTACTGTAATGGCAGATGCAGTCGTACCAGTCACAATTTTAGCAGACCATACTTACCTTTCTGGCCAAAGTCATTTATACTAGCCCATCCTGATACCAGTCCTAAAGCATTTAAGGCTCTGGATATTAATCTCCTGGAATTTTTCTTGGCCACTTTGCAATGTTTGGGAAGATCCACTGTTACCAAAAGTTATGTGATCACAAGCAGGGCCATTGTGGGCTCGAGGGATTTAGCCAAATTGGGGAATATTTTATATCCTGATCATGATGTTTTTGTTGTCTGAATGGCTTTGGGCCTGTATTGACAGTTCATGTGCCTGGGGGTATCATGGAATGCATCATCATGTCATTCCCAAATGTGTTTGAAGACCAGGTGGGTACAGTTCAAGGTTTTGAGCATTGTATAAAATTAAAAAATAATGCAGTACCAGTGGTGCACAAGGTTGGGCCAGTGCTGTTGAGTGTAAGACAAGATTTGAAACAAGTTACTGGGGAATTTGGAATCTGATATTATTGCACCAAATGATTCCCCATAGTGGGTTTCTCCAGTTGTTCTTACAAAAAAAGGTCTGGGTACCTGAGGTTGTGTGTGGACTTGACATCTCTCAATCTGAATATCTTGGTAGTCACCTTTTATCACAACTACAGGAGTTGATAGCTGATGTGGGCTGATCAATATTTTTCTCAACCATAGATCTTCACTTAGCGTATCATCAAATTCCTCAGAGCAAATAATTTCAGCCTCTCACTACATTTGTGACTCCTTTTGGGGCATTCTACATCTTACACTAGCCATTTGCACTTGCATTCGCAGCACATGTTTTCCAAAAAATGATGCATGCCCTATTTGGAGATATGCTTTCTGTTGGAAATGGCCATTTTTGCAAGGTTATTCCAGAACATTTTGCCTTTCTCCTGTGTTTTTTTTTACCTGTTTTTGTTGGTTTTATGACTCTGGGCACTTTACCACTGCAGATCAGTGCCAACGTGCATGGGCTCACTCTTGTAAACTTGATAAGATTGGTCTACACCTGTTTGACATCTTTAATTTACTTGTAATTCACTTGTACAGTGGTATCTGAATTGCCCGGGACCTGTTAATAATAAAAACAGCTACTTTGTTTGTTTTGTTTGAGATGGCAGATCTAGGAGCTTTATGTTGGCTGTTGGCTGTAGTGGCCAACAGAAAGAAGTGCAGAATAGATAGGTTATATATCAAGAAATGGGGGTAAATAAATTAAGGATTGCCTCAATTAATATCTGTGGCCTGAATAATAGTCTGGAAATGCTTAGGATTAAAGTAGAAGTGTAATATTTAAAAGCTGATATAATTTATCTCCATGAGACTCACATCGAGGCCAGTAGACTTAAGATCAATGAATTACAAGGGTATACTTTAGTTTCTGCTACTACACTTGCACTAGAGGGGTAGCAGTAATGGCAAAAAAGAACACAGGCTTTAAGTTCTCTTGTTCTAAATCCGATCAATATGGCAGATGGGTTATTACCAATGTCTTATTAAGGTCTCTACCTGTACTTTATGCTCTCTATATGGCTCGATATTAGATGATCCAACCTTATTTGATTGGTTAAGTATTGAATTAGTGGGCTGGCCCCTTCCTGTTATCATCTGTGGGGATGCCAATATAAATTTATGTGGCCGAACTGGGTTAATTGGTGGAAGCGCTTATACTGGAACGAAACGTATACTTATACGTAAACCCAAAGTTTTTAAAGTACTTTCTAAGTTATGAAAGATCCATGGCCTTTCAGATGTATGGCCTAAGCTTAATACTCAGGATGTGGGATATACCTTTTTTTCTGCCTCACATCAGACCCATGCTAGGCTTCATTATTTCTTTGTATGTCAAGAAATATTAACAAAATTAAATATACAGAAATATCCATGGGTGATGTCCGATCACAACCCACTAGTTTTAGAGATTTTGTTACAGACTAGAAATCATCCTATTTCTCGCCGCCCACCAAACCTAGCGAAATTTGCTCTGCTTTTCACAGTTATTATCAGAAGCTTTACCTTGAGGATAGTAGTAATGATGAGGAAGTTATTCCAAATCTTGTGGATGGAATTGCGGTGGAGAAACTAACCCCAGAAGAACGAATAGCCTTAGAATCTCCTATAACAACAGAGGAAATCCATGGTGCTATCTGTTTATTGGCTAGTGGCAAGGCAGCCGGATCAGATGCTATACCAGGAGAGTTTTAAAAATTGTTTACCCATCCTTATTAGAATTAATGAAGCATGTATTTTTGAATGCCCAGAATGGTTTGGGGGTCCTGAACTCTTGGAAAACCGCTAATATAGTTGTCTTCCCCAAAATTGGAAAACAACCTAATGAAATAGGGTCATATCGCCCTATTACCTTAATAAATAGTGACATTAAAATATATGCCAAGATAATTGCTGCTTGCCTTGTAGCCCTCATTAAGAGATTAGTCTCACCATTACAACACAGGTTTGTACCTGGACATAGTACGATAGACCACATCCAGTGGGTTATCACTCTTTTTGATGCTGCAGCCATTACAGGGGACCCTATCAGACGTATCCTACTTGATGCAGAAAAGGCGTTCGATAGGGTCACCTGGTCTTTTTTTTGGGCAATTCTAAAGGATAGAGGAGTAGGGCAGAAATTCATCACGACTATGAAATCAAATGTATAGCAACCCGACGGCCTGCATCTCTATCATGGGTGAGATGTCAGGCCCAATTGTTATTAGCAGAGGGACCAAGCAGGGGTGTCCCTGCTCACCTTAATTGTTTGCGCTGTACATTGACAAGTTGGTCAGAAAGAAGAAGCTAATAATTTGATTGTTGGAGTGCAGAATATTGGGGAGAACACAAAAATACTAGCTTACGCTGATGATCTTGCCATAATTACTTCAAATCCCGTTACTGCGTTAAAAGAGATCGAGAAAGAAGCAGATCTTTTTGGGAAATATTTTAGTTATCGATTAATCAGAATAAAACCCAGATCCTGACCGGTAATGGTCTTCAGATGAATTACACATGTGTGGTTCAGAAACCGTTTTCTCTGGGGGTAGAAATTACAGCAGATGTCTCAAAAATCATGGATAACAACTTAAACTCCCTAAATTTTAAATTTAAAACCGAATTTGCTCATTTAGAGAATTTAAAGCTTACGATGGTGGGGAGATGCAATATTATCAAAATGATTTTCTTGCCAAAGATCTTATATTTTGTAAGAGTTATACCTTTGCCTATTAATAATGTTTGGTTTTATTTTATGAATAAACTTTTCTCTAAATTCATTTGGGCATATGGTCACTCTCGTAGAGCATTTAGACTATTACCTTTGCCTAGGGATAGAGGAGGGTGGGCTGTACCCAATCTTCAATTATATCACTGGGCAGTGTTGCTACAGAATATGGAGATATTACTTCATGAAAAATATGATTTAATAAGGGATAGCTCCTCTGTCTCTATCTTCAAATTGATTTTGGGAACTGAAGCTAAGGGGTGCCTCTTACGACATATTGACTTTCATTACTATAAACGGGTGAAATTTAAAACTCTAATTTGTGCTTTTAAGGTTTGGACATCAGTTCGTAAGAAGCTTGGGCTTGGACGCTTTAATGCCTATAACCCTCTATACAGGAAACATTTTTTCCCCATATTTGTAATGATGGGTATATGAGGCAATGGTATGATAAAGGAATACGAATAATTGGTAATCATACAATCGGGTCCGATCTGCTATTGTTTGAGTCCATAAGTCATAAGTTTGGGCTAGAAAATTGACAATTCTTTAAATACCTTCAAATAAGAGATTTTTTAAGTAAAAAAACTTGGGGGGACCTCTGGCTTTTCCAAGGTACGGATCATGGAGGAACTATTTAAAGACTCAAATACTTTGGGGGGGGGTGTATAAAATGCTGGTTGATCTAATACCTGATGAGGTGACTAAACACGTAGACCGGTGGCAAAGTTTGTTGGAGATCGATCCCGGGGATATCGAAGATTCGCTACATATGGCTCAGACATCCTTTATGGCAACTAATTTACAACTCCAATGTTTTAAAACATTTAATTTGTGTATACCACCTTCCAAGATTGCCAAAAAGGGTAGAGTAGCAGGCTCTCTTTGCCCGCTCTGTCAATATCCAGCAGCAGAAATGTTTGCGACATGCCCAACTTTGGACACCTTGAAACGCAGTGTCAGAGGCTTTTTAGTTAGTATGTTAGGCATGGAAATGGATCTTAGTCCTGAACTGATCGTACTAGGGATAGGAGAGTCTCTCTCTATGAATCTAAATAAGTCTCTCTTATTTATTGCCTTTCCAGTCTTTTAGGTTATGTTTAGCCACCCATTGGCTTGACGCTACTCCTCCAACTGGCCAACAGTGGCTAGAAAGGTTTTTGTCAATATATAGATTTGAAAAAGCTGTTAACACCAGAAAAGGCCGTACATTGAAAGCTAAAGGTCTGGCCATCTGGGCCCCCTTAATGAACTGGTCTTTTCTGAATAACTAATAATGAACATTTAGTTTGCTTATTATTTTGCTCTTTATCTTTATTCTTTTCTTTACAAATTGTTGCAAATATATGACATCTAGACTATATGTATTTAGCCATGGGTGGGTGGGAGGTGGTAAGGGTGGGGGGCTTTGGGATGAAATCTGGAGCTCTTTTTCTGTCTAACTAGATTTGGTTATTACTGTGATAATTTCAATAAAGAATAAAAAAAAATGTAAACATAAAAAAACTAGTACTTCCTGCTCCGGTTCTGCAATCATTTGTTCCCACAGGCAAATCATACATAGCATTTGATGCCAGGCATATCATGCATTGCATTTTATGCCAGTCTTAAAGGACTTGCTACAGTTTTGGACAGTGAGCCAGTGGTCATGAGAACACTGGCATTAGTATCCAGGACTCTTTCTGATGCAAAGACGAATCACAGCACCATCGAAAGGGTGCTAAAGCATGTGTTTGGGTGGTACAGAAATTCAAGACCAATATTTAGGGTACCTTGTGTGATATGTACACAGATCACAAGCCACAGCTGTATCTTTTGAGCGACACATGGACTAGGGAAAGCATCTGCCCAGCTAGTTTGCTTGTTATCAAAGTTACAGAAATATGATTTGGATGTGCCTGTTTAGAATACTGTTGCCAAATCAAGGGGAGGTGGATAATGATCAGGACAAGGAATGCGTTGTAGCCTTAGTGGATGTGCTGGGGGCTTCTAGTGGTCAAATCACTGAAGAAGAGTGCAATTCAGCTATGGCTTAAAGATGTTGTGTTATTGAAGGAGCTGCAATTTATAAAAACAAAAGGGCCTTTTGAGAAGAACCTTACTTGTGATTTCAGGTGCTTTGGGCAAGTGGCCAAGGAATTGTCTTGTGAGGGAAATATTTGTTTAAGAGGTAATGTCTTTGTTCCTACCACTGAGCTAAAAAATAGAATGATTGGTATAGCCCACGAAGGTCATTTGGGCATTTTGGCCACATGCAAGAAAATGAGCTAACTTACTCGTGACCTGGTTTGGACAAGCAAGTGTCTAATTTCTCTGACAAATGCCCTTGGTGTATTGCTTCAGATAAACACTGGAATACTTCCACAAAACCTTTGTTTCCTGTTCCCTTCCTTTCAACGTATTGCCTATAGACAAAGGGTACCTTATTCTAGCTGTGGATTATTTCTCAAAGTGAATTTACTACTCTTTTGTAGAGGTTGCCGATTTTAACACAGTGATTTCTTTTCTGGAAAGAATACTCAGAGTGGAGGGTTCCCTGAAAACTATTATTACTGACAATGAGATGCATTTTGGGTAAAGACTTATCGCTGATTTCATGCTGCAAACACATGACATAAACCACTCACAACTGGCCTTATATAGTCCTTCATCTAATTGTTTGGTCGAGAGAGCCATTCTAATTTTGAAAGAAGGTATGCAACCCTCCCTAGCTGCTAGCATCGATGTTTCTCAATTTCTTCAAGATAAAATGTAGGCCTTGCTTACAACACCACATTCCACTACTGGGGTAAGTCCTTTAAACGTCTCTTGAAAAGGAATCACACAACTAAACTAACACAAGAATGGATGTCAGAAATACTTATGGACAGGTCGTCCAACAGTTTGGTCAATATGAATATGAGAATCAGAGTATTCAATAAGCAACAAGCTCAGAAAAGTTACCATGACAACAGGAAGGGTGTCAGAGATGTCACAGTTGATGTGCTGATTAGAAAGCCTTTCAGAGTTAACAGTGGGGAATCTATGTTTTATTACCTGTGAAAGTGATAAGGTTTAGCAAAGCTTTGGTCCTGCTGGATGGGATAGAGACAATGGTGTTCCTATTTCTAATTCACAAGCTGATGTTTTCAGGCATATGTAATCCAATAAGGACATTGGGAATGCAATGTTGTTCTCTGATGTTGCTACCATGGATTTTAGGAATCCTGAGTTACCTACTATTGTTGGTGGTCATAATTAGTGCTGCAGTGCTCAAATATCCAGCATGCCTCCTTCAGAGATCAATTAAAATGTTCCCTTAAATGATGCAAAAACAAATGTTGTTGGTAAGATTAGTGGCATGAAAACTGCTGGTGCAGTAGCAGGGGTTGCCATGTTCTAGCTCTGCCGAGAGTTTGCTGGGACCCGTGTCCACACGTAACTTGCGTATGATCAAATTACCACCCAAGCTGCGTGAATATGTCTTGTTTTATAGCCTTTTATTTTCAGGTATGAGATTTCTTCCACTTCTTATTATTTAAGTTTGTGTGCATTTTTCTGTACAATAAAACCTGTAAAGCAATTGTCTAAATAGGAACTATAATTTCTTTCGGGCATTGGGTAAGTTCTGTATGCTCACTTCGGGCCTGATTACGATTGATGCATCCTGTACTCTGACCAAACACTGAAAGACCACCAACTTTGGCAGCCAAACAATGGATTTGGGGTGCATGCACAAATCTGCTTCTCTCCAGTAGTCTCCACCATGGGTTCCTTCCTCCATGTCCTCCTACACATGAGCAGCTACATCCCGATGGCTACGATCCTGAAGGACCACCGACTCCGGCAGCCTTTCTCTGACTGCCAAAATGGCTTTCGGGGAAAACAGCATCCATTGGGCAGTACAGGTATCTCTGACTGGTGTCGAGATTACGATGTGTGTTTCTGACGACCCAACTATGTCGGTCCAACCGACTGCCTCAAGTCATCGGAAACAATGGATTTGGGGTACATGCACAAATATGCTTCTCTCCAGCAGTCTCCACCATGGATCCGTTCCTCCAGGTCCTCCTGCACCTGAGCAGCTACATCCCGATGGCTACGATCCTGTGGGAACTGGAATCCAGGTAAGTTCCTATGCAGTATGTATCATCATTGACTGGACTGTGCACATTCTGTAGTGTAGTTCCTAGTTTCCCACTAGGCACTGCGCATTGGAATAACATAAACAGTAGTATCGACGTGGAACTGCGGATATTCCAGGCCTCCACTGACTATGCTAAACTTAATTGGGTTGTGTTACCAACAAGCTCAGAGGTCACTGGAAACTTTCTTCTCTGCATAGGAAGTGATCAGCTTCCTTGGTACAGACAAGAAGGGATTCAGCTTTCCAACAACCGTGCAACATGACAACTTTGCTCCTCAGATCAAGAGTCAATCTCTAGGGTCGTGTGAAACAATAGACATGTATTTCACTCAGTCAGTCTAGTGCAGTTTACTTTCACGAGATGTAGAGAATAGAGAGACGGGCGTTTGTCAATAAAGGGTTAACATTTATTGAACAGTCTTTCTTCTCGTACAAGAGAAATGTATTGCCACAATTGCAAGACTTGTTATGATAAAAAGTACGTACAGTAAGATAAGTATTGCGAAATAGAACTGTAAAAGCATTGATATGGTTTCTTAGCCATACAATGGTTTAAAAGTAATAAAACATATATACAGTCATATATACATTAGGCTAACATACTCAACTGGTGCTTCTAACTAAGCCTACCCCAGTGTGCCTGACCTAAGCCTAACACGTGGAAGGGGAGTAAGTAAGTAGCTTTAAGTTAAGTTGGTTTTGCCAAGGTTTGTTTCAAGAATTCTCGTCTAAGGGTTTAGTCAACACCATACCTCTGAATAGAATGATGGAGGATTGGTATCTCCTTCAGGGGTCACTCTCGATATCCCAGTCACCCGCGAGGGTAGACCGGAAACGCCGGAGCTGGATTTCTCTGCAGGAGAAAGGCAGCGGGTCTCTTCAGCGCATCGAGGAAGGAGGGGGGACAGCGTCCGCGGGCAGCTGGAATCTGCTGGATGTCTTTTGCAGAGGGACGGCTGTTCAGCTCCTAAGCGTACTGCACCATAGTTCGCACTTTAGCAGCGATAATGGTATCAGCTGCTTCACCACCACAGGGACAGCAGGCTGCAGCGACAGAGTGCTAGATTTACCAACACGGAGTCTTGCAGGCAGCTGGCATCAGCAACAGTAGCTCGCATTGCTTAAGGCAACGTTGGTAATATTTATACCTGACAGGTGCCGGGTTTGACGCAAGTTTGTTGGACATAAGACGTCAATTAAAGATGTCACTCGGAAGTGATAGTTATCAGTTGCTCATTAGAGTTCCATTACTAATCAAAACACAGCAAGCGGGGATTTCCAGGTTTGCTGAGTTTTTATCTTGTTGAAGAACTCGGAGTGTTAATCTAGGAATATCAGATAGTGACTTTTGCTCTGACATTGCACTAATTGGTCGCAAAGGAAGTGGCAGAGAGCTATGCTGGAATGTGACTCTGTTCGTGTGAGGCCAGAGATGACTTTTCTGAAAATCACACTTGAACGGTTATGCCAATATAGGGAATAAATGGATTTATAGCCGAATAGGGGCATAAGGTCACAGTATCGATCAGGAACCGAGATAAACACGCAACAATTCTGCCACAACCCAACAATGTGGTACATTGGGCACAAGGCATATCCCCACATATCTCATGCATGTATGTACAATTCACAGGTTTTCTGTGATTTTATATGTATCTGAAGCTACATATTCAGGGAGATGTACTCTGATATAGATGCAACCACCACTGTAGCAGAGAATGCATTAGTATACGGGGGTGATGTGATATTCTCTTCATGGTAGTATTATATATGTGCGTATACTGTATTTGGTTTTGCCACGGCATACTGTTCCACTTTTTATACATTCCTATTTGGAATGTGACTACATTGGACATTGCATGGGTTCAAGAAGGCAGGCATATATTAGTTGCCTGTTGTTCTTTGAGGCTGCCAGTGACCGGTACAGCTGTGGGTCCTATAAGGAACTTCAAACTACAAAACCAGTCTCCAGCTTCTAACTAGATCATGGTTGTGATTGTTTCTTCAATTCCTGTAGCTACACTCTTGCATATATAACTGAAACTCCAGGCAGAGAAGCTGTGACACTCAATGGCCAGCCTGCAGCATGGTACCCATCATTCACCAGTGCTGTTGGTCCATACAAGGACTGCTGATATTGTGATCCATTGACTGCTGCCCATTTGCACCAACCCTCGACCCAAATTCTAAAAAGAGAACTAAGGGGTGGTGCAACCCCAATTCAAGCCCTGCGTGTTCCCGGATTACCAGCCCTAGGATCTACAGAGCACTCTCTCAATACAGTCATTTGTGTGAAGTATTTTCATCATCAGCAATGAAGCAGTTGAAGAGCATTTTTAATTTTATTTTTTTATTAAATAGATTAAGTTTAGTTTGTTGTTGAGTTTAATTTTATTTGTTGCGTCAGTGTCAACAATTATGGGTTTTGGGCATCTAATTATGACCATATTTGTGTTACTTGTTTCTTACAAAACACTTATTTGTTGGTGTTTTGATTTTAGCGTGATAAGTCAGTGTTCTGGGCGACAGACATAGAAATCAAATGTTATGAAGGTTGAACTAGGCATAAAGGCAAGATGGTTAGATTTGCCCTCATGTCAATGCATGAAAATTGGGAACTATTTATGCCAACGGAAATGTAATCATACAAAATAATGGAACTGGAAAATCACTATACAAAATCAATGATGCTATGTCTGACAGTACAGTAACTGTTCGCCACAAACATAATAATGATAGCTGATATCATCCCGTTTTCATAAATTGTTGACATTTTTAGATTTTAAATGATATTATGTAGCATAATCCCTTTTGACTTTTGTTCGCACACTGAAGAAATATACTAGCACATGTTCTCTTTATAGTAAAAGACGGCCATCATGTTTTATTTTATTTGTCTTAGATACTCAGAAGAACGGTTTATGGATGAGCCGACTGAGTCCTTGAACTTTCAGAAATTTCTACATTTAACATGTATTCTAATTTTCATTGAAGACTAACTATTCAAATACTGTGTTGTGTTAATAGCACAAATCACTCAAGGAGGGAAATGAGACTGCAGTAAATTCACATTTTGTAAAGTTCTTTATGTGCAGAAATCATAGTGAAAAGAAAGATAATTGACAGGCTCTGATAGTAAAATGAAATCTGTGGTGGATGGCTGTACCTTAATATTTCTGAAGCTCATACATAAAAGGTATCTTTTTTTTATGACAGCAATCATTGTTCAGACTGTCATCACCTCAGACAGCAATTTTATCACTTCACTGCATGAGAAAGGGAAACAATGCAAGCTGCATCTTTAAAAGCAAAATGAACAGGGTGATTTGACGCAAGTAGTACTCTTTAATCATACTCCCGGAGCTTTTAATGAACTTTGGTGATTACAGAATGCTACGTTTTAAGTTGT
Organism: Lissotriton vulgaris; assembly: GCF_964263255.1. Lineage (NCBI taxonomy): Eukaryota > Metazoa > Chordata > Amphibia > Caudata > Salamandridae > Lissotriton > Lissotriton vulgaris. Next base: position 1,321,193,419 of record NC_141691.1, read on the forward strand.
TAAGTGCCTGGTTTTCGTTTGATCGTCTGCACATAGCAATTTCCATCAACGAACAGAAGAGGTTTATCTTTTTGACGAGATTTTGGTAGCCAAGAATTCTCACCAATTCAACTACAGTGGATGAAGTAGCTTCAGGTATTCTGCATTTTCAGAGGAGCTAGAGGTGTCAGGTGTGCCCCATCCCTGAAGAAAAAGAACTGAACAATAAAAACAACTGATGCACAATGTGTGAAGGTCCATGGATGCCAGATGGTTTTCAATAAGTGAACATTAAAAAGAAGAAAAAGTGTTCATGTTGCTGAACAGAAACTGCAATATATATTAGTAATTTATCTTAGATTGAAAGGTGAAATGCAGTCATGATGGATTGTCGCTAGTGATCCAAGCAGTTACATCATTTTCATGTTTCATGCATTTCTTTTAGGGAGAAGTAAAAGCAAAATCTAAAAACAATATTAAGGATTTTACTCAGAATGCACAACTAGCACAGCACAGGCCAGCCATCACACTTCCTCCTCAATGAAAGATGGGGCTGTTGTCACTGCCCCCAACTGTTCACCAGGAAACAGTAGGGCCAAATTCCATGATGAGAGAGAAGCATCAATACATCCCTATGGTGTTCCCAATAATTATCACATTATTGTCAACATGCAGACATGGTGCAGGGAACTAGACAAAGCCTTACTACGATGTATCCAGTAATTTACCTGGTTATTCTTTACTGGGTGGTACAGTATTTTCAGTGGTAAAAATAAACACACCATTAAAAGTTGGACCCTGATGGTCCACTAAGAAGTTGCGACTAAGGGTGATAAACAGCTTTATCGCACATGATGCTCTTGGTTATTCCTCAGTCTCTGGTGCATTTTCACTTTGAGCAGCTAGAGTCCCTGGGGAAAATGCCCTGGCCCATGAGTTCAACGCATTGTGAGTATTGGTGAGATAGGTCTAGCAACTCCTGTGATACACCCCTCAAAGTTTACAAACGACTAGTTATGAGTCACAATAAACTAATAAATGTTACACTGGTGATTGATGGAGTGCACATTAGATCAAATGCGGCCAATGAGAAAGCTAGTTGCCCATCAGCTGCTACAGAAATGCACTAGTAGTATAATTAGCAGTAAGAGGGAGCTCAAGGCCGCCCATTGTGACATGGTCAAGATTAACTATTTCTTTTCCACCATTAGGCATTCTTTATCTATGGCCTACCTGTCGTTAAAGCAGGACTTTGTATTTGAACCATACTGGGACATTATTTCCAGACAGGTGGATAGGAAACTTCACCACCAGTGTAGGGTTGGCTCCCTCCCAGCCAACGCCTTTACTTGTAAATGGCGGTTGAACGGGACCAAGCACTGTCTTGCTTGCCCAGCTCCGCTGGAATCCATACCCCACTTTTTGTTGTCATGCCCAGCTTACAAATCACCTAGGCATAAGTGGCTGAAGCCAATTTGCATGAACATGGGCACTAGATCGGCTGTGATGGCACCAAGGATCTTGCGGACATCGCCGGATCCTCCCATAGTTGTAGCCTTGGCAAAATTCCTGAGCCTGGGCATGGTTCATCCGACATAAAAGATTAAGAGAACTCCAAGCCTAGCTTCAGTCATATTAATGCCAAGTAATTCCAGTGTGGTACAATTAATTATAGAATTTCAAGTAGCAATGATTGTTTGGTTTTATACTATATTTATGTATTTATTGGTTTTTAGTGGTCCTCTGTTGCTGAGTATTTTTACTTGAAATATACATTGTATTGACTATTGACTACCTCACTGTTTCAACTGGATACATGGCACTGAGCTTTTTATTTAATATTTTTTTTACCTAATGTTGTATGTTCTGTCTTTCATGATTATTTTAATCGAAATAAAGACATAATGAAATGAAATGAATTAGCAGTAGCAGTAGCAGTAGCATAACTTGAAAGCACCCTCAGATATTCAGTGATAGGACAAAGCGGCAACGCGTAATGGAAAAATGAGCCAAGACAACAAAAAGCACTAAATGGTCACCTGATATGTGCCTGTGTATTATGTATTAAGAATGCCTATACTCCTAACCTATGCAGTTGAAATGGAGAGTCAAGGGCAATCTGTCAAATGTGCCACAGGCACACTGAACACATGTAGTAAGAAGAGCCAAATATTATGAACATAAAAATACAAACTGTTGCTCAATCAAGGGTAAAGCAATTAAACTCATACACAAAACATGAATATTATATATTTTTTCTCGACTTCCTCTTTCAAGATTGAAAAACTATAAATGCTAAGTTGTGGGTCCCTTTTGTGTTTTTTTGCTTCATGTTTCAGCTGTGAGCAAGAGACTGGTTCTTCCAATTTATCATTGGTGCCTGTAAGAAATTAGGTTTTTGGTTGACTGGGGTGTGAGCCTTGATCTAGAAGCAACCACAATGTAGGAGGTGGGAGCTTTAAGCACTGCACCCGAATCCCGCGGCCTTTTCCCGACTTTAGCATTGCTAGTCCCAACTGCACCCAGCGATTCCCTAGGCCCTAGGCCTAACCACTGTTCGATTGGTATCTCTTATACCACTTTCTTAATATATGGTTTGCGTGGCCCCCCGGCCTCATTCATAATTGTGCAACTTTTATATGTTTAACTGTGCTTTTGTTTAAACGCTTGTGCCTCTGCACTCATAAAGAGTACAGTGGATTATTCTAGTAATAAATACATATATCTTTATAATATATAACTTGTGTGGTGTCCTTTCATTTGGTATTACAGGATTGTGATTGGTAAAACAGCTTGCTTAACATGACCTCTTGAGTTAAGCCTTTAAGGCTGCTTAGTCCATGCTACCCCTAGGATAGCTTGTCTATAAGGTTGACTTACAACCATCACCATAAGGGATTGTTTGGACTGATACAAGGTGCCCCCAGAATTGGAGACATCATATATCAGGCCAACTTCTCAAATTGGTGAGCAGCGGTGCGGATTTGAGCTTGCTGTTGTTTTACCATTGCAATCTTTTTATCAAATTGAAAGATCACATCAAGTACCTTAGGTACATATAAACAAATCTTAGCATATTTAAGTTCTACTGAACTTAGTAGTTGTAGATCAAAGGGCTTAGCACACCCTGCCTACAACTCACTAGCAAGGTACAGTAGGAAAACACTTAGTGTAGGTAAGTGCACCACTTACACCTCACTAGCAGTCATGGCTGGCACAGAGGGAACTTCAGGTTCTTCACCTGTGTTGGTTGACCTTACCAAGGCACCTTCCAGCTATGACACCCTCAGCCATAGGGACCTGAGTGCCTTGTGCACTTCAAGGGGGCTGAGAAAGGGTCACAACCCTACCATTCCCATCCTGATAGCCATCCTGGAGAAGGATGGCTTAGATAAGGCGAGTGCAGTTCCCTTAGATGTAGGAGATGGAGTGAACCCCCCTGAGATTGAGAACTCCCCTGAGATAGAGGAGGAACCTGAATCAGATACTAATGAAGATTCAGATCGGGATCAGAGGACAAACCAGGTACTAGTGGGGAGGCTTAACCAAACCAACTTGGACCTTAATAGGAATGGAGAGGGCGAGCACCTCCCCAGATCCTATAACATAGTTCCCTCAGGTAACAGAAGGTTGAGATCCTCCTCAAGGGATTCTCATATTTCTAGTGCCTCAAGGGAATCTCAAAGGGGAATGACTTCCCCCCATAGAAAAGAGCATAGGGCCAGAATGAGGGCTGTCCACCTCCAGATAGAGAGGGAAGAGGTAGCCCTGGCACAAGCTAAACTTGCTTTAGCAAGAGAACAAAAGTTGAGTGGATTAGATTCCACTGGTGGCAGCATAATTCCTAGAGAGAAAGACAGGTCCTATGATAATAGAAACCTGACAAAAATTGTGCCCCCCTACAAGGAAGGGGATGACCTCCACAAATGGATGACTGTTCTGGAGAGAGCCTGCATGGTACAGCAGGTTCCTCAAGATCAGTGGACTGCAATTTTATGGTACTCCTTTTCTGAGAAAGAGAGGGATAGGCTCCTCACAGTTAGACCTGAGAATGCCAAAAACTACTCTATCCTGAAGAGTGTTCTTATTGAAGGGTTTGGCCTAACCACTGAGCAATACAGGTTGTTGTTCAGAGATACCCAAAAAGCTCAGACTCAGGACTGGACTGATTTTGTTGATTGTGCCACTAAGGCTCTGGAGGGTTGGCTGCAGGGAAGTAAAGTCTCAGACTATACAAGATTGTACAATCTTATCATGAGAGAGCAGATCCTTAATAACTGTCAGAACCAGCTGTTGCATCAATACCTTATTGACTCTGATCTGACCTCTCCCCAAGAATTGGGAAAGAAGGCAGACAAATGGGTCAGAACAAGGATTAAGCAGAAACCCCAGAACCATGGTGGTGACCAGAAGAAAACAGACCAGAAGGGTGGGGATAAGAAAGATAAAGAAAAAGACCAGAAGTCTTCTTCAGACCCACAAAATTCTAATAAAATAAGGAGGGTGGTTCCCAAAATGGTAACAAGAAGAAGAAGAATGATGGCCTAAAGAAACCTTGGTGTAATACTTGTAAGTCCACTTCCCACTGGGGGAGTGAATGCACCAAGAAAAATCCAGTTCCAACCACTGCACCTCCTAAAGCACCTGCACCCCCTAGTACAGTCAGCAGTGGTGGTACACAACCTAAGGGTATAGTAGGGTTGACCCTGGGTACTGAGATGGAGTCTGGCCTAGTCAGAATCCCTACTCAGGTAGTTATGCTCCTGACTCGTCAGAGACGGCCGCTCCTCATCACGCTGCCTCCCCGACCTCACTGCGGTATCGTTCTTCCATCTGCTGTGCTGTGCCCAATTTAACTGCTCATTTATTCATTCAGCTGCTTTGTGCTGCGCCCGATTTGTCCACTTATTTATTTCCATAGCGCTCCTTACTTTAGCAGAGCAGAGTAGCGCTAGTCCATATCGGACTAATTAGCATACTAACACAGCGCGCTGCAACGCTGATCTTTATCTGAGGTGCCTCGCTTTAACTATCGTGTCTCCCTGTGCCTTAATAGATATTTTTAGCGTGTCATTGCAAGTGTGTGCCCCGACTGCCATTTTGTTTACTACCTTGTTGTTGTTTAGTATCCCCTCCCTGGATATCCACCCCGCCTCCCAGCTGCTCCGCCCTCGCCCCTCCCCCAACTCCTTATATGACTGATGAACTTCCGCGCAGCGTTCACGCGCAGCGGTCGCGCCGAAGGTGCGCCAAAGGTAAGCCCGTCTATGCCCGTCCGAGCCTGGACCGCGCCCAGCGCCACACCCCCTGGCACCCGTCCCACCTACCCCTCCCGCATTACTTACGGCGCATCCACCCTCCTAGCCCTTAACCCCGGCCGACTCTCCGACTGCGCTCAAGCCGCCCCCGGACACACCCATGGACCCTTCACGTGCAACTCCTGCAAGTTTGACGGCACCAAGACCAACTCCACATCCACTAACACTAAACAGAGACCTGACACCAACCACCTAAAATGCATCCTGCTCAATACCCGCTCAGTCCACAGGCACGCCATCGACCTCTGGAATCTACTAGACACCATCTCTCCAGATGTCGCCTTCCTAACAGAAACATGGATGAACTCCACATCAGCCCCAGACATCACCATTGCCATCCCGGAAGGCTATAAGATCATCGGCAAGGACAGGACCGACCAAACAGGAGGAGGCATCGCTATCGTCCATAAGAAATCCATCCGCATCTCAACCAGCTCAGACGTCAATCTCGCCAACACTGAACACCTTCACTTCCAGATCCACATCGACCCCAAGACCACACTCAGAGGCACCCTCCTCTACAGGCCACCAGGACCCCGTGCACAATTCAGTGAGGACATCACGGACTTCATTACCCCACATGCCCTCTCCTCCGAGGATTACATTCTTTTGGGAGACCTCAACTTTCACCTTGAAAAGAACAACGACCGCAACACCACCACCCTTCTGGACAATCTCGCCAACCTCGGACTTAAACAACTTGTCACTACCCCCACCCACATAGCAGGTCACACACTCGACCCTATCTTCACCTCCAGCAAACATGTCTCCTTCAGCCACACCACAACTCTCCTTTGGACGGACCACAGCTGCGTTCACTTTACCTACAACAAGACCACAACCAACAACCATCCTCAACCCACTATGCGAAGAAACTGGAACAAAATCACCATCGACCAGATCTCCTCATCGCTTCTTCAAAACCCCCCTGCCCACTCCTCAAACCCCGACCAAGCAGCCATTAACCTCACCCAATGGCTATCCAACAGCGCAGACATCCTAGCACCGTTGAAAAAACGTCAAATCAAACTAGGCAGCAAGAAGGCCTCCTGGTTCAACGATGATCTTAAGAAATCTAAGAAACTATGCCGCTCCCTTGAGAAGGCCTGGAAAAAAGACCCAAACACCAGCACCAAGGACGCCTTCAAAAACGCCACCCGTATACACCACCAACTGATCAGGAATGCCAAGAAAGCCGCTTTCAAGGACCGACTAGATAGCAACGCCCACAACAGCAAGGAATTATTCAACATCGTCAAGGAATTTACCAACCCCTCAGCCAACTCCAACAACATCACCCCCTCTCAAGCCCTCTGCGACTCCCTAGCCTCATTCTTCCACAACAAAATTGCAGACATCCACAACAGCTTCGACAACCGACCCGAAGACCAACCCACCCAACCCTCTGCAGAACCCCCACCCCTCTTGAACATCCTCAATGACTGGAACACAATCTCCACTGAGGACACCATCCGCCTGATGAACTCTATCCACTCAGGATCCCCCACAGACCCATGCCCTCACCACTTCTTTAACAAAGCAGACTCAATTATAGCACCGCACCTCCGAGACATCATCAACTGCTCCCTCAACTCCGCCACCTTCCCGGAAAGTTGGAAACATGCCGAACTCAGCGCCCTTCTGAAGAAACCCACAGCTGACCCCACCGAACTCAAAAACTACCGCCCTATCTCGCTCCTTCCATTCCCGGCCAAAGTCATCGAGAAAGCTGTCAACAACCAGCTCTCCGCCTTCCTCGAAACCAACAAATCCCTCGACTCCTCACAGTCCGGCTTCCGAGCCAAACACAGCACTGAGACCGCACTCATCGCAGCAACAGACGACATTTGAACTCTGCTAGACAACGGAGACACAGCCGCCCTCATCCTCCTCGACCTCTCCGCAGCCTTTGACACAGTTTGTCATAGCACCTTAATACAACGCCTCAGAAACATCGGAATCCAAGGAAAAGCACTGGAATGGATCACCTCGTTCCTTGCCGGAAGAACTCAGAGAGTCCGCCTTCCACCATTCAAATCAGAAGCTACCGAAGTCATCTGCGGCGTGCCACAAGGATGTTCACTCAGTCCCACCCTCTTCAACGTATACATGAGCCCCCTCGCGGCCATCGCACGCAAACACAACCTCAACATCATCTCCTACGCTGATGACACTCAACTGATACTATCACTCACCAAAGACCCCAACACCGCCAAAACCAACCTACATGAAGGAATGAAAGAAGTAGCCGAGTGGATGAAGTACAGCCGTCTAAAGCTGAACTCCGACAAAACTGAAGTCCTCATCCTTGGTACCTCCCCCTCCGCCTGGGATGACTCTTGGTGGCCAGAGGCCCTTAGAAAAGCACCCATCCCGACGGACCACGCACGGAACTTAGGTGTCATCCTGGACTCCTCACTCTCTATGAACAGACAAGTCAACGCCGCCTCATCTTCTTGCTTCAATATTCTTCGCATGCTCAAAAAAACATTTCGCTGGATCCCCACCGAAACTAGAAAAACGGTCACCCACGCACTGGTCATGAGCCGCCTGGACTACGGAAGCACCCTATACGCCGGTACCACCGCAAAACTCCAGAAAAAACTCAAACACATCCAGAACGCCTCAGCCAGACTCATACTAGACATCCCGCGTAAAGACCACATCTCTGGACACCTGAAAAACCTCCACTGGCTCCCCGTCAACAAGAGGATTACTTTCCGCCTCCTAACCCACGCACACAAAGCACTCTACGAACTTGGACCCGAATGCCTCAACTCACAACTTTCCTTCTACACCCCCTCCCGCCACCTACGATCCTCCAACCAAGCCCTTGCAACTGTACCTCGCATCAACAAAACCACCATGGGAGGCAGATCCTTCTCCTACCTGGCAGCTAAAACCTGTAACTCACTTCCCACTCACCTTCGCCTCACTCAGAACCACCTTACATTCAGAAAGCAACTCAAAACCTGGATATTCGACAGGTAATTCCCCACCCTTTCTCAAGCGCCTTGAGACCCTCTGGGTATGTAGCGCGCTATATAAATCACTTGACTTGACTTGACTTGACTTGACATGATGTGAAAATGGCCATGCCCAATACTGTGAGTCCCAGTAACTTGGGAAAGTATAGACAGACGCCTTTAATTAATGAGAAACTGGCTCAGGCCTAGAGGGACACATGTGCCAGTGCCACTATGGTGACACCTAATTTTGTGGACCCTGGACAAATTGTACTAGGTGAGAATTACCTAGTGACCAATGCAAGCAATGCCACTACTACACATAGTGTGGCTGTTGTTAACTTCTCCTGGGGAGGGGTAACTGGCCTCAAGAAAGTTGTTGTGAGTGCAGACCTGCCAGTAGACTGTCTGTTGGGCAATGATCTAGAGAACTCAGTTTGGTCAGAGGTGGAGTTCAGGACTCATGCAGAAATGCTAGGGATATCAGCACATGTCCTTGATGTAACCAGAACTCAGGCAAAGAAGTGCCTACCTGAACCTGTGGTGGATCTTGAAACTATAGACCAACCACAATCCAAGAGAAGGAGCAAGAGGATTAATGCTGTGCCTTCCCACTTGCCCCAGGTTGAGGATCAGCTCTCACAGGACACTGATTCTGAGATCCAAGAGGAGATTGTCTCTGAAGAACTTGAACCTGATCAGGTTGAGTTTCTGGGGACAGGGGGACCCTCAAGGGCAGACCTGGGGGAACCCAATTAGATTGCCCTTCCTTTGAACCCCTCAGACAGCAAGCTGCTGCTGAGGCTGCTGGGAATGCTCAAGGTACCCATAGAGTGTATTGGGATGATGGGCTCCTTTATTCAGAGGCTAGAGACCCCAAGCCTGGTGCCACCAGGTGGTTGTGTGTGTATAATAGCATAATAACAAGCAGAAGGGAAGGAGAAATGCAAAAAGGAACCACAAAAGCACTTAAATGCAAAAAGACACTATTTAATTTAATAAATGTTCATATTAAAACCAAATATACATCAATGACAATATTGCATAAAATCCAACAAAGAACACGAATAAACAAATTAAACAGTATTAACAAAAAGTAATCATATATTAAAAAAGACCATAAAGTGGCAATCAATGCTTTCCGACGCGCGTTTCGGCGTTACAAGGACGCCTTCTTCAGGATCCACAATTTCTGTCTGAAATATACAATTAAAAAAATATAAAAACATATTCACCACGAGGAGGTTGGTCATACCTGTGCAATTTAGGGGGTTCCTTCTTACCTTGGTCCATGATATTCCCCTTGCAGGACACTTAGGCCAGAACAAGACTTGGGACAGGCTTGTCCCTCACTTTCACTGGCCTCATATGTCAGAAAATGTCAAGGAGTTTTGTCGCTCCTGTGTCACTTGCTAAGCCAGTGGTAAGTCAGGTGGCACAACAAAGGCCCCCCTGATACCACTACCTGTGGTGGGGGTACCCTTTGAAAGAGTTATCTTATCTTATCTTATCAAAGTTTTATAAAGCGCTCGCACACCCAAGGGTTTCATGGCGCTAACCAACAGGACGCAAACACTACTAAGGGGACCATCTTACACTAGGCCGTCGCTTGGGTAAACAGCCATGTCTTTAATAGCTTCCTGAATGGAAGAAGAGCGGTACAGGAACGAATTTCCAAGGGAAGAGAATTCCACAACTTGGGTGCAAGGGTGGCGAACCTACGGCCTCCCTTGCATGATAGCTTATAACGAGGAATGATCAAAAGGGTATGAGAAGCAGACCGGGGGCTACGGGAGGGGGTGTATCTGAGAAGAAGTTTCTGAATGAACTTGGGACTACGAGTGTGAAAAGATTTGAAGACTATACAGGCCAATTTGAAGATGACACAGTGTTGAATTGGGAGCCAATGAAGTTGCCTCAGCAGAGGTCTGGCTTACTGCCATCGCGGGAGGCGGTGTATCAGTCTGGCCGCCTGATTTTGTGCCATCTGCAGACGTCTACTGAGTGTGACAGGGAGGCCGAGATAGATGGAATTGGCGTAGTCTAACTGAGACAGCACCAGTGCTCTGACTACCTGGGTCAGTGCTGATTGAGTGAGCATCTGACAGATCTTTTTAATTTTCTGCAGTTGAAAAAAGCAGGTGGACACAACAGAGTTGACCTGAGGTTTTAAGGAGAGCTCGCTGTCTATGAGTACCCCTAGGCTTTTGACTGATTTAGAGGGGACAGGTGGAGGACCTAATTTAGAAGGCCAGTAATGAGGGCCCCAAAATGATTGACTACTGCCGAACAAGACTAGTTCCGTCTTGCCCGGATTTAGCTTGACTTGGTTCTCGTCCATCCACTGGCAGATGTGGAGCATGGTATCTTGAAATTGATGGATCGAGTCAGGGGATTTGTCAATGGTAAAGGTGAGTTGCAGATCGTCTGCATAATTGAAAGTGGTGACCTTAAAGGATTGAAGAGACTGAAGCAACGGAAGCATGTAAATATTAAACAGCAGAGGTGACAGTGAGGATCCCTGGGGAACTCCACAGGTGGTCTGGAGTTTATGAGATGAAAAAGGGGGTAAGCCAACCGCTTGAGTGCGGTCGCCCAGAAAGGATCTAATCCAATCGTGTGCCAGGCCGCAGATGCCCACGGATCTGACACTGTCGGGAAGAATGTTGTGGTCGACAGTGTCAAACGCGGCCAACAAATCAAGCAAAAACAGCGCCTGAGGGATTCCCAAATCTGCATTGAGACGCAGAGAGTCAAAAACTGCTACGATGACTGACTCGGTTGAATGGGCTGGACGGAAGCCAGCCTGGGAAGGGTGTAACATGTCAGTTTTTTCAATAAAATTTGAGAGATGAGAAGTGACGTGCGCTTCCATTATCTTGGCCAGGTACGGAAGCAGGGATATAGGCCTGTAATTTGAAAGAGTGGACGGATCTGCTCCCGGCTTTTTTAGAAGGGGCAGCAGGACTGCATCCTTAAAAGATTTAGGTACTGTCCCTTGAAGCAGGGAAGTGTTGAGAAGTCTTAGCGCCAGAGTTGGAAAAGCGGCATATACCGTCTTTAAAATGTAAGGTGGACAGCAGTCATAAGGAGAGCCTATTTTACCCTATTCAGTAGGGATGTTAAAGCTGGGATGTTCAGGGGTGGGAAATGGTCCAGGGATAGGGAGTTGGAATTGTGAGCAGGAGCATGCAGAACATGGTTAGTGACAGAAATGCTAGATTTAATAGTGGCAATTTTGTCCAGAAAGTATTGATTCAGGGTGTTGCAGAAGTCTTGATAAGCAACAGGCTTGGACTCAGTTCTACTGGGATTCAAGAGTTTTTTTACAATGGAGAAAATCTCCTTTGGATTGTTGTTAGACTGTTCAATGAGGTTGCAGAAGAACTTGGATTTGGCTGACGAAATAGTTTTCATATAGTCAGCACGTGCAGCCAGATAGCTGGTCCTGTCAAGAGTGTTATAGGTTCTCCTTCATGCTCGCTCCTTTTGCCTGACCAGAAGCTTTTTATCTCTCAGATCAGGAGTAAACCATTTATAGTTTTGCATTTTTTCAAAGGAGCGTGAATGTCATTGGCAGCCTTAAGCCAGTTGAAAACATCAGACTCAGCAGAGTTAAGGACAAGGTTTAAGGCCGGTTGAGAATTATTTAAACTTTCCAGAAAGGCTGAAGTATCCAGAGTGCCCCATTTTCTAATGAGTCCGTGTTCGGTAACCGCATTAGTTTTAGGCTCAGAAATAAAAATGTTAAACTGGATCAGAAAATGATCTGACCAGATGCAAGGCGAGACAGTAGGAAGAGATATATCAATATTAGTGCTCCAGATCTGGTCCAGAGTGTGACCTTTGACATGAGTGGCGGTGTTAATATGGGGCCGAAAATTAAGCCCAGCAAGGAGCTCCATGAGTTCATCGGCTGCGGGACCGCCGAAGTCAGTGTTGAGCCAGTAGTTAAAATCTCCAATAAGCAAGATGTTGGTGTAGTCTGTAAAAAAAAAAGAGAGTTGATCACACAGGGAGAACGGAAAGGATGGCATGTTTTGAGGGGGTCTGTATAATAGTATGCATATGAGTGGTCCAGAACTGGAGTCAAGCTTAATGACCAAGTTGTCGAATGCAGCGAGGTGGAGGGATGTCATTTTTGAGAAGACGAGCTCTTTATTAATAATGGCAGCGACTCCGCCCCCTGCTTTCCCTGTTGCTCGGTCTACCTGAAGAATGTAAGAATTGTCGGGTAAGGCAGCCAAGATATCAGGGGAAGAGTTGATGTTGAGCCAAGTTTCCGTAAGAAAGAGAATATCCGGTTTATGGCAGGTGAGAAGGAGGAAAATGTCCATTTGGTGTTTGACTAATGATCTTGTATTAAGATAGAAGATGTTTAAGTGCTGAACAACAGTGGAGATGGTCTGTAGTTGACGGGATTGCTGACATTGCAGAGATAATGATGATAAGGTGCTAGCTGAAGGGGATAAGATACCTAATTGGCTCAGATGACCTATGGTTACAGGGGGCAGACAACAAGCAGAACTACGAAGGTTCAACAGACTGTCAGCAGACGGGCACAGACGGGCTTGCGCGGCCGGGGAGGGGGACACATTATATGCAGTCAGGCAAAATAGGTGGGCAACAACTACAGCGGCAACCCTGGGCTACTCCCAAGATGGCGGCTGTCCTCCCAGTCCCCGTAGCAGCGTCAAAATCGGCTGACCGAGGAAGTGATGGTAGATAAGGAGGAGAAGGCGGGTGAGTCCGCGGATATGCGAGAGCAGTATTAAAATACACAACAAAGTTTGAAAATCACAATGCAAAGGTACAATAGTGCTCCCGGCTTCCGCCTCAGGAGTGTGAAGAAACCTGAGTTGGAATAGATATTGTGGGTCCCATGGATCCTCAAACAGCATCTGGGCACAGATTTATACTGGTGGTAGTGGATCATGCCACCAGGTACCCAGAGGCAATTCCCCTGAGGACCACAACAGCTCCTGTTGTGGCAAGGGCCCTTCTTGCAGTTTTCTCAAGAGTGGGCTTTCCAAAGGAGGTTCTTTCAGACAGAGGTACCAACTTCATGTCTGGATACTTGAAGGAAATGTGGAAAGAGTGTGGAGTAAACAATAAGTTTACCACACCCTATCATCCTCAGTGCAATGGGCTTGTTGAAAGATTCAACAGGACCCTAAAGGGAATGATAAAAGGGTTACCTGAGAAGCTTAGGCGACGATGGGACATCCTTTTACCCTGCTTGCTCTTTGCTTACAGAGAGGTCCCACAGAAGGGGGTTGGCTACAGCCCTTTTGAACTTTTGTTTGGTCACCCTGTGAGGGGTCCATTGTGTCTGGTGAAGGAAAGATGGGAGTTACCTCTCAAAAAGCCTAAGCTAGATGTTGTGGACTATGTACTTGGTCTCCGCTCCAGGATGGCTGAGTACATGGAAAGAGCATCCAAAAACCTGGAATCCAGTCAAGAATTACAGAAAGCTTGGCATGACCAAAAGGCTGTTCTGGTTGAGTTCCAGCCAGGGCAGAAGGTGTGGGTGTTGGAGCCAGTGGCCCCAGCATCTCTCCAGGACAAATGGTCTGGACCCCACACCATCATTGTAAAGAAGGGAGAGGTCACCTATTTGGTTGACCTTGGAACCCCCACAGGGTGCTCCATGTTAACAGATTGAAAGCATTTGTTGACAGGGAGGACATGAGCCTGCTCGTGGCCACAGATGGGGAACAGGAGGAAGAGAGTGACCCTCTCCCAGACTTGTTGTCCCAGAACCCTGAAGGCGGTTCAGTTGATGGAGTAGCCTTGGCAGGTATCCTCACTGACCAGCAACAGATGGCCTACAGACAGGTGCTGCAGGCCCATAGACATATGTTTTCTCTCACACCCAGTCAAACTAACTGGTGCACCCATGAGGTGGACACTGGTGACAGTCTGCCTGTGAAGAATAAAATCTACAGGCAACCTGACCACGTCAGGGATTGTATAAAGGCTGAGGTGCAAAAGATGCTTGAACTTGGAGTGATTGAGCCATCAGAGAGCCCATGGGCCAGCCCAGTGGTCCTTGTGCCAAAACCCCATACCAAAGATGGAAAGAGAGAAATGAGGTTTTGTGTGGACTACAGAGGTCTCAATGCTGTCACTAGGACAGATGCCCATCCCATTCCAAGGGCAGATGAGCTCATTGAAAAGTTAGCCTCTGTCAAATTTCTGAGCACATTTGATTTGACAGCCGGCTCTTGGCAGATCAGGTTAGCTGAAGAGTCTAAAGCCAAAACAGCATTCTCTACCTCTAGTGGACATTATCAGTTTGTGGTAATGTCCTTTGGTTTGAAGAATGCACCTGCCACCTTCCAAAGGTTGGTGAATCAAGTCCTTGCTGGGTTGGATGACTTTTGTGCAGCATATCTAGATGATATTGCTGTCTTTAGCTCCACCTGGGAGGATCATCTGATCCACCTGAAGAAGGTTCTGGAGGCCCTGCAAAAGGCAGGCCTGACTATCAAGGCTACCAAGTGCCAGATAGGGCAGAGCAAGGTTATATACCTGGGCCACCTAGTAGGTGGGGGTCAGGTTCAACCACTGGAGAGTAAGATCCAGACCATAAAGGACTGGGCTCCTCCAACTACCCAGACACAAGTCAGAGCCTTCTTGGGCCTGACTGGGTATTACAGGAAGTTTGTAAAGAGCTATGGGACCATTGTGACACCATTAAATGACTTGACATCCAAGAAGATGCCCAAAAAGGTTCAGTGGACAGTTAGCTGTCAAAAGGCATTTGATGACCCGGAGAAGGCCATGTGCTCCGCACCTATCCTGAAGAGTCCTGACTACTCCAAACAGTTCATTGTTCAAACAGATGCTTCTGAGTTGGGGGTGGGAGCTGTGCTTTCACAACTTAATGTAGATGGTCAAGACCAGCCCATTGCTTTTATTAGCAGAAGGCTGACCCCCAGGGAGAAACGCTGGTCAGCTATTGAGAGGGAGGCCTTTACTGTGGTTTGGGCCCTGAACAAGTTGAAGCCATACTTGTTTGGAACTCACTTCCTAATTCAGACAGATCATAAGCCCCTCTTGTGGCTAAATCAGATGAAGGGTGAAAACCCCAAACTACTCAGGTGGTCCATTTCCCTACAGGGGATGGACTTTACAGTTGAGCACCGCCCAGGGACTGACCATGGTAATGCAGATGGTCTCTCCAGGTACTTCCACTTAGAACATGAAGACTTATCTGGTCAAGGTTAAGTTTAATGTCCCTGCGTTTGGGTGAGGGGGGGTTGTGTAGGAGAGTAGGGTCTGCTATCCTATGGTCACCCCAATTTTTGCTTTTTGCTTCACTGGTTTTCGACTTAATGTGGCTGTGGGCCTGCTAATCAGACCCACAGCCTGCTGTTCTCTCTCTAAATTCACAGACATGTACTGTAGGTACATAACCAAATTGGTACTGGACACCTTGTCAGCCCCTATACAGTGTACCATAGGTGCCATGGGCATAGGTGCATCCAAGGCCTACCGGGGGCTGCAGCATAGCTTTTGCCACCCCTGGCTGGTTCTTAAATTGACACAACTGGCTGATCACTCAGCTGGGGCAAGTTGGTGTAGTCACCTCTTGCTTAGATATAGTATACCTATATCTAAACCTATATCTGGACACATATAAACCTATAAGCCACTCCTATGGCAGGCCTTATCAATCCTGGAGGCAGAGTGCTTTGTTTACCGTGAGATGGTGCTCGAGCATGAGCTGAGCCTGTCTGCAGCTGTCGGGAACAACTCCCTTAGCTGTTCCGGGATAATGCCATACCATATACTCTTAAGTGCATTATAATCCATCACGGTTATGTGCTAACTTTGGTTTGGCTTTATCAAAACATGTCATGTACGGTGTCATACGATTTGGAATACTATCCCCTCGACATTCCTGTTGACGGGGATAGCATTCCACCCTTCTAGAGGGAGAAGACATGCTACTTTACTGAAACACGGTTAATCCTAACAAGAGCCTCAGCATCACAAAATGGATGCTGCTGCCACCGATACAAGTCTGACCTCCTGCTGCTGACCGAAACTTGGCAGAGGAGGCCTGGACAAAGGGTTTCCTTTCGCGGGGAGGTGCTACACCACCCCCAGACAGGAGATAGTGTATTGGGGCAGGGAGGGCTGAAAGAAACTAGACAGTGCCTGGGGCGCACAAGGCTTCCCCTTGCATAATCCGGTCAAACCGGTTCTGGGGCACACCAGCCCCAGTCCCAGCGCGACCCTGGACAAAGGGAAAGGGGTGTAACCACCCCCTTCCTGGGTCCCACCCATAGGAGGGACCTAGCAGGTAATCCAGCCCCCTATATTGGTATAAGAATGGGAGCAGTGCCAACGCACTCAGATTATCCTGACTGAAACTTATGAAACGAAACTCTGGACCCTTCGACATCCTACTCGACGTAGAAGACTGAAGAATCTCCCTTGTGGTCAAGGAGTGACCACCCTGTGCAAACAGGCACCATCCAGCACCTCGACGTTTGCTTTGTTGCAGTTCCCGCCGGAACTCGAGCCCGATCCACAGTCCCTTCAGAGCTGAGACCCGTGGAGGTGACCTGAAGCGTGGGGCCGCCATCTTGGAAAGACCACGAGGCGCTGACTGTGCAGCATCCAAGGCCCCCTCGAAGCTGTGCATTGGGGTTTGAGAAGCCCCAGCCCTGAGCCTCTCTTGCACCGAAGCTCACTCCTCTACACTCACTGAGTGCTGCGTGGGGCCCTTCTGCATCTTTTGGCGCAACACATTGGTTCGGTCGCTTGCCCGTTGGCTTGTGGCCCCTGTACTGACGAACTTTGAAATCTGACTTGTGAGTCTGGTTGCTCCAGACTTACCCTTGCTCCCCTGAAAAGGAGCACCCGCTCTGACCCTCCTGGTCCAAGTATTAAGCCATCTTTGAATCCTGCGTGGGTTGCGCTTGCCAAGGGTGGTTTGCTCCAATCCGGAAGCCGACACCGCCGACAGCGAGAGCCTTCATGGGACAGCTTGTGATCCACTCCTGGACATCCTCGGTGCCCCAGAGTCCACGCGACATCGACCTGAAAGCGCCTGACATTGCCTAGTTCCTTCCTGGTTCCACCCTGGTCACTGCTGAGTGACCCAGACTCTGTCCCCTCTGCTTTCAGATCATCTTTATCTTCGATCCACCCTTGGATCACACCGGACACTTCTCTTCTCGACACCTGCAGCATCTTCATCTTCAGGCACCATCAACCTGCGTGACAAAAGCCGACACTGCTTCGCACCTGTGCACCCGCTTCCTGTGGGTGAGGTAACTCAGCAACGCCAGTGTTCCTACACTGGTACACACCTCTAGTGTATGTGTCTAAAGTTTCATCCTTCTAGGTTAAGCGGAAGTCTCCTTTTGCAGTAACTTTATAACTTTGACATTGCATTGGTGCATGTGTGTGCTTTAAGCACTGCACCCGAATCCCGCGGCTTTTCCTGACTTTAGCATTGCTAGTCCTGACTGCTCCCAGCGATTCCCTAGGCCCTAGGCCTAACCACTGTTCGATTGGTATCACTTATACCACTTTCTTAATATATGGTTTGCGTGGCCCCCCTGCCTCATCCATAATTGTGCAACTTTTATATGTTTAACTGTGATTTTGTTTAAACGCTTGTGCCTCTGCACTCATAAAGAGTACAGAGGATTATTCTAGTAATAAATACATATATTTTTATAACATATAACTTGTGTGATGTCCTTTCATTTGGTATTACAGGATTGTGATTGGTAAAACAGCTTGCTTAACACGACCTCTTGAGTTAAGCTTATAAGGCTGCTTAGCACATGCTACCCCTAGGATAGCTTGTCTATAAGGTTGACTTACAACCATCACCATAAGGGATTGTTTGGACTGATACAAGGTGCCCCGAGAATTGGAGACATCATATATCAGGCCAACTTCTCACACACAAGCCTTGTCAGGGTAAGGCACATGCCAACCACAAATTAATATGTGCTCAACCCCGCACCAGCTTGGCACAGACCAGTGAGGCTTAACTTAGAGGCAATGTGTAAAGTGCTTGTGCAACAATTCAAACAGTAATAAAGTAAAAAACAAAAACACACAAAAAGGATCCCTGACCAAGCTAGAAAATAGAGTAACATTTAATAAATAAAGCAAGACCAAAATGACAAAAATCCAATCAGTAGAACAGTTTCAGTGAAAATAGCACCAAAAAGCACAAAGCGCTAGCTATGGTTATCTGGTTCCGCTGGACTGGGCCAAAGTCACACGTTCAGGCCAACTGCGATGGAACACAGGTTGGCAGCATTCACCAGGTTAGGCCTGCTGAAGTTTACCTTCTCAATTTTTTGTCATGAGTCCCGTTCACGATGGAGAGGGCCACAAGGTGCAGGGAAAGCCTCACTAATGGTATAGTGTGAAGAGCAAGCCAGGCATCATGGGTAGGAGTTGCTGGAGCTTTGCGTTGCCGGTCCTCTGCTAGCCGTCAAAGTTAATGTTCGAAGTGGTAGCTGCTGGGCTATTTCGACAAAATATTTAGTTGTATATACATGGATACAGCAGAAATAATAGAAAAAAATATATTGTGAAACAAAAATATTGTGATGCAGAAATATTGTTTTTAAGAATATCGAATTTTTCAGGTTAGTAATATGGTTGTTAACAATATCATTGTTGGTTTCAATAATATAGCTGTAAAAAATATAATTCCTTCATTATCTTAATGTGTTTTAGTTCATATATTCATTTTACATTTTATTGTTTTGTATAATTGTTAATAATATTTTAAAATACAGATTGCAAGTCTCAGGGCATGCCTAACCACATACTTCTGACTCAGGGTTGATGGGTAAGTCATATTGTGTGGATTTGATAACAGTGATTCGAGTTTGTTGTTATCAGTACATATATCATAGCGTACATCTTATTTATCAATATTAACATTGTCGTTATGGCAATTCACCTTCCACTTCATTAGGCCTACAATCAAACATAAAATACAATCAAACATAAAATTATTTAAAATATTTTGTCTCACACAGCCAATTTTATCATTAGCACCACCAACTTAAAATAGTGCAATAAAATATGTGATCGTTGGAAACATATATTACATATTCAAAAATGACAACCCAGGGAAAATCCAAAATACAAATATGTGTAAAAATAACGAAATACTCTGCAATATTATCATTATGCAGCAAGATACTGCCAAATATTGATAAATCTCAGCTTGTGATCACATCAACTCATGCTCAGAAAAAAAATATAGAAACTAATGTGTCTAATGTGCGTACCCAAAATAAAAATGCCTCATTCCAATGTAATCCCAATCTAACCTGTACCTCTGATTTGAAATGAGAAGAATTGAAATAATATTTATCTAACCATTCACCCAGTAATTGCCAGTGTAGGTGCTCATCAAATATTTAGCAAAACAATACCCAATCATAATAACGATAATCTAACCGTCAGTGATTCTCATACAATAGAGCAATACATAACTCAGTAAGTCCTATCAGCAAATTATAACAAAAGTTCATTTGATTCTCAAGTTTCGCCCCAAATATCACTATTCCAAAGAAATTGCTTTTCTATTGCCTAATAATTCGTACAAGTTCGAATCATCCTTTTATCTCCCAAAGGACAAATTGATCCATTTGAGTTGATTTGATTTATCAATTTGTAAAGCGCGCGATTGCCCGTAGGCGTCTTGGCGCTAAGATAAATTATTTCCATCCCTGGAACGGTATTTAAGGTTTATTCAGAGAATAGCCATGTTTTTACTTCCTTTCTGAAGGATTCCAAAGATGGGCAGGTTTTTATGGCAAAAGGCAGTTGATTCCATGTGCGTACTGCGTGTACAAGGAAGCTTCTGCCTCCACAGTTAGCTCGTTTAAATCTGGGAACGGCAATTAGTTTCATTTGACCGGATCTCAGAGATCTCGTGAGTTCATATTGTTTCAAATGATACCTCAAAAATTGTGATCCTTTTCCCTGAAGTGCCTTATAGGTCAAACAGAGTGATTTGAATTTCACCCTCTTTGCAAATGGTAGCCAATGCAAAGTTTTTAGTTTGTGTCTGATCGGCTCAAACTTAGGTATGTCTAGAATCCTTTTGGCTGCTGCATTTTGTAGACGTTGTAATTTATCTAGGACTTTTGTCCTGGCTTTGGCATATAGACCATTTCCATAATCCAGTCTCGCTAATGCTTATGCTGTTACTACTGTTTTGCGTGAATCCTGTGGTAGACATGGAAATAGTTTTTTTTATCATTTTTAGTATATACCAGAGTGTTGATGACAACTTGCTGGCTTGAGCTTCAAATGATAAATTCATATTGATGGTGAAACCCAGATTCTTCACTTTTTCTGATGATCCTGGACATCTGCCCATGTCCTTGGGCCACCAGCCGGGGGACCAGATGTTTGTGTCGCCCCCTAGTATCATCACTTCACTCTTGTCTCCATTGAGCTTTAAGCAATTCCTTTCCATCCATTGACTGACCTGTGTCATACAGTGTTGGAATTTTTCCGCTGTTTCCTTTTCATCCTTGTTGATGGTCACCACAATTTGATTGTCATCAGCGTATGATATTGGGGTAAAACCACAGCTTCTTATTATTTCTGCGAGTGGGGCAACGTATAGGTTAAAAAGGGTGGGACTCAGTGAAGATCCCTGCGGGACCCCGCAAGGTAGATTAAAGGCTTTAGATTTTGCTCCTCCCACTTCTACTGCAAAGGTTCTGTTGGCTAGATAGGATTCAATGAGGGTACATGCTGAGTCATGTATTTCTGCTGATTTTAAACGATTTAGAAGAATCTCATGACTGACCGTGTTGAAGGCCGCCGATAGGTCGAGTAATATCAAGGCGGCCTTCGCTTTGCTGTCCATCACTTTCCGGAGTTCCTCCTCAGCTGTACTTAAAGCAGTTTATGTTCCGTGTGCTTCACGGAAGCCAAGCTGAGAGTGGTCTAGCCATTTGCCGTCCATCAGGTATCGGGATAACTGTTTGTTTAGGAGTTTCTCTAATATTTTAGAGGCAAATGGGATTCTGGCTATAGGTCTGTAGTTACTGGGTTCCTCTCCGTCCAGATTTGATTTTTTAAGTAATGGTCTGATTGATATCTTTTTCCAGTCATCTGGAAAGGTGTTAGTTTCGAGTATTTGACCAAAGAATTTTTCTAGTACCAGGCTCATTTGTTCTGAGCAGATTTGCATTATTTTGGGCGGACAAGGGTCTGTTGGGCTGCCTGAGTTAATGGTAAGTAATTATTTCTGGATTTGATCCTTTGTTGGAGGGGTGAATTGGAACAATGTAGGTTGGACTGTTTGTTCCACTAAATTTGTTGAATGTGTGGTGGTCTGATATTTCTGGTTAGCCTTTTCTGTCTTGTGGTTTTTAAAAGATTCATAGACTGAGGAAACCTTTTTTAGGAAGAATTCACCTAGAATGTTACAGAATTCTGATGACATTTCTTCTGAGCTGTTATTTTCAATTTTTGAAAGTTTTTTAACAGTAGAGAAGAGAGTTTTACTGGAGTTTTTTGATTCATTAATTATTTGGACAAAGTATTTACTTTTCTCTGATGTTATTAATTTTTTGTAGCTAGCTAATATTGATTTATATTCTAATTTTTGCTGTATGTCGTAGTTGGCTCTCCATTTTTTGAGAGGGCTTCGTGGCAGCCGATTTACGGGCGCCATCTTTGTTGGGGACTAGTTCCTCCCCTCACACTCCTCCCACGTCTGGAAGAGCGCGCAGGAGCGCATTTAAACGCCAGAACGACCGAGCGCAGGTAGACTTGCTGTTTGTAGCGCGCTGGCTGCTGCTATATTTTAAAACCTTTTTAGTTGTTACTTAAATACATTATTTGCGCCGCTTACTATTCCTGCGCCGTGTACCCTGTACTTCTAGCTCTGAGCGCTAGCGAGATCTTACTTGCACATTAAAGGTGGTTCTCACCCTGCACTTGCAGGAATCAGGGCAGCTAGGGACCGAGACCGGGGGCTTTTGCGGCCGCCATCTTTGAGAGGGCTTCGTGGCAGCCGATTTACGGGCGCCATCTTTGTTGGGGACTAGTTCCTCCCCTCACACTCCTCCCACGTCTGGAAGAGCGCGCAGGAGCGCATTTAAATGCCAGAACGACCGCGCGCAGGTAGACTTGCTGTTTGTAGCGCGCTGGCTGCTGCTATATTACAGGCCTATTTCGCTTCTGCCTTTTATAATAAAGGTTGTGGAGAAGTGGGTCACGAAAACACTAACCAGCTTTATGGAAAAGAACTCCTGCCTGGATACATCACAGTTCTGCTTTAGGCCGGCTCACGGCACGGAGGCTGCCTTGGTCACCGTGTTGGACGACCTACGAGCGCGTGTCGACATGGGCAAGTCAGCATTCTTAGTGCTGCTTGACATGTCGGCCGCGTTCGACACGGTGGACCATGCAGTACTACTGGACCGTCTCCGGAGCACAGGAGTAACTGGCCTGGCCTTGAGATGGATAACATCTTATCTCAGCGACAGACAGCAGGCAGTGGCACTACCACCTTTTCGCTCTGCCATGCAGCAAGTGGATCAGGGTGTCCCCCAGGGGTCGGTGATCAGCCCGATCCTGTTTAATCTGTACTTGCGACCCCTGGTTGCCCTAATAAAGTCATTTGGCATATCTGTCATCAATTATGCTGATGACACTCAATTGATCTTTTCATTTGAGGGCACCAGGGCAATATCGAGAGACACCTTCCACTGCTGCATGGCGGCTACAGCAGAGTGGCTGCGAGCCAACTCGCTTCAATTTAATGGATCCAAAACGGAGGTTCTCCATTGCTCCCTAGACCGTACCCCTCGTCCGCTTCCGGACGATTTTTGGCCTACATCTATTCCAGGTACGGTAGATGCTGCTGAGTCGGCCCGTAATTTGGGAGTTCTGTTTGAATCCAACCTGCAGCTTGATGCCTCTGTGAACAGAACTATAGCAGGATGTGTGGGCTTACTTCGTGCCCTACGTAAGATCTTACCGCTTCTTCCCAAGGAGGCAAGGGCAGAGGTAGTGCGCAGTTCTATTCTTAGTCGATTAGACTACTGCAATGCACTACTCCTGGGAGCACCAAAAACTTTGATTCTAAAGCTTCATAGGATCCAAAATATAGCGGCTAAATTGGCTCTATCCTGTCCTCGATCTGCCTCTTCCTCTGGCGCATTAGCAGACCTTCACTTGTTACCTATCCAAGAGAGAATCTCCTTCAAGGCGCTCTGTCTCGTCTTTAAGGCCTTACACGGACAGGGGCCGATACCGCTCCAAAACCTTTTTTCCTGGTACTGCGCTGCCAGACCCCTAAGATCCTCCTCCGCGTTTCTGGTGACGGTCCCCAGGATCAATATAGTGAGGATGGGTGGTCGTGCTTTTAGTTTCACGGCTGCCACTCTCTGGAACACCCTCCCGTTGGCGCTGAGGTGTAGACAAGATTTCATCCCTTTTAAAAAGGACCTCAAGACCTTTTTGTTCCCCAGAGCAATGTAATGGTAGCACGCCTGCAGGATAGACGCAGTCTCAGCGCCAGGATACCCTTTGGGTGGCAGCCGCGCTTAACAAGCAAATAAATAATAATATAAAATATTAATTTTTTTTCTGCTCTTCTACAGGATTGTTTTTGTTCCTTCAAAGCTTCTGAGAACCATGGCTGTGAAGGGGTCTTTCTTTTAAAAGTAACTTTCTTTTTTGGAACTGTAAGTTGGACTGCGTTCTCCAACCAATTATTAAATTGTTTACAGGCTTTATTGCTGTCTGCGTCAAGGTTTGGATATGATGAACATAGAGTGTCTATGAGTGCCTGGGGCTGGGTTTTGGACCAATCATGATATGTGTTTTTTTTTATGGCTTCGGCCGGTCTTCCTGTATCTTGTGTAGTTTCTAGGAGGAAGGAGACCATCTTGTGGTCTGACCATGGGATCATCAGCGTGTCAATTTTGTTTAACTTCTGACACAATGTGAAAATTCCATCCAGTGTGTGGCCAGCGCAATGCGTATCTGTGTGTACTTTTTGTTCTAAGTCAAAGTTTGCCATTTCATCTTTAAACGAAATTACCTTGGTGTCAGACATTTTTTCTAGGTGTATATTAAAGTCTCCTAGAATTGTATAGTCAAGATTTGTCATGCTAGATTCTAGAAATGGACTTAGCAGCTCAATTGGAGGTGTTTTGGCATTAGGTGGTCTGTAGATCAATAGGCCATTGAAAATATAATTGTTGGTAATTTTTATTTGAAATGTTAGCGTTTCGCAGTCTGGGTTACTTCCTTTGTCTGAACTTTTTATCTTAAATTCCTCCTTAGCTATGATCGCTAATCCTCCTCCGTGTTTCATTTTTCTATCGGCTCTGTAGATGGAGAAGCCCCCTGGGATTGCTAGGGTCAGGTCGGCGTCGGATGCTTCGTCTGCCCACGTTTCGGTTACGAATAAAAGGTCTAAGTTATGGCTTTCAATTAATTCTGCTGTATGAAAATTATGCTTAACCATGGATCTGACATTAATGAGACCTGCTTTAATAGATGATTCTCTGCAAGTTTTTATCTTAGGTTGGGTATTGGTCATATTAAGATCTCTAATCTGTGAGAAAGCAAATGATCGTGAGCAGGTTAGACATGTCTTACCTTCCTTATGTGAATCCATCGGGTTGCATGTGGTGCAAGGTCTTAGTGCTAGAGTAGATCCGTCTTCTGATATCGAAATTTTTTGGTCAGGGGTTATGGCCCTGGGCCCGGTCCCGGCGCGGACGGGCGCAGACAGGCTTGCTTTAGGCGCTCCCGCTGCGCTCGTCCGATGCGCGTCCTGGGAATGCACATATTTTATAGGAGGGAGGTGAATATGGCGGGGGGCGTAGCCTCACGATAGTGGGCGTTGCCTGGTGTGCTCGGTAATGGCAGCGATATTCTTTCAGAGCCCGTGACAGCGCTAAAATCCGCTGTGCGGGGTGTCCAAGTGCGTTTGAATCTTACAATTAGTGCCCAGGGGGAGATCGTGCAATTAAAACACAGTAAGTTTCTCAACGTTTTTAAAATTATAGCGAATGTTCTCCCGGCTTCCGCCTCAGGAGATGGTGAAATTTGTATCTGGGTTGCGCTTGTATTCCGCGCCCTTTTATACCTGTGGCGGGGACGTGGCCTCACGATAGTGGCCGTGGCCTGGTATGCTCGGTAATGGCTGCGATATTCTTTGAGAGCCCGTGACAGCGCTAAAATCCGCTGTGCGGGGTGTCCAAGTGCGTTTGAATCTTACAATTAGTGCCCAGGGGGAGATCGTGCAATTAAAACACAGTAAGTTTCTCAAAGTTTTTAAAATTATAGCGAATGTTCTCCCGGCTTCCGCCTCAGGAGATGGTGAAATTTGTATCTGGGTTGCGCTTGTATTCAGCGCCCTTTTATACCATAGCGAATGTTATCCCGGCTTCCGCCTCAGGAAATGGTGAAATTTGTATCTATAAGAATGCTCTGCATGAGTACCATTGGGCGGTCAAGAAAACACATACTGAGTTTCTCATTTACCAAATTGCTACTGCCTAATATATGTCTGGCGAAATATTTAAGATAGTCAAAAAATTTACACATCCTGGCGCCTAACTCCAGCCAATGCAGCCTCCACTCAAGCTGTGTAATTTACTTTCATACTTTTTCAATTCCAAGATAAAACAGATCGTGGATGCCCTTCAGCTGCCTCCTTCCAATTCCTTTCCTAGTAGAGATGCTAATGATCAATAGGTGACCCTACCTTCTCTTAAGGGACCATGCCCGTCGGAGTTTGTTTCTATTACTATGGAAGAGTCGTCCCAGGCTCTGACTTGTTGCAAATCAGGATCGCCAGAAAATCCCTGCCCCTCGCCATATTCTTGCTGCCAATAGCATGGCCATAAATCCTATTCTTAACCAGATGTTAAACCTGTCTCTACAGTCAGGTATGGTTGATAGTTGTTGAAGTGGGCTAACCTAATTCCACTGCTAAAGACGCCCACTGCTGATAAATCCAATGTGTCTAATTTCAGGCCAATTTCTTTGCTGCCAGTTTTTGCCAAAATATTGGAAAAAGTGATAAACCAGCAACTTTCTGATTTTCTTGAAAGGAACAAGCTACTACATCCATCCCAGTCAGGATTTCGCCCAAAATACAGAACTGAAATCACATTGCTAGAGGTTGCTGATACTAAAAGCCCGGCAGTGGACTAGGGGAGTCAGCCAGCCCTGATTATACTGAATCTATCCACAGCATTTTATTCGGTCTCACACCTGCTTTAATTGCAGTGCTTTAACAACTTAGGTATGAATGGCCCAACTTTGACCTGACTGAGGGGCATATTACCAACAACTAGCGATAATTTTTGTCTCTAACTTGTTTAGAGACAAAAATAATCGCCGCACATTGGCGATTTTTATCGCAGATAAACCTTGCTATTAGCAAGGTTTATCGCAAATGCGATAAAAAACCGCCGCAATGCATGAATATCGCTGAAAAGTCAGCGAAATTCATGCATTATCGAGCAAATGCTCTTAACCATGTTATCCACCTCCCATTGGATAACATGGCTAAGAACTGCTCAGGGCAGGTGTTAGCTTTTGGAGATATTCGCGCTTAGCGCAAATATCTCCAAAAGTTGGTAATAGGAGATAGCGATGTTAGGGACTGTTTCCAGTAGCTAACATCTTGGCACGCCCACTTTGCATGTCATTAGTGATAAATATCACTGACATGCAAAGCGGGGCCCAAGATCGTGGCTATCTCCTATTAGCTGTCACTAACTGGTGTTAGCGACAGCTTGGTAATAGGGAGATAATTTTATCTCCGCTTTCTTGGCTTTTAAAGCCAAAAAAGCGGAGATAAACCCCCTTGATAATATGCCCCTGAGTTCTTTTCTCACAGACAGGCATCAAGCTGGGGGGATGGGTCCATTTGCCTCTGAAGCAAAACCTCTGGCTTTTGGGTGCAGCATGTGTCAGATTTGAGCCCTACCCTTTTTAACGTGAGTATGGTTCCTCTGGTGTCCTGAGTTGAATCATTTGGTGTGCAAATAGTCTCTTATGCCTATGATACTCAACTACTCCTCACATTTGAGAAAATGCCCCTAATGCTCTGAATAATTTTAGGGCCTGCATTGAGGCAGGGCAGTGTTTCACTGGATGTATCCCAGTAATCTTCAATGTAATGTCAGCAAGACTGAAATTATGCTTTTTGGGATTCCCCCCACCTGGTTGGAACATTAACATGTGGCCTAAAGGGGCATCGCCCCCTCTGGCCCCTGCTGTGGTGACTCACAGCCTGG
Source organism: Lissotriton vulgaris (assembly GCF_964263255.1). Taxonomy (NCBI): domain Eukaryota; kingdom Metazoa; phylum Chordata; class Amphibia; order Caudata; family Salamandridae; genus Lissotriton; species Lissotriton vulgaris. Next base: position 1,321,220,980 of record NC_141691.1, read on the forward strand.
GTGTGAAGTTAGACAGCTGTGTCACCTTTGCCTCACAGAATAATGTGGTTAGGGTTTGTTTTGGACTTTTGAAAACGCTAAAGAAATGTCTGTATCTTCTTCCGACCCCACAGCAGAAAACTGTAATCCGGCATTGATTACTTCAAGGCTGAATTACTCTAATTCATAGCATTTAGGTCTACCAGCTTACCTTGTAAGATAACTGCAGTCCATGCAGAATGCAATAGTGTGTCTTATCTTAAAGCAGCCTAGAAGGACTCACATAGAAAGAGCTTCACTGGCTCCATATTAAGGGGGTTGTATGATGATATAACGCGTACCATCACAACGCGGTATGTTACATCGCAGTTTGAACAACCCAAATCGTTACATCGACTTGCACTGGAGGGCGCTGGACTTAAGAATAGTGTGAATTACTATTCCAACTCTAGTCTACTTACAGTAGGGAAGGTGTTGGAATAGTAATTCACCCTATTCCTTAGTATAGAGCGCCCCCCAGTGCAAGTCGTGGTAACAACTTGCGTTGTTAAAACCACGATGTAACCATACCGCGTTGGAATGGTTACGTGGTAAAGGATGTTTCCCATTAAGGGTGGGTGACGTTTAAAGGTCTGATCATGACACATAAAGCCTTTTACTACTTAGGCCCTCATTATCTTTCTAAAAGGATAATTTCTTACTTTCCATCCTGATCCCTTTGCCCTTCTAACTCTCTTTTAGTGGTGATCCCCAAGTTTTGAAGGAAAAGATTGTGTGGCAGCTCCTATTCTTATCTGGCCAAAAGAGACTGAAATTGCCTTCCACTGCAGTTGCGAACTAGGGAGGATATTCTATTTTTTTTAATTGCTCAAAACTTGGTTGTTTAGCTCTGCAAACTTCAATTCATGAAGCTTTATTCGGCACATAAAAAATGATCATAAAAGCACAAAACATGTATAATGTCAATATTACAGAATACAGAACATATATGTAAATGTAAATGTAGGTATACTTATATAGCGCAACCTGTCACCACAAAGGGCATCCTGGCGCTTGCCTAGGGAACCCGTCCTGGTATTCCCCTGTGAGAGGCCCCGGCAGGGTATCCACAAGGTGAAAGCCAGGCATCCCGCCGCGAGGGGCCATTGTGGAGATTAAGCAAGCTATTGCCCAGAGTCGCAGAGCGTGAACCCGTGAGTCGAGAAGGCACCGGAGCGAGAATTATCGAGACCGTGGAATTTTTAGCCCAAGACCTGCCGAGGCGGGGAATTGAACCCTGGTCCAGGGCCGATCTCAGCTTCCGGGTCTGCCGCCTCTAACCCCTGAGCCACACTCAGGTGTCAGAAAATACAGACAGCATTCCGAAAATAACATACGTTTACGTGCCTTGATAGAACGATTTCTAAAAGTAGCAGTACAAAAAGCAAATATCAGCGGACTCCATATTAAATAGTAAATTAATCGCCTGATTAACAGTACGTACACCATATTTACTGATTGCTGATTGATAGGCTTTATTTCGGTAAAAAAGTACCATAAAAGCTTACAGCAATACAATTTACAATAGTTATCAAATGCAATCTATTTGCACACAATAGATTAAAACAGGGAAACAATTGATTAAAAAGGTTAAAACCAGAATTAAATAGACAAGGAAAGCCTTCTATTACGAATCAACCAAGCCCATTTTAAAAATGTTGAAACAGCACATACAATCACAGAGGATGTGTCAGTCATTAAAATGCGCATTGCCACTATACACTGGAGAGTGCCTAAGAGTCTGCATAGTGGTTTTAGCCAACGTGTCCTCGGAGCACGATAGTCCGGACATTCAAAGAAGATGTGGGCTACAGACTCTACTCGAGAGGAACAGGATGCACAAAAAGGGGAAAGTTGATGGGCCCGCTTCCAGCTGGCGACTACCTCACCTATTGGTAGAATCCCCACTCGAAACTTAAAATACAGGGTGCGGTCAAATGGAATGGAGATAATGTCTAAGTAGGGTTCATATGCCACCACATCCTTGATCCTCACAAAAGCTACAGTAGTTTTGCAATGGCGTGAGTCTTGATGTAATTTTGCAGAGACCCAGTTCCAATACAACTTTTTAATAGTAGCTTTTGGTGGGGCGGTTTTCAAAGTCCATACATCAGGTAACCCTATCTCCATTAATAATCTTTTGCCATCCCTCAGCCATTTAATCCTGGACCACCCTGCCATGGCCATAACCTCAGATAGAGCTTCCGCATAGGAAACTAGTTCGGGCACCAGCCATAGCCATGCCCAAAGGAGCAGGGGACGAAGTTGTGCTTGGTCCCTGATAGGTCTGCAACCTAAATCCAATAGCACTGGCACTGTCGGTGTGCTCCATGGGAGAGCCATCAGATCTTTCAAGAATTTGTTCTCTGATTTGGCTAGTGGGTCCAGGTTGCAGGTGCCCCACAGCTCCGCCCCATATAGAGCGGCGCTGACCCCTCTCGCTTTATATATTTCCACAACTGGGGCAAGGGGTTTGCTATATGAGGAGCGTTGTTTCTTAAGTAAAGTGCCTCCTACCCTTTTGTGGCCCAGTAACATTTTATGGATGTGTGAATTCCAGGAAAGGGAATCATTGAGGCGGATACCCAGGTAGTCAAACTCAGAAACACTCTCCAATGGCTCGGAATTCAAGGTCGGAAGTCTGCCAAGTTTCTTAGGGGGATTCATGACCAGGAACTTGGTTTTGTCGGTGTTAATTACCAGCCCTCTCGACAGAAAAAACTCCTGGAAACTATTTAAAAGACTCTGGAGACCCATGGGGGACTTTGAAATAAGAAGAGTGTCATCTGCAAAAAGAAGTGTGGGGATCCGTTTGCCCGCCAAGGAAGGAGCGACAAGGGATTTCTAAGCAGGTGATCAACCACGCCGTTTACATAAAGCGAAAACAGGGTGGGCGCTAGGACACATCCCTGTCGGACGCCCCTTCCCACTGGGATCCTTTCTGTTTTTTCACCCTTCGTACCCCAACGCACCTGTGCAAAATTGCCATCGTGTAGTGTTACCAGTAGGGAAAGAATGTACATGGGCAGCCCTAAGTCTAGCAAGACCTTCCATAACTTCTCCCTGGGAACCAGGTCGAAGGCAGTCTTTAGGTCTATAAAGGCCAAATATAGACTGTCCCCTCCCAGCACCACCACCTCCCAGTGGAGAAGAGTCAATCTGAAGGCTTGCTCGATGGTCCCAGTGCGAGAGCGGAACCCAGCTTGGAGGTCTGACAAGATGTTATTGTCGTCCATCCACTCGAGCACCCTTCTCAGGATCACCTTCCCTGCCGCTTTTTGGGAGGAGTCAATAAGACTTATTGGCCTGTAGTTGGCAGGGTTGTCCCGACACCCCTTCTTGAATATCGGGACAACCTCTGCCCCCTTCCAGGATTCGAGAACGGGCGCACCCTAACTAATGGCATTTAACAGTGATGATACAAATTTCCCCCACTCCCTGGGACTTGCCCGTAGTAGATCTCCCGGTAACCCGTCAGGCCCTGCTGCTTTCAAGGGCACCAGGGTCTTAATTACATCCTCCACCTCTCCAGCAGTAAAGGGAACATACTCTAATCCCGTCAGGCAAACTCCCAAAAAAGGAGAAGTCTTGGTAAGTGGCACGATTGCAACATAGAGGGATGAGAAGTGATTGAACCAGCTCAGGGCAGGGAAGTTGCACGTTATCAATGTGCTGTCTGGTCTATCGCTAGATTTAATAAGGTTCCAGAAGCCTCTAGCATCCTTTTCCAAACTTGCTTCCCTCAGATCCGTCCAGCAGCTGTCCTCCCATTCTCTCTTTGCTGCAAGCACAGTCTGCAAATAGTTTTTCCTTGCTAATCTTATATCGGCCAAGGATTTGCTCTTCACAGCACCAATCAAGGAGCTTTTCATCTCCCTACATTTTTTGTGTACCAACCATGTGGGTTCGGCCTGATTTTACGCTTATCAACACGAGAGGCCTTGCTTGGAAGATAGAAAAGTTCGCTCAGGGCCTTGGTGGTAGCACAAAAAAGTGCTGAAACTACCTCAGGATGGACTATGACGCAGGCACTAATAACTTCCCGGATTGATTACGGGAATGTATTACTCTTAGGCACTTCAGAGAAAAATATAAAGAAATTACAGGTCCTACAAAATTCGGCAGCACGCCTAGTATTAAGACTGCCCCGTAGAGCCCCTTCACGACCCTCTCTGGCAACCCTCCATTGGTTGCCTATCAAGAAGAGGATCATTTTCAAAGCTATGCTATGGTGTCACAAGATCCTCCATAACAAGGCACCTGCCTATATGTCGGATCTGGCTTCGCTATATGAACCTAACAGAACCCTTAGATCCAAAGGTACAGGTCTGCTCAGAATTGCCCGTCCTAAAAAGGCCAGAATGGGAGGCAGATCCTTCCGCACAATGGCAGCGAAGCACTGGAACCTCCTGCCCATGGACACCAGAGTAGAGGTGAATGAGACCTCTTTTAGGAAGAAATTGAAAACTTGCCTCTTTAATCTGTGATAGGTTCTTTCTCCATAAAACTTACTCTCTCCACAGCGCGGGGACACGCCAGGAGGCGTCACCAGGCGCTTTATAAGCTCCCTTAAACTTAAACTAAACTTAAAGGATGGAACAACTAACTTGGACTGAGCAGTAGCCAGAAGTGATGAAATGGATAGGACTTTCTCTTCATCCATAATGAGATTACTCAATTTTAGACGCCTACCGCAATTGGAGGGATGAAGCTCTTGGTGGGCAATCGTTAAAAGGGGCGTATGTGCCCCGAGTTGTCCGTCCATAAAGGACGAAGAACAAGAGAGAGCGGGTTGTGGTCACTCTCTACTGTGGGGAGTACCTCCATATCCAGCAAATAGCCCCAGGATTTTACGTCGAGAAGGATGTAGTCTATTCTGGACGTATGATCCACCCTATTATAGGTATGTGCTCCAGACGAATCCAGAGACGTCCTACCATTCACTGCCCTAAGGTCGAATTCCAAGTTTAAGGAGTAAATTTGGACCGCCACTTGAGACCACCTTCTAATCGAAGTCAATGCTGGTATACCTCTCCTATTATCATCATCAACAGTCCCCAAAGACTCCTCCAATCCAAGAGGCTCAAACGTGCAGTTAAAGTCACCTGCGACTAAAACATGAGAACTATCGGAGCCCCTCCTTAACAGGGATTCTAGCTCTGAGACTATAGGTGAGTGTAGACCTCCCTTTATGCCCCTAACATAGATATTGAAAATATCTAGGGTCAACCCTCTCTGGGGTCCTTTATGAGATATGCTCAGAAGATCGAGTGAGTCAGTCACTCGCTGAATGACCTGACAGCCAAGTGAAATGGCGACCCATATTAGAAGACCTCCAGAAGGGCGGCCCTTCCCAGAAGGGGATGGTTCTGCTGGCAGGAAAAAGGATGAATATCCTGCCTTGTGGCAAGGCTCCCTACTCCAAGTTTCTTGAAAGATACAAATGGAGTAACCCTCCACAAGGGTGTTCCATTCCGGAACAGCCAGCTTCCTTGTGATCCCCGCAACGTTCCAGCTGAGAATCTTTATAACTGGATCAACCGGAGATGGCTCTTCATGAGGTACAAGGTTTGGAACCCGCTCCCCCTCGGGGAGTGAACAAGGGGCACTGTTTCCCTGCTTAGACCCACAGCCAGGATTATCTCCCTGTGTTTGGGGACCACACACAATTGAGGAAGATGTCGGGCTAGTGTTAGTGGACTCCAAAACACAGGGATCCAACCGAGGACTCGGGCCCGGGGGTGGAGGAACTAACCCAGAAGAGGTATTTTTTCAATAACCTGGCATCCTTCCATATATCCCCAGCCATGGGGTTTGCTGATAAGGCACAGAGCAGGGGTCATATCCGGGGAGGGCAAAATTATGCCATCCTCTGTCATCCGGGACGGTACCAAAATGATTGCCAACTGATCTCGGGTGGAAAAAAGTCAAATCAACAACTCCAATGCCTGCACTGCTAGTACCTAGGTTCTGGTTGGAATTTCGCTGAGCTAACCTAGAGTCCTTGAAGTTAACCACCACGAAATCCCCCTCAAAACGCTTATGACCACAACCTACCCATCCTACCCTTCTGACACCCAGAATCAGCCCATCTAGTTCCCTGGGCAGTGGTCTATTAATCCTTAACCAGTGCATGGTTTTATTTTTTAGCGTCTGGTAGGATTCTTGCTGCCCAACCAACAAAGGTGGTACGTTGGTAAAGATAGCAACAAAGGGATGGCAGTCTGGGGGCAGATTCATAGGAGGTATTCAGCAAGCCACTTTGGTAGGAAATGATTCAGGCTGGCTAGTGAGGGGAGGAATAGGGCTGGTTGTTCTAGGTTGGGCTAACTCATGACAATTGCTGGTTCCGGAGTTCCTCGGTTTAGCAGTATCATTTGTACCAATGGCCTCAACGCGTACGTGCATCTTATGTTGAGTTGTATTTGCCCTAGGTTGGTCTGGAGGATGGGATATATTCTTGTGAATCTGTCCTGGGTTTCGAGCACCCCCTTTAGTAGTAGCTACGAAAGGAGGATGGGAATCTGACACTGGCACCCCATTAACCATTCCACTTACATTGGGTGGGTCTTGAGGAATGGTAGAGGTCGCCCTAGCCGCTTGATCCCCCCCCAGATTGCTAGCCTCAATCCTAGGGTGTAATTTGTTTAAGGATTTGGTTGAGAAGAAGTTGTCTAGTGTTGCTTGTTCAAAGCTGTCTAAACGATCCGCACATGCCATCCCATAAGCATGTGCTAACCAGGTTGAGGTTCGGCGTGACACATCACTTAGTGGCCTTGCCAAACCTCAAGAAACATCCAACTGGGCATTGTCTGTGTGATGGCGTTACCAAACAAAGCACGTTGCACTTTTTATTGATTTGTAAATTGTAGATGAATTTTATATTAGTCTATCTGAAACCCATGTTTATCACTTTGTGCTTGCCTGGCGTTGAGGAATTGCCGTTTGCATCGCCGACCATTGTCCACTTGGGGCTGCTGCTGCTGACTGCTCGCCGGACCCGCTGCGCGGGTCCCGCTTCGCAGCGCGAGGTGGGCGATTGACTGTACCTGGAACGGAGAACGAGGGCCGAGGATTGAACGGCAGCAGGGCTGCAAGCTATGTAACAGGTACTCCGTATCCCAGGAGTCCCTGCATCGACCGATTGGACACACCTGGTCCGCTCTCCCTACTTGACACGCCCCCCGCCCTCGAGCGTTGAATAACAGGGGCACCTGAAGCCTTCGTGGGACACTTTGTTCTTGCCTGGCGTTGAGGAATTGCCCGTTTGCATCGCCGACCATTGTCCACTTGGGGCTGCTGCTGCTGACTCCTCGCCGGACCTGCTGCGCGGGTCCCGCTTCGCAGCACGAGGTGGGCGATTGACTGTACCTGGAACGGAGAAGGAGGGCCGAGGATTGAACGGCAGCAGGGCTGCGAGCTGTGTAACAGGGACTCCATATCCCAGGAGTCCCTGCATCGACCGATTGGACACACCTGGTCCGCTCTCCCTGCTTGACACGCCACCCGCCCTCGAGCGTTGAATAGCAGGGGCACCTGAAGCCTTCGTGGGACACTTTGTTCTTGCCTGGCATTGAGGAATTGCCCGTTTGCATCGCCGACCATTGTCCACTTGGGGCTGCTGCTGCTGACTCCTCGCCGGGACCTGCTGCGCGGGTCCCGCTTCGCAGCATGAGGTGGGCGATTGACTGTACCTGGAACGGAGAAGGAGGGCCGAGGATTGAACGGCAGCAGTGCTGCGAGCTGTGTAACAGGGACTCCATATCCCAGGAGTCCCTGCATCGACCGATTGGACACACCTGGTCCGCTCTCCCTGCTTGACACGCCCCCTGCCCTCTCCCGTCCCCTTTTTAACAGGATTAGAACACCGCTGCGCGGGGGCGTGCGGGAGAAGCCCGGGACAAGGGCGGGCCATCTGTGGCCGTCAGGGGCTGTAGGAGGTTGGGCTAGGCCCACTCTCTGATATCCAGTGTCATAACTATTGGACTTGACTGTGTAACGTATAGTGAGTTGTTATCCTGGTGAGCATCACACACGGATATTATTACAAGCGTCTATTAGTTTTGTGTGCTCTCCTGTTGTGGTTATAGCTACCTTGCCCCATCCTCCTGTACTAAGACTGTTAAAATATGTCCTCGCACCAATCTACTTCCTCACTGAATCCCCTTCCACCTACGGTAGGGGTTGCAATATTGGGTCCTCTAGACAAGTACTTCTTCAGGGCTACTCATGAGATTGACAGAGAGATTGCCTTAGCTGAGAGACGTGCTGAGCGCAGGCAATCTATCGAACTCCTCAAACTCCCCTTAGAGAAGTGGGCTCCCCTGGGCTCTCTGGCGTTGGTTCCTTCTTCGCCATCCTTAACCTTAACCGACCCTGACTTGATCGTTTGTCCACCCTTGGAAAAGCCCCATGAAACATCCCTGTTGCCCAGTCCTGACAGGGTGGAGAGCACGTTAGATTTAGATCCCCCTATTTAAAATGAGTTCTTGGTCCTAGACATTCACTAACATTTCTCCCCTTACGCTTACCACAAATACCACTTCTACTAAAGGAGTACTTACTGCCTTACCAGTCGTGTTACCTCATGCAGTACCTAAAAACCTTCATATTAAAAGGAAAAGGAATATTTGTCCCCGTAGAGGTTGTCATCCTAAACCCCTTAGGAAAATTAGGAAACTTGGATTAAGAGTGGGAGCAATTCAAAAGTCCAAAGGGGCGGGTATAGGTTGTGTTCAGGACGACACAGGGGGGGTGTCTCCTGGAGAGTCATTAGTTAAACCATGTGACACTCCGGTTACGGCTCCACTCTTCTAGTCTAGCCAATATAACTCTACTCATGATCTTAACTGAGGAGTCTAGAAGAGAGATGGGCCGATAATTTCTAGCATCAGATCGATTACCCTTTTTATGAATCGGGATTGTGATGGATTCCCCCCAGGTTTTTGGTATCACAATGCATACAGCAGCATTAAAAACAATGGCCAAAAGGGGGCTCCAGAACTCTGGGGCTGCTTTATAAACATCTATAGGAACCCCATAAGGTCCCTGGGCTTTGCCCTCCTCACTCGCACCGATCCCAAGCTCGACCTCTTTTGCACTAATGTCCAATGCAATAATGGGCCATCTACTAGAATGGTTATCAACAGTGTTAGACAGACCAAATATTTGGGAGAAATGCAAGACCCAGTCATCGCTAGATACATTGGAGGTTAACTCAGCTATGTTTTCCTCCTTAAGAAAAGCCGAGTTAACTGTAGCCCAAAACAGTGTGTTATTTGATAGCTCTGCAGCTTCATTAAGTGAATCCCATGCCTGCTGCTGCATCTCACCCTTCCTCCTCTTTAGTGCTTGCTTATACTCCAGTCTTAAATTAACGATTTCACCTGGGTCCCTAGGCTTTTTTGCAAGAGCGCGTTTAAGCTTAGTTAATAGACTGGTAGACATATGGTCAAACCAACCCGGTCCATTCCTACATTGTGTTTTTTTAGGTCTAGTGAACCTAGCATTGATGGATTTATTAATAAAAGAAAAAGCAGTTAAAACCCTCCCATGATCGGTGTCATTATCGAGAATAAGGGTAATGTCAGTCAGACTTTCTTTGACAATTGAATTTAGCAAATCTTTAGCATTCTCCCCAACCCATCTTATTCTTACGCCACTAGGTCTGTGTGGCTCCACATTAGTGATTGCGGTACCCTCTTCCACAACGCTTTTCCCCCACACAGTACATTCCAAAATTATACAGTTATGGTCACTTAAAGATGAGACCTCAATCCTGGGGGGGGAAAAAGTGTGGGGTAATATTCGATGAGACAATGACATGGTCAATTACTGAGCTGCTCTGCTTATTTTTAAAGGTAGGAATAGTCAGGCCCAGATCATCTTTGGCAAAATCTAAAATTTCCACGCCATGACAGCCCATGATCTTATGCAATGAATCACCATAGCTATTATGTTTGAAATGCAAGTCCTCTGAACCACCATTATTGATAACCCCACAGACCTTTTGGGTTGACAGTTCACAAAGCGGTAAATTAAAATCGCCCACCCAGATAAAGTCGAATAAAACATTTGTTTCCATGCTGAAATTATCAATTTCACTCGCTAGATCTTTAACTACTGCAACCCTCGAGTTATCAAACACATCATTGTAGTAGTTAATAATTAGTATATTACACCCCTGGTTCGGGATGAGCCACAGAAGCTGTACGTATATGCCCAGGGTCAAGTACCTTTTTACTACAATATGGCGTTTAACAGAGACCAAAATCAAAAAACCACCTTTGGCTCTCCCTGAGGTAGAACCTTGCACCGCCAAACTATAAGAAACAAACCCCTCATAATTTACATCTTCTCTACACCAAGTTTCCTGGAAACATAAAATATCATGGCTATTAATAAGGTCTTTCTAGCCCAAAACATTCCCCTTAGATTTTAATCCAGTGATATTCCAACTAACAATTGAAATTCCATTAACATGCATAATACCTATAGCAGCTGATGCAACACTAGTGTGTATACCATCCCTCGCCTTAGGATTGACCACTGATGCATCCCCACAGCCATTGTTCGCCAAAAGACCATCTATCAAGGTTTCCTCTGGGTCTGTAAGCAGGGCAATTGGTTCAGTTGTCTGGCTATTTATAATTGCCCTTGCTGGTGATCCACAAACCTGTGGATGGCAGTCATTAGTGTCCAAGGAACTTAGGGCTTGGAACCTATTCTGCATGGTTAGTTCAAAGACAGGGCGGATTATAGGTAAAAAGGGTCTGCTTCTGCTGATATCGGGAGATGCCGCAGTGAGGTGACTATAGAAATAGCCAAGTGAGCACACATACACACTGTTCGCATCATTTACTAGGGAGGCTGCTCTTAACAAGGCTGTGGCAATGTGTTGTGGATGCTTAAAACTAATGATGACACAGTCACCCCTAGAGGTCTTTCTAAACGGGCCAATCCAATTTACCCTTCTGGTAGATAATATTTGATCAGAATAGGCAATTGGGAATCCACAATGCTTAGTTAGCCATGAGACTGTTTGTTTTTAAGCGACTCATGGGATTCCTGGTGAGACAGGGTGGTGTGGGGTTCATTAGACAGGACATTGGTCAAAACGACCACATAGGGCCCACAATCAGGAGGGAGATTAATAGAACGGCTTTTCTTTACTTCTTTAAAACCCAAATTACTCTCTGGTGATGCAATAGCCTGTTTATACTGACAGTGAATTGGTGTTGGATCAGGCATAGCAATTTGGGTAGCGCTAATTCTCCCTCTAGGTGGGTTAGGTATGTTTTTACTCGTTACATTACCCTCCACGTCTGGACCCAAGGTAGCAGCCTTAGATCTTTCAGCCGCGGCCAGATGTGTTTCCAGGAGGCCCTCTAATCTTTTGACTTCTAGGGAGATAATATCCAATTTAAGCACTAGGGGTTTGCTGATCTCTTCCATCTTGGTTTCAATAACTCTGACTAGAAGATTAAGTTGCTCAGGATTAAATTTTGCTGCACCTAATCTTTCTGATGGTACAGGAACAACCTGAGGGCTTTTTGGGGGCGTTTCTACTCTTTTTTTGCTACGATTTCCCCCACGCTTAATTTGCAACTTCCGGCATGCCCTCACCGCTCTAGGGGCCGGTGGACAGTGCTCAATTGCCTCAATTGATACATCCAGGGTATCCGGATGAGAATCAGAGTGAACCTGTGCTTCGTTCGTGACAACTAACCTATTATCTCGTTCTGTACTGTCATCATTTACTAGTGCAGCCAATGGGGAGGGGGGGGGGAGACTGGGTGTGCAGCAGGTGGACTCCCCCTTCCTAGCGAGGCTCTCCGATCATTATTGATTTTATTGACAACTTACACTAGGTAATTATCTAAAGTGGCTAAAACAGGTGTGGTTTTATCGGGTTTTTGTTTAGACATGATCAAATCTAGTGACAACCCCTTAAATGCATGCTTAAAAATACATTTAAAAGAACAAATACTATCATGAACATCCAAATATAATAGTACCAGGATCAGTACACAAACCTGAGGCCAAGTGTGATAAATAAAACTTGACAATGTCCACGGTAAAACAAAAATAGGAATCTCACTATAGTTAACTTGAAGGGGGCAGATGTATGCGGTATAAGGACCAAAGTCTGTGGCCCAGCCCAGCCTCGGTCTGCCCCGGGCTGCCACAGACTGCCTGCCCTTTGCCCGGGCTTAGCCCGGCGCAAGCCCACGCGTTTCCAGTGGGGCGGGAGGCGTTCCTTCCTCTTAAAGCGACTCCGGTGGCGTTGATGTTCCTGCGCCGGTCCCCCAGGGCAGCTGGGAGATGTAGTCCTGCTGCGGGTGGGACCTGCGTATGCTGTGGCTAATGGTGCGTTGGAGGGACTCTGGCCATTTCCCTCACGGCGTGGCTGCTGGTGAGTCCAATCCGGCGGCCGTTTCCCTCACGGCGTGCTGCTGCCAAAAAGCTTTTATCCCCCAGGAGCCTTCGGCGCTCCTTCCTCTGCATACTATCTTTCAGAATCTCTATAAGATGTGTGCCTACTTTAGCACCAGAACACTCTTTGAGCAGCTGCTGCACTTTATAAATATTCTAAGCATAAACATAGGACATAGTTGTTGTAAATACACATCTGTATACATCACATTTATATTGTATGATGGTATATAGACAATGATATCATCCCTTTCCAGAACTTGACCATAGTAAACAATCATCTGTATTAAAAATGCAAACGTAAATATCAACGGAGCCCCTCACATGTAAAAATGGCATGTAAGCCAAAATTCAAATTAAACTGCCACTTAATATCCGCAATAATAATAGAAAAAGAAGAATGGCCTCAGTGTACTCTAATGAAGGACCACTACTATTCCAATTCTGCAGAATAAATATATATCTAGATTGAACAAAATGAGTCCTCATTAAAAACAAAGTAATATATCCCTGTTAGAAATGGGGGTCTCTAGTAGGCAATGGTATGTGCCTTTGTCCTAGTAGGGACCCTAGCTTCTAGTCAGGGTTAGGGGGGATACACAGTTTAGATAACCCATGCTCACCCCCAAGGTGCCTTGCTGCGACAAGTCAGACTTATCCCAAGGGCAATGTGTAAAGTACTTGTACTCAAAACACAGTAATACAGTGAAACACCACAAAAGGGACACCACACCAGTTTAGAACAATAAAGTATCTTTATGTAAATCAAACGAGACCAAAATGACAAAAATCCAACTTAAATATATCAAAATATCCCTTTAAAAACACTTACTTGCAGAAGTAGCACTTGTATAAAGAAATAGCTCCACCTGAGGCTATTACGACGTTGTGACAGGCATAAATCAAAAATATGGCGCCAACATCTAGGTGCGCAGTGCCGGGCACAGAGTTACACAGACTCCCAAACAACATTACCTTGGCAATAAAATCTATGAACGATGCACGGTGTTGTGGAGCTGAGGCTTTGGTGCCGAAGTTGAGGCCGGTTCCCTGGTTGCCACAGGGGAGGCAAGTCATTGTGTCCTCGAGGAGCCGATGTGTTGAGTTTAGGACATGGGCGGTCGGTGTTGAGGCATCTGGTCAGGTGAGGTGATGCAAAGTCAAAGAGTTTGTAAAGTCACACTCATCGGTTATCGGCTCTGGGATAACCGGATACAGGCTCTGGCAGTGATGGTGTCGATGCAACCGCAGGCATTGGGAAGGTCGATACCTGCAGGCCTCTGCAGGTGTCAAAGGGAACTGCGGTGCAGGCAGGGCGGTGCATCAATCACTTCATGGGCAGTGCTCTTGGCCTCGGTGTAGGTCGCTGCATCAGAGTCGGCATTGCTGACAGCATCAGCGTTGTTTTTCATGCATTCATTAAGTTTGGTCCAGCTCCCAACAGCAAGAACAAATCTCCAGAGGCCCAAAACTGAAATAGGCACCTTCTGGCAGGTCAGAACTCCCAGCAGTGGAGTTCAGGGAAGCTAGTGGTAAAGTATTTGTGTTGCTGAGACTTCAGAACAGAAGGCCAGCCCACAAAAACCCTTTGAGATTCTTCTTCAAGCAGGTTCACAGCAAAGTTCCAATCGTTTCCCTCTTCCTTGGCAGAAGCAGTAACTGTAGGCCAACTCAGCAAAGCACACAGCAAAGAGGAAGAGTTCCTCGTTACAGCTCTTCATCTCTTCTCTTTGGCAAAAGGTTCCTCTTGAGTCCAGAAGTGATCTAAATCTTTGAGGTTTAAGGTCCATTACTTATAACCCATTTTGTCTTTGCTCCTCTTGTGGCAAGGGTCTCGGAGCCCAGTCCAAACCAGGTTTGTCCTCTCTAGTGCAGCTTCATTACAGGAGGTGGAGAGACCCTGCCTATTCAGGTGTAAGTGAAACTCTTCTCACCACTCTAAAAGCAGCCATAGTATATTCAGCTCAGCTCTGAGTCACCCAGGAAAGGCAGGGCACATCTCAACCCCCCTGGTAGCTGTCAGCAATAAATGCACATCCCCAGACCCTGTCACTCGAAAACCAGACAGTCATTAAACAAACCATCAGAGGCACACAGAATGGTTAAACAGGAAAGTGCCTAGTTTCTAAAAGTGGCGTTTTCAAACACACAATTGAAAAACCATCCTTACTAAAATATGTTTTATTAAATTCTTAGTTCAGAGAGCCTAAACTCCATTTCTCTATCTTGTCCCAATGGAAAGATTTGCTTGTAAGATGTTACAAAGCAACTCCCATGAGAGCCTTTCAATTGTGAAAAAGGAAATATAAAATATTTCACTACCACGACATGTCACACACACCAGTACAAGTCCTACTTTTCAAATATACGGCAACCTGCCCATGGGGGTACCTTGGGCCTTCCTGAGGGGTGTATTACATGCAGAAAAAGGGAAGGTTAGGGCCTGACAAGTGGGTGCATTTGCAGGTCAACATGGCAGTTTAAAACTAAATGTGCAGACACTGCAGTCGCAGGTCTGAGATACACTTACAGGCTACTTTTGAGGGTGGCACAATAAATGCTGCAGGCCCACTAGTAACATTTTATTTACAGGCCCTGGGCACATACACAGTGCACTTGTCCTAGGGACTTAACAATAAATCAAATACAACCATTGATAATAGCAAAGTACACAGAGAGCATTTCAAATTTTGCATCGATCAGCAGTGGCCAGAGTCCTAAAGCCAACAACAACAGGTCAGGACAGGTCAGGACAAACAGAAGGAAGAAGCAAAATAGCTTGGGAATAAATAAATAGAGGAGAGGAGCTGGCCTAACAGCCAGGGCAGTCAACCTTGAATCTGGGGAACCATGTTCGTGTCTCGTCAAGGACGCACAACATTCTGTGATTCTGGGCAAATCACTTCACTTCATTTCCCTGTTCCTAACAAAAATGAATGTGTCCTCATGTAACGCAACTGGTGCTTGTGTAAAGCGCTCTGATACCCAACACCTTCGGGTCAAGTTTGCGCTATGTAAAACTCTGTGAAATAAATAAATTAAAAAGCCTGCAAAAAGGCAATTTCTAACAATCCCGGTAACTCACCAGAGAAATCAAAAAAGGAGAGTAAGGTTGGTGTGGAAACCAGTTGTCATATTGAAATGCCGATTTATTTCCACACTCATAATAGAAAGAAGACAACATCCGTAGTAGAAAGAGGGCCTCAGAAGATTCTAGCACCAGCCAATATCCTGACCATAGCTAACCAAAAACGCCATGTTAGCGAAGTAGTATATCACCTATTTAAAATTTCAGATAAAGTAAAATCACATCATAATACAGCACCAGTATTCTATTTCTATCCTTATTCTCAATAGCATTACATAAAGCATCAAAACCTGACACACCTGTACTTTATAAATAACGGTCTTAATAAGGAAAGTGTCATTATTGCATATGTCATGCATGCTTTGATCACATATAACTAGGCACCATATTTGATTAATGCTTGTAAAAATAAATCACATTTTAAAGTGTACCATTTACTCACTCAAATCAGTAGAAAGCTGTCCTTGTAATTTACCAATCATCCTGTCTCAGTAGTTATACAGCATTGCCAAAGTATTAAGCGTCTCATGTATACCTAATAGAAGTAAGGGGCAGATTCCGATCCTGCTTGTGAGGGCTCCGAACGCGATCCGGCCCAAAAAAGTATGAGCCATACACGTTACGACCGACTTGTACAGAAGCACGAGAGTGCAAGCACGATGCTAGAAACGTGAAATCGCCGAACAAATCGTTTCCGGGCCCAAACCACTCTGTACGTCTCGTCTGCAAGCAAACTGTGCCGTGCAATGGAGGAGATTTTTGACCGAGCCAGTCTGATGCACTATTTGGTCAGTCAGATTGAGTCAGAGCCTCGTAAACGCTCCCGGAGGCGGACTACAGGGGTCCGCGCCAGTCCCTCCTTCACTGGTAGCCTTACGAGTCGATCACAGGGGGGAAAGTGTACTCCCTACACATGCATGTACGGTGTGGGTGGCAGACACGGGCGGCCACTACAGGGGGTGCCCTTGTGCGCAACATAACTTTTTTTTCAATGGGAGCCTATGTACGCGTCGTGCAACAGGCTCCCATTGACTTCAAGGGGGCTCCGGGCGACCCGTGTCGGTTAGCGCTTGTTCGCATTGTACTCGGGCTCTCAGAGTCTGGGAGCACGAGTCGTTTGGAAAGCCCTCCAGATCTGATTCGGGCGGAGCCTTCTATCAATGAGATCGGAGTCGGCCCCTAAGTAGTAAACCATGCTCCAACGTAACTCTTCTCCTGCTAATCACCCCCACCATAATCTAACTAGCAGCACCCAGCTCCCATCCCATGCCCCCTTTTCCTCTCATGAATCCCAGTTGACTCCTGGGAATGCCCTCTCACAACCTTCAACTCCGACTCTACCCTATAGCCTCAACACCCTTCTCTTCCCTCCACTAGGTTTCCAACCTGTTCCACACCCTAAACCTCCACCCCTGACCAACAGGGAACCTTCCCCCCTCCCACCCGATCTCATAGCCCCCTTTCCTATCTCACTTCTTACCCAATCCTCTCCTCTCAACCCTTGTGTTGGAAGTCTCTTCTCAGAAATGACGTCAACTCCCTCTCTATAAGCAACTCTTCCTATCACACCTATCCCTTAGACCCAACACAAACGTACCCCGTACTCTATATCCAAGGGAATATTTCCCCTAATGACAATTCTCCATTTAGGCCACCAGACAGTAATAGTTAATTCAGCCCCGCCCTCCTCCCGAGCCATCTTTCCTCCCACGACCTCCTTGACCTAAAAAAGTCTACCCCCTCTCCACCCTGACTAGGAACTCTACCCCAACTCATTTATCTATCCCAGTGATCCTGGGCATAAGTAGGATCCCGTCCACCCAAGTCTCACCCAGACCCCCTCAGCAACTCACTACTATCCACTCTTGTTCCTCCACAAAACCAAAATACCCTAAACCCCTCAATTGCATTCTGGTAAACTGCCGATTGGCATCTTGTCATGCAACAGAATTCGATGAAACCTTCCTCAGTGAAAGCATTGACATCGCCTTTCTGACTGAAACCTGGCTCAATTCCCACTTCTCATCTATCCTTGATATGCTTTCTGCCCCTGGTTATTCCATCCTCAGAAAAGACAGACCTGATAAAATTGAAGGGGGCCTCGCTATAATATACAAAGTAAGTATGGGCGTAAAATCTGTTTCGCGGGTGAATTTGGGGATTTTTGGCAATTTCGCGAATCGCGCAAATTTGCCCAAAAAATCCGCAAATTCACAAGCTACAAATTATTTTGCTTGGTCGCGCTTAAAAATACAATATCGCGCGCGGCGTTGACTTACCGCGATTCTGAGTCCACCGAGTTGTTTTTCTCCCGGTTTGCGTGTGCTGCGCCATTTTCGATCTTGCTGCGAGATCGCGCAAGAGTTTTTCGAACCCAATTACGTTATTGCGGCTTGCCATCTTGCACAGCGAGAGTTTGACAACGCGAGTATGTCATAAAGGCCCGCGATCAAGCATTGCGGGAGTAAACAATGCCGAACATGTAGATGCGTCGCGCAGCTTACTTCCGGCGGAAGATTTGAACAGCTCACGTTCCCGAAATTGCAAATATTGCAATTCTGAACAAGAAATCCACCGCAGGAAGCATAAACCTTATGAACTTGATGATTTTGATCAGAATACCTCCTCGGATTGACATTTGGCTGCACTTTTTGGTGCAGGAGTCCATTCTTTGGGGTGGGGTGGGAGGAAGGAAGTGCCCCAGAGTCTCCAACTTCCTGTTCCTGTCCAGCAGGCTCCTCCCAGTGCTTTGTCCATGTCCTGGTCACTTTTGATTTAGATCTGGAGCTGGAAGGATTACTTTTTGTGGCTGCTGCTGGATATTTGTATTTGAGGACTTTTTGGACTTTGGAGTTTGGATCACTTTTGGACTTGAGATTTTACAAGTAAGTTGGTGTTGTTTGTTTGGGGCATTGCAGTTGAGGCAACTACAGTTCTAAAACTTTTTTCACAACTTTACCAAAATATATATTGTGGGTAGCCACAGTATCCAGTAGGCCCAGGGTTAGTCATGGGTGCATGATACAACTGTTTCTGTGATTTTTTTTAAAGTTCATTCTCATTTATGTCATGGAATTTTAGCTCACTGTTATATGTTGATTTGTTTTTAATTTTGGGGTGCCCGTAAAGCCTCACTAGCCAGTAGGCAAAGGTGTAGTGAGTGGTGCATGGACCTAGTCTTTCTATGGGGTGTCTTGAATTTAATCATCATTGAGGGCAAGGGTGGCATTGGATTCTGGTGATTTTTGAGTGTTTTTTGACTTTTTGGGGCGTTGTTGGGGCCTGTACAATGTGGGTGGGGGCCATTTCGAGGCCTGGGACAGGAAGGGCCTGGCCTTGTGGTGGGGGTCAAGGGGCCATTTTGAAGCCAGGCATTGTACTCAGGCCTGTACCCAGTTTGCCTTGCTTTCAACCTTTATGCCCAGGGGTACTCAGTGGTGCACGGGCCTAGCCTTTCTGTGGGGTGTCTTGAATTTAAACATCATTGAGGGAATGGATGGCATTGGATTGTGGTGATTTTTTGTGTGTTCTTTTACTTTTTGGGGTGTTGTTGGGGCCTGGACATGTGGGTGGGGCCATTTTGATGCCTGGGACAGGCAGGGCCTTGCCATGTGGTGGGGGTCAAGGGCCCATTTTGAAGCCAGGCAGTGTGCTCAGGCCTGCACCCAGTTTGCCTTGCTTTCAACCATTATGCCCAGGGGTACTCATTGGTGCATGGGCCTAGTCTTTCTGTGGGGTGTTTTGAATTTAAACATCATTGAGGGCATGGATGGCATTGGATTGTGGTGATTTGTGTGTGTTTTTCGACTTTTTGGGGGTGTATAACTGATGTTCCTCTGGCTTCCATTGCTTTTAGGTGCACAAGAGAACCACCAGTGCCAGGAAGAAGTCCTGCAGAGGTGTGTGCAGCACAACGTCACGTGACGTCACATGTGGCCACAGACAAGACAACTCTGCAACTTGTGCAACTGCGGCCTGCTGTTCTGACATCTGAAGAAGATGGCCCCAAAGAAAGGTGGCCGTAGCGCATCAGCGAAAAAAGTTGCCAGTGCCAATGCCAGTAAGAAGGAGCAGAAGAAGCAAGTGGCACCACCTACCAAGGAGACTGGTGTGCCCACCGACAACTTTTTTGGGAAAAAAAAACTATGCCTGCAGCAGCAGCAGCGCTGTCCGCTGGGGACCAAGCTGGAAGCAGCACCTCCACTTTAATGGGCTCAGTGCCACCACACCAAGTTAGGACCAAGAACATGAGTGCTGCTGCGGCAGCCACTTTGGTTGTTCAATCACCATCGACCAGTGATCTTGGCTCATCACAAGAAAGTACCATCCAATCAATGCCGGGTGTAACTCAGCTGACAAGTGTTCAACAACCACAGCCGCAACGACAACCACAGGTGCAACTAGTACAAGCGCAAGTACATGGGCAAGGAGAGGCGCAAGGAGAGGCGCAAGGAGAGCCGCAAGGAGAGGCGCAAGTAGAGGCGCAAGGAGAAGCACATGGACAGGTGCATGGAGAGGTGGAACTAGAGGTTCATGGAGCGGTACAACTGCCTACAATGCGTGTTCCTCCAGAAGTACGGGCACATCAGGAAATTGATATTCAAGCGTTATCATCCCAGGAAGCCACTCCTCCTGAGGATGATCCATTGTCTTCCAGATCCCCAGCAAGAAAAAGGTCAAGGAGGGCTACTACTACTACAAGTTCTTCTTCAAGCCCCCTTCATTCTGATGACCTTGATCCTGCTTGGAACCCACAAATGCAGTCTGAGAGTGAGGCACGCCATGAGCCGACAAAGGTAGCTAAGCCTAAAAGGAAGGTTCCCGCAAGGCTTCGACTTATGTGTGATGACGACGAACAAGAAGTGGTGTCTTCTGCTGCTGATGAACAGTCTGACGATGACCCAGTCATCACAGTCATCACTCCAGCCCCAGCGGGCATGCAGCAGACAAACATTTTGACCCTATCCCGAATGGCTGCTGAGCGGGATATGGGCGGAGTGGCACTGGTACCACCACCAATGCAGTTAACTACAACACCAGCACGACCTACAGCTTCCATCTTTTTCAGTCAGAAGGGCTGGCATGGATCTCCATCCAGCTCGACCTCAAATAGTGGTACTGTAAGTGAACAACAGAAACAAATTCAGCCACACCCTTCCTCCACTTCATCTGGCATTGAAAGTCAAAGTAGCACCTCCACCACCAGCAGACATCACCAGTCCCCAGTTTGGGACTTCTTTACTGTTAGCGCAAAGGCGGAAAACATGGTCGTTTGTTCAATTTGTAAAGTATCTGTTAGTCGGGGTAAGCTTGGTACCAACTTTGGTACCGGAGGCCAGAGAGTTCATCTAAAAAAACACCACCCTAACCAGTGGTATACGCACCTAAGTAAGATCGAGAAAGCCCAACAAACTAGAACTGGTCCAAATGTATCCATTCACATTGCATCTGATGCTGACGAGGAGCTAATTGTGCAGGGAGGAAGTCAAGAATCGAGCGACATTTTTTCTGGCACACCCAGTACCCCTGGCAGCAGCACTGCAGCGGTAGAGCCCACACCCTCTACCCCTGCAACATGTATGAGGCACACTAAGAGTCTGGGACAGACACCAATGCAAAAAAGTCCATCAATGAGCCTAACTGGTTTGAAGTCTGCATCATCATCATCATCATCACGTAAAACGGTCCAGCCCACCATTAGAAGCATGTTTTGGTCGGAGGCGCCGTTTGAACGCAACCACCCAACGGTACGTCTGTATATCGCAAAGCTGGCTAACATGCTAGCGCTGGACCTTCTCCTTTTTTCTTTCGTGGAAGGGGTGGGATTTCTAGAATTAGTGGCAACAGTCTGCCCTAAATGGAAGGTTCCTAGCCAGTCCTATTTTTCCAGAGTTGCAGTTCTAGCACTACATCAAGATGTGCTGGAGGTGATCGGGGCAGCTTTACTGAAGAGTCCTGTTCACACTATCCACTTGACAACAGACATGTGGACCAGTTGCCAAGCCCTTGATTACATGTGCATCACTGCACATTGGGTCTCTTAAAACAGGGGTTAGAGACAAGTCAAGTGCAGTTGTTGGCCTGGACACACTTTTTCAAGAAACTCGAAAACATGCAACATTAGCCATGTTTGCCATGGAGAAATCTAATACTGCAAACAGCATTTTGGAGGAGTTTAACAATAAGGTCTCTGGATGGCTGCAACCAAGAAATTGCATAGTTGTGATGTTTCCACAGATAATGGCAGTAATATAGTTAAGGCCATGAAGCAAGGTGACTATTTCAGAGTGCTGTGTTTGGCGCACAGTATTAACATCGTGGTGCAAGATTTCTTGAAAAATGAAAACACAGTCAGGAAGTTACTGATCACCTGCCGAAGAATATGCACACATTTCAGCCATTGTTTTAAGGCCCGGAAGGAGCTGAGGAGCATTCAACATGAACGTAAAGTGCCAGTTAAAGGACTCATCCAGGAGGTGGCAACACGTTGGAACTCAACCTTCTACATGCTTGAGCGTCTGTCTGAGCAGTGCATGGTAATCAATGAGTATGTCTTTCGACTAGGTTCTACTATGAAAGACATGAGGCTAGAGTTGGAGGAATGAAAGCTAGTTAAAAGCATGACAAACATGCTTCGTCCTTTTGAGGTTTTCATGCGTGAAGTCAGCAGGGAGGACTGTTCTTTGGGCAAAGCTATCCCATTGTTGGTCATGCTAGAGCACCAACTGAAGGCGGTGACTTCAACGTTCAGAGATGCTGGTGAAAAAAAGCAAGACGCATATCAGTTGACGGAGAGGTTATTAAGCTACCTAGTTGCCAATGAAAGGCTTAAAAATATACATACAGAACAACATTACATTTGTGACCACTATTCTGGATCAACGGTACAAAAAGGCAGTGGCCAGCAAAGCATTCATTGCTTTTGATGAAGCAGATGTTTCAAAGTACAAACATTGGCTAGCTGTGTCAGCCACTCGGTTCGAAAAAGATCGGCAGAAAATTCGAGGAGCCAGAATAAGTCCAACTGAATCAGCAGGCCATCCGGCCACTTCTGAATCTGTGGGCGAAGGGAGTCACTTTCCCTCACAGCCGTTAACGACACCAGCAGCAACCGTATCATCATCCTCACCTGCACCAGGCCCAGCCATAACATTGTCGGATTCGGATTGGCTAACTCATCAAGGGTTTGCTCGTTCCAGTGCTGCAAAGGCCACAGATGGTACGCAAAGTGGAGCAACCTCGAGTCGATGGTGCAGGCCTATCTGAATGACCCAACAGAGGTCTTTGTTAATAAGAACCCATTGCTGTATTGGTACAGGAAAATGGCTCTATGGCCACTGATCACCCACCTGGCTGTAAATGATTTGTCTTGCCCACACGCAAGCGTGTCTTCTGAACGTGTTTCAGTGCTGCTGGTGCCATTGTAACTTCAAAAAGGACCCGCCTCTCGGCCAAAAATGTGGAGAGGTTAACACTGATCAAGATGAATCAGCACTTCATACCACCAGATTACAAAGTACGTGAATGCACGCAGGAAGAAGAGGACACTGACTTAGGTGACGTAAGTTCTTCTCTGTTACCTGACCTACTCCCGTCTCAATTCATGGAGTTTGAGGACGAGCTTAACTTCCCTGACACTGAGCCCTGAAAATTACTTCCTTTTTTGTCCTTATTCACTTTTATTCCAGTGTGTCTTTCTTTGTTTTGCCACTTTTATCACAACAAAACTGTAATCACCTAATCACAACGAGTCCATCAGCAGCACTGTCTTCATCTTATATTCCTTATTGATTTGAAGGTGCCGCTGTCTGCATTCCTGAGGTTCACAAGTTCACAACTCAATCATGCTCCTCAATACTCCTCCTCCAGACTCCCCCTATCCATTTCCCTCAAGGCAGATGGATGGATTACGACGCGTCCTCTCAAGTGGGACTGAAATTACTGACTGACTACATGCTTGCTGATTACTGACAGACTTACTTCTGATATTGACAGAAGAGGCTGCCCTTTGGGCCCTCACTTTCCGAAGAAGATGCAGACAAAAAGTAGAACAGGTAATGAATAATTGAGAAGATGGCATGCAGTGGACAGCAATGGCTGTCAGGCTCTGATGAAACCAATTGCTGTTTGTTTTTTGTGCATGAAATGATGAATCATATGTCTTGTCAACGTTATTATTTAATCTTTTACACAGTAATTGTAACTCATGTCAACTACTCTTGTTTAATTCAAATTGTACTTCAAATTCAGGGGCCACTATGTTCCATTTCACAATATGCAAAATGTCCTTGGAGCGGACTCACTTTCCAATATACCATGATGATTGATTAAATAATATATCTTTTTTTTTTACTGTCACTCACAGGGATGGATGGATCATCAGCGTCGGTTGGGTTTACGGAACAACTATGGCCAATTCGTGAGTGGCAAACAGGTAAACCAGTCTACAACAACTACTACAGCAGAACTACATGTCTGTCTATTCGTGGTATGTAGTGGTCGAGGGCGAGGCAGTGTACTGTTGTTGTTATGCCAGGCAGAGTCCACTCCAGACAGCAGTTCATGTGAAATTGAGGCTATGTGGCTTGCTGCATACAATTAGATATGCTTTGCCTGTCTGACAAAGAGCCTAGGTATGCTACATCAGCTTGCTTCCCTCAGTGGTGCCTGCCTTGACCGTCTGCATGGCACTGCCTCAAGCTGGGGCTAAATATCCGTTATGTTTGCAAAATTTGCTGTTTTTCGGTATTTCGCAAATCTCGCGAAATTAACGAAAAATCGCAAATTCTTGAGCAGAACGGATTTTTGGCCCATGCTTGCGGCAGGGTCATGCAGACGGTCAAGGCAGGCACCACTGAGTGAAGCATCCTCCTGATGTAGCATACCTAGGCTCTGTGACACAGACAGATAAAGCATATCTAGGGTTTAGGGTTTAGTGCGATTTACTAGGGTTTTTGGGTTTAAGTTGGTATGGTTCACGCTGAGTCAGGGCTCGGGCCCGATGCAGGCTCGTTCATAATGATGTTGGCAAGGTTTTAGGGGGGTGTGGTGTTCTTTGGTCTAGAATTGACAGAATTTGGGCCTTTTTGGGTGTTTTGCGGGCGCGTGTGTTTGGGTGAAAACTTTGTGAAAACTAGTCATAGACCTTCTTCTTCTTCTTCAAAGAGCGCAGTGGTTCGATTTTGTTCTGCCTTGCTGAGATTCTTGTGAATCGCTGGAGCAAGTGACAGTCCAGGTAAGTTTCAAGAGGATCGAAGTAGTTGAAGTGCTGAAAAGAGCAATGTTTTCTGAACAGCGCAATTTGCCACGTTTTGAATATATCATACCAGTATTGCATGTTTTTGGGGGCTGTTTGGGGGTGTTCAAGATTTGTGGGGGTGGGTCGGGGGTGCTGGGAGCACTGATGGGATAGTCTAATTTTGATTGCAAGTGGTTTGAAGAAAATCCATGGTGGAAAAGGGGGGTTTGGGCCTAGTTGCAGACAGCGTTTTGGCACAATTTAAACTGAGGCCTAACAGTATTGCGTGTTTTTGGGGGGCTGTTTGGGGGTGTTATAGATTTGTGGGGGAGAGTCTGGGGGTCTGGGAGGACTGCTGGGATAGCATAATTTTGATTGCAAGTGATTTGAAGAAAATCCATGGTGGGAAAGAGGAGTTAGGGTCTAGCTGCAGAGAGCGTTTGGACCGATGTTGACTGATTGGCGGTTGCATTTTTGATTTTTGCCTGTTTGGGGGTGCTCTGCTTTTTTGCGGATGGCTGCAGGGGTCTGGGGGCATAGCTGGGAAGGTCTAATATCAGAATCAAGTGTTTTGGACCAAATCCATGGCGAAAAAGTGTTTCTGTTTTTGTTCACTTGCTTGTTTTTGGGGTGCTTCTAGGTTATTGGGGGTGGGTTTTGGGGTCTGGGAGCACTGCTGGCACAGTCTAATTTTGTTTGCATTTGTTTTTCAGAAAATCCATGGTGGAAAAGGGGAGTTAGGGCCTAGCTGCAGAGCACATTTGGACTGGATTGAAGGTAGGCACATTTTAGTTTTTTGCCTGTTTGGGGGTGTTCTGCTTTATTGCGGGTGGCTGCAGTGGTCTGGGGGCATAGCTGGGAAGGTCTAATATCAGAATCAAGTGTTTTGGAGAAAATCCATGGTGAAAAAGTTTTTCACTTTGCAGAGTTTTCGCTCACCTTCGTGTTTTCGGGGGCCTGCTTGGGGGGGTACCTGGTGATTGCGGGGGATTGGGGGGTCTTGGAGCAACGCTGGGTATGGATAGTTTTGATTGCAAGTGGTTTGACGAAAATCCATGGTGGCAAAGGGGAGTTAGGGCCTAGCTGCAGAGCGCACACGGAATGATTTGGGAATGAGGCCTAAATTATTCTAGGTCTCACTATTTACGGTTTTGCTTTTTGGCTGTTTGGGGGTGTTAAACTTGTTTTCGCCTATGTTGACGAGTCTGGGGGCATTGCTGGGAAGGTCTAATACCGGATAAAAGTGTTTTGGAGAAAATCCATGGTGAAAAGGTTTTTCACTTTGCAGCATTTTTGCTCACTTTCGTGTTTCCAGGGGACCTGCTTGGGGGGTTCCTGGTGTTTGTGGGGGGATTGGGGGGTCTTGGAGCAACGCTGGGTATGGATAGTTTTGATTGCAAGTAGTTTGAAGAAAATCCATTGTGGCAAAGGGGAGTTAGGGCCTAGCTGCTTAGTGCGCACGGAGTGATTTGGGAATGAGGCCTAAATTATTCTAAGTCTCACTTTTTACGGTTTTGCTTTTTGGCTGTTTGCGGGTTTTAAACTTGTTTTTGCCTGGGTTGATGGGTCTGGGGCATTGCTGGGAAGCTGGGAAGGTCTAATACCGGATAAAATTGTTTTAGAGAAAATCCACGGTGAAAACGTTTTTCACTTTTCAGAGTTTTCGCTCACTTTCGTGTTTTCGGGGGCCTGCTTGGGGGGGTTCCTGGTGATTAGGAGGGTTGGGGGGTCTTGGAGCAACGCTGGGTATGGATAGTTTTGATTGCAAGTGGTTTGAAGAAAATCCATGGTGGAAAAGGGGAGTTAGGGCCTAGCTGCTTAGTGCGCACGGAGTGATTTGGGAATGAGGCCTAAATTATTCTAGGTCTCACTTTTTACGGTTTAGCTTTTTGGCTGTTTGGGTGTTAAACTTGTTTTTGCCTGGGTTGACGGGTCTGGGGGCATTGCTGGGAAGGCCTAATACCGGATAAAAGTGTTTTGGAGAAAATACATGGTGAAAAAGTTTTTCACTTTGCAGAGTTTTCGCTCACTTTAGTGTTTTCGGGGGCCTGCTTGGGGGGGTTCCTGGTGTTTGGGGGGGGGGGGTTGGGGGGTCTTGGAGCAATGCTGGGTATGGATAGCTTTGATTGCAAGTGGTTTGAAGAAAATCCATAGTGGCAAAGGGGAGTTAGGGCCTAGCTACAGAGCGCGCATGGAGTGATTTGGGAATGAGGCCTAAATTATTCTGTCTCACTTTTTCCGTTTTTGCTTTTTGGCTGTTTGGGGGTGTTAAACTTGTTTTTGCCTGGGTTGACAGGTCTGGGGGCATTGCTGGGGAGGTCTAATACCGGATAAAAGTGTTTTGGAGAAAATCCATGGTGAAGAGGTTTTTCACTTTGCAGAGTTTTTGCTCACTTTCGTGTTTTCGGGGGCCTGCTTGGGGGGTTCCTGGTGTTTGTGAGGGGATTGGGGGTCTTGGAGCAACGCTGGGTATGGATAGTTTTGATTGCAAGTGGTTTGAAGAAAATCCATTGTGGCAAAGGGGAGTTAGGCCCTAGCTGCTTAGTGCGCACGGAGTGATTTGGGAATGAGCCCTAAATTATTCTAAGTCTCACTTTTTACGGTTTTGCTTTTTGGCTGTTTGGGGGTGTTAAACTTGTTTTTGCCTGGGTTGACAGGTCAAGGGCATTGCTGGGAAGCTGGGAAGGTCTAATACCAGATAAAAGTGTTTTGGAGAAAATCCATGGTGAAAAAGTTTTTCACTTTTCAGAGTTTTCGCTCACTTTTGTGTTTTCGGAGGCCTGCTTGGGGTGTTCCTGGTGTTTGGGGGGTTGGGGGGTCTTGGAGCAACGCTGGGTATGGATAGTTTTGATTGCAAGCGGTTTGAAGAAAATCCATGGTGGAAAAGGGGAGTTAGGGCTTAGCTGCAGGGCGCACGGAGTGATTTGGGAATGAGGCCTAAATTATTCTGTCTCACTTTTTCTGGTTTTACTTTTTGGCTGTTTGGGGGTGTTAAACTTGTTTTCGCCTGGGTTGACGGGTCTGGGGGCATTGCTGGGAAGGTTTAATACCGGATAAAAGTGTTTTGGAGAAAATCCATGGTGAAAAAGTTTTTCACTTTGCAGAGTATTCGCTCACTTTCGTGTTTTCGGGGGCCTGCTTGGGGGTTCCTGGTGTTTGGGGGGGTTTGGGGGTCTTGGAGCAACGATGGGCATGCCTAGTTTGGCTGCAAGTGGTTTGAAGAAAATCCATGGTCGGAAAAGGGCGATTTGGCCTAGTTGAAGAAAGCGTTTGACACTATTTTTAACTTAGGGCTCGTTAGGGTTAGTAGTATTGCATGCGTTTGGGGGTATTCGAGATTTTGACAACTGGGTTCTGGGGTCTACTCTTGGTGCACTTGTCAAGAAATGTCTAATTTTTGTTGCAAGTGGTTTGAAGAAAATCCATGGTGGAAAAGGGGGGATTTGGGCCTACTTTACTTTCAAAGTACGTTTTGTCACAATTTTCCACTAGGCCTCAGACAGGTAGCAGTATCGCACGTTTTTAGGGGTCTGATTGGAAGTCTTTTACATTTTAGCGACTGGGTTTAAGGGTCTGGGAGCACTGCTGGGAAGGTCTAATTTTGTTCTAAAATCGCAGTTTACACTACACCTAGCTTGAGGGGAAAGATCTGCAAAATTCGCCCATACTTATTTATCCTTCAAAAGGAGACTCAGAGTACAGCCTTTCGAAACTATTGTACTGTCGATTCTAAAACTGAAAGTGTGACTTTTTGCACTACTCAGCGTACGTACCTTATAATATTTTTCTCAGTGGTGTTTTAATATCACTTCCTGGTTTTCCATCAACATTTACAGGGCGGCTTTCACCCTGTGCAATGGGAAAAAGGATGAAGTCAGGCTTCACATTAGCCAGCCGCAATTCAGCATCCGCCATGCAGGCAGTGGACAGGGTGTCTTCTGGTAACCAACATTGATCGACGGAGCGTCAGATGGAATGGAGGAGTACCGCAAATAAGAGGAATGGCCCAAATTCAACAGGACAAGTACAACGACATACAGTAACAGTATCCATTCATTTCTACTTATCTTTTAAGTAATGTTATTGCTGTGAACTTCTATGAGTGTGACTCTGCATTTCTTTGCTCTCTGCTTCTAAATGTATCCCTCCAGCAGCCATTGTATAGTTTCACTTTGCTATTTTTCAAACTAATTTAATGAACGAAGTGTTTCTCTGAGTGCAGAGATAGACAAGTGAAAACGCATAACTACTGCAGCCCTGTACTGTCACAATCTTTCATTCATTAGAAAGTACTACTTAGTTTAAGTAACCTAACCATCCATTTAGCAATCAACTTCATGCCTGCAGTAGTGCATGCACTTCCTTTATGTCCCTTAAAAGATTTATGGATATCTTTGTATCCAAAGATTTGTTTATCTTCATTTGTTGTTTGTCCATGCTCTGTTTTTTCCTCTCTCAACAAAAATTTCCAAACCCTAACCCTCTTCCCCCGGGCTGTGTGGTTTTCATTGATGTGTGAGTAAATGACAGCAATAATTCCACACACTTGCTGGGGAGGATAAGGTCATAGCAACTGAAAATGAATTACATTTCAAGGCTGGTGAAGGAATCTGAGGATATATTCTTACTCAGCTTGACACAGACCCATGACTATTGGCAAATCAAAGCAGATTTTCATGGGCGCCATCAACTGGATTGATCATGAAGAACATCCTCCTCCTACATGTGGCAAATGATTACGCTGCTGTGTCCTTCACCTTCAGTACTATTTCTTGTAGTAGTAGCCAATGTCAAATTCCACGCAAGTAGTAGTTATACTTTCAAAACTTTAGCATTTGTAAGGCTACATTATGGCACTGTTCTAGTGTACTGTCACGCGCTATCGTATCTATCATACCGTTCTAATGCTCCGCTCCGGCCAATCAAGGTTTCATTTTCTTTTTTTTTCATATGCTGCACCTGCCAATGTGTACCACCACAAGTACCACAGCAATGATGCCATTTCATCCGCCCAGGATTGCCAACCTTAATCGCCAATTGCCATGCACCCAGCCCTGTGCCTAGCCCTATTTTCAAACACGAATTACAGGTAAGATAAGCGTTTGGGGGAGGAAGATTAATGGAGTAGTAGGAGAGACGAGAGACTGACGGTAGTACTAGTAAAGTCCTAGTCTGTGAGAGGCACTAACTTTTGTAAACATTTGGGCAATTACTTATACAATTTGAATCAAGAACTCTCTGCCCCTCAAGATTCGCTCAGAGCCTAAGATCCTACCATTCAGGAAACTTCTTAAGACCCACTTGTTTCCATAGTAGTGATTAGCTTAGTCTCTCCTTCTGGTCTGTTGCGCCGGGATGCCCCCGGGTAAGCTGAGCGCATTATAAATTTCATATTATTATTATTATTATTATTATTAGAAGCCACTTAATTTTCAGGAAAACAAACTTACAGTTAAACCTCCCCCTCCAGCCTTAACTGCAGTAAAAACACGAATGCTATGTTTAAGTTGAAAGTAATAATTATTTATATCCCTAACAAAAATAAACTATCCCACAAGACCCGACCCACCCCCCTACCTAACCCCAAAGGATGTCCGTGAAATAAAAAGTCCCCAAAGTCCAAAAAACCTAACTCCCAATTCCCACCCCCCAAAAGTCTTTAAAAAAGGGGCAAGGGACAGTCTCTCCTCCTCTAATGCCGCCGGTGGTGGACTTTTTTGGCCAGGTGGTCATGCTCCTTGCAGAGGTTCTTAAACAGGATTTTCATTTTCTTCTGCTACTGCTCAAGGTAGGACACCCTGAGGGTTAGGCGGTGCACGCATGCCTTGCACCTGCTGTTGGGGGCAGCTGATTTTTTGGCTGCTTGGCGGTGACGGGTGGCTGCGGTACCATGGCTCCGTACGGCTGGAGGCCTGCGCTGACTGGCTGACCCAGGGAGCGCGGAGGAGGATGCAGCTGTCGCTGTAGATGTTGTGGAGGTCGACTGCGTGTCCTCCTCCTCCTGGGCCCCCAGCCGCCTATTTTAGGTGACAATCGCCTCCAGTTTTCATTGCCGGGCCCATCTAGCCAGCTCCTTCCATGACAGTTTTGAAGTGGCATCTATATGAAGAAAGAAAAACATAGTCTGTAACCAATGCTCTTTAAGATTAACACAAAATGATTCAGCAGAAAGTTGTGTCGCAGTAGAACTAGCAACGTGAAAGCACAGTACATAACATTTGCGGCCTGAATCTATCTAACCTCCCACTTCTTCAGCCTTGCTCTAACATTAGTGGGAGTTTCAGGAATCAATTCTACGAGCACTATGGACTCAATACATTAGAGTCGACTATGACAGTACACCAGTCTTATTCTTCTTCTCTCTTGTTTAGCGAAATTGGTACATAAACTTCTTGAAGCCGGTATAATGCCAGCGCAGTCAACTTGCACCCGAGAAAAACAGACGCAGACCATGATGACACAGGCTTGCGTTACTGTACCAGTACAGTACAGTACATGCAGGTGGTGAAGCTCTTACTTTTCTATTACAGGTGGCATGAAAATACTCTGTTACAAGGGCTACTCCTTAATTTATTTAACTTTCACCCTACAGTGCCAATGACTACTAGAAAAGGAAAACGAAGAAGATAAATAATGATTATCTATCCCTTCACATGATATGTATTTGATTACATATGGGATGACTTTAGGTGCTTTGTTTTTTATTGAGTGAACACTGATAGGCCACACATGAATGACAGAGCTGTACTAAAATTATTAACAGAGGTAGTGAGTGGCCCCCGTAATCGCCGGACATATGCTGTGCTTGCAATACAAACTACTGCTGCTATTCATGGTAGTATTCGAAAAAATTACAACTTCTTTTCCTTGCCTTTCCTATACTGGAACGGACGTGTGGGTGTGGTGTTACATGCTCTTCAAAGTAACACCTAGTTCATCCAGTGACCGTCTACTCTCTCTACATACACATATGCTATCTATGAGTCAGATAGTACCATGATCCAGGCATCCATCCATTCAAAGTAAATGTCAATCATTCTTCTTAATGTCTCAACTGGACAAACCTTACTTTTTCTCACGGGAAAACAACATTTTCATTTTATTTTGGAAACCACAAGCCATGCATCCGTGCTTGATTGCGTTTGAATTTCAACCAAGGGATATATTGCGCACACATACAGTTTGTATTTCACCCACCCAGGCTGTCCTCTTCCCTTTCTCCTTCCACCCATCCTTGCTTCATCCTTCAACCGGCCATGCATCATATTCTCAGCCACCTCGGGCAGCATTCAAAAACACGTATCATTCTTTGCCAGTCATCATTACTTTTAACTCGCTTGTCCTTCCACACTTACTTACACCCTTGTTTCCCTTTTCATTCATCCCATCCATCAAGTTCATCTCTGATCTGACTTGGATTCTTAAAAAAATTTTCACAGCTGAGTTGAAGTCAATTTAGAGGAGGCTACTACCTGGTTGATAAAAACTTGGGGGCATATTATCAAGGGGGTTTATCTCCGCTTTTTTGGCTTTAAAAGCCAAGAAAGCGGAGATAAAATTATCTCCCTATTACCAAGCTGTCGCTAACACCAGTTAGCGACAGCTAGTAGGAGATAGCGACCATCTTGGGCCCCACTTTGCATGTCAGTGATATTTATCACTAATGAGATGCAAAGTGGGCGTGCCAAGATGTTAGAGACTGAAAACAGTCGCTAACATCGCTATCTCCTATTACCAACTTTTGGAGATATTCGCGCTAAGCGGGAATATCTCCAAAAGCTAACACCTGCCCTGAGCAGTTCTTAGCCATGTTATCCAATGGGAGGTGGATAACATGGCTAAGAGCATTTGCTCGATAATGCATGAATATCGCGGACTTTTCAGCGATATTCATGCATTTCGGCCGTTTTTTATCGCATTTGCGATAAACCTTGTTAATAGCAAGGTTTATCTGCGATAAAAATCGCCGATGTGCGGCGATAATTTTTGTCTCTAAACAAGTTAGAGACAAAAATTATCGCTAGTTGTTGGTAATATGCCCCTTAGTTCTAAATTTGTAAGTCTTCTTAACAGTATAGTATACTTGTACTGTACAACATATACACCCGGGCAGAGAGCACACTCTGCAGTCTGCCATCTCAATAAGTAAGGAATATAATAGTTTACCACTGTCTGCCACTACGGTTGCATCCCCCACAGCAGTTTCCGCTGGCTGTTGCACCGCCTCCGCCCCACGAGTGCCTTCCTCCGCGCTGGCCCCAGCACCGGTGGATGGTTGTGCCGATGCTCCGCCTAGAAAAAACATTTCAGATTCTTAAATGCCACATACACCACTCCCTAGTATTTTGTCTAGGAATATAAAAATGTCACTATGACTACACAAACAAATTTAATAATTTGTGACTGTCTAGTCAAAACTAAAAATTGCCCTTTTTTCAGGGAAGGGTGTTGTCTTGCTACACTTTTTGGTACAACTGATGAATGCTTGCTTTTTAACACGCACCATTTTTCTCATAACAGACAGAAGCTTCCCTTCTAAGAACAAGAGCAAGATCGGATCATCATCACTAGGACGGAGTCAGCAACGATTCAGCACCAGAAAGAAGATTTGAAGTTCCAACCAGGTGAGGGCTCGTCCACAATTAATGTGTGAAATCACTAAGCACTTTTCCATTTTCAATCCTCTGTTTATGTTGTAAGATGAACTTGATTTTAATTAATGTTTTTACTTTTAATAAAGCTTTAAAACTTACATAGACTCTGGGGTTTTTGGTCATGAGTGAGTGAGCGAAAGGTGTTTGCAATTTGCAAGCATGAGTCCGTGGTTCTAACAAATCTGGACTCTGACTCCGTAGTCGTATGTCCTGGGTTGGATAACCATCATTGGGGATCAATCATCGATGAATTAGGGAGCTAAATGACTCTGCCACACTAGCTAGTCAGTAAGGAGATTGGGGGTTCAAATTCTGTTGACTGAGGTATGTGGAAAGTCTAACTGCGCCTATTATAATTGATAAACAATGCACTATTTAGTGTCCATAGTTCTGTTTGTGCAGAATTGTCCCTGCAACAATAGTAGTATGGATTGTCCTCCTATCCAATCAAAAAGTAAACTACTATCTTATTCTTTCTTGGTTGTCATTGACATTGTATTGTTGGGAATTGTCAAAGCATAAACATTTAGAAGACTTCAAAAGACATTATGGACAACCCAGAGGACTGCACTCAGTGCATAGAGCTATTTCTGAATAGAATGGGAGTTTTGTTTAAAACCTTTTGCCAACTGTGCAAGCTTAGTTAGCTACACAGACAGACTAATAATAATAATCTAGTAGTACCACAGGGAGTCATAGTAGAGGCAGATAAGATTTTAGAAACAGTCTACAAGAAGATCAAAGACGATTTAGAAAAAATCTAATGAGGAACGTTAGTAAAAAATAGGTACTCTAAAAGATAGGGAAGTATAATTATTAATATTAACATAAAAACTTACTGGGGCCAGCAGAGGAGCCCTCGCCGGACCGATCCTGGCCTTCCTGTTCCTGCTCCGCCGGCGCTGCTACCTCCTTCTCTGTCCTCTTGTCCCTGGGGGGAGCAGATGTACAACATGAAAGAAAGACCCAAACATGGATGATTGTTGTCAACCAAATCAAACATTTCAAAAGAACAATAACAAATTATTTCGAGGCAATAGCAAAGAGACAACAATTGAAATACATTTATTGACCTATCTTACGTAGTCTACTAGGATATTAGTATTGCTGGATTCGCGGACCGTCGACTTGAAAAGTTATTTCACTCACTAAACCAACTACAAAAAGGGGGCGTTCCGGCAATGCGCCGCCTTTAGGGCACAGATGCGTGACGCTTCTGTGTAGTTTTTGCCCCATGGTGCCCCATGGTGCGCCGCATTGTAAATACGGCACACTATGGGTGGTGGAGGCGTAGCGCACAATTACTGGCGCATCCCTGCTAATTTGCAGGGATGTAACAGTAATTGTAAATCTGCCCCTTAGTGTCTAGCATGACGCAGTTCTTAAAAGTACACTCATACATAATTACTCAGGCCAATGAAATGAGCACAACATCGAAAACAAATAAGCATAGTAGCACCGCCACTGAGCAGGAGAGCAGTGCACCTGAAATGCAATCACAGAAGATTTTGAAACATAATTTACCTACAATGTAATCGGCAGCATTATTGCTCTTCGGAAAAAACATAAATTTGCAATATTATAACACATAGAGCAGGAGAAAACAGAGTAGTGATTAAATAGCTACTACTACTCACCAAGCCCGGGGATCTCGACGCCTAGCAGGTCGAGCAGGTCATGTTCACGCTCCAGGAGGTTGGACCACCGGTGCGTGGCCTGGCTGTAGGTGCGCCGGACCCAAGAGTGTTTATACATGGCCCGGCACACCTTCTCCCACAGCTTCCGACTCTCCCGGAGCCCGTACCCGTTAGCGATCCTGCCGCCTGCCGCGATGGTCTTGGGGAGGCGGCGCTGCAAATAATAAAACAGTGCGCCCACCTCCTCTGCGCTAAAGATCTCCCGGGCTGTGACTTGCTTCCCCCTCAATCGCCCGCATGGGAGCTGGGAACGGGGTGCGAGACCCTTCTCCTTGTCAGGCTGCTTCCCGGCTCCCTTTGCCATGATGTGGACAGTAAGGTAAATAATAAATAGGAAAAAGAATAGGGAAAAAGTAAAGAAAAGAAAAGAGTTTAAAAAAGTAGTTTTAAATTAACCAAAAGTAGAAGAAAACAAAAAATATAGATCCAGAAAAATAGAGGGATAGATACCAAGTAAAAAAGATCCCAAAAAACTTCAAACAAACAAAGGATGGCAAAGATTGATAGAAAAAGCATGCCCAGAACCATAGCGTCCCATAGGGCTCCTTTCTCTCCCCCACTCTATTAAACCTCTTAATGGAACCCCTCATCCTTATTCCTAAACAAGCGAAAATCAGTTACCATCTCTATGCCGATGACACCCAACTTTAGTACAGGATGAGATCCCATGACGACGTCTTACATCTTAACAATTCCCTGACAAGGATTCATATGTGGTTCCATCACAACCACCTCAAACTAAACCCTAAAGAAACAGAAATCATTCTATTTTCTCCTAAGAGCAACTCGCTCCCTATTCAACACTGGATCTCTGATACCAAAGCTCTGAACTGCTATCTCACCATCTCTAACTCGGTCAAATCCCTCAGCATCAGCGTCGACCAGAGCCTCAGTCTTAGACCCCACATAAAAAATTCGGCCAAAGGTGCTCTCATCACACGACACCATCTTAAAAAAATCAAACCCTTTATTCCTGCAGATTACTTTAAATCCGTTGTACAATCATTTGTCCTGTCTAGAATTGATTACGGTAACGCCACTCTTGCTGGTACTCCTAAAGTCCACCTAGCCCCTATCAAATCCGTTCTTAACCTTGGTGCCAGGCTCATTACTCACTGTAAGTGTTATGATCACATCTCTCACGTTCTCAAAAACCTTAAATGGCTTCCGATCAAAGGCAGATCCATCTACAAGACCGCCTGCATCACGCACAAAGCCCTCCATCAAAATACCCCATCTTACCTCTTTGACAAACTCCACAAAGTGGGCTGTACTAGAACAATGGGGAGCACTAACACTCTTGTATTTGTCCCTCCATTGTTAAAAAAGAAATCAACACAGTCTCACTCTTTCTCTGGAAATGCGCCCTCCTTATGGAATGCCCTTCCTAAAGATCAACCCTTCCTACTTTGCTTCAAAAAAGACCTCAAGCTGCTCCTTCTCAAGAAATACTGGGGTACTTAATATATTGGCAATGGCTACTAATTCTTCTCCCTTATATTGTCAATATTGGTCTTCTTACTTTTAGTATCACCCCCTCCCCCTACCCCATCACATTCTTTCATCTCCCCCCCCTCTATTTTTGGGATAATCCCCACTTTCTTTCACCTGCTTTCCCTTTACCCCGCACCCTCCACTTTTGTCCTTCTTTATCTCGCCTGCCTCCTTCTCACACACTATCTAATCTTTACTGTCTTCCAGTTCTTCTATCTCCAATCTGTTGTTTGATTTAGGTCTTCCTAGTTTTTCTACCCAATATAAGAAAAAACCTTCTTAAAATTCTAATTTGCCCTGCCTCTTTACCTCAATGTACCAAAGTTGTTTTGCTATTCTGTATTTCCAAAGAGAGATCCACCTACAAGACCGCCTGCTTCACGCACAAAGCCCTCCATCAAAATACCCCATCTTACCTCTCTGACAAACTCCACAAAGTGGGCTGTACTAGAACAATGGGGAGAACTAACGCTCTCGTACTTGTCCCTCCATTGTTAATAAAGAAATCAACACAGTCTCACTCTTTCTCTGGAAATGCGCCCTCCATATGGAATGCCCCTCCTAAAGATATACGTTGCAACCCCTCCTACTTTGCTTCAAAAAAGACCTCAAGCTGCTCCTTCTCAAGAAATACTGGGGTACTTAATATATTGGCACTGGCTACTAATTCTTCTCCCTTACATTGTCAATATTGGTCTTCTTACTTTTAGTATCACCCCCTCCCACTACCCCATCACATTCTTTCATCTCCCCCCCTCTATTTTATGGATAATCCCCACTTTCTTTCACCTGCTTTCCCTTTACCCCGCACCCTCCACTTTTGTCCTTCTTTATCTCGCCTGCCTCCTTCTCACACACTATCTACATTACACAGTTACACAGTATTGTGAACTCCTCTTTGACCACAGCAACAGTCCCAGCTGAATGGAAGCTAGCGGCAGTCAAACCATTACAAAAAAAGCCTCTCCCTGACCCTACCACTTTATCCAATTTAAGACCAATATCTCTCCTCCCTATGCTTTGTAAAATCACTGAAGCCTGTGTAAACAAACAGATCACCAAATTCCTGGAAGGAAATGAAGCCTGGCATCCCAATCAATCGGGTTTCAGGGCACAACACTCCACGGAAACTGCCCTCCTGCTCACCTCAGATACCATCCGCATGGCACTGGACCAGGGTAAGAAGGCCGTCCTGATTTTATTAGACCTGTCGGCGGCCTTCGACACTGTGTCGCATGCCATCCTGATTAATAGACTTGAAACATCTGGCATCTCTGGTACAGTGTTGGAATGGATTAAAAACTTCCTGAGTGGGGGAGGAGCCTGGCTCGCGAGCAAGATGGCCGCCTGACTCCTCAGCTCCGCTGACCATCTCGCCACTCTCCCGATTTCCGCCTCATCCTGGTCCTGTTTCTTGTACTGCTTGCCGGCAGCGGAATCGGGAGGCGGTGCTGATCACGCCGATGTGCTCCTCGGGTTGATCCCGGCAGGGGAAGCGCTGAAATGCCCCCACCTTCCTCTCCTGCTTCCCGGAGGTGACCGGGTCTTTGTCCTTTGTTGGCGTCCGACTCTCCGCGGAACGACGGCGGCCATTGCCGGCACTACGGGGTCGGCTGGCATGGCGGAGCAGCTGTTCTACACCCTCCGCTTCCCACCTCGCCTGATCCCTGGGCTATGGACACTCTAGCAGGGAGGCGCAACGTTGTTTCTCTTGGGCTCGGGAGCGGCTCTACAGATACATTGTGTCCCCGAGTGTGGAAGCGGACGCCATCTTCCCGATTGCTTTCATCTTCCGCAATCGTCGACCCTGGGCTGCTGCAGCGGACGCCACCTACTGCCCACGCCGCTTCGACACCGGGAAGAATGGATGGAGCTGCCCTAATGTCCTTGGACTCGTTTTGCCAGGCTGAACGTTGGCGGGGCGCCCAGACGTCTGCAGGGAGTGACGGTGGCCGATTGCCGGGGCAGCTCCACATCGAGTTGCCTTGGGTGCAGGATCAAGATGCGTCCTCTCTCCCTGCGGAACCATTGCAGCTCAGCGATATTTTGGGTGCCCTACGCAACTTGAAGGCTGCCATGTCTACAGCGGCCTGTGACTTGGGGGCTCGGTTGGACGCGATGCTGACTGTACCCTCTTTGCCCTACCAAGGATGCCATCGAAAGCCGGACACTACGCCATACCCTGTCTCTGGCCTTTGTGGTGTCTCCGCCCTGGTGGCTACTGGTACACTGGGGTTGTCGGACCCCAATATGGCTGCGGTGCCGGCGGTAACACCTTCACGGAGGTCCACCGCTTCTGGAGCCACGCTGTGCCCGGAGGACCATCACTGCGAAATATACCCTATGGCCTCTTTGTGGAATATTGCCGTGACCCGTTCCCTTCTCCGAGACCGGCTGCCACTCGCTTGTGTACTGGATCCTGGGGTGACTTGGCCGCGTGTGGTTTTTCCCCCTACCACTGCAGACCACCTGACTATGCGCTGGATTAACTCTACTGACCGCCTCTTCGTCCTGTTGTGGTCCCTCTGCTCCCTCACCGTCTCCGGACCGCCTGTTGTGCAGTTGGACTGTGTCGCTACACCGTATCGACGGGGTCAGGGTTGAGGTTGCCCCTTACCTAGTCAGGACTGTCTTACTTGTACTGCTGGGATGCTGATGGACTGCTGGGACTGTGTCACGTTGGTACTGTACTGGTTGAGGG
Source organism: Lissotriton vulgaris (assembly GCF_964263255.1). NCBI lineage: Eukaryota > Metazoa > Chordata > Amphibia > Caudata > Salamandridae > Lissotriton > Lissotriton vulgaris. The sequence goes on from NC_141691.1 coordinate 1,321,260,305, forward strand.
GTCGGGGTACGGGCGGCCTGAGTAATACATGTCCGGGGCTTTTAGGTATAACCGTGCTGCTGTTACTTATCCAGTTGGGCTAAGTTGTTGCAATTTACCGTAAGGGGCAAGGCTGCGGGTGTCCTCTCTCAACTCGGAACATTCTCTCGTATTGCTGGGGTGCTGACGGACTGCCGGGGACTTTGCAAATTGGTATTGTATTGGCAGTGGGGCTGGGGTAAGGGCGGCCGGAATAATATGTGCGGGTTGCTTTCGATATGTTCTTATGGCCCTCCCCCGGTCTTATGTGATTGGTATTTCTTTCTTCCTCTTCTTTATGGTACTCTCTCTCTTTTCCCTCCTTACTTATTTCTATATTTCGGGTTCTCTTTCTTGGGGCGACAGACACACTGCTAGGGGGGGTAGGCCATAGCCTCTGCATGCGTGTAGGGTGGGGGGTCCTCATTGGTTCGTCTTTGTTTCTATGGGCCTTATTTTTCTCTTTTTGTTTCTCCTTTTCTTTTTGCTTCTCTTTTCCTTTCTTCTTTTTTCTTGTCCCTTGTCTCTATATTTCGGGTACTCTAATGGGCGACAGACACACTGCAAGGGGGGGGGGTAGGCCGTAGCCTCTGCATGCGTGTAGGGTGGGGGGATTTATATGTATAATTTTTTCGTTTCTATGGGCCTTGTTTCTTTTTACTTTCATCTTTCTTGTCCTTTTTTGTCCTTGGGGCTATAGTTTGGCTTGAAGCTGGGTGGGTTCGTGTTTGCTCTCGGCGTAGTGTTCGCTTACCTCTCCTGTCGTTACCTCTGCGATGCTGTTATTTTGATTGCAAATTTCCTGTGTTTCATGAAACTCACCTGCTGAACGTTGCCTATTACTTCGGTATTGTGATGGACTGGACTATGGCTCTCCTGGACTTCATTTTTGATTACGTGTTTTTATAAACCTTAAAATTAACCTCAATCTTCCTGTATATCGGCGGTATAGCATGGTCCAGTGTAACGCTATATGCTTGCTTACTAATGTCGCCTTGCTGCCGATGTACCGTATTGCTCGCAACAGTGCTCACAGTTTTGTGGCCGGCCAGGTGGTTGTAGGCCCGTATTTGTCTGCTGTTTATGCACAATAAAGGTTTTCAAAAATTAAAAAAAAAAAAAAAAAAAACTTCCTGAGTGACAGGAGACAAGTAGTTACTCTCGGCGAATTTCGCTCCAAGGAAAAACTAATAAAGATGGGCGTCCCACAGGGCTCGAGCCTTAGCCCAACACTGTTTAATGTTTACACTGCCCCTTTAATTAAACTAATATCGTCATTTGGAATTGATGTTGTGGCTTATGCCGACGACACTCAATTGATATTAGTTCTGGACAAAGACACACAGGAATGGGAAGAAAAACTTAAAAGTTGCCTCACGGCAACTTTCGATTGGATGAAAGTCAATTATCTAAAATGCAACACAGGCAAGACAGAAATCGTGCCTATGGGCCCAAATAACAACTTCACGCCCAAACCTGGTGGCCGGAAAAGGCAGAAATCCCACCAAATACAACTCAATCGGCACGAAACCTAGGGATCATATTTGACAGCAACCTCTCTTTCAAGCAGCAAGCCCTGAAAGTCGCAGGTAACTGCTTTGCCATCATTAAAGGACTCAGGAAGTTTTTTGACCTTCTCCCACTAGAGGCTAGGAAGACGGTAACAGTTGCTTTGGTGACGTCGAGGATACACTATTGTAATAGTCTATATGCAGGTACTACTAAAACCACCACACATAAACTTCAAATGGTACAAAATAGTCCTCAAATGGCCGAAGAAATCCTCCGCATCATCTGCACTAAATACACTGCATTGGCTCCCAATAAATAAGAGAGTCCTATTTAAAATATTGATTATTACCTTTAGAGCTACCCACGCTCTGGGACCAAAATACCTACAGCAGAGATTTGCCAGATACCACCCTTCTCGCAATCTCCGATCATCCAGCTCAAATTTCCTGTCAGTACCTAGGTTCAGGCTCAGCACGAGAGGTGGCAAATCCCTCCCAGTACTCGGAGCAAAAGCTTGGAACACTCTTCCTCCCTCCATTCGTGCCCTAGACAAGGAAAAAGATTTCAGAAAGGGACTGAAAACCTGGATTTTCAAGCTACAGGATACCTGTGTTAGAGCACTAGTGTAACAGTTGGGTGAGCTTCCATCCACGCCCTACCTGTTTCCTACATCTCTGGATCAGTATCTTGCGCCTTGATGCTCCTTGGAGTGACTGTTGCGCGGTACAAATGCTATTTTACATTACATTACATCTAATATTTACTGTCTTCCAGTTCTTCTATCTCCGATTTGTTGTTTGATTTAGGTCTTCCTAGTTTTCCTACCCAATATAAGAAAAAACGTTCTTAAAATTTCAATTTGCCCTGCCTCTTTACCTCAATGTACCAAAGTTGTTTTGCTATTCTGTATTTCCAAAGAGAGATCCACCTACAAGACCGCCTGCATCACGCACAAAGCCCTCCATCAAAATACCCCATCTTACCTCTTTGACAAACTCCACAAAGAGGGCTGTATAGAACAATGGGGAGCACTAACGCTCTCGTACTTGTCCCTCCATTGTTGAAAAAGAAATCAACACAGTCTCACTCTTTCTCTGGAAATGCGCCCTCCATATGGAATGCCCTTCCTAAAGATCTACGTTGCAACCCCTCCTACCCAGGTACCCAGAAAGTATTGCAAGTCATAGATCATGTTTCAACCCATTTCCACGGATTTCAATTAGATAATCCATACAATCTCACATTGTCCCAGTTTTAGTTCTCAGTCACCGCCTGTTATACATTAATGTGGTCAACACTCTGTGCCTCCCAATCCTTCGCAAGAATTGCTATAGGGTATTTTGTGTCCCGTTGTTTCAAATCCTCAAAGTGCTTATACAATCAGTCGCTTAATGTTCTAATAGTACTTCCCACATAGACTTTTTTACATTTACAAATTATCATGTATACCACATAACGTGTACTAAAATAAATATGGGAGTTGATCATATATTCACAAGAGTTACAGTAACAAAATGTCTTCTTTTTGTCATCAGCCCACCTGCACGTATTGCAGTGCTCACATTTGTAGTGTCATGATTCTCTCTTGTGCCCTCTGTACTGTGGGTTTTGTGCCAGGGCACATGTTTACTTTTTCCAGTGGCACCTCACACCCCCTGCAAACCATGGTCCTCCTCCCAGAGCTCTTTCCCCATTTAACCTCCTGTACCGCTGTTCCCTCTGCTTGCACTCTTGTAAGAGAATCACGTTTCTTATTTTCTTAGCTCCATCTGCCATTACCTATGACTGTATCCATTTATGCTCATCTGTTCCACCTGCCTTAGTTGTTGGCTCTAGCTGTCTTGATCTATTGACTCCAACGGCTAATGCTCTTTAGTTCTGTATGCCCCGGTTAATTGATTCCAACCATCACGTGCACCTTCCATTAGCAAAGGTCACATCCGTTATTTTAATACATGCTTTCTCCCAGGTTTCCTTTCGATTTTCACGGCCTTCCATATGTGCCATGTGCCATTCTGGAACTTTTTCTCTCATCAGGTATATATACCCCTTCTGAACCTAAGTGGAGGCGTTGCCCTCATCCCAGTTCGGTGCATGCATCTTCTCTGCACCTCATCCACTGAGTTGCTCAGAACCCTCAGTGCTTTAGTCTTTGGAGGTTCCTGTTGATCCCATAATCCTGACTCCGTCGACGTTTCCAGTGTCTCCGTGTTGAGTGCTATGATTCCACTGCTTCTTGGGCTTCTTGCACCACAGCCTCCAGTCTTTTTCCGGATTTCAGTTGAAGAGTGAAAGACAAGGTCAAGTACTCGATTCTCTGGTAAGTGCACACTAATCCATAGATAAGTTTTGAGATTAAGCCAAGACTTCTTTGAAGGTGATAACCTGTTCATGTGAATTGTACATTATTTGTTTCTATGTTTCTATAAGTCCTGGCACTCCAGACACATTTTCTAGTGGGCGCTCCGACCTATATTTGCATCAGAACTTGGAAAAACTTTGAGTGCACATTCCATACATTCAAATGTGAACAGAACATTGTTTGTTAAGACATTTTGAGTAGTGCCAGAAACTCCATATTAATTTTGAATTGTATATGCTTCCAACCATAATTTGTGATGAAGCCTGTAAGTGTTATTATTATGGTATAGAACTGCTTAAGTACTATATGCTGAGAACAGTCAGTAAATAACTCTTGTTTTTTCTAGTGCACCGCACCCGCATCAACACTGAAAGATCCATGAAGTATAGATCCTCCTGTGCAATGTTGGAAGGTAGCAGAGCAGACCAATTGACACAAGTCTATCTTTTTATTGCTTTGTCCCAACCCCCTTCCCCTTGTGGGCCATCAGTGAATTAAGGTTGTAGGTGTGGTTTCATTCACAGCCCAAGGGTGGAATTTGAGGTCCAGCATCGTCTCTTTGGTCGGAACCAGGTGAATGTGTGTCATTTAGAATCACTTAATCATGTAAGACCATGAATGACATGCCACAGGTACAAGGTTACTGGAACTAATAATGTTAAGTATACACCTTACTTTACTGTAAGTAACATTTGCACACCTTGTCAGAATGAGTTGCAATGTCTTATCCACAGTGTTTATATGCCAATGTTTATGTAAGACGTTATATATTTTACTAGGAAAGGGATTAAACTCTATCACCAGCCTCATCATTCTCAACTGGCAGTTGGTATCGCATTCCTTATTTAATCGCATAGATCTTCTATCCAGTTAACCTGTTTTTTTAAATAACTTTCATAATTAAATTCCTGTCATACCCTCTGACAAAAAATCTACTTTCCATATCACACAAGGTTTTCAGAAACTCAGATTCGTCACTACAATTATGACTTGCTCTTACCACCTCTCCATATGGGATGACATTTAATTTTGACCTGGGGTGGGAAAATGTAGCATGTAATATAGCATTACATTATGTTTTCTTCCTACACATTCTGCCATGTATTCAAACATCACATATGTACAGTTCCACATTTAGAAACACTATACGTTCATAACTGTCTTCAAAAGTAAAGGACATACTAAAGGTAATTGTGTTAAATATTCAAAGAAATTACTGAACTCCATTATATTGCCAGTCCAAATCATTATGCAGTTATCAATATACTTTCCAAAATTGTGGCTATTATTACTCCAATTACCCCCACCTAAGCCCCAGATATGACACCTCAAACCACCCACTGAGCATGTTGGCATAAGACGAGGCAAATCTGGAGCCAGTGCATTGCCACCTAGTTGTCTATACTCTTCTCCATTGAAGAACAAGAACATTGTTATCTAGAATTAATATGGTCATTGCTAATAGCATCTCCATATGTTCCAAAAGCACAATGGTTCTCCTGTTCAAGAAATGCCTAAGAACGACAATACCATGTTCATGTGTGATATTCGTATACAAGGATACGACATCCATAGCAACCAACATCATTCCTGACTTCCATGTCACATCACTAAGTAAATTCAAAATATGTTTTGTGTCATGAATATAATATGGTAGATTAACCATACAGGTGTGTAGAACAAATCCACAAATTCAGAGATCCTCTCAGTAGGACCCCCAATACCTGCAAAAATAGGTCTGACAGGTTAAAATGGCTGTCTTTGTGTATTTTTGGTAGAGTATACAGGCAAGGATAACTTAGATGATCAATAAGCAAATAATAGTTCTCATCATCAATTAACAAGCCCAAATTGTGCCAGTGTTATAATTTAGTATTATTCTGCTTAGTAACATCCATTGTGGGGTTATGGTCCAATTTACGGTAGCACATCAGGTCTCTAAGTTGGTTATAGTTTTGATTATCACAGTCCTCCTTATTGACGACTACCATATTTCTTCCCTTATCTGCCTCTCTGATAATCAGATACTTATTCTGTTGCAATAGTTTCATAGTAGCATGTTCTGACAGAGGAAAGTTATCCATATGTCGCCATTGATATTGCATCCATGTACCTATCTCACATTTGTCAATATCTGAATTAATAGCTTTTGAAAAAAGAGCAATAATATTGCTACTTGTGTCATAAATACCCTGAATTGTCAAGTAATTGAATATATTTTCTGGTGCCTTAGTTTATTCTTCCAAGGATTTGATAGAAACTTCTTCTTCAATTTGAGTTGACAGACAAATACAAATACATCAATCTTGAGATCATATAAATTACAACATGCTGTGGGACAAAAGCTCATACCTCTTTTAAATAATGTATACATTTCCTGAGTCAAAATCGTATTTGATAACTTTACAACATTAACACCATGATCAAAATACAAGTGATATGTCACTCGTCTGCATACCTCCCCTTTAATTTGATTTGATGTACCTTTTCCTCTTGCTCTCTTTCTGGTTTTTAGGTTGAGCCTGGACATTGCATGCACTAGACATGCTGTAATCTAGGATGTGGCATGAAGCACTTCCTATCATTTCCTTCCGTTCCTGTTTGTACCTTTCATAAAAGCATGCTTTTGGTTGGTCTGCATGTTTAATTTCTCCCTCCGTTGTGGGGTTCAAACTCTCCCGGGAGCCTGCCCCTGTTACATGTAGTCTTATGCTTTTTTTTAATATAGGTTATGTTGTGCAAATTTTTTTTCTTGTTTACCTCATCTTGTGTATCAGCTTCATATTTCAGTCAGCATTTGCATCACTGGTTTAATTATTGTTTTACTTTGGAGGTCGTGTGCCTTTTAACAACGTGCCCACTTTCATTTTCCCCATTGCGCCTTGTTTCCTTCTCATGCAGCCTGCTCGCCCTCTGCAGTCTCTCCCTTCACAATGCCCCCGTTACCCCTTCAAGATCGCTACTTGTATTTTAAGTGATTTGCCCAAAATCACAGAATGTTGAGCCAACGCCAAGACTCAAACTGCCGAGTCGACAGCTCTCACCACATGCCCTCCACAGCATGTTTGATGCCGTTTTATTGCTGTTTTTTTTAATATTGCCAGATGGAGTCATTTATAAGCTCAAATGCTGTTCAAGTCACCTTGCATGACATCTCTCACCACCCCCTCACCACTATCATTTTACCATTGCGCCTTGTTTTCTTCTCGCACTGTGCCTTCTCTCCCTACCCTTTAACCCCCAACCCCTCCAAGATTGTTGCTTGTATCTTGATTGATTTGCCCCAAATCACAGGACACCGATTTCAATTTCACCATTGTGTCTTGTTTCCTGCTCGTGGCAGTCTGCTTGCCTTGGGCCATCTCTCCCTACCTCTTTGCCCCGCCCCCCACCACCCCTCCAAAATAGCTGCTTGTATTTAAATGTGATTTGCCCAGAAATACAGGACACTGCTTGTTCATCAGTGGCTCAGCACCCTGTAAGCTCCGGGCTGCACAAAATGCCGCCTTACTAAATCTCTATAAGGTCCCAAAGGGCAACCCTATTACATTGCAAATACTTGTTCTAATATTGTTTTTCCTGGATCTGGAATTTATATCTTGATTTCCCGTCCTGATATGTAAAACTTCCGTTAAAAAAGTATTGTTTTTACATAGATCAGAAGTGTCCTCCCTTGCATATTAGCGCCGGGAAACCTCCGGGTAGCTGTGCGCTTAACAAATGTAATTATAAATAAATGAATATTCAATTTTACTACTGAAGAAATTATTGGAAGGAGTAGTACTGCTACTTCCTGTCAAAGGGTGTTTACATCTCATTGTTTGATTCCCCCTCTTCACCAAATAGTTAAACCGTTAGGTAAAGTCAAAGACTCGCCTACTCAAATAATCAGTGTTATCCCTCTTCAGGTTCCTGGCCTTCCTCTCTCTCTTCTTGATGCAAATTTTTTAATTTCTTCCAGTGTTTAAGTGGACCTTACATCTGGCTACAGATGGAGTAATCTCCTTTTGACAATTCTTTGGTGAGTTACAGAGATATATTATGTTGTTTTTAATGAGTACTCACTTTGGTGAATCTAGACATACGTTTATTCTGTAGAATTGGAATAGTGGTGCTCCTTCATTAGATTACATGTCTTTCAGTTCAGTTTTCCAAGCCCTAAGCCCCAATAAAGGAGCCCATATTTTCACTTCCTACTTAATTATGATGTGTAGCTGTGCATAATGAATTTCAGGTAAAGGAGAGAAGCTCACACTTATGGGTATCAGACTTCCTTAGATCATTTCTGAAATGTTAGTGTAAGGCCAGGCGCAGTACCTAACCAACAGAATATATAAAGACTTTGAGGGATATTTAGAGCTAAGCAGTAACGGAACATCCACTGAAAACTGGTGGAAGCCTTATCCACCTGGATCTTGGTTCCACCACCACATTTGGAGGTGGGAGAAAGTGCTTTGGTAAAGACACCAGGGCAGCTACATCCGCGGTTACTGGAAACACAGTGTGTGCTTCTGTATCACTGGGTGACATGGTGTCTGAAGACCATGCCTAAATATGGGGGCTTCATCCCTTTGTTTCTTGTCTGTGATTGAGCTTCACGGGTTCGAGTCAGCAAAAAATTCTCAATGTACCCGTTGATAGGCAAATAATACCAACATAAGGGATCTTTTCCAGATCTAGAATCCGGAATTATGGGGCTGTTAGTGTTTATAGTAAAAGTAAAAACGTGTCTGTAATAAAAACAGTCTGAGACTTGATTGAAGGTGTAGTGTAGGTTTATTTTCTAAGAACTACACACCCACAAGATGCCAACGTCCAGAATGACGTTCCGGAGGAATCTTCATGACTAAAGGACAACATGCTAGAACACAGAGAGGGTCATAAACATAGAACGAGTCTCGTGGGTGCACGCGACTAATAGCAATTACAGAAAAGAAATCATGCATATGTAATTATACAGCATCTTCCCCTTTTTAAAGGGTAACAAAAAAACAGGAAATTGCAAAATCTTGAAGAAATGAAAAACGGTATAAAGCAAATGGGATAAAGAAGTACAATGCTACTCCAAAACAAAGTCGCTCAATCTGCAAGAAATTTGTTTTAAACGTGATGCTCTTTTGGTTGTCACTTCTGGAGACTCACCCAAAACTGTTTCCGAAGGTAGGGATAAATGGTCAGAGACAACAGATTGTGAAGATGAACCTTTAGGTGTTTGTAAAACTCAACTACAAGAAGGTTGTTCATAAACTAAATCAAACCAGTCACAATGTTCTGACTCTGACGAGGCATGTTCTGAGATAACATTGGCCTGAAGCGGAGAGATCTTGAAAAGAGCCCTCTTGTTCCACCACCCTTTGTTATCAAGAAGGGCCGAACATTTACTGACATGTGTAACTATTGTTGGAGATGAGAACTGCGATTGCCCTTTTGGGACTTTTTTTATTTTTGATGAGTACCCAAACTCCTTTTTGTAAGGGCTGATCTAAGGAATGTTTGCCTGCATCAAAGCGTGGTTTCATGACATGTTGTTTAGCTTTCACATGTTCTTGAACAGATTAAGAATTAACAGACAAATGACCATTTTCATGTAACCAACTGGGATGGAGATGTGCATGCATTTTTCTTATTCTAAGTAATGTAAATGGTGCAACACCGGTGGTGGAGTGTGGAGTGGTGTTATATGCCCAAACTTTGTCATGTACAAAAGACAAAGGATCTAACCTGGAGGAGATTGCAGTTTGTATTCCTTCTTTGATTATTCGATTACTCCTCTCAACCAATCCATTCGAGGAGTTGGAATACAATGCAACCATATAATGAGAAATGTCATGTTTTTTAAGAAAAGAGCACATCTTTTGAGAAACAAAGTGTGTCCCGTTGTCAGTAACAATAGTTTTTGGAAAACCTTCAATATCAAACACAGATTGTAAAAATTTGACCGCATTATCAGTTGAAGCAGCATTGCAAAAAGAGTAGTACAACCATTTGGTATGGTAATCAACCGAAACAATCAGATATTTGTTCTCAGTTGGTAAAATATCATAAGGACCAGAAAAGTCCAAACCTACTTTGTCACATGGACTTGCAGAAGAGGAACAGGACATAAAGGAGTGGAAAGAGTTTTCCAATGTTTGTCAGAAAGGAGACATTGTGTACAATTAACAATCATTCTCCTCATATGTGAATCCATAGAGGGCCACCAGTAAAATTGTTTAATGCGTTGACAGGTGTTGATCACACCACGATGTCCTTGATGAGCTGAGCGAATAATTCGATTTCGTAGAGATTCAGGTGGAATGAATAAATCATTGTGCATGACCATATTGTTAACTAAAACAAGTTCTGCTGATACATTTGCAAAAGCTTTTAAATCAGGAGACAGAGTCCTACACTCAGGCCACTTGTTAAGAATAAAATCTTTAACCTTTAAAAGTGTGACATCATTATTGTAGGCTGTATTCCATTCAATTTCAGAAATAGGTTGACACTCTGCAATGGCATCAATTGTAGCTACAACACATTCGATGTCATCATCATCAACAGAATTATCATTCAAAGACATTCTTGAAAGACAATCTGCTCTGAAATCTTTGCCCTCAGGAATATGCTTGCTGATAAAGTAAAATTCATGAAGTTTAGAAAGAAGTCGTACAAGTCTTGCAGAAGCCCTGTTAGAAGTACTGTCAGAAAGCATGGGCATAAGAGGTTTGTGATCAGTATAAATCTCAAACTCATGACCCCTCTCTTTCTATTGTACTGTACCTAGTTTCAGCTGGAAGAAGTGTTCTGGATGCAAAGGCAACAGTATGTTTTTTACCTTCCACCCATTGTCCTATGATAGCCCCTAAACCGGTTAGGCTGGCATCAACAGTGATAAAACACTTTGTACCATCCGAAAAAGGGTGCAGGGCTGGTGAACCCTCAATAAGCTTCTTTACATGTTCAAAAACATTTTGTAAATAGTCAGACCAGCTGAACTTTACTCCCTTTCTTAGGAGCGCTCTCAAAGGTTCAACGATATGAACATAGCCAGGAACAAATCTGGCATAATATACTGCCAAACCAAGTAAAGAGTGAAGAGCATCTCTATCTTTGGGAGCTTTGGCATCTATAATGGCCTTTATTAATGAAAGTGTCGGTTTCATGCCTGACAGTTATTCCAGCTTTCTCTAAAACTCCCAACACCTTACCAAGGATTTGATCATGTTCAGAAATGTCATTGGCAAACATTAGAATATCATCCTGGTAGGCTTGTACCCCCAGGATATTTTGCAATACGTTGTCCATTAGCTTTTGAAAAATGCTGCCTGCCGAAGCTAAACCAAATGGGAGTCTCAAGTACTTGTAAGTGCCAAATGGCGTAACAAAAGTTGTTAATTCTTCAGACTTAAGAGATAAAGGAATTTGGTGATGATAAGCGGACTTCAAGTCCAAAAGGGAGAAATACTTAGTCCACGATGATATTATTGTTTAAAGAGCGTAAATCGGCACATAATCTTACCTCACCAGATTTTTTACGCACTAAAACTATGGGAGAAACCCATTCGGATGAATGGCAAGGTGTAATAATCCCCTCATCACATACATTTTGGAAAGTTTTCCTCAATTCATCCCTTGCACTTAATGGAAGAGGGCGAACTTTGTGAATAATAGGTAGTGCGTTGGGTTTAAGGTGAATTTCGTGCTTAAAACCCAACACCGTGCCTACCTTATACTGGAAAACATTTGGAAATAACTTGAGTAGGTTATCAACTTTAAGATTAGGTAATGACAACTCTGCAACATGAAAGTTTCCAGATTCATGGCTAGTGTAAGAATCGTGTGGAATATCACCTAAAGCAATGGGTTGATCAGAACCAGGTTTGAGAATTAAGCCCATCCTGGCTTGATCCACCCAACCTAAAATATTTCTGCCTTTGAGAGCAACATATACTTTTGTGAAAGTGTATCTGCCAAGACATGCGATATTTGAATGAAAGTAGCCTAACATGTCTATATCTTTTTCGCCAAATGCCTTGGGATTGACATCAGATTTACAAAGTGTAATACTTTTGCCCCAATTAGCATAGAATATAACATCAGATGAAATGGTGATCGGTGACCCTGAGTCAGCTTTAACTTGTAGTGAAGTCGTACCAACGATTAAATCACACCAAGGACCCTTGATTTTCGACAACTCAACAGAATCACACTCAATTGAAACTAAAACATTGTTAAGTCTTGTTGAACAAGATTCTCAATCCTTGTAAAACTCTATGGGCCTCATTTATGAGGCTATGCGTCACTTTTACACCGCCGGTGAGTCACTTTTTGTGACGCACCAGTGGCGTAAAAAATGCGCCTTGTTGCATCATATTTACAAAGTGACGCATCTAGGTAGATTCGTAACTTTGTAAATCCCTGCGCCACATTATACCTGCACCAGGTATAATGTATGCAAGGGGGGCGTATTGACGCAAGAAAGGGTCATAGAAGTAACGCAGTGAAATCTATGAGATTTCACTGCGCCAATTCTAGGACTCAAATGTATCAAAATCCTACGCCTGCCTCACAGCAGGCGCAAGACTGACTCAGACCCTTTCACATGGGGCTTGCGCCATGTTAAATGACCATTGCTGGAGTTGCGTCACTTTTGTGACACACTCCAGCAATGCATCACTTTTGCGCCATACAGATACGTCAGAAATACTGACGTATGTGTAACTCCTTGTGCAATGATGCGTCATACTGTAAATATGACGCATCATTGGTGTCGCAAGGAGGGAGCAATGAAAAGTGACGCATCGCTGTTTTCTCGCAGCAATGAGTCACTTTTCATAAATGAGACCCTATGTTGTTAAATCTAGTACATTTCTAGCAACCCCTGCAAACAGATGGAAAGTGACCAATTTTTTTACACAATGAACATTTTTTACCAGATGCAGGACGATTAGGGAAATTGCCAAGATGGCCTCTTTAACCACATCTATAGCAAATGGTAGGTTTCTTAACTGATTGTCTGAAAGAATTGTTAACAAGGTCCACTGAGCAGGTAGTAGAAGAATGAAAACCTTGGTCGATCATGTGAATACTAGGTTGAGTAATGCTTTCTTGCAAAAGTTTGGACGAAATGGTTGCACGTTCAATACCTTTGGCAATATCTATCGTTTCAGATAAAGTAGGATTTTTACAACTTAGCAAGCATTCTTGGTTTTTCTTTGAAAAACAGGCAAAAATGAATTGATCTCTAATAGAAGTGTCAGTACTTGAACCAAATTCGCAAGTAAAAGCTAAGATTCTGAGTTGAGCAATGAAGTCTTCCACACTTTCATCTATGTTTTGTTTACGTTTGAAAAAACTGTGACGTTCTAAAACAATGCTGGGATCATCATCATATTGCTTATTGAGACGTGCAAGAGCTTCTTGGTAAGTATTTCAATAATCACCTGAGTCAGGAGGAGAAGGAATTACAGGAAGGTTCTCAAAAACTTTTTGAGCTGCAACACCATAAAGAATAGCAACCTACAGTATATTTGGTGGCATCAATGGCTACCAAATAGTTCTCAAAACCTTTTAACCAGTTGCGCCATTTGAGAGGAGGTTTGCCTGGAATTTTTAAAAATGGAGGTGGTGTCTGAAATTGTTGTGAAGAAGCCATGAAGGTGAGTATACGCTACTTATAGCTGTTTTGAAAATGAAGGAATGCAATTTAAAAAAAAAAAACAGATGTGCCAAACACTGTAATGCAATATGCGAAATACTATAAACAATGACACTTGAACATGCAAAGAAGAGCATACATATCGCTGTAGCAATAATGAAACACTGCAAAAAGTAATATGTCAATTTATGAATAAGCATGCTTATCGCTGTGAAGTAATATGACAAGCACAATGAGAATGCTGGAACGTGAAGTTAAAAGCGTGCCAATCGCTGTGATAAAGATGAAACAATAGGCAAATAAATCGCTGCCCTGGAAAGCATGGTTAATAAAGTTTTGAAAGCGTGCCTATCGCTGTTGTAATGATCGAGAAATACGATGGCAATGAAACATGCTCTTGCTTGAAAGTCGAAAGACTTTGCGTCTATTATTGTTTTTTTAATTTAAAGATGGCCGCCTGATGCCGTTGTCAGGGTTACTGCTGTGCGTAACTTTTGACAGTCAATGGCCTTGTATAAAGAAGCAACTCTGGGTATTTTATTCCTGTAGCTGCCTACTTTGGTAAAACTAAGAGGGGTATGGGATTTCAACCAACCTATGTGTGGGAAACCCATTCAACCCTCATAAGTGATTTGGTCTTAGTTTTAACAAAGTACGCAGCTACAGGAATAAAATACCCAGAGTAGACTGCACTAACTTTTTTTAGAATCACCACACGTCACGCTCACTACTTCACTTTTAGGGCCCCTCACACTCACTCAAATATCGGCCATTGAATAAAAGATCTCCAACAAAGTGTAGCACTAAGTACTACCCGTCAGGCATTGCAGCGCCAGCTTGACGCAGTAGCGGAAGCCGATGATAACACGAAGCAATCGGTTGGGAATGTGACAGTAGCCAATGAACCAACCTGTTGTGTGAGGTTTCCCTAATTCCGACAAGGGGCACTCGCCCCTGACTTCCAGATACAACCTACCTTTAAGAGAGAGGAAGATAGTCCACTCCTCATTACAGAGATACCACCCCCAGGGGAACTTTGTGCAATTAGTTGGGATATAGTTCATTGGGACGTGCACACTGGACCCCTATAAATATTGTCCCCTTCCTGTCCCCCCTCTTTGTTGTTAACTGCAGGTATGTTTGTCACACCCCTTGAAGGTAGACAGAGCTGAAATGGCCGTAGCGGCCACCAGGCGTTTTCCCGGTAGGCTGGAAGGGTGGAGGCCGTTTTTGGTACAGGAGACCGGTTTTGGAGCTGCAATATCGGCCACCCGCACCGGAAGCAGCAGTCGTTTCCACCAGCACCCACTCCTCCCCCAAGGCCGGTCCCACTTAATTGCCAGGGCTGGTTTGTTCCCATACCGGGCCTGAAGGTAGAAAACATCATTAAGGATTTCTGAGTCACCCCTATGTAGTGTCCTGCTGGATACGGTCTAGTTGTTTTAGATGATGTAACCCACACTTTACACCCACCCACCACTGGTGTCACAAGTCATGTGACCCAGTTAATAAAGGGGGACGAGCGCTCGTGCTCGAGCCAGTTACGTTACCACATACTCCTGGTGTCTGTGTCATTCTGTCCCGTGATGTGGGCCTGAGGCCCAACACCACATTGGCGACGAGGCGGGAAACCTACCCCGTGTGCCCATCGCTTCACAGTCCCTCGTGGGAGAGGAGTATATACTACCGCCCGCAGCTACAGTGGGTGTCAGGCCCCACATCGTGACACAGCC
This sequence comes from Lissotriton vulgaris, assembly GCF_964263255.1. Taxonomy (NCBI): domain Eukaryota; kingdom Metazoa; phylum Chordata; class Amphibia; order Caudata; family Salamandridae; genus Lissotriton; species Lissotriton vulgaris. Next base: position 1,321,275,570 of record NC_141691.1, read on the forward strand.
CCGCCTCTGGAGACAAGGACACGGATGGTGGCCTTCTCCAGACCACATCGGGTCCGAAGGTACAAGTGTGGACAATCACCCCGACTACAGCAACTGCCTGCACGCCGTCGGAAATGTGAGACACCACTGCGCCAGTGACCTGATCACTGCAGTGCCCGACACGGACAGCCGCACCTAAGGAGACCTACGAATCTCACGACAAAGCAACCGTGAGTAACCCCGTAGCATGAGGCAGCTCTGCCGGCGGCGGCCCTGCTATCTGCCTCGATACAGAAAAGTGCTGCGACAGCCCTGAACCTGCACACTCCGCAGACTCTGCAAGAGTCACCACACGGCAAGGAATCTGAGTCTATGACATTCCGGTAGTGTTGCCCAGCTGGACAAAGCCCGCAGGAAGCACACCCTCATCCACAGTGTGTTAGCCAAGGCCCACCAACAGCACGGGAGTGCCAGACGCTCGATAATGTGGGGAAGAGAGTACCGGCCCTGCAGCTGCACCTACTCGTCCTGCAAGTGACCTGCACACCAGCTCAGTGTGGAGCCACCACAATCCCGGGGCATCAGGAAGACCCGTACAAAAGGCGATCCCGCCCCCAGCCTCGTCCAAGGCTGCATCACCCACTCGGACACACCCGGACTGCGTGGGCTGCCTGCCCCGCTGACACGCGATGAACTAGACGACCGTTGCCCCTGAGGGAATGCGCTACCACTGTCCAGCAAATATGGCCAGCAACGCGAGAGAGCGTAGTGTCTGCATGTACAGGCAGATCCATTAGACGACGGTCTTCCGCTGCGCCTCCCTCCCGGTCAGCAACCTCCAAGCTGGCTTGCTCACGGCAGGATTGAAGGAAGGAAACACCTACCTTGCCCCAAGCGGGTCTCTGCATGGCAAGCTACACCACCCTGCCAGCCTTCAGACGCCCGCCGGAGCGACTAAGCAAAGTTTGCAAGCACCGACTGGCTTCCTAATAAAGTAGCGCGCCACCTGGTGGCCTGACGACGCGCCACACCAGCAGCACCTCAATCTGTGTTCCCCGAGGGAGCTTGCAGCTCCGAGAGAGAAGGCAACCACCCTCGAGGAAGGACTACAGCACCCCGTAGCAGCCGCGTTGTGCACTGCACCGTGCCAAAGGAAGTTGGCCCAGCCGAAGGTAGGAGTTTGGCAGCGTTACCTGCCCTGCTGAAGGGGCCTCAATACAAGAGACAGTGTGCACACACACACACACATGAGGATCCAACCAGAGGACACAGAAAGGCTGCCACCAGCCCCAGTCTGCGCGCAATGGGTACAGACCATGCAACAGTCGCCTGCCTGCACAGCACCGACATAAGCACCAAAGCCACACTGCTGCTGCACATTACCAGCCCCACCAAAGGCCACAACTCCTACTCTCAGAAGTAAACCTGCTGCCGGCGCTGACCACGCCCCCGGCGCTTGCTGGTCCCTCCATGCCCAGGTGCCACCAAAGCCTGCACAAACGAGCCACAAGTCTCCGTGAGACCCCACAGGGTTCACCTTCCCAGCACCACAAGCAGCATGGTGCCAGCGTCAGGAGGAACACAGAGCTCCAGCGAGGGTTACCCCTACTCAAAGCTGCCATGGCCCAGAGAGAACAGACCACGCAAACATCCAAGGACGAAACTGAGCGCTCAAAAGACACGCCAAGTCAGAAGCGCGTAGGAGGTCGCGCCAGTGAACCTGACTGCACAGTCAGCACCCAGGAAACCTCTCCACACAGAAGCACCGCTGAATACAGGTTGGAGGGCACATACATCTCCACCACCACAGCGAAGCCCTGCAGCAGCCCGAAGACCACCCACGCTGTCCTCCCTCACACTGCCTTAAGACGGAGTCAGCCACGACCCAGGATCGAAAGAGAGGAGTCGCACACCCCACGTGGCAGGCCGCCACTGCACCATGTGCTCCAACGAACAGCGACACAAGACCAGACGTCATGTCGCCCAGCAAGCAAGGAGCACCTCACCAAGTGACAAGCCAGCCAAGCACGCCAGAGCAAAGGCAGAAGCCGGTGCCACAATGGCACCGCCTCGAGGTCCAAACGCGACACCCTCGAAGAAAAGAAGAAGAGTGACAGCCCTGTCACCCCGAAGACCGGATGAGCACAGGTGGGCTGAACAAGCCAACAAAGGGAGAAGACAGAGCACTCACAGCCAGCCAAGAAGCACACCCTGACACACCTGACAGCCACCAAGGCGGACCGACGTCCGAGGATACAGCCTCACGGATGAACCAAACATTAGCTGCTGCAAGCGCAGTCCACGTCTCATCCCAACGCTTCCCCAGGCGAGTGTCCATCCCTGAGCATTGGGAGTCTGAGTCAATCAGCATCCCTGCTCCCATCCGCAGATGCCACGGGTAAAGATCAGCACTGAGTGCCCGCCCTCTCACCGCCTCAAGATGGAGTCGGCAGTGGCCCCCCAACAGGCAAGAGAGAACCCGTACACTTTACGTGTCAAGCCGCCACCTAAGGTCAGCATCAGCAAAGCGGAGGCACATGGCTGCCAAGTCCCTCCGGACATCCAACGCTCCCAGCAAGTCACCAACACCTGTCATCCAGAGTCACTACATGGCTGGCAACCACCATCACCCCAGCTATCAGCACCTGCGCCAAACGACAACACTGCCAGAAACCGGCAGTGTGGACTGACAAGAGGTCCGAGAAGTTCAAGTAAGACGAGGTCCACAAACAGGGACCAATGAGCTTCGACATCCTCAAGAACCAGAAGTAAAACCGTCAACAGGAGAAGGTCGTGGCGACCGGTCCAGTCACAGAGTGGAAAAGAAGACAGCGTCCTGGAGCCAGGACAAGACCAGAGGGAAACGGGCTGAGTGCACGGCGCTCGGAGAAACCTGGTCAGGAGGACAAGAACAGCGTGATGACCAGACCGCGTTGCGAAAAGGAAATTGGAGAAGAAGGGCATGGCGCCATGAAGGAAGGAGAAGAAGAAAGGAGTTGTGTGGCACGACGCCATCAAGAACAGCAACATCCAGAAAGGTGAGGAGAGGTGTGACAAGTCTGTACACCCACCAGAAGAGAAGGTGACACGCGCCACAACATCGAATACAAGGGCCTACAAGTCATGAGGAACATCTGTAGCACTAGGTGAAGAAAAAGCCTCTACCTACAAGTCCTCTGACAACCCGTCGACTGCAGGAATGAACAGTCTGGACCATTGGCAACACCCACCTTTGGGATTGAGCGGAAGCCTGGATGGGGAGAGCGCTCAGACGTCCAGCAGAAGGAGAACTGACCACTCCACAGCAGCCCGTGGACATCCAAGGGGCAAAGGCCTCAGGGACACCGGTGGCAGAGGGTCCCGACACAAGAGATGGATCCATCGCCGTCTACCCTGCCCGTCCCAGGAAGAAGAGGAACTTGTGCGCAAAGGAAAGATTCAACAGCCACCCTACAGTTGGAGCTACGGATGCGAGGTAGTAATCTCATTGCTTCCTCCATTCACACCGGATTGTGGAGTTGGAGCAACGCTGCAGAGAACGCCCTGCCCACCGAAGAGGGCTTCCAGGACATCTCGTGGCAGGAGAACAACGGCGAGAGGGGCGTCCCAGTGAGAGGGATGCCCTTCAACCACTCACTCCTTTGCAAAGTGAAGCCAAGCTGCCTACAGTGAAGAAACCCGACGGACTAGTAAAAGACAACCTCCATCAAGTCTACCATCTGGTCATCCTGTTCGGTGTCAACCCAAAAACAAGATCTCAATGGGCTGAAGAACACACTGCCATGGCGCAAGTCCAGAAGAGCACGCCCACCAAGGACAAGGACGTCGAGCCCAAGAGAACGAACGTTTCAGCTGAAAGTTTCAACCGTCGTCATCGAGCTAGCAGCTGAAGAGACTCCTTCTAAAGTTATGAGATTGCATATTTTTTTATTTTTCCTCCCACAGGTTCGAACTTTATTTTGTCTCGACTTTTATTAACCCCTTAAGTGCTGCCGTCGGCCAACGGTCATCGCGAGCACTACCTTGCCAGTGCTGCGCACGACCGTTGGCCGACAGGCCAGCGTTCCTTCTTTGAACGTTCAGCACTGGGCGCTGAACGATCGATGCTCCTATGAGGATAAAGTTGGGGAGGAATGTAGTGTCCTGCTGGACACGGTCTAGTTGTTTTAGATGATGTAACCCACACTTTACACCCACCTACCACTGGGGTCACGAGTCACGTGACCCAGTTAATAAAGGGGGCCGAGCGCTCGTGCTCGACCCAGTTACGTTACCACATACTCCTGCTGTCTGTGTCATTCTGTCCTGTGATGTGGGCCTGAGGCCCAACACCACACCCTATTACAACACTTGCATACCTCTTTTGGAGTTTCTTTGAGTATGCACATGGTTGCAATCTAAATAATCCCCACTGAAATAAATATTTCCATCGATATCGGCAATCCAATATTGTATAGTTACAATCCAAGAAAAGCTGCGCGCCATAGACAGAGAGAAGAGCAGGGTATCACACAGCACATGGTTATTACTTTGCCGTTTAGCAGCACAGATATTTGGGCTGAAAACTATTCATGAAATATGATGTTACAGATATAAAAATCTCTTTTCTTCTCGGATAGCTGCAGACAGAAAAGAAATAGCTATGAGCCGAAGTACTAGCGATTTTTTGTTACAATTTATCTCTACCGCGCTTCTCCGGATAATATGACATTCAGCTGCCGACTCAAAGCATTTCATTACTTTATAAAGTGAAGCTCTCGGAAATGCATGAATACAAATAGCTGTTTCTACTACCATGCAGTATGTGTTCAGTCATTGACATGCTAAATTGCAGGAGTATAAATATAAAAGAAATCTGCACACAGAGCATAAAAGTGCAAGGCAGCCATTCCTTCCCCTCGCGTGACGCCGTGGAAAGGCAAGACAGGTCTGAGTGCAAAAGCAGAGGAAAATGTCAATTGCAGTTCAGGTTTCATGACTTTCCCGACGTGATTACAATTTTGGCCAACTTCAGCAATCACATGACAGAAAAAAGACAAATTTGCTTCCTGTGACTAAAGAATTACATTTAATACCATCGTCATCATCAAACTTTATTCGGTGTGTTTGTCCAAAACCATCAAAGTACAAAAAGATAAAAACATTGTCAAATTACAAATAAAAAATATAAAAACAGGTACATTTTAAGGTAGCTTATTATAGAACACTAAAAGATGGCAAGCCGAACATACATCAGAATACATTAAGAAACAGCTAAGGGGCATGTTTCCTGAAGAAATGAGGGGAACGTTCCTAAAGTGCATAATGCATAGGTACATATTTTGCAGAACAATTAATAATTCGGTGCAATCTATCATTTTTATTGTCAGTTTCATGTACATTTTGTGGGGTTGAAAATTGGAATAGCCTCCTACGGAAACAGTCTTTTAAAAGGGACATTAGTGTAAACGAATTGGAAAGCACAGAACAAAACAAGGGGCCTATCATCATCGCCGCTTTAACGGCAGGAAACTGCTGCTAAAGCGGCGATGGGGGGCTTGCTAATATGCCCTAGAGAATTCCAATAGAAGCCCAGGGTAGATGTCCTTTCTACCAGAACCTGGGCTTCTATTGGAATTCTCTAGGGCCTAGTATCAAGCCCCTTATCGCCGCTTTAGCGGCAGTTTCCTGCCGCTAAAGCAGCTATAATGTTATCGCCCGTCCTTGATAATGTGGTCCAAGATTATTTTTTTTAAGTGCCAGACACACACATTACTCATTCCCCAATGGGATGTTTGTCCTAAAGGTCAACATGCATGATATGGGATGTGGAGTCATATTTTAAGGACATGGTGCTGGTTTGTGCATAGAGTAGTTATGATGTAAAACATTCTGGCAACATTTGTGGTCACTGAGTTTTTTTCTCTTGAAAAGAAAAAATCCTCAAATGAGACATTTGACCACAATGTAAAACATTTCAGCCAATAGCTGAGAACAGAGGGGCGATTCGATTAGATGAATGTTGTTTTTCCTAGGTGTGTTATTTGCAGATTTTCTTTTTGGGGAAACCAGGGGACATATTTATTAAAAGTTGTCACAACGCAAGTTGCTGCACTGTGTTGCATGAACGGGAGAGCTGAACAGCGCCATATCTACTAAGATATAATCAACTTTAGGTTTTTGTCTGTGCTGCCACACTTGAGACTTCCTAGAGACAACACAGGCATCCATGCAACGTGGTTCAAGGATGCCTGCATTCCACATAGGATTGTTGTTATGCAAAAAGGGATACCTTCCTGCTCCAAAGCAAGAGGTAACTCCTTCTTTCTATGTGTGATACAGAATACATTTCGCATAGAAATGTGAAGTAACAAGAAAGTTGTGTTGATATCAGCCGCGGCCAGTAGTGGGAGTACCAGCCGGGCGGTGACGTGGGGAGGAGGAGGGGCAGGGTGGGGGGTAGTAATTTATGGACTACGTAGTTTAACACCATGCGCGCTAGCGGAATTACGCTAGCGCGCTGGGTTTTTCAAAAACGCACTTTACGTGACGAGCTGGGCTCGTCATCAGCGTGCGAGCGGGCTACGCCATGACGAGCCCAGCTCGTCATGAGCGTCGAAGGGGTTAACAGGTAAGTAAACATATAAATAAATAAAAAGAATTTTGTTGCTTGCACTGCATCACCAAATGCGATGCAGTGCGTGCAACAAAATTTGTTCCATTTATTTATATGTTTACTTACCTGTTAAACTCCGTAATCCATACATTACTGCCCCCCACCCTGCCCCTCCCCACGTCACCGCCCGGCCGGTACCCCCACTACCGGCCGCGGCTGGCTGATATACCATTTTAACACAATCACAGATTTACTGCTTTCAGTAAATCTGGGATTGCATCAAATTCAATGGGTGGATGCACAGGATTGCCCATGCTCCACCCTTGGAATACCTACCTCTACCAAATGTAATACAACACAGAGGAGACCACTGCTTTGCATTCCATTTTGTTACAAAGTCACACATGGCAATGCAAATAGCCCCTTGTGTGACTTTGTACATTTTACTTAAGCCTTTGCATTGCCATGAGTCACCTTGTGTGATGCAACGACAGCGCAAGGTTTAGTAAATCTTGACTCAGCTAATACATTCAAAGGTACACTAATTGTCTTTGTCGTGTGTATGAACTACCCATAATAATGCTGATGAATGTGTCTCTCTGCCCTTATCTCCGTTCATGTGTTTTCATGTCCCAGTGTCAATGTCTCCATCATTTATTTTCAGGTCTGTCTTGAAAAAGCTGCTGTGTGAGAGACATTTTGTACAATATACATACAGACTACATATGGTCTTCACCTGGAGGAGTATCACTCTTTCATCTCATGCTATTTGCAATTGTATGCCTCACTCCACCTCCAATCGAGTGCTTGCATGGGGACTGTTTACAGCTCAAAAGCACACTGAATCACCACAGATTAAATTCTTTTTAACCTTTATATCATAGATGCGTTTCAGTAAGTAAACATTTTTGTTTTAATTTCGCACTGCAGCTGGCTTTTTAGATTTCCGTCAACATTCAAAGTGCACATTAGTCCTTGGCAAAATGTTAATTAGGCATGCGTAATTGGTATACCTTTGGATATTTTGTAACTAAATGTATGTGATCTTATGCCATTACATCACATCATGTAATATGAAGGAGAAAATTGTATGCGGGGTGTAGGGTTCGGGGAATATTTGAACAGCATAAGCATTTCAAGAAGGTTTTATACCTGAGCAGATCAGTTAGGTAATTTTTTAGCACAAAACTGCAAATGTAAATGCAAGAAGCAGTGATATGAATGAGAACGACCAGAAATAAATGAAAAATTACATTTTCAAGTTGAATTTGTACCGAATGTTCATGGAACCTTTTGAGTATTAGATGCATTTCATGCAATTATACATCATTTCGACTCATTTTGTGGTAATGGCTTGTAATTGCACTACAGCAAATTACATAAATTGTGCATGCACCTAGTGCAAATCTTTCCTGATGGATTAACCTATGATTGTTTTTCTTACACTCGTAGTGAAATTATCATGAAAAGGCAATGTTATCACCCACAGGAGTCTCAGCAAATTTCATACCAGTTCACTGTCCGTAATCACATGACTGGACCTAGTTGCAATACGCATACACTACACAATACGAAAGCCTTCACAGCCTGTGGGGTCTCTGTAATCCCCCTCCTCAGTTTTATATTTGTATAACTATTATAATTTCTGTGCCAATCTCCCTTAAAATGATTGCTAGTTAAGGGTCTGGCATAACATTAAAATACTACCAAACTATGAAAGTCACTGAGGAATCTTTGCTAGGAAACCCTTTGGAAGCACTGTTGAATTAGTCCAGCAATACCAAAGGCCAGATTTAGCAAAGAATTGCATTGTCATTGCGTCATGTATGGTGACGCAAGGACAACAGAATCATTAAGTCAGATTTACAAAGTGACAGAGGAGGCTTCTTGCATCGGCTTTATGTACGTGCGTGGGACAAGTGCTGTGCTGTATCGGCCTGCGTCAAATAGGAGTGAATGCATGCTAGTTAAGCATTCCTATGCAAAATTCAACGCAGGCTTAATGCCAACTATTTGCAGCTAAATGCGAATAAAACGGAGGTTTTGCTAGTCGGAAAGAATGCAAGCTTTTGGGGGGGTACTAGTGGCCGAGTGTCCTGGGCAAGACTCCTGAACCAAAGGAGGTGGTCAAGAACCTGGGGGTGTGGATGGATTCTTCTCTTAGTTTTCAAATCCATACCAGAAAATTTGCTGGCACGTGTTTCGACCTTTTACGAGGTCTTAAACCCTTCTTGAAGTTTTTTGAACCATCAACACGCCAGCTGATTGTCCAGTTGACTATTCTATCTTGACTGGACTATGCTAGTTCTTTGCTGTTGGGGCCAATCAGGCAGAAATTATTTGGATGTAGTATGTCCAAAAAGCTGCTGCCAGAACCTTGTTGGGGCTTCCTCGGTTTTGTCCTATTGCTGCCTCCATCCGGAAAATTCACTTGCTTTCCATGGCGGAGCAGATTCCATGTAAGATTTTATGTCTTCCTTTCAAGATACTGAAGCTCGCTACGCCTAGCCTGCTCTGTAACTTGTTTACTCCGTATACCCCTCCAGCTCGCTGAATTTCTTATGGCAGCATTTGGTCATTGTTTCCCGTGTAAAATGATGTCAAGCAGAAGGAGGGTCCTTCCGCTGCCTGGCGGCCAAATTATGGAACTCCCTGCCAGTTCAAATTCGTGGTTTTGAGGGTTTGTTGGATTTTAGGAAAGCTATCAAACCCTTTCTCTTTCCTTTAGTATAGCTCCCTGGTCCACATTTGTGTTAGAGCTTTCCGTCTGTAGGTGTTAGCCCATTTTCTGTTGCTGGAAGGCCCGGGACGCCCCTTTGCTGGGGCAGCCGTGCACTATATAAGCTCTCATAACATTAACATTAACATTAACATGCAGTGGGATATCTCAGTATACCCCTGCATGATGCACCATCACGCAGTGTAACACAATTATGAAAATGTGTCAGAATACTATGCATAGATAATGCAGGAGAAGCAAAGAATGCAAGGGCATCAGTATAAAAAAAGATCTCCATCACAAACTTTCTGGCAAGCTAAACAATGCCATGGAGATAGTAATTTTGCTATTTGGAGTTGGTGCGAGATGACAAAAGCGACAGTGAAGAAGGAAGGAGCACATATTCCGACAAAGGGCTATCATCATTGATCTCAGGGAGGAGGAGGAGGAGGAGGTGATCCAGTTATACAGACTGAATAAGGAGAGCATTGTTGGTTTGCTGTAGAAGATCTCTTCAAGTCTTGAAAATGGAAGGAACAGTGTCATCTCACTGCATGTGGAATTGATGGCATTTCTATACATGTTGGGTTCTGGCTCATTCCAGAAGACATCTGAAATGTTGTCTGGCATTTCACAGAGTGTCTTTTCTGCTTTTCTACCATCTGTCTTGGATGCCATCATAAAACCCCAAAACCGGTCCCAGGATGCCTGTTTCTGTTGCAGGAAGGACCTAGATTGGCAGTTCGGGCTGGACTGTTCTTAGGAGGCTCAGGGTCAAGAATGATTTGCATATGGCTGGGTCCAAACTGGAGTGTCGAAGTGAGCTAAAGAATGATGATATATTCAACCCCGATATGTGACTGGGGGTGAGTGTTTGAAATGTTTCAGCACTACATCCATCATCTGCTTCTGTTTGCTTTGTTTGCCTTAAGTTGGCAGGGTATGCCCAGACGTGGGTCCTTGCTCATTTTGCCACTGGATTCAAGCTAGTCTGGCTGATGAGGGGTGTTACCCAAAACCGGTCCCAGGATGCTTGTTTCTGGTCCAAGGTGAGCCTAGCCTGGCAGTTCGGACTGGACTGTTCCCATGAGGCACAGGGTCAAACCTGATGTGCATATGACTGGGTTTATACTGGGGTGGTGAAGTGAGCTAAAGAATGATGATGGATTCAACCCAGATATGTGACTGGGGGTGAGTGTCTGAAAAGTTTCAGCACTCCATCCATCATCTGCTTGTGTTTGCTTAGTTCACCCTAAGTTGGCAGGGTATTCACAGACGTGGGTCCCTTGCTCATTTTGCCACTGGATACAAGCTAGCCTGGCTGATGAGGGGTTTTACCACAAAACCGGTCCCAGGCTGCTTGTTTCAGACCCAGGGAGGACCTGGCCTGGTAGTTCAGGCTGGACGGTTCCCACGAGGCACAGGGTCAAGACTGATATGCATATGGCTGGGTCCAAACTGGGGTGGCGAAGTAAGTTAATGAAGGATGATGGATTCAACCCAGATCTGTGACTGGGTTAGATCGTCTTAAAAGATTCAGCACTCTGTCCATCATATGCTTGTGTCTGCTTTCTTTGCCCTAAGTTGGCGGGGTATGCCCAGGCGTGGGTCCCTTGCTCACTTTGCCAATGGATTCAACCAAGCCTGACTGATGAGGGGGTGTTACCCTGAAACAAGTCCCAGGATGCTTGTTTCTGGTCCAGGGAGAACCTGGCCTGGCAATTCGGGTTTGACTGTTCCCATGAGGCACAGGGTCAAAACTGATATGCATATGGCTGGGTCCAAACTGGGGTGGCGAAGTAAGGTAAAGAATGATGATGGATTCAACCCGGATCTGTGACTGGGTGAGTGTCTGAAAAGTTTCAGCACATAATTCATCATCTGCTTGTGTTTGCTCTATCATCAAACTTATACCACAGCTCCTGCATTGCCAAAAAACATTGAACAATTAGCCACCAAGCAAGGTTTTTATGCACATGAGTGGATGTGTGATCCCCTCATGTGCTTGGTGTATGGATTGCACCCATGTGCCATTAATGTCACCAGCAACTACTGTACCCATGTTCAGAAATTGCATGCACAATTTCTCCATCAATGCGCAAGCAATTGTGGATCATAATGTACTGTTTACCGATGTCCTAGCAAAGTACCCAGAAAGTGGTCATGATGCCTATACATTCAAGGAGAGTACCATCATTGAGCGTTTTAATAGTGAATAATATGGGAATGGGCTATTGATTAGTAAGTTATAAATATTATACTTAATTCTTAAATACTTTATAATTTCCAAATTTTATATAATTAAGTAGTTGAATATACACATAGGGGCATATTTACTAAATGTCCACGCAGCTCAGGGCAGCAAGCAAAGTTGCTGTGCTGAGTTGCATAAAAGATCAGCAATTTTCCATATTTACAAAGATATGAAGCATTTTTGCTCTATCCTTTCACTTGTGCATTGTGTGCAGCCTAGCGCCAATTCAGTCACCCTTCCAAGGATACTTTCACAACTATGACCTAGACCACATGGGCACCTATAAATGACTTATTTTGGTGGTGTACCATATGTTGCAAAACTTTTGCAACTAACTCCCCTATTTTAATAATGAGGTAGGAGGTACATCCACATTGTCCCACATTTAAAAACTGCCCAATCCCTTTGTATAAAACAACAGTTGTGAGACGATGAATAACACACACCTATGTGCCAAACTCAGACAAACAAAAAAAAGTGTGTGTGAGCGAGATGACGCCTCATGGGCGCACCACCGACGGGAACCTGGCAGGTAGTCACCAGGATTGCCCTGATCTCATCATTGGCACAATCAAGCTAAAAAAAAAAGATGTGTCCAATAACAAACAAAAAGTGTGTTTGTGAAGATGTGCAGCGTAAATGAACCACGAACAACACATATATGGCCAGATGTAGGTAGCCCTTTACCGACCGGAACCGTCGAAAATACTGATTTTCGGCCGTTTCCGATCGGTAAAGGGCTATGGAGATGTAGGGGCACATATTCGGTAATTTTACCGAATCGTTATTATTACCGAATCGGTAATAAGTACCGAATCGTTAATAATTACCGAATCGGTAATATTTACCGATTCGGTAATATTTACCGATTCGGTAAAATTACCGATAATGCTATGTGGGTAGCCAATTTTCCATTGGCACATGGCTTACAGAATCGGTATTTTACCATGGAATACAAATCCATGGTAAAATACCGATTCCTGTGTACATGCACATCTGTGCATGTGCACATGTGCCATGTGACAGACAGACGTGCCCTTAGGGCATGTCTGTGTGCCACATTGCACACATGCCCGTTTTGGGGGTGCTAGAGGGTGTCAAAGTGACACCCCCTGCACCCTTGACAAATTCGGTATTTACCGATTCGGTAAATACCGAATCGGTATTTGAATTGAATCCTATGGGCTTCAAGGCCCATAGGATTCTATAGCAAATACCGATTCGGTATTTACCGAATCGGTAAATACCGAATTTTTAAGGATTCGGTAACATATCCAGATGTTGGGACCTACATCCAATTTACCGATTTTGAAATACCGAATCGGTAAAATTCGGTATTTCAAAATCGGTAAATGGGATTTACCTACATCTGGCCCATAGTGTCAAAACAACATATAAACCACAAACAACACGGGTCTTTACTTTTATTCTGTCCCTTTCGTGTTGGTTGTGGGCTCTAAAAAAGTGAGTATGGCTACTACTTATCCAACCATACTCTACTTGCCGACATGTTTTATTGCCATTCAAATTTAGGCAATTTCTTCAAGGCGTCACACATTTTAAGCCACTGCATTGGACATACGTAGTCTTCACAACTGACAAAAACATATAAAAACACATGGTTGTCAACCTGCCTTCTAAAAAAGCCTTATAGAAGGCTTTAGGTATGAGTGATCCCAAATGCACATGATTACATAGTATTTACCCTCAATCGGCCAGCTTGGCTCATACCAGCCGAGAGGACGAAACCTTTTTGTGTTTCTGAATGACTCCGGATGTGAGTCACTTTTCCTCCCCTTAGGGAAATTTCACTGTTGGGGATAGAGCGCATACAGTTTACATGCATATATTATCTTGCCTCCTTCATGCATTCTAGGTTTTCACTTTCCTTTATTGCAGATTATTCAATATTTGATATCTCCCCTTTCTCGCTGCGGAAGTTGCGTTTCTTTAAAACCTTTCTGTTTCTCTCATGGCTAATTCACTTGTCCCACGAGCGTTTAATGATCAACGAACATCACCCCAATACTAAACAGAGTTCCTACATGTCAGGATGATATCCTTCTCAACCCCGGTCTTGGACCCCGTACTCCTTACCGATAAGCATGAGCGAATTTTGCGGATCTCGCGTTCGCGAATTTTGCGGATTTGCGGATTCGCAATCCGCAAAATCCGCGAATTCCCGCGAATTTGCGGATTTTTTTTTTTTTGTGTTCGCCCGTGTTTCTGCCAGTTCGCGAGGGTTTTTACAATTTCGCAATTTGTGAACTTACCTGTCGGGTCGCAAGTTTCGCGAACTTGTTGTTTCTACGTGTCCAGCCTGTTTGGGACACTCTTCTTCATCACTGCCACTCTCTGTCACCACTGCCACTCTCTGACTACTCATGCCACCCTCTGGCCCACCCATGCCACCCTCTGTTTCATCACCACACCCTCTGGTTGTCCAGTGTACATTATTTTCGGCAAAGCAAAGCACACCTTCCCTGCCTCAAGTGACCTGAATTAATTTGGGGCTGATTAATGTGTCACAGAATATTTTTTTAGCTGGCACCTGCTTCCTTAGTGCGCCCTGATTAGTGATCTTTTGCACTTGCTAAGTGCTTTCATTGTTGCAAAATTAGTTACAACACCTGCCCTGCCCCAACTGACAATAATGAATTAGGGGCTGTTTAATGGATTTTAACTTCCAGCCTGGCTCCTGCTTGTCTCCCTTAGCTGTAATTCAGGACCTTTGTGGCATATGTGTAACTATTCTGAGGTTCAGAACAGGGTCACATAATAGTTTCAACTGGCAACTGAACTCTGGAGGGGCCCCTCAGGAAGCACTACAGGAAATGGCTACTAATGATGTGCCTGAACTTTTGAACCTGGTAAGTAGTTACTTTCAGTTTTGCTAAGATCGTATTTCTGCAATTTTGCACTTATTCGCGGGGTGCGAACTCACGCGAACAGTGCGAGCAGTGCGAGCAAAATCCGCTGCTCGCGGATTTGCGGATTTTGCGGGAAATTCGCAAATCTCGCGGATTGCGGATTTCCCGAAAATCCGCAAAATCCGCGAGCGGAACGGATTTTCCGCCCATGCCTACTTACCGATAGGGTAAATGACACTCAGCGTTTCCTCAGCCTGTGTGTCTCCTCCGCAAATTCTTTCTCTATTAACACCTGGCGTTCTAACATCATAGAGTTGGCGTTTGACGCGCGAAATATCGCGAGGTCATGTGAGCGCCATCTTAGAGTGGGACCAAACTCAGTCTACTCTGTGGCCACAAGCCTGTATTAACATTCTCGCGAGATCTCGCAATATATTCAAGGTTTCAGGCAAAACTTTATTGAACATATTGAGACCGATCTTTATTTAATAGAGCAAGGTACAACACTGTAAAATCAATCGAGCCAGGAGTTACATAGCTTCTTATTCTGTTAAGCAAGGTACAACGCTGTAAAATCAATCAGGCAGGGAGCTACATAACTTCTTATTCTGTTACGCAAGGTGAGATTAAGATCACAAATTTATTCCCATATTGAAAACTTTTTTAGGACGACTGCACATGAACACAGATACCATTGTTTAATGTATTGTTCATTGGCATAATGGTGAACTCGATGCAGGTGTCCACTCACATCTAACCCCATATAGAGTACACGTATATCCTTGAATTTGGGTTCAATTCATATTTGCAGCTTAGTGGATCAGCAAGTGAAAGCCACAAGTGGCTGTATTGTGCAAAACAGAAAGTATATTGTCAAGGGATTTATGGCTTAAACACCTTCACAAATGCAAATGAACTCCCAGCTCTCTACTTCAAGGCAGAAAAGGTAACCTTAGTGTACTTTGTTCCATTCCAGAAGTTCATTGAGCCCTATTCTTTCACTCTTCCCCTGAAAAATCCATCTGGCCTTTTTGGTAATAAGCAGCTGCTCTACTGTTCTGGAATCTCCTGTGACTTTTTCTAACACCACCCACTTGAATGTGTGTTTATTAATGTGGCAGTGTTGAACCAACTTCGTGGTCAGTTTCCCTGACCTTATTGTGCTCAAATGTTCTTGAATCCGCGTTTTTATCTTGCGTGTGGTAAGTCCAATATATTGTAAACCACACTCGCAGTCTAGCCTCTATATCACATTTGTGGTGTTACAGTTGCTAAAATGCCTCAGCATCCAATCCTTGCCAGATTGTAACATTACACTTGTCACCTTGGATGTTAAAGGGCAGACAGAGCATGTTCCACAAGGATAATGTCCCATAGGGAGCGTGCTCTTCCTTGCTACATTACAGACTTATGTACGAGTATGCACTAGTTTGTCTTTAAGATTGCTTGAATGCTTGAAAGCAAACCTAGGCGGCGGCATTTTAAAGTCTTTATTAGACAACAAAGACGAATGCTTCTGTATCGATTGCCTTATTCTTGTGGCCAATAGGTCGAACAACATCACCACTGGAAGGCAGTCCTCCTTTTCTTTGTGGTTAACTTCCAAGGATGCCTGCACTTCAAACAGGATCGCTGCCATGAAAGAGTCCATCTTGGGCTCCGATCAATTGCTTAAGGCCCCCATTCCAAGGACTGGATTGAGGAATTGATGGCCTTAGCTGGTTAACTACATTTCTGCCATTAGATGTTAAAGGCTTGTCTTATTTGCCCAACACCATCATAAAACCTGCAACAACAGCTTAGGAGGCATCAATTTCATGAAGCCAAGAATGGGGGTCTCTTACTGCCTATGACAACCCCTTATTGGGGCTGAGACACTTTTAAACTCCTTCAATAGTGCCCACTAATGTCTCTTCTTTCCCCCAACTTGACAGTTTCTGCCATTTGATGCTGAACCCCTACCGCTCTCCATTAAAAAGTTACTTGGCGGTCGTCAGAGTTCTCACTGGCAATATGGCAAACAGATGGTACATATCCATTCTGGGATGGTTCATGAGAAGACCCAACAATGTC
This sequence comes from Lissotriton vulgaris, assembly GCF_964263255.1. Lineage (NCBI taxonomy): Eukaryota > Metazoa > Chordata > Amphibia > Caudata > Salamandridae > Lissotriton > Lissotriton vulgaris. Next base: position 1,321,292,060 of record NC_141691.1, read on the forward strand.
TTCTTCCCTTTAAAGAATTGGAGGAGAAGTTTCAAGAGTGTCCAGGAGTTGTTAAAAGGTGTCTGCATCAGTGGGGGTTAGGGGCAGTTGAGGACATGTTGATCATCATAGACAGCAGCAGTACAGAAGATATTGGGGCCGATTCACAAAGGCAATCTGAGACAAAAGATTAACTTTACGACTTTTGGTATGCACAGAGGTCATTTACGAGTCATATCTTAATATCCGCAGTCTGGCCAGAATCTCCACACCTGAGCCGTACTCTCCACACGCGGACTGTACTCTCCGGCTCGAGCCATACTCTCCAGCTTGTGCTGGATGAAGTGTAATCAATGTGCTGGAAAATAGTTTTTTACAAAAGGGGACATTAGGAACATGTGATAAGTGGTAGAGGAGGTCATGAAAATCAGTTTGGGTAGGGAAAAGGATGTGGCCGGACGCTACATCATATATACCAGAAACAATTACTCCTTTTCATCATGGTGCATGCAGTCCATGATTTGCACTCCCCTCGGTGTTGAGCAATCCATTATTTGCGCTCCCCGCTCACCCTGGCCAATGGTAAGTTGGCGAGCGTGAGGTGCCGCTCGGGTAGAATTTCTACCCGAGCAACGGGAAGATCAGTGCGAACAGCAGTTTGCCCCCCACTCTGCCGCTTCCAGAACTCCGCAGAGTTTTTATGGCACTTCGCGGAGTTCCGCTTAGCAAAACTCCATGAACTCTGCCCAGGCCTACATCTGGTTACTAACCAGATGCAGAGTACTACAATAAGTGACATGGATGCACCTAATACAGCACAAAAAATGGCAGTGGATGACCTCAGTATCAAATTTGGTGATGTTTGGTTATACATATACCCCTGTTTATAGATGTTATCCAACATACAAAAAGTGATCAGCATGGGTGACAGCATAGTTAAGTTGTTAGAGACACCTTAGCAGAGGCACTTAATTTCTGATGATAAACATATAGTTCTGTCAAAGTATGTCAAGTGGTGTGGATGATAAGTGGCATGGGCGATGAGAGTATGGCATCCACTTCCACAAGAACACCATTGTAAATCCCCCTGGGGAGGCTTCTTTGCTAGCAACAGGCACCAAAGGCACAAATGATGAGCTTGAAATATTGGCCTAATGCAATTACAAAGGCAGTCTTACTGGACGTATCTGAGTCATGAGGCTAGATGAAGCTAAAATTTAAGGAAGAGAACCAGATTAAAATTATTTATTGACATTACCAGCTCCTCATTCACAGTTTTCAGACTAGAATTCCTTATGTAAGATTATGACAGGGAAGTACCTATAAACTCCCACACCCCCACTAATCAAAAAGACCCTAATATCATGCCCGGCTGAAATTCAGGACAAGCAGAAAAATGCTTTATTTCAAAATTGAGAGAGCTACATAATATCTGTCAAATATGATTATAAAAGTAATGGATTTTAGGGACCAGGTACAGTGATAGGGTAGGGTAATATAAGGATATAATAACATCTCTGATGGAAGCTACTCCCTCTTAAACAGACTGTCCACTGCAAAAACCTGCCAAAACCTGCATTAGAAACATGAAGACTTAGAAAATAGGTCCAAAAGTGACAATGTGAAGATTGATTTCAGGAGCCCAAAAGCATGCAGATGTTTCTGGTTCCCAATTGTAACAACTGAAGTCACATTTGGGGGACCCATACTATGGACACTCCAAATAGAAAGCCAAGCACACACGTTGAGCAGAGTAATTCACAAATCCGACAAGAGGTAAACACGAAACTCAGAACCCAGTAAAGCACATAATACCATAATTAACTCTCTGCCCAGCAAGTGCTTTTACTTTTAAAAGAGAACATTATATTATTGCACAAAATGCTAAATATTAAGCAAACAATTTGAGATATGCACTTTATATGCAGTAACATGCAGTTGATAGACCAGTATGCCAAACAGTAAACCAGCAGTTTTCAGTATTCAACCCCTGGTCATGGCTTTTATCTATCAGTTCCACCTTTTGGGGTCTGTTAACCCCAAATTGGTCAGACTTGGTTCTTTATCTGTCCTGCATATCTAGGCACTCCTCTCATGAACACTTCTAGTACTCTTTATCTTAAGTGAGCTTACCCTCTTCCCTCGAAGCAGTTGCAGCATCTCCAACAGGGCTTGGATCCAAATTTCTTGCACAGTCCCTGTGCGACCAGGGCATTGGACCGATGCCTCTCTCCTGGGGATGTCAACTAACAGTTCCTTTCTTTTCGGCAGGCAGTTCCTTGCTTTAGTAACCAGTTCTTCTATCAGAGGTCTCTCTAAGGTTGCCACACTGTTTACGGATCTGGCACACAATGACCCTGTGTTAGAAATTAGGTTGGTGGATGACAGGGATATGAGTCCTAGTTACGCAGCAATCACAATTCTAGTCATAGTATGAAGCAGGCACACTTTAAATGAATCTGTGCTCAACCTCTGGTAGCTTGGCACAGAGCAGTCACGATTAGTATATAGGCAATGTGTAAAGTATTTGTGTAACAATTCACTAATAAAAAAGTGAAAATAGCACACAAAAAGATTCCACACTACGTTAAAAAATAGCTCTTGATTTGATAAATAAAAAAGACCAAAACAACAAAATCAAATGAGCAAAAGTTAACTTATGAATTTTTGTTAGAAATAAACAAAAAAATAACACATGGAAACAGGAAGTGCCAACCGGGAGCAACTAGTTGCAACGATCCGGTACAAAGTCAAAATTTCAGGCAGACCACGATGGAGCGTGGGCCGGCTCTAGGGATCCAGTTAGGCCTGCTGAACCCAAGTCCCTCAAATCCTGTTTGTGGAGCATTTGTGTGGCTCCACGTTGATGATGCATTGCTCAGCAGAGGCAATGATTCGATAACGAGATGCAATGAGGCTATGGTGCAAGGTCATAATGTGTCAATGTCAAGGATTCTGTCAATGGGTCTTGCGATGCAAAGGACGGTGTTGAGGTTGCGAGGCGCAAGGGAGACATTGCATTGGTTCCGATGAGCAGTGAAACTGCAATGCAGAGGTTTGGCATCATCATCGAGATTGCCACAGAAAAAACATTGCACAGTCTTGTTTCAAAAAGTGATGTGCCAGTCCCAATATGCGGTATGTAGCTGGGATGCAAATCTTTTGTGACAGGTCCAATCTACGAAACAGCAGCAATCTATTAGTTCTGCTTGAAGATGCACCGCTCAGATGAGGAGATGCATCAGTTCTGCTCAGAGATACGTCGCTCAGCAGAGGATGCATCAGTTTCTCTGGAGAAACACCTTTGACCCACTACCAAGGGTCCAGAACTGTGGTGTGCACCACTTGACATGGTAAACTCAGAGATCGCAGAGTGTACAGTACATAAGCAGGTTGGTTGGACATCTTTTATGTCCCTGAGATTTCAGATCCGGAGGCCAGCAAGCTAGGCCTTGGAGTCACTTGGTGCTCAAGTGATGTAGGTCCAGTCACTCTCCCAAGCAAGAGGGTAGCAGGCAGCGGGTCAGCACAGCAAGTCAAGAATAGTGAAAACCAGCAGTCTGGCAGAGTGTCAGTCATTTTCAGAAGCACAGCAGTACTCCTTTTTGTGCAAAATCTTCAAAGTTCCAGAAATGTACTGAAGTGGTGGTGTCAGAGGTCTAGTACTTATACTCAGTTGGGCCTTTGCAGTGGGGGAGGACTTGAAAGACATGCCTTTGAAGTGCACATAGGTCTCCCTTTTCTGCTCTGACTCCAGACTCATTAAAGGGGGCTATGCAGCCCTTTATGTGGGGACAGGACACAAGTTATTGTGGTGTACGTAAGGCTACAGGGATGACCCAACAAATCACTCCTAAGTTCCCATTGTGTGTGGCTGTCTAGGGGGAAAACAGAACGCCCAAATGTTACACACCCCCAACATGTGGTCAGAGACAGGCAGCTTGCACCAAATGGCTAAAGTAAGAAAATGGCAATTTAAATTTCCAGAATTGGAATTTAAAATCAGACTTCACCATAAGTTTGGTTTTCTAATTGATTTTCAGAGATATCAAACTCGAAAAGTATATCTCTTCACAATTGGAATTTATACTTAAAAATTGTAATAAGGTAATCCCAAAGTTATCCTATGGAAGCGATAGACCTTGCAGTGTTGAAAAACAAATGTAGGTGCTTTTCACTACTAAGACATTCAAAACGTAAAAGTGCATATCTTGCCTTTCAAATAAATTGCACTGTGCTTCCTAGGTTGTCCGGGGCCTACCTTAGGGGTGACTTATATGTATAGAAAAGGGAAGATTTGGGCCTGCAAAAGGTTTATTTTGCCAGGTTAGCATGACAGTGTAAACTGCACAAACAGGGCTTGCAATGGCAGGCCTAAGACAAGATTAAGGGTGGCTTAAGTGGGTGGCACAATAAGTGCTGCTGGCCCACTAGTAGCATTGAATTTACAGGCCCTGGGTGCAGGAAGTACCACTGTACTAGGGACTTCTAAGTAAATTAAATAACAAATGTTACCATATATAAGGGAGAGAGCACAAGCATTTTAGAACTGGTTAGCAGTGGTAAAGTGGACAGAATCCTAATACCAGTAAAAAGGAGGTCAGAAAAAGTGGAGGAGGCAAAAAGTTTGAGGGAAGACCACACTAAGGCTGGCAGGTCTAACATGTCCCCCCCCCCCACCCCCCCCCCCCAGTTGAAAGTGGGTCGAGTTATCCAACTCCATGGGAGTTCTATTTCCACTAAGACAGAAAAACCTGGAGAGACCATGAGGATTGGTGTGGTCTCACCCCAGAGGGTGTTCTACCATAAATTCCATTCCCTGTAGTGAGATGGGGGATGTATGACGTTACAATGCATACTTTTACAACGCCTACCTTTACAACGCATTTTTTAGACCGCAACATCTATTACAATGCATACCATTACAACGCATGCCATTACAACAATTTTTTTTAAACTACCTTTACAACGCATTCCACTACAACGCATACTACATTTACAACGCATACCATTACAACGCATAACATTACATTGCATGTAAGGTAAGTATTGTATAGTGTAGGGGTAAAAATTACTATTCTAACTCCAGGGGGTGCAACAGTAGGGTAAGTGTTGGATAGTGTAGGGGGTAAAATTACTATTTTATCTCCAGGGGGTGCAACAGTAGGGTAAGTGTTGGATAGTGTAGGGGTAAAAATTACTATTCTAACTCCAGGGGGTGCAACAGTAGGGTAAGTGTTGGATAGTGTAAGGGTGCTATGTGTTGTATTGCTATGCGTTGTAATGGTATGCGTTGTAATGGCATGCGTTGTAGTGGTGTACATTGTAGTGTCATGCGTTGTAATGGTTGCGTTGTAAATGCATGCGTTGTAATCGATGTTGCGTTGTAAAAGTTGCGTTGTAAAGGTTGGGCCACCTCAACAGTTTGGGATTTCCACCCCTCATCTACATGAGCAATGTGAGGGGCATGTGGTCTGTCTGATCCAGGAAGAGAGTCTCAAATAGGCATGGTCTCAACTTCTTCAGTGCCTAAACCGCAGCAAGAGCTTATCTCTCAATCGCACTCCACCTCTGTTCCCATGGAAGTAGCATCTTGCTAATGAATACTACTGTTTTTCCTAGGCTCTCTTCATTCAACTGTGTTAAGACCACCCCTATGCCATGCTGTGAAGTGTCTGTCTGCTCTATACATTGTTTGGGGACATCAGGTGCCTTGAGTGCAGGTGCTGTACACATGACTTCCTTGAGGGTATCAAAGGCTTTCTAGATCACCAATATGGCTGCTTCTTCGAAGTCAGCTCTGTTATGGGGCCAACAATGGTGCCACATCCCATAACAAATCTTCTGTAGTAAATTGCTAGACCCTGAGGGCCCGATTCACCGAATGAACTTACTACTTTTGGCATTCACAGAATGTACTTACTACTTTTGGTATTCACAGAATGAACTTACTCATTTCGGTATTCACAGAAGTTAGGACTACTAACTTTAGGACTCCTAAATGCCTTCTGTGAATACCGAAAGTCTTAAAATTAGGATTTTTCTCAATTTAGTAGTAGTAAAGTTAGGACTCCTAACTTTAGGACTCCTAAATGCCTTCTGTGAATACCGAAAGTCTTAAAATTAGTATTTTTCTCAATTTAGCAGTAGTAAAGTTAGGACTCCTAACTTTACTACTACTAAATTGAGAAAAATCCTAATCTTAAGACTTTCGGTATTCACAGAAGGTATTTAGGCATCCTAAAGTTAGTAGTCCTAACTTTACTACTACTAAATTGAGAAAAATCCTAATTTTAAGACTTTCGGTATTCACAGAAGGCATTTAGGCATCCTAAAGTTAGTAGTCCTAACTTTACTACTACTAAATTGAGAAAAATCGTAATTTTACGACTTTCGGTATTCACAGAAGGCATTTAGGAGTCCTAAAGTTAGGAGTCCTAACTTTACTACTACTAAATTGAGAAAAATCCTAATTTTAAGACTTTCGGTATTCACAGAAGGCATTTAGGAGTCCTAAAGTTAGCAGTCCTAACTTCTGTGAATACCGAAATGAGTAAGTTCATTCTGTGAATACCAAAAGTAGTAAGTGCATTATGTGAATCGGGCCCATAAAGGCTGTCAATTCAGTCTCAGTTTTAGAGGATGGCCAGTCCATTATAGTCTCAATATTGGCCGTGAGGGGCTGCACCTTGCACCTACCTATCAGGCGATCCAGGTACACCATGGAAGCCTGCCCTATCTGGCACGTACTTGCCTTAGGGGTAAAACCTGCCTGTTGCACAGCCGATGCACCTCTTGGAGGTGATGCAGATGTTCCTCCTGGCTGGAACTGTAAGCAGTAATACCACCTAAGTAGGTGGTACAACTGGCCTCCTTACCAGCCAGGATGCTGTTAACTATCAGTAGTGGCCCTCTCGGGTTGAGAATGCTGACCACTCTTTGGCCCTCTCAGTCAGTCAGAGCGATCTACCAGTACACTGATTTAAATTCAATGGTACTGAGGAATTGCCAGCACCCAGCCTGTCAATGAGCTCATCAGCTCGAGGGATGGGGTGTGTATCAGTCCTGGTGATGGAATTGAGACCCCAGTATTACACGCAGAACCGGAGTTCTGGAGTCATGCTCGGTAGGGCAGCCTTTGAAACCAGCACCACAAGGCTAGACCTGAGACTATTGGAGGGCTCAATCACCCCTAATACCAGCATTTTGGAGACTTCCCTCTTGATGCTGGCCCTCACCCTGTCTGACAACCTGTAAATTTTGTTCCTAAGAGGCTAGCTGTCTCCGGTGTTAACATCGTGGATGCCAAAATGTGTGAGACCAGGTGTGAGTGAGGACAGAGAGGCAAAATGTCCCAGCAACTGGTAACAGTCACTCTGCTGTGTTGGGGTGAGGATGGAAGAGAGTTTGATACCCTCCGCTGACCCATGATGTTCCTGTGCAGAGAAGAATTCAGGGAGAGGTTCTCTCTCCTCTTCCACTCCCTCATCTGTCAGGAACAGCATTCTCACTTCAGACCTCTCAAAGTGAGGCTTGAGTTTGTTGACATGGAGCACCCAGGTAGGTGCCTTCTCCCTTCCACTCCTGTATTTTGTGTAGGCCGGTCCAGCGGTCTTGGAGATCCCTGAGCTCTACTGGCTCCATGACCCATACTTTCTGGACAGTTTGAAATTCCATCAGAGTGGCCTTCTGGTTATACCAGAGCGTCATGACATTTTGACTGGCCTCAATAATAAGCGTGAGTGGTAAAACTAGGGGTTGGCGGAATTTGCGTAATCGTGTTACGCAAATCTCTGCGAAAGAGTAAAAAATCTCCGCTAACACGCAGAAATTCCGCGGACACGTGGAATTGTTTGTTCGGGATGCTTTTTTCCTGTTCGCAAACACTGTTTGCGTGCTCGGGGGGAAATATCTTGCGAACACGCATTTTGAGAATGCAAACAAGCTAAAAGTTTTGCGAAGTCGCGGAACGCAGAATTTTGAGGAATTTCGCGTTCTCGGTGGAACGCGAAATTACCCAAATTTCGCATATTCCGCAAGCAGAACAGAATTTACCGCCCAGGCCGAGGTAAACCTCTGCTCCACCAAGGAAGTTACTGGAATTTTGACCACTCTGTGCTCCGCTTGGAGCAAGGAATTCAACAAAAAAATCTGCAAACCCACGGACCGGAGTTTAACATTACTGTTAATTAAACTGCCAGGCTCCGTGACTCATGCCTCAGGCACTTGAGAAGGCATAATGCACTCACCATGCTTGGGAAGACCAGCTCTCCGCCCTGTGACACTTGGCTTCATCTGAGGGGGCATCAAAGGTGTTGTTGTTCCCTCATGGAGGGGTGAGGTGGGCCTGCCCAGGACCTGCCTGGTTCTGGAAGTGGGTCACTAGGGACGACCATAGAGTTGTTGGAGCGGTCAATTCCAGAGTGCTGTGAATAGTAACTTCCTTAGTAAGCAAGTTATTTTTGTTTTTAATAACCAATCATGGTTTGTGGAGGCTATTGCAGCTGGCTTTCTAGTTGTGCAAGCTTTAGCTTGCCAGTAATTATTAAATGTTATTTCCGATTACTTCCATTGCTTGCAGCTTTGAGGTACCTGACTCAACTCAAAAGGTGAGACAATCTGATTCTTTACAAATGGAAGAAAGTGAGGCTTATGTTGTCATGAACCTCCAACTTGAGTTGGTGCCAAATGTGTTTTGTTGTCACTTAGAGTACCACGCACTCTCCCCACTTATGGTGCACCTGCAGCCGCCTTTCACTCGACCAGCTCTCCTTCAATTCGACACCTTGTTTTTTGCCCCACATATGGTGCTTTTTGTCATCAACAAGCATGAGCATCCTGCTGCCATGTGGTCTTAGGGGCTCAGCTTCTTCTTTGACTCTTCTTAGAGAACCAGCTTCAACAGTCCCTGCCATGCATCCCCTGGGGGCTTCACCTCAGAGGGCACTGGGCTACTCAGACTTGTGGGAGCGCGTTCGCAACTGAAGTTGCACCATGGTGGAACTGGACTAATATAGGCTAAAAGAAATAGGCTAATAGCACAAGAGAGGTCGAGCAATAAAGTACTCCGCCTGCATGCGGAACTTCGTAGAATTTGGTATCGTTTTTTGGTAACTATGCAGAATTCCACAGAGTTCAACACCGCGAGCTCCGACCACCCCTGCTCAAGATTGTTTTTTGCCTTCTTCCAGAAGTGGTGCGTCTGTTTGAGGAAGGCCAGCATGTAGCTTACTACATACTGGGGATATTTCTTGGAAGCTATCTCCCACTCCGCCCTGAGAAAGCTCAGAGGTCGCCTAACAGAGTTGACATGGAGGAGTTCAAGGGGGCGGAACCCTACTCTTTTCTGTGGCACCTCCCTGTTGGCAAAGAGAAGACATGCCAAGAGGGCATCACAATTACACCTCATGGGCTCAGGCAGGCTGATGATCATGACCTTCAAGGTATTGTTAAATCTCTCCACAGGGCCATTGGTTTGGGGGTGATAGCTTGTGGTGAACTTGTTAGTTATACCATACTCATCCCTCATTGACTTCATGTATGCAGACATGAAGTTAGTGTCTCTGCCAGCAACTACCTCCTTGGGGAGCCCAACATGGGTAAATATCCCCATCAGAGAACAAGCCACCATGGTTGAAGTCACTGACCTCAGAGGGTTATGGGCAGCATGGTCCATCAAGACCCCTGACTCTGTTCGTAGGGCCGGTTGCTCCACTCACTGCACGGCCCCCGTGTGCCCTGGTCACCGCTGCTGCCGGATCTATTGCCGCCTCTCCTGCTGCCCTTCCAGCCTATGCCTCCGTGCCCTCTCTGCTTGGCCCACTCTGTTTTTCTGATTGTTGTGCCTCTGTCCTCGAGGCTCGCCCCCTCGCTGCTACCCCTGTGTCTGCCCTTCTAGCCTATGCCTAGGATTGGGCTTGTATTTCATATTGTATGTTCTGTATTTGCATTTTTACCCCCCCCTCGCCGCTACCCCCATGTCTGGTTCCCGCTCTTGTCTACCCCGCCACCCACCACTGCTCCCCTGCGGCCCTGCCCCCTTTTCCTCTTATCCCGTTCCCGCTCCCCATTCGCCGCCCTGCTCCCACCTCCCAGCTGCTCCTCCCTCCCACTTGGCCATATTTGGCGGGGACCGCGCATACGTGCAGTGGCCACGCGCAGCGGGCGCGCCGATGGCACGTCGAAGGAGCACCAAAGGCAAGCTTATCTACGCCCATCCACGCCTGGACCACGCCCAGCGCCAGAACCCCTGGACCCCGCCAAAGCCAGCCGACCAGACGGAGATACGACACCACCACCCTCCTCGCACTCAACACCGGCCGACAGCCAGCCTGCCATCGAGCCACCCCGAAATGCAACCACGGAGCATTCACTTGCCGCGCCTGCAAGTTCACCTGCCTCAGGACCAGCACCACACCCACCAGGCCAGGCACCAGCAACAACCACCTCAAGTGCATCCTGCTCAACGCTCCGTCCACAAACACGCCGCCGAACTCTGGGACCTCCTTGACTCCACAGCGCTGGACGTCGCCTTCCTCACGGAAACTTGGATGAACGCCTCCTCAGCCCCTGACATCGCCATTGCCATCCCGGACGGCTACAAGATCATCCGGAAGGACCAAGTCAAGCAAGCCGGAGGGGGCATCGCCATTGTCCGCAGAAACACCATCCGCATCACGACCGACAACAGCGACGCCATCACCACCGCTGAGCACCTTCACTTCAAGATACACACCGACCCCAAGACCACCCTCAGAGCTACCCTCATCTACAATCCCTGGGACCACGCACCCACTTCAGTGAAGCCATCGCAGACTTCATCAGCCCGCTCGCTCTCGCCTCCTCCAACTACATCCTCCTAGGGGACCTCAACTTCCACCTGGAGAACAACAAGGACAACAATACCACCTCCCTGCTAGACAACCTCGCCAACCTCGGACTCAAGCAACTGGTCAACACCCCCACCCACCGAGCCGGCCACACGCTCGACCTCCAGCAACCACGTCTCCTTCAACCACGCCACCGAACTCCACTGGACCGATCACAGCTGCGTCCATTTCAACGTCAGGAAAACAACTACCCACCACCGACCGCAACAAGCCCCCCGAAGATACTGGAGCAAGTTCACCACCGACCAACTCACCACCTCCCTGAGCCAAAACCCACCCACCAACACCACGGACCCCAACGAAGCAGCCCGCAACCACACACAGTGGATCACTGACTGCGCCGATGCACTCGCACCACTGAAGAACCCTCCAAGCAACCCCGACAACAAAAAAGCCTCTTGGTTCACCAACGACCTCAAAGACTCCAAGAAATCCTGCCGTGCCCTTGAGAAAGCCTGGCGCCACGACCAATCTGCGGAAAACATGACACCCCTCAAGAATGCCATCCGCGAACACCACCAGCTGATCCGCTAAACAAAAAGGTCATCCTTCAAAGAACGGCTGGACAACAACGCCCACAACAGCAAGGAACTCTTCAGCATTGTGAAAGAGTTCTCCAACCCCAACGCCAGCAACAACGACATAACGCCATCACAAGACCTCTGCAACTCCCTCGCCATGTTCTTCCACCGCAAGATCGCCGATATACACGACAGCTTCGGCCCTCAGACCACAGACCCTACCACTGAACCAGCGCCCCCCACCACCACCCTCCGCACCTAGACCCCCGTCAGCACGGAAGAAACCACCCACACAATGAACACCATCCACTCCGGCTCCCCAACCGACCCTTGTCCACTCCACATCTTCAACAAAGCAGACTCCATCATCGCATCCCACCTCCGGGACATCATCAACAACTCCTTCGCATCCGCCACCTTTCCGGAGAGCTGGAAGCATGCGGAGATCAACGCCCTCCTGAAGAAACCCACTGCAGACCCCACTGACCTCAAGAACTTCTGCCCCATCTCGCTCCTCCCCTTCCCCGCAAAAGTCATCGAGAAAACCGTCAACAAGCAGCTGACCGCCTTCCTCGAGACGAACGGCTCCCTCGACCCATCACAGTCCGAATTCCGAGCGAACCACAGCACCGAGACCGCCCTCATCGCAGCCACTGACGACATCAGGACCCTGCTGGACAACGGGGAAACCACCGCCCTCATCCCCCTCGACCTATCGGCTGCTTTCGACACGTCTGCCACCGCACCCTGACAACCCGCCTCCACCACGTCGGAATCCAAGGAAAGGCCCTGGAATGGATGACCTCCTTCCTCTCCGACAGAACCCAAAGAGTACGTCTCCCGCCCTTCCGCGCAGCAGCCACCAAGATCATGTGCGGCGTACCCCAAGGCTCCTCACTCAGCCCCACCCTCTTCAATGTCTACATGAACGCCCTCGCAGCCATCGCACGCAAGCACAACCTCAACATCATCTCCTACGCTGACGATACCCAACTGATCCTCTCCCTCACCAACAACCCCGCCACCGCCAAGACCAGCTTCCAGGAAGGAATGAAAGACGTTGCAGAACGGATGAAGCTCAGCCGGCTAAAACTGAACTCAGACAAGACGGAAGTGCTCATCCTCTGCTTGGGACGACTCCTGGTGGCCCCCGGCTCTGGGCACCCCCCCCAAGCCCACGGACCATGCACGCAACCTGGGGTTCATCCTCGACTCCTCCCTCACGATGACCAGGCAAGTCAACGCCGTCACCTCTTCCTGCTTCAACACCCTCCTCATGCTCCGAAATATCTTCCGTTGGATCCCCACTGGAACCAGGAAGACGGTCACCCAGGCCCTCGTCACGAGCCGGCTGGACTACGGGAATGCTCTTTACGCAGGAACCACTGCCAAACATCAGAAAAGACTCCAGCGCATACAGAACACAGCTGCACGACTCGTCCTGGACATCCCCCGACACAGCCACATCTCTGCCCACCTGAGAGACCTGTACTGGCTCCCTGTCAACAAGAGGATCATGTTCAGACTCCTCACCCACTCACACAAAGCTCTACACAACATGGGTCCTGAATACCTCAACAACCGCCTCACGTTCTACACACCTACTTGCCAGCTCCGCTCGCCAGCCTCGTCCTCGCCACCGTTCCACGTATCCGAAGAACCACCACCGGAGGAAGATCCTTCACCTACCTAGCGGCCAAGATGTGGAACACCCTCCCCACCCACCTATGACTGACCCAGGACCATCTCGCCTTCAGGAAGCACCTCAAGACCTGGCTCTTCGAGCAGTAGCGGCACCCCCCCCTCCCAGCGCCTTGAGACCCCCGCGGGTGAGTAGTGCGCTCTATAAATTTCGTGATTGATTGATTGATTGACCAGGACAAACCTCTTGCCTAAGGTTTTATATGGGTTCCAAGGGTCCAATTATGTTGATGGCCACCATTTCAATGGTTATGCCAATGACTGGTAATGGGATCAGGGGAGATTTTTGCTTTTTCCCCTGATTTCCCACTTGCCTGGAAGGTTGGAGAGGGCCTGCAGAATGCATCTGAGTCTGTCTTCAATATAAGCCTATTCAAGTGGAAGATAAGCCTGGCAAACATCTTGTCTTGCCCTAAATGTCCTGCCAGGTAAATATCATGAGCCAAACCCAGTAGGAAGGCCCCGTAACACTGTGGAACAACTTGCAACAGGAATCTTAAGCTCCTAATCCCTTGAGGCTTCACCTGCAGTATAAGCTGAGGCCTGCCACCTCAAGAGTGGGACACTCCTTCCGCACTGTGCAGAATTCCTCCCTGGTAGGCCCACCCTCAACTTGTCAGCCAGCAAGCTCAGGTAGGTCACCTAGAGTGTAAATGTCCTCCCTGGATGGAGCCAGGACACCCACCTCAGGGACCCCATCAACATCCATAATGGGAATATTAGGGGGTAGTTTCCCACGCCCCTTTCCCCTCTCCTTGGCAGCTGTATGGGCCATTGTTCCAGGCTCCAGATGTCAATGACTTCATTCATGGGCAGCCATGTACTGTGTGGTCACACAGACCCACTCAGGCAATCACATCATCTCCAAGTGTAGCCTGAGCTCTACCTTCCTCCAGGTAGTGTGTTCCCGGTGTTGTTGCCTAACAGACAAACTATAGGCATGGCCGGGCTCACAGCTACTTTCAAAGAATCTTCGACTCCCACCACTCAAAGGGAACCAGAGTCACTGGTAGACGATTCTCACGATTGTCTGAAACTATGAATTGGTTGAATGTGTTCAGTACGACCTTCTCTGCCAACACCTGCTGACTCTTGACTGTAGTCCTTCTGGCAGAGGTGTCTCGTAGAGCCTCCACCCACTTCCTATTGATTGTGATCAACTGCCTATACTTGGAAGTATTAGCTGGCATACAGGCTTTTGGCAACCTCTCCCTATCCCCCAGGGACAGCAGGGTTACCTCTATCTGTTTATCAAAGCTAACTGGGTCTATCCCCTCCCCAAATGCTACACTCGATAACCCATGTGTCTGCTTACCCATGGTGAATGTGCCCTCTTGGGACATTTAGAGTCACCCTTGGTGTGCCCATATTTGTACCACTCAGAACATTGGGGTACAAACCTCTCTGTCTTGTGACCAAAGAACCTCTTCTTCTTAGGATCAAACTGAGACTGGTCACCACTACTCCCTTGAAAATTATTTTGGGGGTCTTTAGAGTGGAGGAGTGTGGCTCACTGATTAGAGCGGCAGACCCTGATGCAGAGGTCTGGCCCGGGACCAGGGTTCAATTCCCGATGCGGCAGGGTCCTGAGCCCAAAAATGTCCACAGACTCGATAATTCTCGCCTCGGTGCCTACTCTAATCATGGGGTCCCACGCTGCAACTCTGGGAAATAGCTTGCTTAATCTCCACTACGGCGGCCCACCCGCTGCGGGATGCCCGGCTTTCACCTTGGGGATGCCCAGTAAGGGTTATCTCACTGGGAAAAAAGCCAGGACGGGTTCCCAAGGCAAGCGCCTTGATGCCTTTGGGTGATATGTGCGCTATATAAGTCGCAATACATTTACATTTACCTTACATTTTAGTTTTTTTCTCCCTTTTTTGTACTCTGGTTGTAACCCTGACCAACTTTGTGGCGGTCCCTCCCTGTTAACTTTTTGAACACTGGTGCTAGTCCACAGGTCTGTCTCCTCAGCAACCTTCCTGGGGTCAGTCAGCTTACTGTCAACTAGGTGCTGGTGCAACTCTGTAAAGCAAATACTCAGCATGTGCTCTTCCATAATTGGACTGTACAACCCAACATGATCATTTACTTTGCTTCCCTGTACACAACCATTCAGTGCCTTTACTAGAGTATTCCACAAAATCTAAACAGTATTTGATGATACTTTTATGGGGTCAGCCCATATTTGGCAAGTAAAATGGACTTCATGGGGGTATACTTGGTTTGGTCACCACCCTTTAATATCAGAGGTTTTTCCCTCCCAGCAGTAGGCGTATATCCACAAACCACCCCCCCCCCCCCCCAACAAAAATCCTGTGAAATCTCACTGAAACTTCATAGGCAGAAAACTATTAATCTATGTTATCTCACTCAACATAAATGGGTACCACATTCTTGAGTATGTGAATCCTTTTTTTCTCCTTCATGTACTATATGTATGCTGCCATCATCACTGCTGGACTCTGCCTGTTTGGCCTTGATGTCCAGGTTCTTTAGGTTCCTCTCATGATCCAGTAACATCTTTTTCTATTCCATGACCCTATCAGTCATCTCATCTTCTCTGCCATTTTAGAATTAGCCATCTGCAATTTGAACTATTTCTCTACCGTTCTTTCCACCACTTCCTCTAGGGACAGACCGTTGGAAAAGACACTTTTCCGTGCAGAAACAGAGATTTCCAATTCAGGGGTCACACCCTCCTCATCTGATGCAGGTGGTTCCTCATTGGGGCTATCGTCCAGCCCATCTTCTTCAGCTGTTGTTTCATTGTAAATTGATACTTGTATAGCGCACTACTCACCCGCAAGGGTCTCAAGGCGCTTGTACAAATACAGCTGTGGAACCCATCCTGGCTTTCCCTGTGAGGCGTCCACTCCTGGGCACCCCCAAAGTGGAGGCCAGGCATCCTTAGCATTGTGGGGGCCGTTGTGGAGATTAAGCAAGCTATTGCCCAGAGTTACAGAGTGGGACTCCATGATTGGAATAGGCACCCCGGCGAGAATTATCAGGTCCGTGGAATTTTTGAGCCCAAGACCCGCCGAGGCGGGGAATTGAACCCTGGTCCCGGGCTAGACCTCTGCATCAGGGTCTGCCGCTCTCATTCAATGCAGAGTGGGCTTCTACTCAGGCCCTTATTACCCTTTGCAATTCCCCCTTTCTAGTGGTGCTCTTGGCAGGAAGTACAAACATTTTGCAGCAGTCTCTGACCTGGGCCAAAATGTGTACCTCTATTTTGACCAGCTCATATTCCATGCTTGTGGTTCTAGATCCAGCAACCATTGATGTGAATTAAATGGAAAATCCCAAAAATACCTAGTAGTGAAAATGTAAAATTCTAATTGGTCCGGGACATGGAATAGTAGTGTACACCAAATCACTATATGACACTACAGAAATACAAGTCCTATAATCACTGCTGATCACCAATGTTAGAAATTATGTTGGTGGTTGACTGGGGTATGTGCCCTAGTCAAGAAGCAACCACAATCACAGTCAGGGTAAGAAGCAGGCAAACCCTAAATTAACCTGTGCTCAACCTCTGGTAGCTTGGCACAGAACAGACAGGCTTAACGTAGAGGCAAGGTGTAAAGTATGTGTGCAATACTCAAAAAATTAGAACAGTGAAGATACCACAACAAAAGATTCCACACCAGTTTAGAAAATAGCTCTTAATTAAAAAAAAATTAAAACACAAGATCAAATCAACAAAAATCCAATACCTAGAACTTAAGTTATGAATTGTTAAAGAATACACTTTAAAATAGTGCTTAGGAACAGGAAGTATCAACCAGGGGCATCTAGTCAAACCGGACTGGGACAGAGTCAAAAAGTCAAGCTGACCGCGATGGAGTGTGGGTCAGCTACAGGGACCCAGGTAGGTCCACTGAACCCAAGCACCTTAAATCCTGGTTGTGGTTTGTGTCGGTACCAAGACGTGACGAGGCTGTGTTCCGAGGTCCTGAAGCTTCAAGTCAATGTTTTGGTCCCAAGGTGTGGGATACAGCTGCAATGTGAGTATTTTGCGATGGGTTCAATTCCACGCAACAGCAGTGATGCATCGGTTCTGCTCAAAGATGCGCTGCTTAGCCAAGGAGATGCTTCGGTTCGGCTCGGGGAGGCATTGCTAGCAGAGGATGCATTGGTTTTACTGGAGAAACACCTTAGCCTACTACCAAGGGTCCAGGACTGAGGTGGCACCAATTAGCAGTGTAGACTCACAGATGGCAGAGTTGTAGGTGCAGAAGCAGGTTGGTTGGAAGTCTTTTATGTCACTGAGACTTCAGGTCAGGAGGCCAGTCAGCTAGCCATTGGAGTCACTCTGGGCTCAAGAGATGCCAGTACAGATCCCTTGCTGAGGCAAGAGGGCAGCATCACAGTAGTCCTTCTTCCTGGTAGAGTCTTTACAGGTCCAGAAATGTAATGAAGTAGTGAAGTAGTGGTTTCAGAGGTTCAGTACTTTTACCCAGTTGAGCCTTTGACGTGGGGGAGACTTCAAAGACTTGCCTTTGAAGTACACAGAGGTACTTATTTCCTGCCCTGGCTCCAGACTCACCACAGGGGGCTATGCAGCCCTTTGTGTGTGGCCAGAACACAAGCTCTTCAGGTGTAAGTAAGGCTGGGTCCAGCACCTGCCGTCCATCCTGCCAGGATGGCCCATAAAGTCAAACCTAAGTTTGCCTTCTGTGTGGTTGTTTAGTGGGAATATACAAAGCCCAAATGTCACCCACCCCCAACATGTAATCAGCATTAATCAAATGGAAGAAAATGTCAACTTTGTAAAAGTACTACGCACACAAATGATGTTCAATTGTTCTTTTAGCATTTGTCACCCCAAGTGAGACGGGTATTCCCAGACGTGGGTTCAGTGCTCTCCGTGCCACAGTAGTCAAGCTACTCTGGCTGATGAGGGGTGAACCCCAGAAACTGGTCCTAGGGTGCTTGTTTCCAGTCCAAGAAGGACCTGGCCTGGCAGTTGGGGCTGGACTGCTCCCATTGGGAGCAGGATCAAGACAGATTTGCGTATGGCTGGGTTCAAACTGGAATGGCATAGGGAGCACAAAAAACGATGGATCGAGGCTCAGATCTCTTTACTGGGGTGAATGTATGACATTGTTTTGCATTCTGTCCATCAATTGTTATTTTTGCAACTTTCTAAAAGTGGCATTTTTAATTGTGATTCCAGAGACATCAAACTTGAAAAGTCTATCTCTTCACAATTGGAGCTTACACTTAAAAATTGTAAAAAGTTAATTGTAATAATGGGAGAGATAGGCCTTGAGTAGTGAAATAATTAATTTTAGTAGTTTAACTACAAAGACATGCACAATTTAACGTAATGACCTGCTTTTAAATACACTGCACCTGCCCTCTGGGTTGTCAAAGGCCTACTTTAGGGGTGACATATGGTTCTAAAAAAGGTGAGGTTTGGGCCTGGCAAAAAGGTTTATTTTGCCAGGTCGACATGGAAGTGTAAACAGCACACACATGTTCTGCAATGGAGGGCCTGAGACATGGTTAAGGTCTACTTAAGTGGGTGGAACAATCAATGTTTTAGGCCCACTAGTAGCATTTAATTTACAGGCGCTGTGTACAGGGAGTACCACTGTATTAGGGACTTATAAGTGAATTAAATATGGCAATTGGGTATTCCTCAATGTTACCATGTTTAGGGGGAGAGCACAAGCATTTTACTATTGGTTAGCAGTAGTAACATGCCAAGAGTCATAATTCCAGCAAAAACAATGTCACAAAAAGTGGAGGAAGAAGTCAAAAAGTTAGTGGGAAGACCACCCTAAGGCTATTAGGTTTAGCACCCTGGCGCTCAACTTATTCCCACCGCCCCCTGCCTCTGGTCAATATGAATACTCACACACAGGCCAAGATTCTTGACATTTTTTATTAGTCTCGGTTTATTAAGGATGAAGGGGCAGATTTATGATAACTGGCGCATCCCCAGGGATGCGCCAGTTATTTTGCGCCGCTGCTCCGCCACCCATGGTGCGCTGCATTTACAATGCAGAGCACCATGGGGCAAAAACGGCACAGATGCGTGACGCATCTGTGCCGTAAAGGTGCCGCATTGCTGGAGTTGCGTCGCAGCTCCAGCAAGGCTCGGGCGTGCCCCATCTTTACAATGCTGCGTCAAGACCTACGCCTGCTTCAAGCAGGCGCAAGGTTTTGACGCAGCATTGGCCTGAAAGTGACTGAGTGAAATCTTATAGATTTCACTCAGCCACATTTGCGAGGCGCACCTGCCCCGGAACGCCCACCCTGCGCCGGAACGCCCACAAGTGGCGCAGGGCTTTACAAAGTGACGCATCTGCCTAGATGCGTCATGTTGTAAATGGGTCGTAGGGATGCGCCACGTTTACGCCGCAGCTGCGTGACGCAAACGTGGCGCATTCCCAACATAAATCTGCCCCAAAGTCTTTTATTACTCAGATTCCAGCAGGAAGAAGGGGTGAAGCAACATGCACCTTGTAGGGCAATCTGTAGCAAAGACGAGAGAGAGAGAGAGACAGAGAGACAGGGAGAAAAAGAGCACAAGCATTGGCATAGCCAATAGGTCTCGCCTTTGGGGCCTTATAAGTGTTTTGCCAGACCTATTGGCTTTGCCTTTTTTTCTATGAGCTATTGGCATTTTGAAATGGCTATGCCTTTTATTTTGGTTTTAAAAATGTAAGTAAAAGGCATAGCCAATAGGTCTGGCTAAACACTTATAAGGTCCTAAAGGCGAGACCTATTGGCTATGCCAATGCTTGTTTTTGTTAGGCATGGGGAGATAAGGGATTTTGCTCAGAATCACAGGTTGCTCAGCGTCATTGCCAAAATTCGAACCCAGTTCCCCAGATTTGAGGTTGACCGCTCCAGCCGTTAAGCCAACTCCTCTCCAAACACAGAAAGAATTATAGGTAAATGTTCACAAAGCATTGAGCAGCCTTTGCAAGCTCTTCATAGCCGTTCAGAGTGTTTATTCTCCATTACACCTCTGGAGCTGTTGCCCAAACACAGTGTGCATTACCCTACGGTCGTTATTCACCAAAAGCTGTAGAAAATAAAAACTGCCACAAGCCTGAGCAAAACCCCAGGCTTGCCTCTAAAACTGGTGCATTCGATCAGCCACCCTCAACCCCCCTCACCCCCTCACGTAGGGGATCCTTTTTCATGGCCAACCTTGAGGACATAACGGAATCAGGTGATACCTGTGCGGATCACTGACATAATATCGAGGGACATAATATCGACTACCTTAAATATCGGCGACAAAATATCGACAGACAGAATATCGACTTTGTATCTACAAACAGGTAAGTTAAAAAATATAGAGTAAAAAATATCGTTTACTAAAATATAGTTTGGAAAAATATCGACTTTAGTCAAAACAATAATAAATTAAATTAATATTAAACATTATTTACTAAAATATACTTAAAAATACTTAAATTAACTTATAATAATTAAATAATTAATGAAAGTTATAAAAACAATGTACAATCATATTTGTTAAAACACATATATATAGTAACATAATATAATTAAAAAATATCCAATATTATTACCGTAGGATAGCGGAAGTGTAAAATTACTATTCCCACTCCGGAGAGTGCAACATTAGATAAGGCGTTGGATAGCGTAGAGGTAAAAATTACTATTCCCACTCCAGAGAGTGCAACAGTAGGGAAAGCGTTGGATACCGTAGGGGTAAAAATTACTATTCCCACTCCAGAGAGTGGAACAGTAGGGAAAGGGTAGGATAGCGTAGGGGTAAAAATTACTATTCCCACTCCAGAGAGTGTAATAGTAGGGAAAGGGTTGGATAGCGTAGGGGTAAAAATTACTATTCCCACTCCAGAGAGTGCAACAGTAGGGAAAGTGTTGGATAGCGTAGGGGTAAAAATTACTATTCCCACTCCAGAGAATGCACAGTAGGGAAAGCGTTGGATAGCGTAGGGGTAAAAAATTACTATTCCCACTCCAGAGAGTGCAGCAGTAGGGAAAGTGTTGGATAGCGTAGGGGTAAAAATTACTATTCCCACTCCAAAGAGTGCAACAGTAGGGAAAGCGTTGGATAGCGTAGGGGTAAAAATTACTATTCCCACTCCAGAGAGTGCAACAGTAGCGTTGGATAGCGTTGGGGTAGTCAAGTCAATTGAGCTTTATTTCGATTTAGAATATAAATCATAAAAAGCGAACAGCAATCATAAAACAGTACATTTCGTTTACAATGGATTCAATATGTAC
Source organism: Lissotriton vulgaris (assembly GCF_964263255.1). Classification (NCBI taxonomy): domain Eukaryota; kingdom Metazoa; phylum Chordata; class Amphibia; order Caudata; family Salamandridae; genus Lissotriton; species Lissotriton vulgaris. The sequence continues at coordinate 1,321,313,394 of NC_141691.1, forward strand.
AAATAAAAAGAACAAACATATAAGTTCTTGTCAGTATAAAACTCGGTTAAAAAATAATACTATTAATCTATGTTAAAAATACGAGCCTACTCATGTGGCTTCTCACTTTTAAATTTAAAGACTTGATTAATACTTTTAAAAGTTCGCTAAAAGTTCAGTAGTTGACTCATTGTTAATTAACAGATGATTACCTTAAAATTGCTCTGTGTCTAACCGTGCATTTCAAAAAGTTCGCGACGAGATAAGTTGTCCTCTCTCCTTCCATCTGCTGCAGGTATAGAAATGCTAAGCGGCATTGTCTATGTCCAGTTTGTTTTAATAGTGGGACCAACCACTTTTTTCTGATGTCATGGAAATATTTGCAGAAGAGAATTGTGTGCATCGTTGATTGTATGGAGGTATCATCACACGGACACGGCTGGAGGACTTTGGCCCAGTTATTTCTGTTTGGGAATGAAACCAAATCGGTGAAATAAATTCAGCCTGAACCTTACCAGAAGATATCTCGCGTAGCCTGAGGTGTTAAATGTAAGGTATGGCTGAATGGAGGCAGTCATTTGTATTTGTAGGATATGTGCGACTGAAGGTTTTGTTGCCTCCTTCGCTAGTCTCAGTTCCTCTAGATGGGAAAAGCATTTCATTTTTAGTGCCTTTCTGGGAACTTCAGACATTGAGAGGGGGTCATGATAGTACTTTACCCATCCTAGGTCGTACAAAGACTTCTTGATATAGGACAGTCACCTAGAGTTATGGGCCTTTTCCAGTGCAAGGCAGTCTGTAAGGATAGACTGGGTGAATGTCGCTTTGTTGGACCTCCAGATTCTATGCCATAGCAGTATTGGTTCGACTTTTGCTAAGTCATTGACATGTGGCAAACCCAACTCTATGTGGCAAGCCATGGTGCCCGTGCTCCTCGGGACCGCCAGAAGGTACTTCAGAAAGGAGTTTTCCACTTTCTGGATTTCAAATAGCGGCACATACCCCCAGAGCCCGGCTCCGTAGAGGGCCACGGATAGACATTTGGCTTTGTAAATCTTGAGTAATTCACAGGGAGATCTCTTGCCTAGCTTTCTAGAGAAAATAACTAAAGCTGCTGTGGTTCTTAGAAAAAGTAATTTTCTAGTTTCTACTTCTATGTTCCATGCCAATTTGTTGTCTATCGCAACGCCCAGGTACGAATAGCTTTGTGTCGTCTCTAGTTTTTGCCCATATAAATGGATGTCCTTCATTTTTCGTTTGTGGCCTGTGCCTGCCCTCATGACGAAAGTTTTACTAGTGTTGATTTTCATGTCGAGCCCTGCCATGAAGGCCGAATATCTGTCCACGCTCTTCAGTAATTCTAGGGGGGTGCGGGCTAGGATAACAGCGTCATCCGCATAGAGGAGCGCTGGTATTGGCCGGCCATTCACCATAGGAAGGTTGTGGGCTCCCCTAATCATCGCCTCTTCCAGGCCGTTAGTATAAAGAGTGAAGAGAAGGGGAGCCAGGACACATCCTTGCCTAACTCCCTTTTCTACGGCGAATTCCCTTGTTAGTTCACCCTGCACCCCATAACGAACTCTATCTGTGGCATTAGAATAGAGTTCCCTTAGAATCTTGAGCAGGTTTTGAGGGACACCCATATCACTCAATAAAGTCCAGAGTTTCGAGTGGGACACGCAGTTGAACGCAGACGATAAGTCCACATAGACCATATACATGTCTCCCCTTTTGATGTGTACATATTTATCTATTAATAGTGTCAAATTCAGAGCCTGCTCTATGGTCCGCAGCCCTTGGCGGAAACCATACTGCAGGTCCGAGATGATACTGCCATCGTCCACCCAATCCTGTAGTCGTTCAAGTATTAGTCATCCTGCCACCTTTCCCAATGAATCCAGGAGTGAGATGAGATGGTAGCAGGTTACCGACTCCCTATCTCCTTTTTTGAAGATGGGTACTAATATGGATTTGAACCATGAAGGGAGGAGACCTATAGTACATGTTGCATTGAGTACTCTGGTTAAAAGTGGGGTCCAAATGTCCGTCCGAGCTTTAAAGAGATCAATGGGGACACCGTCTGGACCCGGTGCTTTACCGTTTTTACTTGCACGTAGGGCCAGATCAACTTGTTTCATTGAGAACTTTAAATCAATCGGGTACGGATTATCAGATTTATCAGTCAGTAGAGTGTTCTGGGTGAAGTTATCGTGGCACGTGTGATCATTTGAGTTTATCGTGAATATCTTGGAAAAATGATGGACCCACTCCTTTTCATCTATTACCACGTCTATTTTGGGGTGATCTGTGTTATTTACTAGGAAGGGGGACTTGATGACTTGCCAGAAAGCCGCTGAGTTTTTAAGGGCGCAGCTTTCGTGTAGTTGTGCCCAAAGAAGTGACTTTAGCTCCTTTTTCCTGTTCTTTACAGCAGTATTATATTTGTGCCTGAGATCTCTTATTTCTGATAAGCTTCTCACCTCTTTCCTTAATGCGGTTTTTAGGTCTTGGTATGTCATAGTACATTCGTGGTTAAACCAACCCTTTTTTGGTTTGGGTTTATGTTTAAGTTCCCTCCATAAAGCCTCATTAATGATTTTGATGATCCTGTCAAAATTTAAGATGGTTACCTCATCTGTCGTATCAGGATTGAGGTATTTCAATATATGAGGAAGGGCCTTTTTGACCTCTTGAGTGGTTATCTCCTGCGGGTCTACTTTCCCCCACTTCAGGGCATAGCCGTTTAATCTATTCAGCGTTAAAGTATTTTGATCTAGGATGGTACCAGGGTCAATTTTGGAATGACAGACTAATGGGCATGAAATACTTAAGGGATAGTGATCATTGAGTGCACTGAAGTGCCTTATAAATGATGTGTCCCTTATCCTCGTCCCGTTTGAGACAAAAATGTAGTCTATTCTTGTTAAATAGCCCTGACCATGAAAAGTAGGGGCCAATGTTGCCCTATCGTTGCCGAGGTTATTTGCTTGGACAAGGTTTATTCCAAACATGATTTCGTTAAGTTGGCTTCCAAGTGTGCTGTGCCTAAAGTGGGATATGGGATTTTCCCATTCATCAAGAATGCCACATGTGTTGTTATTGCCAGCTGTACATGGGCCCAAATTAAAGTCCCCTCCCCAGATTACCACTATTTCCGTTTGGAACTTCTCTGTGAGGGTTTGAATAGTGGAACAGATCGAGGATACCAGGATCATTGCCTCTTTCTCTGGGAGATTATTATAATAGTTCACTATCAGGAACTTATCCCTGTTGTTTAGGGTAAGGGCGAGGATCTGGTAGCTACACTCGAGTTTTATAATTTCTATTTCCATCGCTGCAAGAATGTTGGAAATGTAGATGGTTAAACCTCCCTTTGCTCGTCCAAAGAACGAGGGTGTTGCTGATAAGAAATAGGTCTTGAAACCCGTTATATGTATGGGGTCAAGTAACCATGTTTCTTGTAGTGCGATGATGTCGAACTTGGAGATAAATGTCATCCATTCTTCGAGTAGAATTTTTGTGCGTTTTCCTGCTATGTTCCAAAATGAAACCAGGAGAAAAGACCTGGATTCTCTCTCTTTAGGTTTCCTCTTTCCTATGTTTGTTGGAATCGTTTTTAGGTCTTGAGAGGGACTAGTTGTGGGAGAGGCTTGACTGGTGGGAGTAATGCTAGTGGCAGAGTCTTTGATGGTAGCCTGGGGCTCATTATGTTTTGTCTGGCTCTCTTGGGGGAATGATCCGGGATTTGTCCCAGTATGTTTGAAAAAGGGAGTCGTAGTGCTATTTGGTCTTACATGTGATGATGGACTGTGATGCAGTCAATCGACTCCTTCAAGTCCAGAAAAAGTCGCATAGCGATTTTGAAGGAGAATGGGATGATTAGCCTGAAAGTACTTACTAGTTCTAAGATTATAATTTCTAGAGTTGGGCGGAGGCACCAATAAAGACCTTGGGTAGAAATAGGTCAGGTCACACGGTAAGATGGACGTTTTCTCCTTTTCAGGGAGCCAGTTTGGGATGTGACTTACTGTTCTATGGTCTCTGAAGTTAATGACAATTATGTCTCCCATTTTATCCTTTTTCCTGGCACCGAGCCATGAGAGGCGCCGGACATGCAGTATCTCATCATTTAAGTTTGGAGGGAGAGGGCGGTTCTGCCTAAGCCAGTATGTAGTTTTATTTTTTAATTGAGAGTGATTTTCCCTCTTTCCTTCTTCTAGGATTGGTACTCCTGTTATAACCCCTACTAGTGGAACTGCTTCCGGTGGCAGTTCGACTTGACGCCCCCTTGGCTTTGGTGGACCTTCTGAGGTATTTTTGTCATGCTTATTTTGTGTCTTTCCCTGATTAAGAGTTGCTTTTACCTTTGAAGCCTCTCTGGCTGCATGTTGTTTGGCCTGGTGTGTTATTTTGACAGTATCTGGTCTAGGTGGATTCGCTTTGTCTATCCCTTTGTTAACTGGGTTGTTTAGGGCGGTACGATTTACAGACAATACCATGGGTGGGTTATCTGTTACCGACTTAGAAGTACGGGTATGGAACTCTGTGCATGCCGCTAGTTTTTCCTCTAAGGAACCAAGCCTAGCTTCTATTTTTTTAAGTCTTTCTATTATTGGGAGTGTGGATGCTCTAATTAGATGTTCTATTGATCCTATTAGATCCTTAGAGGGGGTTTCTGGTGTTAAGCGTGGTGGGGTAGTTCCTAGGTCATGTTTCGCTGCGCTACTCGGTGTATGTATCCGCGTCCTCATTTTCAGCAAGACCACTGCTGTGTAATGTGATTTCTATCTGAGGTTTTACTGGCGAGGTGCGCTTGTTTTTAATCTGTTCGATTGAGCGCCGTCGCTCAGCTCGGCGTTCGGCAAGCGCGGTCTCCCTGTCAGTATCCGAGGGAATCCTATACACCAAGTTGTCCAGAGTCTCTTTGTTGGCAGAGCTGAGGTCTTTTGTGCTGGTTAAAACCATAATGCAGGAGTGCGTGTGACCAAGACAAGGATAAGCAGGATAATATTAGGGAATGGTTCCGAAATAATTAGATGTGACTAGTAAACTGACAAAGGGAAGAACATAACGAGGGAAGAGAATGAAAATGTCTTGTTACCTTTGAGTGTGGAAATGTCAATGGGTAGGCCCAGCCCGGCCTCCTTCGGCTCCTGAGGGCTACAGAGGGCCCGCCCTTTGCCCGGTCTTCGCCCGGCGTCCCGCTCGCATCCCGCGAGACGTTGCTGTCGCCGTTTATATGCGCCTCCTGGCGCCTTTCCCGTTGTCAATGCCCGCATGGGCTGCTGGGAAATGTAGTTTCCCGCCCTCGCGCTCCACTCAGCGGCACCACTCGCAAGCTGGAATCGCGAGTGGGCGGCGGGTGGCGGGCGGGATGTCCCGGCGGCTCTGTTACACCCAGGCAGTGATTTAGGTTTCTCCCATATTAGCCGTTCTGCCTCTCTGCTCGATTTTCTCTGCTGAAAGGTTTCCCAGTAGGGGTAAAATATACTATTCACACTCCAGAGAGTGCAACAGTAGGGAAAGCGTTGGATAGCGTAGGGGTAAAAATTACTATTCCCACTCCAAAGAGTGGAACAGTAGGGAAAGCGTTGGATAGCGTAGGGGTAAAAATTACTATTCCCACTCCAGAGAGTGGAACAGTAGGGAAAGGGTTGGATAGCGTAGGGGTAAAAAATACTATTCCCACTCCAGAGAGTGCAACAGTAGGGAAAGCGTTGGATAGCGTAGGGGTAAAAATTACTATTCCGACTCCAGAGAGTGCAACAGTAGGGAAAGGGTTGGATAGCGTAGGGGTAAAAATTACTATTCCCACTCCAGAGAGTGCAACAGTAGGGAAAGCGTTGGATAGCGTAGGGGTAAAAATTACTATTCCCACTCCAAAGAGTGCAACAGTAGGGAAAGTAGATACTTCATATAATATTAAAAAATATATATATATTAATATCTATAAATAAATTAACTAAAAGTAATTACCAATTTATAAAATAAAAAATTATTATTTCCAAATACTAATTTAATGTAATCATTACAATTAGTTATCTAGTAATACTAATTAATTACAAATTAACAATTAATTAATTTGTAATTATAAACTTACTTAACAAATAAAATCTAATAAATACCCAAAAAAATTACCATATGCAATTAGTTATAATTAAAATACTTCCCACCCTATTCCCCTGTAAACCCACAAACCACTACATAAAATAAATTAGTTAAATTAACATGATTATCAATTAATCAATTAAATAAAATTAAATGGCAATTAAAATGTAACTAATTAGGAAATAAAAATTAATTAACAAGAAATTATAAACAAATACCAATAAATAAATTTACATATTTAATTAATTATAATTAAATTACTTCCCACCCTATTCCCCTATAAACCCACAACCCGCCAAAAAAATTACATTAATTAAATTAACATAATTATCAATTAATCAATAAATAAAAGTAATTGGCAATTAAAATGTAATCAATTACAAAATAAAAATGAATTAACAATTAATTATAAACAAACACCAATAAATACATTTACATATTTAATTAATTATAATTAAATTACTTCCCACCCTATTCCCCAATAAACCCACAACCCGCTACAGAATTAAATTACGCAAAATTTAAATAACATTACATTCATTAATTAAATTACATTATAACATAAACACTTTTAACACATAAAATACACTATAAAAATTCGATATTTTTAAATGTTCGATATTTTTATTAACCTATATTATGTACTTCGATATGTTGAATATCTATATTTTAAATTTCGATATTACATTACTTACCTTCAAAAGGATATTTTTGATGTCTGTCCATTCGATATTCTGTCCAGCCTATATTTTGTACTCGATATTATGTCCATTCGATATTTTGTAATCGATATTTTGTCTGTTTACCACCTGTGCTGTAGCTTTCTCAAAAATTCAACATCAGGTACTGGCATTGCACATGGCAAGACTTGCTCAGCAAATCCATACGAACAGGTTTCCTTTCAGCGCTGAAGCACCAGCTAATCACCATTGCTCCAAGAAGCAAGGCTAGATCCCAATAACTCCAATGGCTACAGCTTCCTCGCTGAACTGCCATGGAAAGCCCTAGTGGACATAGCAGTCCAACTATGTGCACATGTTTAAGCAAAGCAAAAATCAGTTGCTAAACTATCTGGTTTCCACCCCAGACTCCTCTAGTAAACTTTCTAGCATTATTTGCTGAATATTGCCAAAAAAGGTTCACTATGGTAGTTAGCCCCTGTGACCTTTACATGGCAGACCCCAGCCTAATGAAACACGATGTTTAACCCTTTGTGGTCGTCTTTTACCCTCCACTTAATGTTCTTGTCAAGCAGGTCATGGATACTAGTATTAAACACAAGAAGCTGGATTGGCGTTCAGATACTGGGGCCAGTTTGCAGCTCAGGAGGGTATTGTTGGTATGATGTTGGCCCCCCTGCTGAAATTACTTATGTGACAGACAGACTTGCGTGTCCTCCATTGCACTCGGTCGGCGCTCTAGTCTAATGTCGCTATTGATTTTCTCACTGAATATGTTGAACGGAGTCTGTGCATACAGTCTACTCTTGAAAAATATCAGTTTTTTATTTCCACCTTATCGCATCAGAGATAAAGCTGTTCCGGCAACCTGCTGGTGCCTCTGACTGAGGTAGCGCTCTGCATAACCAACTCCAGCAAGTACCAAGAGACAGACAGGCAACTAGAGCCAAATTTCGTGGGGGAGGGGTGGTGCGGGGTTAAAAAAAATTCGGGGGGGGGCTAATTCTACCAGCGATAGGCCGGGTGGCTCTAAGAAGGGATGAAACCATTACAATAGCCTGATTAACATTTAAATGGTCTTTAACACCTTCAGCGCGGCACAAATTTTCGCGCTGTGCTGAAGGTTCTAAAACCGGGCGTGGTCGTAACGGAACGGTTCCGTCATAAGCACAGCCCAACTGGCGCTCATGACGGAACCGCTCCGTCATGAGTGTCGAAGGGGTTAAAAGACCTGTGAAGTACTCGGTGCGGCTGCAATCAGACAGTCGCCAGCCCGCGAAACTGTCTCTGCCCGGGCTGACACACGCGGCGGGGGGGGGGGGCTGAAGCCCGGTGAGCCCAATGGGTGTTGCACGCCTGCCAAGAGAGGTTAGGAATATCGCTGCTGCAGGTGCACTTAAGTCATGCACGGCGCGGGCCTTGATGCTGGTGCAGCTAGCTAAAATGGCTGCCTTTGAATGAGCTTCTCCCTTTTAATAGCAGGCTTTAGAAGGAATGATACAGTGGGACACGGGGGAAAACCCATCAGGTATACTACTTGCTCACTGCCAATAATACTAATAACTGGTCATTCAGTATTGTTAGTTCCTACTGTGGTGATACCGTGCTACTGCCTTTCAACTCAATGCACACCGAGTAGTTTACCTCACAAAAGTAGTTAACTGCCCGCACCCTGGACTGAGCTCCTCCGAGGTTGCCTATGCCTCTGCTGCGAAGTAATTGTGGTGCTCGTTAGCAGAGCAGGTATGAGTAGTGAACACGTTTTGTCTTTGGTAACCTTCTGTGTGTAGTTTAATGGGCCCTTCTCGTTAGCAAAATTCACCTACGTTCAGAGGATCCGCTGGGGCTATTAAACACATTTCATGCAGCTACTCATATGGAAAACTGAAGAATGTGATACACAGGTGGCGGTCACAGGCATCGGTTTCTTTGTAGGCTCCCGCCGTTCAAACAGCTAGTGCAATTCAATCTTTTTATTTTTTTATATGTAGCGCGAACTAGACCCGAAGATATCGGGTATCAGAGTGCTTTACATGAGCACCAGTTTTGCTACAGATGAACACATTCAGTTTTGTTAGGCACAGGGTGTTTGCCCAGAATCACAAGATGATGATCGCAGTTGCCGTGACTCGAGCCCGGTTTCCCAGCTTCGAGGTCGACCCTCTATTTCTTAGGCTACATGCTCTTGGTTCCGTGCAGGCAAGTTTGACTGCTGAAGACATAATGGTCCAGCACTCACTATATGCGTTACTACAAGAGAGTGTTTCCCGTCCCAGTCACTGTTTAAAGATGTTGTCCGTTTCCGCAGTTTTAAAATTAAATTTAGACCGAAGCATAATGTTTTCACGGAAATAGCTCTTTTGGGTATTACAAAGTTATGCTAATGTAAACAAGCACCGTTAAATGAGCAGCACGGCCTCACCCCCACAACCTCCATCTCCGAAGACTCCCAACGAAATGACGGCACAAATGCAAAAAAACAAAAAAAAACGGTGCGGAAACAGGATACTGAATCCCGCCACTCCAGGACTCCCTGACCTGCCTCATGGTTACCAAGGCGATATTTCAAGAAATATTGTTGTGATACCGTAAGGCAGGTCATGAAGTCCTCGAGAGGCGGTATCCAGAGCAGACAAATCTGCAAAACAGGAGCTTTTTCCAATGGCAGGCCACCGTTTCAAGAGGCCTGCCAACGGAAAAAAGGGGCGTGGCTTCATGCCGTATTGAAAACCCCTCCTGACAATATCTCTTTGCCTGCTACAGCGCATGCGCTGCTAGCAGGCTTTGACCTAAAAAGAAAGAGATTGAAGCCCCAACCTCTCCATACATATCCCATGCAACCTAACCAAAGCTCCTTACTCTACCGTCTACAAGCAGCAAGTCTTTATTAACAGGCAGACCTTGCAAGTAGTGGACCATAATCTATTTTAAAGGGAACTTACAGTGGGTGAAACCCCAATACAGCTGTGGTCCAAATACCAGAGGCCAGTGAGCAAAACACTATTGGCCTGATTCACAATGGTTAAGTTGGACCTGAAGGGTGAGTTTAGACCTTAAGTGTAGGTTTAGACCTGAAGTGTAGGTTCAGACCTGAACTTTAATTTTAAACCTGAAGTCTAACTTTAGAACTTAAACTTCAGGTATAAAGTTAGAATTCAGGTCTACACTTAGACTTCAGGTCTAAAGTAAGACTTCAGGTCTAAATGAACACATCAGGTCTAATCTTACGCTTTAGGAGGTGTGGCAAAGATGGCAAATGGACAGAATGTACCTTCTTGTTCCTCCATAGCCGCCACCTACCAGGGCCTGCTGTCCGCCCTCCTTAACCCACAGCACATGCCTTACAGTGCCCCATCGCATTCAGGAAGACACCTGCCACCAAAGGGCGGATGCATTTGGGCCAACTTCTGAACAGATCCAGCACTGCCAATGCAGCCGCCCAGGTACACACAACATGGAGGCGGCTGCTACACAGTAAGTCCTGTGTCAGACACAACTTTCCCACATTGACTCCAATGCACCTGGCCTTTGATATGGCGGTGGCCTTGTAAATGAGGAGCAGACCGCGGCCCCGCAGACACACAGTCACACCAGCCCTGCCACTGCTGCTTAGTGCGCGGGGTGAATTTTGAAGGTGGTGGTATCCTGCCCCCTTGCTGAAGCTATAAGAAAGACCCTTATATTTGGTGACCCCTGAATACTGTTGGGAGAGGGGAGGAGTATCCTGGCTGCTAGGTACCACTGCGACGTCACAGACATGAGGCAGATCATAGCCCTGTTGTGGTCTGGCCAGACACCTTCTCCATAACGGATGCCCCTATGCAGCAGCAGTGCAGCTGGGACCTGACACGCACATCATGGCAGCCAATGTAGCTCACCACAGCTGAAAAGGCACAGACCCTGATTGAGGGCTTTCCAGACACTACATTGGATGCCTTCTAACCCCTGCTGAGACCCCAACTACAACTTTGGGGCTGACCGGGGGTGATGGGGAGCCCATGAAGAACACTGATATCCCCAGGAGCGCTGTTGGACCCAAGAGGAGGACCTGAGCTGCCGCTGTAGTGGGCCTGTCACATTTGGCCAGTGCCCCCGATGAGACTGTGAGTAAGCACACCGGCAAGACCAAGAGGGAGTGCCAGGAAGGCACACAGTTGACCCTGGAGGCATCTCCCCACAAGCAGGGACTTTGCCAAAAACAATAGGCTCCTGCATGTATGATAGACTTGCGCTTTGAGAGGCTGGACAGGAGCTCTTCCCCCTCCTCATTGCTCGTGTTCCTTGGGAATCCCAGGTTGAAAGTCCTTCCTGTAGAAGAAGATACCTTGACCTGGAATTCGCTCAGTGATCAGAGGCTCCACTGAAGAGGGCCTTTGACAGGGCTAAAGACTATGGGCCAGATGTAGGAGCCCTAATACCGGTCGGAAACGGCCGATTTCGTCCGTTTCCGACCGGTATTAGGCTTTTCAGATGTAGGGGGCCTACCGAATCGGTAATGTAAATGTACCGAATCGGTAAAATACCGAATCGGTATATTTACCGAATCGGTAAATCCATATGTAGCTGACACTCCTAAGAGTGCCACAGGCCCTTAAGGGTCGGTATTTTACCACACAATCCTATTGTGTGGTAAAATACCGAATTCAGGTGTGCATGCACACCTGTGCCATGTGACACACAGACATGCCCTTAGGGCATGTATGTGTGCCACATGTCACACATACCTGTACTTGGGGTGCTAGAGGGTGTCAAAGTGACACCCCCTGCACTCTTGCAGGATTCAGTATTTACCGATTAGGTAAATACCGAATCTGTATTTGCCATTGATTCCTATGGGCTTCAAGGCCCATAGGAATCAATGGGCAATACCAATTCGGTATTTATCGAATCGGTAAATACCGAATCTTACAGATTGGGTATTCCTAAATTCGGAATGACCTAAATCTGCCCCCTTCCCATTTACAGACTCTTAAATACCGATTCGGTAAAATTCGGTATTTAAGAGTCTGTAAATGGGAATTACCTACATCTAGCCCTATGACTCCCCAGACCCCATTCCTGCTGACTTGATGGAGGGGGGCCATTCTGGTTACTGGGCACCTCCATACAATGCTGTAATCTCACGTCTCCTGCCAGGGACTCTAGGAATCATGGCTGCAGCACGTGTGAAAAAGGAGCTATCGTTGAAGGAATGCTAACCAAACTGACTGGTGGCCCGTCAGGGGAGCCGCTGATACCCCCACCTCTGGAACAGACGGCAGACAGAGAAGATAATGAGGTGTCAGTGCCTCAATCATTTCTGGAGTTCATGTTTGCTTCCCTCCATGATGAACTCCAGACGATTAAGAGAGACCTGTCACAGGACCTAAAAGAAGTTTGCCTTGACCTGTTGGAGGTAGGGGACAAGGTCTCCGCCCTCGAGCACCATGAGTCTGGCCACAATGAAGAGATTGAGCAACTCCAGCAGGAAGTAATCCACTTCAGAGATCAGCAGAACAGTAGGCCCATGTAAAGGACCTAGAAATTTGGTCAAGATGGAATAACATTTGCATCAGAGGGATGCCAACCAAAACAGAGGACATGAACATTGGAGCATATGTAAAGGCCCTCTTTCACCAAATCCTGGAACCACCACCCGACAGAGAGATACAGGTTGGCAGGGTTCACAGAGTGGGTCCTCTACAACAAGAGGATACCCATCCAGCAGACGTACTGGCATTAATCCATGGCTTTCAACTTAAAGAAACCATATATCACAAAGCCAGAGACATTCATCGTCTGCAATTCTGAGGACATACAATGAGAGTGTACCAAGATCTGTTATCTCTCTCCCTGCAGAAATTATGGAACTTTTGCAAAGTGGCAACGTTCCTTGGGGACCAAGGAATCACTTATTTCTGAGACTACCCATTCCGCATAGTTTTTTGCTGGGATGGGAAGCTTCACCAACTTTGAACCCTGTCTGAAACATGCTGAAGAAGTGTCCCCTGAGGACAGACAGCTGGCCAGTCCCCCAGATCACAAAGTCCAGAAACACCTTCGGTGGCAGGGGGGCTCGGCCTCATCCAAGGGACTCTGCCCTGACCCTGAAACCCTAGCTTTAGGGAGGCGAGGCGGGCTGGACGCATTGACTGGTTATTCGGACAAGCTGGAGATGACCTGAACACAACTGAAGCTACCTGATCACTGTCAACAGTAATAGGGGTTGGGAGGGCTGTCAGAGTAGGAGGCGAGGGCGACAGGACTGCTCAGAGAGATGTTCAAGATACTCTCATGAGATACTACCCCTGGGATTCACACAGGACATTCCTGGCCAGGGCCAGTGCCGTAGGTTCTGATGGCAATATGTTTTTGTACCTGTTTTACATTGTGTGCTTGTTGATTGATTGATTGATTTTATGTGGCGCTGATGCCCAGCAAATGTCAGATTGCTACTGATGATAGAAGTGTTGGTTACTTAGCTGATAAAGAGACAGGTTTTCAGGGATTTTCTAAAGGACCATAAATTGGGGATGTTCTTTATGTCTATAGGGAGTGTGTTCCAGATTTTGTCTGTTCCTAAAATAAAGCTCCTTCCACTCCGTGCACTCTCTTGATTCTGGGATAAGTAGAAGTTTACTGGAGGAGGACCGTATATTTCTAGCGGGTAAGTACAAGATCAAATGGTTCTTTAAGTATTGTGTGCCTGAGCCATCCAGTGCTTAGTAGGCTAGACACGGGGATTTAAATGTAATCCTTTTATCAACTGAAAGCCAGTGCTGTTTTTTTAGGCCTTGGGGCAGAGACTGATACTTTGGGATATCCAGCAGCAAGCGCACTCAGCATTTTGAAGCCTCTGCAGCTTTTAAAAATATTTTTGGGGGATGTTTAGATAAGAGCATTTCCATAGTCCAATTTGGACAAGGCTAGTGCTGACACAAGTGTCTTTCATAGGTCTAGCGGTATATAGGGGTGGAACTTCCTAATCATCTTTAAGATAAATAAGACTGTAGAAGCAAGGGGCGTATCTGATCTTTGAAGGTCAATCTATCTGTAAAGATGGAACCTACGTTTTTCACTTTTTTCACGGGTCTTGGGAGGTTGCCCTAATCTGGCAGCCACCAGCTAGGTGAACAGAAGGAATCGTCCGTACCCAGGAGGAGATCCTCTGTTTCCCCAATGTTAAGTTTTAAGAATTTGGATCTCATCCATAGATTTACCTGAGTCATGAATTTATTGAAGCACTCTGCTGTTTCTTTAAGGTTGCTGGAAACTGAAACCACAAGCTGAGTCTCATCAGCATAGGAGACAGCTGAGAAGCTGGAGTCTCTAATGATTCTGGCCAGTGGGGAAATATAGAGATTAAAGCGGGTAGGGTTCAGCGAGAAGCCCTGTGGGACCCCACATGGTAATCTGAATTGCTCAGATGAGTAGGCTCCTACCTCCACAAATTGAACACTGTCGGATCTGTGCCTTTTCCCCTAGATCTGATAACTGGTTAACCGATATATCAAGGTTCACTGTGTCGAAATGCCACAGACAGGTTCACTAAAATCAGGGAAGCCTTTCCTCCTGAATCCAAAATGGATCTTAACTCTTTAGAGGCCATAATCATGGCGGTCTCAGTGCTGTGTCCTTCTTGGAAACCATATTGGGATGGATTTAGTAGTTTGTTGGTAGTCATGAAAATCGTGAGTTCTATGTTTAGAGCCTTTGCTAATACCTTTGCTGGAAAGGGTGATATGGCGGTCGGTCTGTAGCTGTTAGGTTCCAATGGATCTAAATTCAATTTTTTATGAACGGAAGGACAAATACTATTTTGCAAACTTTTGGGAATTTGCCTGTTTTGATGATCTCGATATATGACCACCAATTTTTCACCGATGATTTCTGAAGCAGGATAGACTATTCTGGGGGGACATGGGTCCAATGGAGCCACAGACTTAGATGTCCTTACTAGCTGTAGAATCTGCTCTGTGTTTGTAGGAGAGAAAGACCCCAGAAATTTGGAGGTGGAGGGTTTTGTTGAGTCTATATGGTCTTCAGTTGGATTCAAGTTGTTATCAATGAAAGTATCGTAAACGTTCTCCAATTTGCACTTAAAAAGCTTAGCAAAGGAATTCCTCACTACCATCGGTATTGTTCGGGGAGTACTCGTACTACACAGGGGTACACTACACTCTAGATTCTTACAAATGTAGGGTCAGCCAGGTTGCGATCCACACTGGTGGGAGGGTAGGTTATCACCCTGAGTAGCCTTTACTGCACTTTCCTTCCTATCACTCCCCACAATGATTTTGAAAGAGGGGCACTGATTTTGAAAGAGGGGCAGTGATTTTGAAAGAGGGGCACTGATTTTAAATTGTTTTAAAGTTTTATAAAATGAAAATATTCTTCTTATCCTTTTAGTGATTTTGAAATTTCTGTAAAATAGGGCGTATTGTATGTAGTGTTTCTGAGGGCGTCTCCCTCTTTTAATTTAATTTTAACAAGTATTGAATTTTACCTAGTTAAGATGTAGTAGAATTTTGTCTGTCCGTACTTTTTGTGTCTAATTGTGTGTGTTCTGTACTGTTTAAAAGACCAAGGTCTAAATAAACAAGTTTCTCTCTCTCTCTCACTCCCCACATGATAAACTAAAGGTTAGCACCCTGAATGTGAAGGGGCTCAACAATCTAACTAACTGACCTATGCCTCCTACAGGACACACGTTTGTTCACTGGAGACTGGCACAGGCTTAGGTCTCTTGCTTTCACGCAACAGTTCTACTTATAACCACCACTAATTCAGACGGGGTGGCCATTTTGGCTGGCCGGACAAAATCATAACAGCTCCAGAAAGCCCAATGCATAATCCTGTTAATGTTTTATTGTAATGCCACCATCCAGTCATGAAAGCAGCAATGTTTCCTTTGTATGTATGTAGGGAATTTTGAGAGTGCAGGAATCACCCCCGCAGGGGTATCTCCGCACTAGCATAGAAAACAGATCAGCCAGGCGCAGACTTTCAAAGCTCAAGCCTTGAATAATTCAGTTTTCAGCAGTTTTCTGAAGTGAGCAAAACTAGAACATTTACATAACTCCTCTGGCAAGGAATACCAATGTTTTGGGGGCAGATAGGCAACCATTTTTCCTCCAGATGGAATTTTCTTAAAACGAGGTACCACCAGCAGCCCTTTGCCTACCGATCCGAGACACCGGTTTGGACAATATAGTTTCAACTTATCCGCCATAAAGCTCAGCCTTGTGCAAAAACGGCTCTGTGAGCAAAGCAACAGAGCTTGAACTTTATTCTCTGGCGGATAGGAAGCCAATGGAGAAATTTCAGTAGTTGCCCAGGGGGAGATTTGAGGTGGTTTATTAGGGACTACACGTGCGCCCACAGTCTGAACGATCTGCAATTTGCTAAGGAACGCCTCATTCGCAGAGGCCAGTAGAGCTTTACAATAGTCAAGATGACCTATTATCAGAGCCTGAACTAGGGTTCTACGTACTGAGAGGGGCAGCCAAATGAACACTCTGCGCAAAAGGCTCAAGGTATGATAGCAGGTCCCAGCAGTGGTCATTATTTGATTTTCATCGAGAACCGTGCATCCAACCGGCCCCTAGATTTTTTGCCACCGAGGTAGGAGAGGGGACGGGCCTAACACTGTTGGCCACCACATAGGAGACCAGGAAATAAGTGCAGGACCAAACAGCAGGATTTAGGTTTTGGCCGCATTCCAATGCAAGAAGTTTTCAGTCGTTCAATTAGCTATGGCAGACATGCCTTTAGCAAAATGCTGATCAACTGACTCCATATTCTTATCAAAGGATAGGAGTAATTTTCTTTATAGGAACAGTTTGAGGCTGACATGAGAGGTGCTGTAGATGACCGCATTGAAGGAGTGGGTGGCCCCTCAACTGCGGTGTCAGAAACCAGCACTAAAAATTGTGGCCCTTTGACTGCAGTAAAGGACAAGTGGCTGCAACCTGAAAGATAGTGCACGGGGCAATCCACTGAAAGTGAAGATGACTGGCGATGTGACTGTTGGGACACTTGATGCAGAGACCTCATAGCACGAGTGGCATTAGTACTTGAGATGGCGTCCTCTGCTGGAGGTAAGCAGTGCTGGTCCTCAATAGGAGAGTCAGTATTCCCCAGAAGATATAGCCACTGGTGTAGACTGACAATAGTGAATCTGTGGTGGTCCTGATAGGAGAGAAGATCGTCTGGGAAGGATGCAGAGACAAGAGGAAGACTTTTGGGGCACGCCCTCGATTTGGGGGTCCCACCTGGATGTGATAGCCAGGATAGAGAGTGGCTTGGCTGCTTGAGCGAATTACAAGCTCCCCTTTGCCTCAATGTGAATACTCAGCAAAATCAGAAAGGGGAGCGGGATGCAATAGGAGCTGCTGTCTGGGCTGGGTTGCCCAAAGAAAGACTGAGTGCATGGAATACCTGGGGGACCTCTCAAAGACACAAAAGACAGGAACAAAGAAATATTGTCCTTCAAATGAAAAGCCACCTGTAGGTGCACCCGGGCACAGTCTGACTGTATTTTGGTGCTATGTTTTTCCATGTGGGGGGTGACCCCGCATACAGTGCTAAGGGTCATGGGCCAAAGCTTTGATGGCCTTTGATGGGACCTGAGGGCAGACAAAGGATGGAAGGATAGGATTGACACCTTCCCCCTGCAAAAAGCAGTGTGGATGCGCACGGATGTAGCTGCCCTGTGTGATGGTGTTTCTTGCTCCTCCCTTCTTTGAGTGGATACTGTTGTGGTGCACAGGACATCACTGTGGAGTCTGATGCATCACAACAGGGCTTAAGGTGTTGTTTTTCCTAAAATCATTGCCATGGTGAAAGGCAAGACTGTGAAAGGCATGCAAGCTAATAAAGCAGGGAAGTAGTCTATTGCAGTGAGAGCACAGATGACGCAGCCCTCTGTGTTGGCAGAGCACTGTGCGTGGGCGATGGGACCACCATCAGTGGACCTACTTCATGCAATGACCAATTAATGCCAAGTGTTGTAGACAAAAAGTGGCACACTGGCATACAAATGAAGTTGCTTAGAACTAACCAATGGGAACTATTGAAAACAGTGAAAGCCATGGAAGATACAGTACTGACCTTCCAGGTGAACGTCAATGAGCTGCGCACGTCAGTAATTAAGCTGCAAGAGACGATCAGAATACTGCAAGACAAAACTGAGCAGTTGGAGGGAAGATCAAGACCCAGCTGCAGCAATGGGAATGATGTACATGTTGCTCTCTCCTGCAAAATTCAAAATAATCGAGAAAGAAATCCACTTATTCACTTCACCTGAAATTGCTTGAGACTGGCTAGAAGGATGGCAATTTACTCAGATGAATGAAGCCGACAGACTTATGACAGATAAATAAACCAGCTCACAGATCCCTGAACACTGCTCCAATCGAACTCCATCCTGCTCACTGGAGCACTTAGATATGTACTCAGTGTGCGATCTGAGTTCATCACTAACTTTTTTATTACCAGACACCTTGCCCTTTGGGCTACCCAGGGACTATTTTAGGGGTGACATATGTGCAAAAAAAGGGAAGTTTAAGGCTTGGTAAGAGGTTTATTTTTCCAAGTGGAATTTAGTATTTAGAACTGTATTTAGGCTGCAATGGCAGACATGGACCATATTCTAAGGATCAACTTAAGTTGGTGGCTCAATTTGTGCTGCAGGCAGGCTAGTAGCATGTAATTTACATGCCTGGTTATATGGTATACCAATCTGTATAAGACTTATAAGTAAATTAAATATGGCAATTAGGTGTAAACCAATTTAACATGTCCAGAGGAGTGAGTGCAAGCAGTTTAGTACTAGTTAGCGGGGGTAAAGTGCACTAAGACTTAAGGCCAATAAAAACAATTTTTGCAGAAAAATGGGGGTAAGTAGGCAAAAGGTTTGGGGGATGACCAGTCTAGGGCTGACAGGTCTAACAATCCCCAAACAGGGGTGAGACCCTGGGCTGGATGGTTCATTTGCTCTTTATCCATGAAAAGTACAGATACTAGAATCATTAGCAAGCTGGTGGATTGTCGGCTGATGTAAGCCATGTCAGCATTAATACACGATAATCAAGCCGGGTTTAATACTGAACAAAAGCACTATCTTCAAGCTCCACAGTTTTGTGCATGTGGATCATTCTCTAGGCACAAAAGATTTAGATTATGCAGTAATTTGACTCAACCTTGAAAAAGCGTTTGATACTCTATGATGGGATTACACGTACTGAGTATTTCAAGAGAAGAACTTTGGTCCTTACTTTTTGCACTGTATACAGTTATTATATACCACTCTGAGGTCGGGATTGAGGCTCTGAATGTGGTGTCTTCAAAATGGAAGCTGGGTAGAGGTACGCAGCAGGGGTGCCCTTTTTGCCCCTGGTTTCCCCAGCTGTGGATCCATGGATAACATATTGTGACTAGAAATGGCACAAAAGGGTAACACAATAGGTCTCATGACCCATGTAGTGGCATTGTCTGCTGATGAAACTCTTGTGTATGGATGAGTTCAGATAGCCCATTGTACTGTTCAGAAATTGGGAAAACTCAAGTTTATTACCTACGGTTGACTGCCCTGCTACATGGAGGCTTATCTCCCAGAATTAAGCTTAGTACACTGAAACTCCCCTTGGAGAAGTAGGAGGGCCTAGCCCTTACAGACTTTGAGTATTAACCCATTGTGGATGGATAAATGTGTTCCTGTAGGCACGTAGTGAGAGGGACTCCCTTTATGTCTGACAGAAAAATACATACCTACTCAGGTTTTCATAATCTGAGACAGAAGCAGAGATAGCAGGGTGAAATGTGAACATAGTAATTTCTAGAGATTCATTAAATTATTTATAAAGCATTAAAAACCATTTGTTTCACCACACTCGCACTGGTTTTTCTTTAAAGCATACCTCCACCCATCGTCAATTCACTTACATACTTATTCTATCCGATCAATGCTCCCATTCTTTCACAATCTTCCACTAGTCTCACTCCACCCACATTATAGCAGCCATACACCCATCCCACTTTTCGCAACTCCAATACCCAATTCGAAACAACAATTCAACTATAAGCCAAAAAAGAGTCGAATCAAAAAACATATACAAAAGTTTACAAAATGTAAACACGTTATGTACACTCAATTGGATGGGTGGTGGTATGCTTTAACCTCTTAAGTGCTGCTGACGGCCAACGGTCGTCAGCAGCGCTACCTCCCCAGTGCTGCGCACGTCCATTGGACGTCCATTCAGCACTACTTCCAATGGACAGCGCAGCACTGGGGAGGGATATTTACACGCAGCTAAGGTGTTAAAGAAAAACCAGTGCAAGTGTGGTGAAACTGATGTTTTTTAATGCTTTTCAAATAATTTCATGAATCCATAGAAATTACTATGTTGATGAATAAACTTTGAATAATTGAGATGGAAACAGAGGTCCTGTGGTGACATTGCTTCATTTCAATGGGCTATTGTTGAGAGGTGAATTACTTATCAGTACTGGCTGGTGTTTATTATTGATTAGGGGCTCAGCCTTACTGATTAGAGTTCAAACCCCTCCTTATTGTTCCGCTTTGAGCAAGCAAGAGCAAAATGCTCTTGCTTGCTCAAAGCGGAGCACACTGTTTTCCATGACATGGTGGGAGCAGTGTTCCCGCCTTGCCATAGCAAACTGCAATGTCCCAGGGATGGGTACCCTAGGACATTGCTGGAGCTATCCCTCCCACATTCATATTTGAGGGGTTGGTCCCCAGGGCTGGGGTCCGCAACAGTGCCCCTTCAATAATGTGTTTATGTCCGGGGAAGATGTGATCCAAGGTTGCATAGAGGGGCGGAGCTTCCCCATGCATCATTATTTATTTTAGACCCTGGGGCAGCTGGGGAGGCTGTTGGGCCTTCCCTACTTTTTTTTCTCAGACAGGAGCTCAGGAGGGGTTGCAGATACAGTTGTATATCTGAGAAATCTTAAAATTTCTCAGCAATGTTTTTACACCATTTAAGAAAAAGGGGCGCTTTCTGGACCAAGAGCTACCTTTCTGCCAGTTTTGGTGTAATTCCATTCAGCGGTTTGTGCTGTAGCTGTGTCTATGAAAATTAACATGGAGAAAAAGTGTTTTGGAACCCCCCCTGTTTCTCATCCTCTGTTTGACAGATCACCCCAAAATATTCAAGACAGCAGCTGAAGTGACTGCCCCAATAGTTTTGGAAATTTTGCGAGAACTCATTGAATGATGCCAAAGTTATTGACGCTCTTCCTATTGAAACAACATCCTAACTATAACTACCTGTATGACTTGACATCACATCTGTCTGCTTGACTGTTATTACCATTTCTTTCGAATACATATAGAGAGGGGTTTTGTCACCAACTGGAGGATTATTTCACTCTCACCTATTACCATTGACTGTTTGTTGTATTATTCCACCTTTCAGGAATTGCTCGCAAAGGGACAGTTTTACATCTGAAACATGCACTCCGTCATCATGGTGGCAGTCCAACAGGAGTCCCTCATTAACATCTATAATGTCCGATGCTCTGCTGGGATTCCCTATGGTGCTGGCGTGTGGGGTTTCTGCAATTCGTCCCCCCAGCTTGCTTTCTATTATTTGTCTTCGGGAATTAGGGCTAACACCCTGGTGGATTGCAGTGCAAGCGCTCCCTTCATGTTATAGCGTTCAATCTGGGTTTATGAAGAACCATACCTTAACAGGGAGATAATTCAGGTTTGCTTAAACTGCGACCATGCTTACAAAATACCATGGCTGAGCTATGTGAAGACCCAGCTGACCTTTATGGGGAGGCAGGATTTCTTCTAAAATCCCCAGCTCATTATCTTGGTTACAAAAACCTAACTAAAAGGAGATTTTCTGAATATCCTAAGAGATCAAAAAGATCACAAGGAGCACAGTAAAAAGCAGATAGCTGAGTATTTACCCCTGATTACGACCGAAGGACTTGAGCCATATATTTTGTATCCTTCTAGTCACACTTAAAGGTTTTACCTCACAAGATTTAGGTTTGGCATGCTCACTTACTGGTCTCGTATCCGAGCCAAACTTATCATGAAGCCCTTCTGGATCCTTGCCCCTCCGATTGTGAAACAAGCCAGAACCTGTTGCATTTTATCTTTTTCTGCGAGTTATATATTAAACCACGTAGGGAATATATCCTACCACTTTTGAGGGTCCTGAATATCAAAAAACTGTGGGCCAGCGCTGCTTTATCTCCGACTACTCCAATCAGAATATATTTGCGAAATGATATATAGATTTATCTCTTCTTGTATTCGCTGAAGGAGGTTAGTTGGAAAATAAGATTACGCTGTATATGTTATTGATGGACTAATATCAGACCAATTTCCACCCATTGTTTTAATTTGAAATTTTTCTTGAAAGCAGCAGAAAATGAAAAAATAAATTCTTAATGATTGGAAATCTAAGATTCAGTGGCAAGCCACCATGCACTTTAACTTTTTAATGTTTGAAACTGGTATTTTTAATGGAACACGTTATGCACTTTATTTAATGTTTACATGCTCTGGTTTGCATATTGGTGTTCAGTCAAGAAAGTCTGCACTGAATAATGGCTTCATACCATTTTGAAAAATAATGATTATTGCTTGTTACTATTAAGGTCCTGTGCTTCTGAAAATTGAGAATCAAAAATGTTCTATATATGTGTTTTACCTCAGCCAGTTGCTTGTGGTTGGCCTTATGTTCTTTTTTCTTTTAACCTGTCTTTTAAATATTCTGTATTTCTGTGTGTATATGTGACTTTTATTTTTGTCAAAAAAAGGAATAAAGTTTATATTTGAAATTGAATAACATGAAGAAAAAAAGTTTTAGAACACCCCCTATTTCTCATCCTCTGTTTGATGGATCACACCCACATTTTCAAGATATCAGCTGAAGTGACTGCGCTCATAGTTTTGGAAATTTCGTGAGGATTCATTGAATGACACCAAAGTTATTGACAAATGAACAAACGCTCTTCCTACTGAAACTACATCCTAACTATAACTACCTATATGACTTGACATCACATCTGTCTGCTTGACTATTTTTAACAGTTCTTTCAAATTCATATAGAGAGGGGTTTTGCCGGCAAATGGAGGATTATTTCACTCTCACCTGTTACTATTGACTGTTTGTTGTATTATTCTAATCTAGTATCAAGGAGAGAGAGAAGACTGGGTAGCCAGTCCGAATCCCCAGGGAGATTATATGTAATCAAGAATGGACTGGTCTATTGATAATAAAAGACTCACAACTGTATATATCGGGGAACAGAGTGTGTTCCTTCATGAAGCCCTCACCCACCAACCTATTTGGTGGCATGCTTCATCATCAGGCCCACCCAGTGACACCAAATGTGTCCAGTGTGTGCTTCAACGCCTGTTTTACAGTGGAGCTGATATATTACTGAGAGTGCAGTGATGGTGAAGTGATAGGTGAACAGGTTAAAAGCTATCCAGTGTCCCCAGTGCCCAGGAGGGCTAACTTTAATATGTGGGCCTCTGGTAGCATTAAAAATAAGGCTATGGATGTAGGTGGAGTGATGATTATTAACTCATACATCCAGTGGTAGGTCTACATGCTTCAGCCAGGTCTTTTATTAAACTGGCTTTCCTCAGGACCAATTAACTGTGCTGGTGAATGCTGTACTAATGGTGAGTATGTGGTATTAAAATGTGTTGCATGCGCTAAGGTGCCATACGTGTAGGAGGGGGGCACTCACCGGGTTCTCTGCTGGAGGGGGAACTCTGCCCTTCCTCACCGGGCAGCCGGGGACGCTCCTAGTATCTCCATGCCGGGGCTGGTCACGTGGGACTCCTCTTGGATACCAGGCGGGGCTCTCTCAACTCCTCAGAGCCCCGGGCAGACCCGCTGACTTGTTTCCTTGGCTGGCCTCTCCACACTGCGGAATTCTCTCAGCAGAGTCCCCGTTGGCCAGCCGAACTTCTCCTCACATGCGAGACTTCCTGGATGCTTGCGCTCCTCCAATCACAGCGCGGCGCTGGCTCCAATCCCAGTGTGGCGCTGCTCATGACGTTGCGGGGGTGTCCCCGAGGTTCCGGGGCCGGCGGTGATCCTTACTTGGGGCAAAACGAGGGGTAAGCACCCTTGGGGTGAAAAATATACAGCGGGGTGGACACCCGCTGTAATTCAGGGCCAAGTCGCTGGGTAGGCACCCGTCTCTAAACACAAAGTCCTTGGTGGGGTGGGCACCCGCTAAGGATCTAAAAACTGCACCAAGTCCCTGGCAGGGTGGGCACCTGCTAGGGGTATAAAAAAAAAAGCAAATATGCATGGTGGGCTCCCGCGCCAAAATCGGACAGATTGAGGGGAATCTCCACGCGGGGATTCCCTTTTGAAAAGGATTGCAGCGCCGTACTGCCACCAAAATCAGAAGCGCTGCTCCTCAGTCAGGACAGCAAAGCTCTCCTCAGGAATAAAAAGAAGTGCTTGTCAGGCAATAAAGCTCAAAGTCCCAAGGAAGTTTGTCAGAATGCAGGGGGGGGCAAAGGCTGGGCCCAGGGGCCAGCTCACAGGGCCCTCCAGCAGGGAGGCAGTCCCCAGTGGTGGTTCCTCCTGGCACCCAGCAGCAGCAGCAGGCCCCCCTCAAGTCAGCAACCAGAGAACAACTTAAATGGGGTCACAGCCCCTTTTTATACACAGATTACCTTTGTCTCAAAGGTGCAGGGTAAGGGGAAAACCAGATGCAACTGGTTCTGGAGCACTGTTTTGCTCAGCCCCTCTCCCTATTCACAGGACAGGCCAGGGACATCAGACGCACCACAGGAGGTGGAGCCAGCATTGTGGAGGGAAGGCACAGCCCTATTCAAGTCCCAGGTGCAACTCCTCCCTTCCATCTACATGCAGATCTCCCTATTCACCACTAGGCAGACCCATCCTGGCTCCTGGAGCCAAGAACACCAGCTAGCCCCTGTCAATCACAAGCCAGACATGCAATTCACATCTCACAGCACACAGAAATGCCAACTTCTAAAAGTGGCACTTCTCCACTAGACACAATAAATCTGTGCACACCATTGTGCAGCATTCCTTCTCACGAGTTCGCACATACCAAACTCGCACCTACACTCCTCTCATACCAGGAATTACCATGGACATATATATCCCCCATGCATTCCGATGGGAGGGCAGGTCAATCTCACCACATGCACTCAGAATGCGCACATCCTTTACACTGGGACACAGTCCTAAAGTGTGTTGAAGCCAAAAACAACTAACATCAGGTCACATTAAAATGAAAAAAGTTTAGGGGTGAGCCTGCCAAAAGGGCCAAGTCCAGCAATTCTTGATTACATATGTTGTATTATTCTACCTTTCAGGAATTGCTTGCAAAGGGACAGTTTTACATCTGAAACGCGCACTCAGTCAACACATTGTTTGTCAGATTAATTTCCTCTATGCATTCTATGAATAAGACAATCCTTGTTACTACTTTATTGCAGTCAATAAGACTGGCTTCAATATGCTAACCATTGAATTCACATACATGTGTTTGTCTGCTTCGGTGCAGTAAAACCCCCAGACCTATTTTCTATACCATTGATTGTTAAAATTGTCACCCGCATTCATACAATCAATGTGTTTTCTCTTTTAACACACTCGAGTTTTATACATTATATAAGCACAATGCCTCATATATGGTCAATAACTCCTTTTTAATTGTCGCACAGGATTTTGGATGTACCCTTGATTGGCACACATTTGGAAACTACCATGGTATTTTCGTCAACTTTAAGAATGTCGGGGGCATTTTCTCCAAAGTGTTGCCTGCCACGTCTTTCCAAGTCCTACTTATGCGTTGTAATATTTGTGTTGCAGTGATTGTGCACCACTCTTTCGCTGTCTTGCCTACTGCGACAATTGATTTGAGCCTGCTGTGCACCTCCCAGCTATGCTCATTGTTAGGTCTTCGTTAAACCTGTTAGCCTAAGAGTACTCTTCACCCAAATGCTTTGCATTTGTCCTCCACTTTTTGCTGGGATTCGTTTTTTTGGGCTTTAGGACTCTGTGCACTTCACCACTGCTCCAGTGCTAAAGTGATTGTGTTTGCTTCATTAAACATCATCAAATTGGCTTACACGAGTGGCATTTTTAATTTGCTTCCAAGTCCTTTGTTGAGTTGTATACCATATACTCAGGGTCAGTAAATTAAATGCTACTTGTGGACCTGCAGCACTTATTGTACCACCCACTTATGTAGCTAGTTAAAACATGTCAGCCATTGCAGCCTCAAAGCAGTTTTAAAGTGCCAATTCATTTTGGCAATATGACCACCTTACCAAGCATTAAACTCCCTTTTTATTACATATACGTCACCCCTAGGTTAGGTCCTAGGTAGCCTATAGGGCAGGGTGCATTTTAATAAAAAGGTTAGGCGTGTACTTTAAAGGTGTACATGTTCTGTTGAAGAAAAAGTCCTAAATTCGTTTTTCACTACTATTAGGCCTATATATCCCATAGGCTAAGATTGGGTTTCCTTATTATCTTTATTAAATGCTAACTTTTGATTAGGAACAGGTAATAATTTTGTGTTTAGTGTCTGAGAAATTGAAATAAAAAATCCACTTCACTGGTGAAGTCTGATTTTAAGCTACAGGCTTGAAGGTTTTACTTTTAGAAAGTTGGCGGTGTGTCACATGACTGTGTGAAGTTGGCAGTTGGACTTTGTTGATTCCTCCCAGAGAGTCACACAATAGACATATTAGGTGTGCCTGGCTGAGTCATCAACCCGCAGGATGGGGGCAGTGCTGAGCACAGTCCCACTTGCAGCTAAATAGGCGGCACTCTGCCTTCACACAAAGAATCGTCACCCCTTTATTGTTCATGCTGCCAGCTTGGAACCATTGCAGTGAAGCAGGCAACTTTAAGCACATCAAATTTAATCCTCTAGAAACGTCTCATCCTTTAAAGAAGGCTCCAGGTATATAATAGGACCCTCAGACCCACTGTTTGCTTCACCTTCTGGACCTGCAGAAGGACTCTCAGAGGACTGCCTGCTACTGTGGCCTGCTTTGTACTTCACAAGACTGTTTTGCTGCCTCCAAGAGGATTGTTTTGCTGCCTTAAGCCTGTCATGAACCCTCAGAGACCTGTCCTACTGCTTGAGCCCTGTTTCATTACTTGAACCCAGGACTACCAGATTGACTATACAGGATAGTTGGCTGGCTTCCTGATCAGAACTCCATGGACAGAAAAGGCTTCAACCATCTTGAACCCGCATCTGGAACGACCATGAGTGAGTTCTATTCTACCCCCCCAAGAGGTGATCTCAGCCCTGGATTCTTAGTGTTAGTGCTAAAGGTGCCCAGCCAACCAAAATCCCGAAATTGGAAATTGCAAGATTTCTGGCAAAAAAACTGCTCTGAGAACTGAGAGAAGACCGGGGCCAAACTTTTAGTCTATCCACCCAAGGAGCAAAATCGGTCGGTCTGACTTTTGCAGCAACTCCCGCTAAATTCATCTCCTCCACAGCAAATCCTGTTCAGCGGTCCTTCGGAAAAGAACTAGCAGGCATTATGGAATTCTTGTCAGCTACAGACTCCAGCCTTATGCCGCTGAAGATTTTTGACTTCCAAAAGAGAGACTAACTCCAAATGTAGAAATCTTCAGCGTGACTGTATCGAGCGGCTCCCCCACGACGACGACCCCTCCTTGTACACCAGCAGAAGCCCTTCCCCACTGAACTATACCTTCTCAGAAATCTTTTTTGTCTGAATTTCCTCTGGGTCTGAAGGTAAGCGCTGACCAGACACAATCCACTTTTTGTATTCGTCTCGCTCTCCTTTGTGGTCAACCATATTTTTCATCTTTGACCTAGTCTCGTGAGACTCGATATCCGCAGTTGGCATTTTGATCTTTTAGGCACTTGTTGTTACTTTAAACTTTAAGAATCCATAGCTCTGACTCTACTGAGTGGACTTATGGTGTTTTGATGTCAAATAGTTTATTAAAATCTACGGTTTCTAAATTGGTATCAGATTTCTCTTGTGTTGTTTTTTCACTTTATTACTGTGATCCAGAGATCATGGAGCAATAATTCCTACACAAACAAAGACCCATTTACTTTACCCAACTAATTCCTTCACACTGGATTCAGTGTGATGCATGCTTATACCCAACTTTACCAAATACATAACTGAATCTGCATTTCTCCTTATAAAATGTATATGTTTGTGGCGACGGACCTTTGGGAGTTGAATAGTTGATAGCCACATTATGTAAGCATCAAGACTACTCAATATTAACAGACTCAGTGAGTAATTTATAATGCTCATTGAAAAATAATGTTAAATAAATGCTCATCAAGTACCGTCATATAATGCAAATCATAGATGATCACAGAGAAAAAGTATTAGCAATGTACAGAATAAAACTCCTGTCAAATAAACAATGCATTGAAGGAGTGGATATTCGAAGAGAGACAAGTTTCAGAGACAAAATACATTTGCAAATGATTATGCAAATTCAGAATATTATCTATACTAACCCAAGTAAGAATCAGGGGAATCTACCCTCTTGCCGAAGGGCAGTAAGGTCCCTCAAGAAGAGTTGAGTGGCAAAGATTGAGTCAGGAATCAGGAAACAGGTAGACCTCTATCTGGAAACAGCAAACCGACGGCAGCAGCCATCTTCCGCTACCTCTAAGCGACACATCTCCAACGACAAACCTCACCCACCGGGAACCTCAATTATACCCTAAAACCAAAATGTCCAACCCACATTTGTAACAATATGAGAATAAACTCCGTCTCTGATTAGCTAAGGATGGGGGTGTATTGTCACACCACTCTCAGCATGACCATCTTAGTAAATGTTCTTTTGTCTTAAACTTTCAGGATTACAACAGAATCTTCCCAAGAAATAACTTCGAATCTCAATCATAGTACATATTTCCTGCAGCACATTTAATGTTGCAAGTCTCTACGCTTCCATTTTTTGCCTCTGCCATCTTGAGAAGGAAGTTGCTTGCTTCCGCTGATTATCTTTTTTACTCCATAGCTTGGCAGTCATACAAGAACAAGCACAACCTTTGTACTCTCTCTTCTCTCTCGAAACCCTCTTTTGGTCATTTTATATCTCTATCAATTATTAACCACAGACTGACATGCAGAAGAGTAGGCCCATGCTTGCTTTTCCACAGAAAACAAACACAAACATGATTATTTAAATGAAATGTAATTTCATAGCACACCATCCCAGCATTGCACTAACCCAAGCACAACCCATATTATTATTTCCTAGCAAACGTTATTAACGTGCACAAAAGCAGCATTAGTCTTTTATTTTTCTTAAAGCCAAGAGCATGTTCGGCCTAGTACCATGCATTAGTACACGCATGTGCAAAAGCATTTCTCTTTATTTAGTTTTTTTTTAAATAAAACTTTCACAGCATACTGTTAATGAATGTTTTTGAAGGTTTAATTCAAGAAGGTTTTTATTTTCGCAAAACCCTGCTCCATCAACTGTTTGTATGCTGTATACATACTTTATACATTGCCTCTAAGTTAAGCCTAACTGCTTTTGTACCAAACTACCTGAGGGTTAAGCATAGGTTAATTTAGTGACTTTTGTGGTTCACCCTGACAGGGATTTTCTCTGTTGCTTGAATAGGGGTTACCCCCCATTGAACCAACAAACCAATGTCGCCCTGTCTTTCAATGCACATTTCTTCTGTCTGCTCAGTTGTCCGGGGATATGTCCTTGATAGATGTTGGGGAGACATATAACCGCCTACGCCAGTGAACGTTAATACATTGCCTGAATTAGTAGTGACCGTGACCAACTCATGTCCTTGTTACTTCTTTATTGATGGGCCTTTTATTACAAGAGAAGGATCATTCAGACAACCACATGACTTCCAACCCTGTTTTCCTAGTATGGGCACGTGATGTAATCCAGGTGTTATATGTTGGTCAATGCCATATTTGTTTGAAATATATTTCTGACACATTATGATCGTAAGAGAGTACCTACTAATTAATTGCGACCTCCAGCTGACTAGCATATTTGTTTACCTCTTCTAAGAGGAGAGTAGTGCATCATTAACTGATGGCTATATTCTTACACCTTCACTGTTTCTACTTGCTCTATGCATACAGTTTGGCAAATTGCAAAGCAATTTGTGTTGGCATTTTTAAAGGCTTTTTAGGACGGGTGTACATGTACTTCCATGGCATAGTCATAGGGAAATAAAGTGAATTGCCCAGGAACAAACAGTGTGATTAATAGAGGAAACTGGATTTAACTAAAGTACTTTCACGCTAATGTTTCTCTGAAGGTTAGAGATTTACTGTCAACTTTTATTTTGGCATCCTGCCTTTTTATGCGATGTGCTTCAGGTTTTCCTTCCCTTAAGTTATTCTGCACATCAACTAGCAAGTATCTGTTTCGTTTAATTAATGAATTTCTTTCACCAAGTAAAGTGGTGATGTGTTTATTTCTGCCTCGAGTTAGACAATACACCAGAAGAATAATATTGTTTCCATTCAGTGTAGGGTTTAACAGTGCACAACCACATCTCCAATCTCATACACAAGGTCTGACTTATTTCTAATGCTGTCTTTAAAATGTTCTTTCTGCAAGTGCCTGTGGTCTGTTTTTCCCTCCAGCTGTTCCTCCCTGAGGCTGAGAGTAGAGTCTCTCTGATGAGCTTCTCCAACTGTCACCATGCACTGTATTATGAGAAAATCCTCTTTGAAGAGGACCCTTAGGCAACTGCTTGGTGAATCATTATTAACATCAATCAGAGTAATGAACAGACAATCACCTCTGCAGGCCACAGGAGAAATGTCAAACTGTTGAACGCTGGATTGTAAAAACTTTAAAATAGCTTTCAGCTTTTCTGCAGAGGCGTTATAAAGGACAACTCGCATTCTCTTTCAGCTGAAGATTCCCTTGTTGATTCGGACACATGCACACGTATCTGTACGTTAAAGTTTAAATCCCCCCAACCCTGTAAAATAACCATAACATCCTTTCACACTGTCAGCAATATCCCAATGTGCTTGTATTTTATTGATGTCCACGGATATGCAAAAGCTGGGTCATTCCTTTAAAAATATATGCATGTGTGTGTTTATATATATATATATATGGGTGGGTGTGTGTGTGAGTAAATATATATATATATATATATGTTTATATATATATATATATATATATATATATGTATATATATATATATATATATATATATATATATATATATATATATATATATATATATATATATATATATATATATATATATATATATATATATTTATATATGTATATATATATATGTATGAATATAAATCATATTTGTGTTTGTGTATACATCTGCGTGTGTGAGGTTTATATTCACTGAAAAAAACATAGGTTCAACAGACGTTATAATTAGGAATTAGCATTTAAAAAACCTTAGAAATTCACAGAAAAATAGAATAGCAGTGACCCCCCAACTCCTTAAGACAATTACTGCAGCAGACTACCTTCAATCAGTGAGTTATTTTGCCATATGGAAGGCTGGCGACACGTGCTGCCACTAACTCTGTTAACACAAGTGGATCCCACATGTGTAACTGTGTCCTGAGTCCCAAATGTCAGTGTCCCCAAGTCTGTGGCAGCAACCACAGCACCAGAATCCCTTCCATCAGTGAGGCATATTTCCATTTGCAACGGGGGAGACACTTGGTGCCACTAACTTTTTTCAACACAAACCGATCACACATTTGTAACTGTGTCCGGGGTCCTTAATTGCAGCGACCTCAACTTAGTGGCAGCGACCACAGCACCTCACTCCCTTCTATCAGTGAGGCATATTTCGATATGCAAGGCCAGCAATGCGTAGTCCCACTAACCCTGTTTAACACAAGCTGATCACACATGTGTAACTGTGTCCTGAGTCCTGAATTGCAGCAACCCCAACTTTGTGGCAGCAACCACAGCACCTCACTCCCTTCGATTATTGAGGAGTATTTACAGATTGAAGTCTGCCGACAAGGGGAGCCACTTGAGGTTCCGTGACGGTTCCGTGACAATTTGAACCCGTGTTTTCAAGTTTGTCGCAAATACATAATATTGGTATCAGCGAACCGCAAATGATCCATTTAGTATATCCTGGTATTTTCGCTATGCTACGAGCAAGAGCACTCCTTTTATAAACACATTTCTGATCTACCCACGGCATCCATCTTAGATCATGGCCGCCATTTTTTGATTCTTGCCCTCACATAAGCAATAGCCTCTGATCACTCCACTTTGATTAAGGACACGTAGCCTTAGCCGGAGATTCACCTCTTACATGACACGTACACCTTAAACCAGATCACGCTGTAGCTGCATGACTCGACAAAGGCTGCCTCCTCTGCCCGAGGCCAGCCCTGCCAAACTGGTCTTCGTGTCCATTGTACCTGATCATGATTAGGTGGCCGAAGCCGGTAGCCTTGCCCATTTACAACCCACAAACATCCCTTATCCCGCTTTCCTATCTTCCACACCTGGCTCTGTTCCTTTCTTTCTGAACCTTTATTAGGGGGAGGTAACGAACTTTACGATGAGGCGGTCCGGGTCCTGAATGCAATATTGACAGGGAATTGTGACAAACTAGTGGGAACCCCTCTCTTCGCAATGTTTGGCCTCAGATATTATCGACGGTTCCTGTGTAACGTCAAATATTTATTGTTTTAGACACAAAGGTTTTGGGAATGTTTTACATGTAAAGAATTCGCCCCCAGCTTAAAATTTAGTATATAAGGAGCAACCCACTTTGTACAAATTGAACAGGCTCCTGGTTACTGCCCGTGTGTAGTATCTATGACTTCTGTGTCCCTGCAGTAATAAACCTTTGGTCTTTGACGCCACCATCGAGAAGCCCGTGTTTCTGTTCATTTGTGCACCAAGGCAGGTGGAACTCCGGGGTCTTTGGGTGTTGTACCCTGACACCTCTGGACGGAACCAAAAAGTCCAGAACTCCAATTGGCGCCCAACGTGGGGCGACGTCATTCGGTACCGGTCCAAAAGCCTGAAGAGTTCGAGAAGCTTCGTGTGAAGATTCCTGAGGGAGGCGCCCCACTTCATCGATCCCGGCATATCGCAAAAGTGGCCCGAAGTTCTCTTCCACGAGGGTTTCCCGTTCAGGACGGCTGCAGTGGGCCGTTGCCTTGACCGTCGACCTGTCTTGGACCCGAAGAGGTGCAGTCCTTAGTACGGCGAAACGTGACGGGTTTCTCCTTGGTGACGTCTTCAGTGACTCAGTTAAGTATTTAGTGATAGCTAGCTGGTTACTTTTGTGAGGATTGTTAAAAATCCTTGATCGGTTCTTGGTTTGGTTTGGTTTTGTCAGATTATCATTGGTTGTTCTAGTTACGATAATCTATTTGGTTCAGTTTGGGTATCGATACATCAGTTCGTTTTGGTAGGCCTAAGTTCTTGGTTCGAGTGCACATACTTGTTCTGTGTCTTGTTTGTTTTGTGTTCCGGACTGAAAATGGTAAGTCGGAAAATGTTGTCTTGTTTTAGTTGCAACAGTGACTCACGATTGGAGGACTCTTGTCTGGTTCCTCCGATTGGGACTCCCCTATATGATTTATATTGCAAGTATGGCGTGGGTCCTATATCTTATAATGAGGTATGGGTCCGTTATTGTAAGAAGGATGGTGTCCTTAGTTGGCCACTGCATGGTAGTTTTGAACCCGAGATTCTCGACAACCTAGAAGCGAAATTGTTTAAGAAGAAAGCCCGGCCGGCAATGTTTGATTCTTTCCGTTATTGGCGAAAAGAATCCAAACAGAGAGAGATGAAAAGGTTGAAGAAAGAACAGAAAGAACAAGAAGAGTTAACTCTAGAGCAAGCGACTAAACAGTTGCAGGCTAACGAGTGTGAGAAGGCCATAGATGTAGCAATTAGAGAGCATAATCTAGCGATTGACAAGTGCTATCCTGCCTTACCATCGAAAATGGCTAAGATATTGGAGGATTCCGAAAACGATCCTCTGTTATCTTATCTGTTACGGTCACCTCCACCGTATGCACAAGGTGCTGCGGCTCCACTCGTCCCGAATGTTCAATTGCCGGTTGCTGGACAACCTGGTGCTCCTGCTCCTGTCCCCCAGAATCAAGCTCCTGTACCTCCTGTGATGAATGTGAATGTTCCTACAGCTCCTCCTCTTCCTACACTGCCAGCCTCTATACCTACTTCTGTACCCACTGTTCCTCAAACTATTTTTCTCGATACTCCTACTGTCCCGTTATCTATTCCTACCTCTACTGCATTTTCTACGTCTGCGAGTGTACTAACTCCGCTTTCTGTTCGTCGAAGAATCACTGATTCTGTTACTAATATGCTGTCTCCTATATATAAAACTTTGATTAAGACTCCTACTCCTGACTCTGTACAGAGACGGAGTCAGCTTCCAAGTACTGAGGAACGGGGAGTTTTAGATTCCACGGCTCTCAGATGGATTTCGAAGGGTAGAAGGTATAGTACGAGAGATGTGCTAGACACATTTATGCAGTGGGGGGAACCAACGCAACGGTACGTCTTTGATGAGATGTGCTCGTTGTTACGTGAGGAGATAGAAGAAGATGATGTCGAATCAGATTTGGAAGATTTAATTAGAGTTCAAAAAGAGTTTGCTGCTGGAATGATAGTGGGTGAGAATATAAAGGAAGCGATGGAACTCATTTTAAGTTTTAGGAATGATCCATCTCTTCGTTCACCGAGAGACTTAGAAAAAGGTAAAGTGAAGATAAGCCGCCAATATCCTATGAGGGAGGTTCCTCCAATTTGGCGCGAAGCAATACAACGTGATGATAATGCAGGTATTGCAGCTGCTCCAGCACAGTTCCAACGAGTGTGGATACACATTCCATGGAAGCGAGCAGAAGTGTTAGCGGTGAAACAGGCCTTGCCAGATCCACGTAAAAATCCAGCTGGATATTACAAGGAATTAACACAGACAGTTGAGGCTTGTATAATGAACCTAGCTGACATTGATATGTTGTTTGGTAACGTAGTTCCGCAACCAGTGTGGGCTAAAATTCGTAGAGAGGATCATCAAGCTGCTTTAGGTGGTGATTGGGCAGCTATCACTGCAGCAGATGGTCAACAAATAGGTGGTGCGAAACCCGAACCTTTAATTGCTAATCTGCCAGGTAGAATAATTGATCTAATGAAGACTCTGATGCCAGCATTGCGTGTAAATTGGGACAAGTTGTCAGCATGCAGGCAGAAGAAAGACGAAAGTGTCTCCGACTTCTTCACGAGGTTTGAAGAGACTTTTGTAGATCATAGTGGTCAGGACATGAGTACAGAAGGAGGACAGAGATTGTTTGTCGATAAATTTGTGCATAATTTGTTACCTGAATTATGCAATAAATTAAAGGACTCAGAAAGTGCGTGGGCTGTATCTACGACAGCGCAAATACTTGCAACCGCACAGTACTACGAAAATAGGGATAAAGAGGAAAAGGAAAAATCAGAAAAGAAAACGAAAGATTTAAAAACTAAAGTTCTTTTGCAGCAGGCGTATCCGCCTCGCGCGAATCAGACTAATACACAGCAAAACTCATACCAAAGGACAGATTATGG
The DNA here is from genome assembly GCF_964263255.1 of Lissotriton vulgaris. Lineage (NCBI taxonomy): Eukaryota > Metazoa > Chordata > Amphibia > Caudata > Salamandridae > Lissotriton > Lissotriton vulgaris. Next base: position 1,321,348,756 of record NC_141691.1, read on the forward strand.
CTCATCAAGACCTCAATACCAGTGGAATCAATGTGCGTACTGTAAGAAAGAGGGTCACTATAAAAATGAATGTCCGATCTTAGCGCAAAATAATGCAGCAGCAGCTCAGAGAGGTCGTGGTGGTTTTGTGCAGAATTCTAGAGGTCGAGGGCGAGGTGCTATGCCTCCACAAACGAATGATCGTCCCTCCAATCACTTTGATCAACGAAATGGACAATCTGCTCAGCAAAATAGATCTCAACAGTATCTTGTCGAGGACTATAATGAAGTAGATGAGGGTTATCAACAAAATGGGTACTAGGACAGCCATGGACAGAGAGAGGGAGTAGTATCAGTTCCAGTGGATCAGAGTGGGCCTTATGTCGCAGTAGCAACATCAGGTGTAGTCGAACCGTTTCTGTTGGATACTGGTGCCGCAAAAAGTTCTATCATTCATGCGAAACTCCCTGGCGCACCTTTGTCTGGCTCAACAAATGTTTCCGTAGGTTTTTCAGGCGCCCCTGTTTACAACCCGATATCTGGTCCTTTGTCTATTTCTGTTGGACCATGCCAATTGAAAGCACCCCTGATTTTGACGACAGGTTGTAATGAAAACCTGCTCGGTTTAGATTTGCTAAAAAGACTATATGCGACATTGTACTGTTCTCCGGAAGGAGTACAGCTTACATTGGGTAAAAATATCACCTCTCCGATGTATTTGTCAATGGACGCACTCCCGCCGGAGCTACGTTCACTCCCTGATTCTCTTTGGGCGACTGGTCCTAATGATGTAGGTCTCCTAGAAATTCCACCGTATGTAGTGACTTTGAAAGCGAATGTGAAATTTCCAAGAATTCCCCAATATAAAATATCGAGTGAAGGTGAGCGTGCACTTTTATTGATTGTGCAAGATTTGATTAAGAAGGGTGTGGTTGAAGAAACTAGAGGAAATGTCTGTAACAGTCCTGTATTACCGATTCTGAAACGAACTGATCCTACAAAACCTCCAGTTTATAGGTTTGTCATAGACCTTAGAGAAGTTAATAAGATTGTAATCCCGCAGTTTCCTGTAGTACCAGACATTACTGCCTTGTTAACATTGATTCCTGCCACAGCTACATGGTTCTCAGTTATTGACCTAAAGAATGCCTTTTTCAGCATTCCGATAGCCGAAGAAAGTAGGGATATTTTCGGCTTCTGCCTAGGAGGTCGCAGTTTCAGATTTAAACGCGCTCCACAAGGCTATTGTGAAAGTCCATCAATTTACAGTCAAGCTTTAAAAAGCCAGTTAGATTCTTTTGTCCTTCCTCCAGGTTCTGCCCTAGTACAGTACGTAGACGATCTTTTAGTGGCTGCCGATGACAAGGAAACTTGCAAAGCAGCTACAATTTCCCTATTGCATCATTTGTCTAATTTGAATCACAAGGTGTCTCCTTCGAAAATGCAATACTGCTGCCAAGAAGTGACCTACCTAGGTCATCTCTTGTCAAAGGAGGGAAGGAAGTTGACCCCAGAAAGAATAAAAACAATTACGCAGATGAGTGTTCCACGCACACAGAGAGAAGTACGTGCCTTCCTAGGTATTACCTCTTACTGTAGGCAGTGGATTCCAAATTTTTCTCTGTTAGCGAAACCGTTGGTAGCTTTGACTGGAAAAATGTTCCGAGTCCGGTGCCATGGTCTGATGAATGTCAAGAAAGTTTTACTGAATTACGAAAAGCCTTGTGTTCAGCTCCTGTATTGGGTACACCTGATTACAGTAAGCCATTCACGCTCTATGTTCACGAAAGAGAAGGTTGCGCGTTGAGTGTCCTGACACAGAAGTTTGGTGATAAACAACGCCCTTGTGCGTATTTTTCATCAACATTAGATCCGGTAGCCAGAGCGTTACCTAGTTGTTTGAGAGCTACAGCGGCAGCTGCAGCTTCCATTCGACAATCTGCTGGTTTGGTGATGAACAATATGCTAGTGGTCATGGTTCCTCATGCAGTGGATACACTCATGAACCGAACAAAGACACAACACCTTACTAGTGCGAGATTATCTGGTTACGAGCTGACATTACTAGCGAGTCATATTCAGATCAAAAGATGCAATGTATTGAATCCAGCAACATTGTTGCCGACTGATCAAGAGTCGAGTGATTCCGAGCCACATGATTGCTATTTCAAAACGGAGGAAGAGACAAAAGGACGCATCGATTTGAAGGATACTCCATTATCCGACCCAGATGGTACGCTGTATGTGGACGGGTCATGTTTTAAATTGGAGAATGGTGATGTGACTGCTGCTTACGCGGTAACGACTTTGAAGACGATTGTGGAGACTGCAAGAGTGAGTCAGAATTCTGCCCAAGCTGCAGAATTAATAGCTCTAACAAGAGCGTGTGTTTTAGCTGAGGGAAAGAGAGTGAATGTGTTTACAGACAGTCAGTACGCTTTTGGCGTGGCCCATAGTTTTGGCCGGTTGTGGAGAGAAAGAGGTTTCATTACGTCCCATGGGACTAAGATCCAGCATGGTCAGCTAGTTAACGACTTGTTGGAATCTTTAACCTTGCCGACTGAAGTTGCGATTGTAAAGTGCAGTGCTCATAAAGCAATCACGGATGATGTTGGTCGTGGGAATGCTTTTGCTGATGAAACCGCTAAACAGACAGCTAGAGACACGATGAGTAGAATGTATGTTGCTACGTCTGCAAGATGGATTGCTGAGTCTGGAATGTGTGAAGACACTATGGAAAGTGTGAAAGAGATTCAGAAAGAAGCGACTGAGGAAGAGAAACGTGTATGGAGAGAAAGTACGGGCAAGTTGGACTCGAATGGATGTTGGATTGATTTGACAGAACAGCAGCGTTGGATGTTGCCCGATGCGTATGTGCTTGCAGTAGTGACGATGGCGCATGGAGTAGCGCATATAAGTTCTAAAGGGATATGTAAGATGTTGGCTCCGGTCTGGAAGAATGAGGGAATCAGTAAGTGTGCAGAGAGAGTGGTGAAAAATTGTATGGTGTGCTTGATGCATAATCCTGGCAAGGGTACTCCAACTCCAGCTGGTCATTTCGCTCCTCCTTCCTGTCCCTTTGAAGTGATTCAGTTAGACTTCATTCACATGGAACGCTGCAACAATTTAAAGTACGTCCTGGTGGTAGTCTGTGCTTTTTCCAGGTGGATAGAAGCATACCCACTAAAGGACAACACTGCCCTATCTACTGCCAAAATTCTTCTCAAGGAATTTTTCCCTAGGTATGGAATGCCACGGATTGTATGGTCGGATAACGGAAGTGAGTTTATAGGGAAAGTTATGCAGAGTGTGTGTGCCGGTCTAGGATTGAAACAGAAATTTCACAGTGCAAACCATCCCCAGTCTGCTGGTTTAGTCGAGGGTTACAATGGCACCCTCAAGCTAAAAATAGCCAAAATACAAGCATCCACAGGTTTAGCCTGGCCAGACGCACTTCCTTTGGCCCTGTTATCAACGAGAGCAACAGTACACTCTAGAATAGGGCTTAGTCCATACGAGATTGTGTTTGGCCGCCCGGCAAATATCTGGGGTGTGCCAAGACCTAAACAATTTTGCTCCATTGAATATCCTATGTTGATAGACTACCTTTACGACTTGACTGCTAAATTGAGTCTTATTCATCAACAGGTTTTCGATGCCTTGCCAAAACCTCCGGAGAGTCCAGGGCACCAGCTGAAACCGGGTGACTTCATTGTAATCAAGAACTTCGCGAGGACGAAGAACCTTCAACCAAGATTTGTGGGGCCTTTTCAGATCTTACTGGCAACGAGGACAGCAGTTCGTGTAGCTGGCCGCAAACACTGGATTCACGCTTCTCATGTAAAGCGTGTTCCGTTGCCGCTCCCTTACGACGGCTGGGTGAAAAAGGGAATTGGTGCCTCCGAATCTGAAATCACACCGAAGTTCATCTCTTTCAGCGATGCCGAATTGATTACTGACACTTTGAAACCTGACTCTCCTCCTGAAAAAACTCCTTTGAACATTGAACATTTGTCTCCAGCATCAGAAGAAACTTTGCTATCTGCGAACTTGAACTCTGCAACAGCTGCTAGTGATACACTATTTTCCGATCAGACAGTACCAGCGAAGAAGAGATACAACCTAAGAAGCCATAATATGGACAAATAAAGCAGGCAACTGCATATTGTGATTTTGATATATATATATATTGAACTTTTGCCTTCAGCCAGGAAGTTTGCTATTGTTTATTGTTTTTAAAATTGCCTTGCCGTCTGGGTAGCCGTAGGGTCGTGGCTGTGTGCCTAGTTTGAATTTGCAGGGGTCTGACACAAGGTCGATCTTTCTATTGGTTCTGGGAACTCCCAGGGCTGATAGAGGCATTTTCATCTACGTACACATCATCAGTGGTCGCGAGCGGATTGTAGAAGATGGAGCTTCCTGCGCTGCAACGAGAAAATGTGATTTATGTTCGCAGAAACAGACTTAATAGAATTCTTCATAGCAAATGCTTTCTGATGCAATGTGCCATTACATTCTTGATTGTTTTAGCAACATTGGTGGGTGGAATCGTCTTTAGTATAAATTTGATTTTTGTGCCAGTTACTACAGTACCTCCCCTTGATCCTGCTATTTCTACTGTTTCTTCTATACACTCTTTTCACTCGTTTCCAGAACATGAGCAAGCCCGACGCTCAGAATTTACCAACAACACTTTTTGTACAGCTCTTACACCAACACCAACTGGTAGTTAACACTACAGACTGCTGGGTGTGTGGCTTGATACCCCACACCATGGATAAAGGTATTCCATATCTGGTTTTGCCTTACAGCTATAATGGATCATTTCAGGCCTTCCAAACCATCTTTGCTTATGCCCTTGAAACCTATCCTCCACGTCCACCGCGTTCCACTAAATATAACTCTGCCAACAAAGCTTTAGTCCAGGGAATTATTGACATGGTCAAGGACGTCAATAATACTCCATCTTACCCTAGAGACGAATTACGAGTATATTTAAGTTGGAATACTTCAGAGTATCGCCTTAGTTTAGGAGAAAGCAAGCGTAAAAGCTCAACTCCAATCTGGGTCGTACCTCACCGAGGTCAGGTCTGTTTGCAAGGTAATGGGAGAAATCCAAGAGCTCAGCTAGGGAGGAGTGAGTGCGTAGAGACTTATGTGTTTCCGGCTAACTCTTCCCCTGCCTTTCTCACTGCTAGGGGCACCTACTTCATTTGTCGAGACAGAGCTTATACATGGTTGCCTGCCGACTTTTCAGGATCATGTTATATTGCTCGACTATTGCCTCCGACATACACTGCTTCACCGGATTACCACAGAACAAGAGTAGCGAGAGGTGTCTTCAGCAAGGAAGATACCGCTGGTCAGGAAGCTGGAGACTTCTTCAAAGGTTTCCTTCCGTTCTGGGGGCCTATGGCCAATAGTAGAAACATACGTCAGCTAACACGGGTAGTTGAATCTACTATTACCGAAACTGCTGGTGCCCTTAGCAATCTAACAGCTGAGCTTCAGGCGGATAGGCTCATGACGTTGCAGAACCGTATGGTTCTAGACGTTATACTTGCAGATCGAGGTGGGGTATGCAGAATGATCCAATCGAGCTGCTGTGTCTTTATTCCTAATAATGCTCCAACAGTCTATGAGGCGATCTCTAAGTTGCACAAGATTTCAGACTCCATACATGTAGACAAGGGAAACTGGTCCTTCATGGAGTGGTTTTGGACTCTGATCTCAGCGTGGGGATGGAAGGTTCTAATGGTCATTGGTGTCATCTTAGTATTCCTATTCTCATGTTGTCTGATTATCCAGTGTGGTCCTGCTCTGTGTAGTCTTTGTGCTGCGACTTGTCTCAGAAAACCACCTGCGTTTGGAGAAAAGACACGAGAAAGGATGATGATACAACAGCATGTCACTGACCTGATGAGCATAGAACTAGATTCTGACATAGACTGAGTAATTGCCTATGTAAGGGCAAAAGGAGGGTCTGAGGTTCCGTGACGATTTGGTGACAATTTGAACCCGTGTTTTCAAGTTTGTCGCAAATACATAATATTGGTATCAGCGAACCGCAAATGATCCATTTAGTATATCCTGGTATTTTCGCTATGCTACGAGCAAGAGCACTCCTTTTATAAACACATTTCTGATCTACCCACGGCATCCATCTTAGATCATGGCTGCCATTTTTTGATTCTTGCCCTCACATAAGCAATAGCCTCTGATCACTTTGATTAAGGACACGTAGCCTTAGCCGGAGATTCACCTCTTACATGACACGTACACCTTAAACCAGATCACGCTGTAGCTGCATGACTCGACAAAGGCTGCCTCCTCTGCCCGAGGCCAGCCCTGCCAAACTGGTCTTCGTGTCCATTGTACCTGATCATGATTAGGTGGCCGAAGCCGGTAGCCTTGCCCATTTACAACCCACAAACATCCCTTATCCCGCTTTCCTATCTTCCACACCTGGCTCTGTTCCTTTCTTTCTGAACCTTTATTAGGGGGAGGTAACGAACTTTACGATGAGGCGGTCCGGGTCCTGAATGCAATATTGACAGGGAATTGTGACAAACTAGTGGGAACCCCTCTCTTCGCAATGTTTGGCCTCAGATATTATCGACGGTTCCTGTGTAACGTCAAATATTTATTGTTTTAGACACAAAGGTTTTGGGAATGTTTTACATGTAAAGAATTCGCCCCCAGCTTAAAATTTAGTATATAAGGAGCAACCCACTTTGTACAAATTGAACAGGCTCCTGGTTACTGCCCGTGTGTAGTATCTATGACTTCTGTGTCCCTGCAGTAATAAACCTTTGGTCTTTGACGCCACCATCGAGAAGCCCGTGTTTCTGTTCATTTGTGCACCAAGGCAGGTGGAACTCCGGGGTCTTTGGGTGTTGTACCCTGACACCTCTGGACGGAACCAAAAAGTCCAGAACTCCACACTGAACCTGCACTACGCAGGCCAGTGGGGCCACCAACGTATGCACATGGCTGTGGGCCCTTCCTCATCGCTACCTCTGGCCTACACTACGGTCATAAATGTATTTACATGACTAAGATTCTCCTTTCTCCAACCGCACAGGGACACTTCTGGGCCTAAGAAGGTTGTTGGGGTTATGTTGGTAATGTGGGGAGAGGGAACTTCAAAGGGGTATCACTCACAGAAATAACTCAGATACCTTTTCACAAATGCCTCTGACAGATGCCAGCTGACGGACTGAATCACAAAATGACTTCTCAGTACTTATAAAGTGTGAGTTATCCACAGTTCGGACCCAGGCTCACAGAGGGACAGCTGCGGCCCGTCCGCTCAACTTCCAGATGTAGTACTACGAGCCTCCCGCGTCATTGTGTCTATCCCTGCCCTGTTCCGTCGTACGCCACTCCAATTACGTTTCAACATTGGCCCCGCATAGCTACCTGTCGCGGGCATACTCGCTGTTGGTGTGCAGGTCAGTGGTCTAATTCTCAACATCTCACAGGCACGTCCTGAGGGCAGGTGTGCACATACACCACACCCATCCGGCACATGCGGCACAGGCCATGTGCCCACGCAAATATATTAGACCGTCAATGTCATATCCAATGGTCTCAACAATAAAGAGTCTATGAAAAGTTACGCAGCAGGTAAGTCGCACCCTCAGCTGTAAGACCGTCAGCGGCCTACCATCCCCTTGGCGAGGACTTCATATGCATGGGGTTAGTGCCACCCAAAACTCATATGACCATCAGGAGCCTACAACCATGTGGCACGAACTTGAGTTCCACTGGCTTAGCGGCAACAAACCCTGAGGTTTGGTGCCATTGACGACTCAGGATTCAGCGAGATGTCTGAGATCTGCCGGGCCACGGAAGCTGAAGTGGTCTCCACCATTCAGGACTTCGCGACATCTGTCACATCCGTGGAACAGCTGATGTGGTCTCCGCCATTCATGACTCCACGACATCTATAAGATCCGTACTGAACCTGATGTGGTCTCCGCCACTCAGGCCTCAGGACTCAGCAACACATCTGAGATCAGTGGAGTATCTTATGTGGTCTCCGCCATTCAGGACTCAGGACTCAGCGACACATCTGAGATAGGCTGGGTTTTGACAGGCACGTGCAGTCTGCCCATTGCTGCACACTCCGCCGGCACCAGGTAATTCTTTACTCATGGATGCGCAGAGGTGACAGTCTCTCTCTCTCTCTGTCTCTCTCTAACTTCCCTCTCTTCTCTCTCCCTTTTTCTCTCACTCTCTGCATTCCTTTCCTTCTATCTCTCTCTCCCTTCTGCCTTTATCACTCCCTTTTTTCCTTCCCTCTCCTTTTCTCTCTGGCTTGTTTTTCCTTCTCTGTTTCTCTCTCTCAGTCCTTTGATATGGGCATTACACACATCCTTATTTTGTGGTTTATTTTTCAGGCTCTGTCGTCGACTTCCATGGACCCCACAGGAGTCTTCCACCTTTTTTTTTCTATTATGTTTGTTAAATTTTGTTTATTGGTTTATTTATATATATATATATAATAATAATAATTAAAAAAAAATAGTTTATGGTTTATAAAAAAATAAAGTTTGGCAAAGAAAATTATTAACCTTTTTGGTTGTTTTCTGAACTGCTTTGTGACTCTTTCTTGTTCCTATTACTGTTATTTGCTGGTATCCACCATGGTGTTAAATTTTGGACCACTTATTGCAGAATTACTGGTGAACTCTGCAGTTTGCACCAACTTCTGAATACTGTGTTAGATTTATTTGAACTTTAGTTGCATTAAAGTGCTGATAATGAAATGCAGAGTAGCTGTTCCTGTGCAAAAAGACACAAGGTGCACCTGTGCGATTTATTCTAAATACTAATATCCTGTGTTGAATTGCACTGAGGTAGTGCCTGCACTTACAGTGTACACACAAAATCAATGAAGAAATCTCAATGTATTTATATTGATTAGGAATAGTGCGTCAGGTGCTGGATCTTGACGGGATACACTGCCCAGTTTGTATATTGTTCTGCACACGAAAAAATGACATTCCAACTTTCACAACTGCAATGCGAAATTAATTCCGGCGATAACCCATGTAATCACAAGGAATTTTATGCCTGCTTTCTGCTGGTGTTAAGCGGGACAACTACCTTCAGCATGAAAAGAAACACAGCCAAGAGCCACACCAGAAAAACCACAGGTGCCATAGAGTCAATCAGCACTATACAGGAATACCCATGAAGGCCACAAGACTCATTGCAACAACCCCAAGGCCACCAACGCCCCCCGAACCCGAATCTGAGCAAATGTGTCCGTATGGTCATTGTGTTAACATGATAGGCACGGGCCCTGCCACATCACAGTGTGCTGTCTTCAGCAGATGTTGCCATGTCCCCTTAGTGTTGGCAGTAACCCTGGACATGTAGCTACGCACGCATCCTCCTGCAAGCACAACACACGTGTGCTTATCCGGCGTACACAGGTCAGCGCAGGGGTGTGCCTATCCGGCAAGGGAAACGGGGTGTCTTGGACATTTCTGTGTGCAGGAAGTGCGGAAGGTGTGTCTCTGTGCTCTGGTGTGGCCTGCCACAAGGGCCGCAGCAGGCAATGTTGTAAAGTAGCATAGACCACCACCAAATATCACTCTCATGGTGTAGTTCAAATGCCGCAGGACATGCCGGAATAGGCATTACAATGCTGTGCCGTACGAGTGCATGGGATAAAACAGCGCACCGTTAAAAAGTATGGGGGCTCGTGGGAGGGAGGAGCAGCTGTTTGGCAACATAACACACAGTGAACCCGCCCATGTGCCAGGTGCTGGGCATCTCATCCATGATGACCACGGTCTCAGACATCCCAAAACACCCACGACCGGCCTTTGTACACATCCTGTATGAATACAGCGTGGTTTTCACTTCTATGCTCGTTCAGGGGTGTGATGTTGCCAGATTGTGTGACTTTAGCGCCTTGTTGGTGTGTTTCATTTTGGCCATTGTTTGTTTATACTTGTGCTGTACTTGATTGTACATGTGTGCCATTGTGCCCGTCTCCCCCAGTCCGCCCACTCCCTGCTTCTTCCTCTTCCTGCTGCTGTTCTTTCTATAATTTTACTCCTCCACACATGAATACATGTAAAGAACAAATTACAATACTTCCTTGATTCTTTTACGTTTCAAAACTTCTCTCTATTTGTTTCTTTTAAATTTTCCATATAAACAGTTTTTTACGTATTTAACGAAAAATTGAAGTCAGCACTGTAACATATTCTATCAACACACTTTCAAGAACATTCTACAACACGTGCAGATTACAAGTTCATCAATTTTTTAAAACCTAAAGATATTTTTTGCAACATTGTCTCAAACATTTAACGGCACATGCAGGTTAAAAGTTCACAACTGTTTTAAGTTCGAACAGTGCCTTCCAAATGCAAGTAGCAGGTGTGGTTTAGTTGAGCAAATTGTATCCTATAATATGTACTCCACTTTCAAACTGCTTTTTCCTAACCAATCACAAACATGCTTTTCCACAAAACGAATGTGCACCCTACTTTTAAAAAACAATGCTTTTCATCTGCCAATTAGGTATAATTTTCCCCGTTTTCCCCTCCTCCCGCCGACAGAGGATTGATTGTGGGTTTGTCTCAATGCTCCCCCGGACATGAAGTTGGACCAAATATGGATGGCAAATCCTCAAGTGCTGTTTCATTTGCCTGCGAGGTATCCTTTTGGGAGAGGCTTTTGCACCTTTTTGTAGTTGTTCTTGAAATTAAATTGTATTTGGCTCCTTATATGACCTGACCTCATGATGTGGGCCTAATTACTCCAAGGGTGGTGCAGGGTAAGCACAAGGGTAGCACTGAGAGTCTCATATCAGAGTGGCAAGCAGATGCAAATGAGTCTTTGATCCCCTGTGCTTTCGCAAATCTTTTCTCCTGCAAGCCCCCCACTGCTTTAGGGTGAAGCTTCCAGTTGCAATCTCCCTGCAAGGCCTCCACGTATCCTTCAAGGGTACTCTAAGATTCCACCCCTTAGTAGAGCGGCATGGGAACTGATGCAACTAGAGCACAAGTGAGTGGGGCTCAACCGGTTAGGCAGCAGGCTGCACCCAGGCCTAGGAGGGCCGCTTCTGCAGCTCACCGGTGCTCACTCTGTGCTAGAGCCAAGTAAGGCTCTTGCACTCACAGTGCAGTGCTCTTAGACCTGAAAGCATGTAGTCTACGAGCGCCTGGAGGAACTCTGCAGCAGTTGCCTTGGCCGGCTAGGAGTAATAGGTAGCAAGCCGCAGGGCAATACAGAACAGGAACAGCAAATAAACCAAATTAGATTGGGACTAGGGAGGGGCACAGGCAAACAGAACGTAACAGGCCTGACCTTGCTCTGGTTTTTAGGAGATTGATTCCCCAATGAGCCCAGAGCACAGCACGGCGGGGAGAGGGTTAATCTAACCTCAGTGCTGCTGCTCCTGACAACTCCTGGCTTCTTCTGTTCCGTTGACGCCAGTGCTTCATTTGTAAAACATGAAGTGCAGGTGCTCACAGGTTTTTATAGAGGCCACACCCACTCCCAAAGCTCCACCCACTGCCTCCAGTGGCTCCACCCACTTCCTTTATTGGCTTCACCCACATCCACAAGCATCAACAACTCAGAGCCACTGCCTAAATTATTTAGTTCTGCAAGAAACTGAAGGCCTGGCTATTCACAAAAGCACCTCTGGCACCTCACACCTGCCAAGCCCCTGGATACCCTCCTGGGTGATTAGTGGGCTATACAAATCAATATAACATAACATGTAGGAAACCTATGACAACAACTTAAAAGTGAATTCAAATTAGAGAATGTGTGTAAATCTCAAAATGTAGCTTTAGAAAAGGTCATTTGAGACTTGAGGCAGCTTTGCAAATGAAAGAAAAAGTGCTTCTACTGTGCTGTTTAAAAGAAAGGAAAGGATAAAAAAAGGAATACATTGAAGAAGGCAGCAACAAATGCAGGCAGGAAGAAGAGCACTAGACTAAGAAAAGAATGTGAAAGAAAGAAATGAAGGGATAGAGGAAAAATACACTATGTATGTTTGTAAAGCACATATTCACTAGAGGGGGCCTTGACATTAAATTAAAAATGTTGTTATCCAGCTCAATTGCACTCATTTTATCTAAAGATGAAAGATTGAGTGGCCACACCAAGATTTAAATTTATGACCCTGAGATACAACACAGATTTCTGGAGTGTAAATAAACATATGTGCAAGAAGGAAATAATTAAAAGGGGGAGTGAGGGGGAGAAGAGGCACAGATAGATACAGTAGAAAAAGAATGTGAAGAGAAATGTGGAAAGCAGGCATTGGGATTGCAAGATTGGATTGGAACATGATGAGAAGGAAAAGTGACAAGAGGAGAAAGGCAAGGGAAGAAGAGTGAACAGCGGGGAGCATGTAAGAGTAGAGTGGAAGAGAAACATGGAAAGGTGAACAAGCATGTAATGAAGGGAGGTGGCGATTAAATAAAAATGCGGATGTAGGGCAGAAAGTGAAGGAAGACTGAAGAGAAGGGAAGGAGTGAGTTGTGAAGGGGAGGAAGAATAGCAGATACTGATGGAGAGCAAGAAAATAGTGTACATCTGCTTTATTAACCCCTTCGCTGCTAGGCCTTTTCCCCTCCTGTGCTAAGCCTTTTTTTTTGGCTATTTGGGGTAGTGCGTGCTTAGGCCCCTGTATCTCTTTGACCACATAAGGGGTCCACGTGATTTTTGCGTCCTTTTCTTTCAACATCATGGGGATTCTAAAGGTACCCAGAGTTTGTGGGTTCCCTTGGAGGGGTCCCAGAAATTAAGCAAAATACTGTGAAATATTTGTTTTTTTCTGAAAAATTGGAAAAACGGGCTGCAAAGGAAGCCCTCTAAGTTTTTCCCTGCAAATGGTATCAAAAAAGGGTTTGTGGGGCTGAAATCACCATTTCCCCAGATTTTAGGGAATGGCAGTCTTTTGTCAGAGAACAAACATTTTCCACACAGTTTTGGCATTTTTCTGGGACAAAGCCTATTTTTGCTATTTTTAGTGCTTCCAATCTCCTTGTAGTTAATGGTATAAATGAGTATGAAAGCAATAATGGATCCTGAAGAAATATACATTTAATTAAAGTAGATAAAATTCTGAATTCAGAATGGGGTCATTTGTCTAAATCCACGAAGGTTTCTTTATAGAAACTAGCAGTTAAATATTGGAAATAATGAAAATTAGTTGAACAAAACAGCCTTTTGTGTCAACGTTTTCACCTGTAACTTCTTCTAATTATGACTGCTCTTTGCAAGCAATATACCGTTACATTTGCTGGACCTTCCTGGTTGTGCGGATATATAGGACTTGTAGGTTTACCAAGATCCCGACGAATCCAGAGCCAAACACTGCGCAGCAATTTGCAAAGGAATTTTATTATGTACCAGGTTTAGAGCAATTATTCTTCGAAAATGTATACATGGGAAAATCGGTATGAAAGACACCTATGTATTTCTGAAATGGGTACAAATTATAGAGTTTAGAAATAGTACATATTTGCACATTTTCAAAGTTGGGAATACTCATACTAGCATGAGAAATATTGATCATTTTTCAAAATGACTTCTTTTTTACACAATGTCTTTCATTTGGAAGGCAGAAGTGCATCAAAACTCAACAGGAAATAACATTTCCTTTACAAATATGAATTACCCTAAGTCTCCCAATAAAAATGGTACCTCACTTGTGTGGGTTGGCCTTGTGCCTGCGACAGGAAACGGTGCAAAACACAACGTGGACACACCTCAATTTTCGCAGTGAAAAATTACCCTTTGCCTAGCTGTAGTTTTTGTACCCTAGCTCGGCCGGCATGTAGGGAAATCTAGCAAACCTATACATTTTTGAAAACTAGATACCCCAGGAAATTCATGATGGGGTGACTCGACTGCCTCCCGCCAGGTTCTGTTACCCAAATTGTCAAAGAAAGCACATTTTCCACTCATGTCTGTGGTGGAAAGTTCTAGAATCTGTGTGGATCAACAAATGTCCACGCACCCCGCATTCCACAAAGTCTTCTGAGAAAAATGATACCTCACTTGCGTGGGTCTGCCTAGTGCCTGCATCCATAAACGGCGCAAAACGCAACATGGTTGCGCCTCAATTTTGCAGTGAAAAATGGGCCTTTTTTGGCAAAGTGCCTACCTGTCGTTTTTGAAGCCTAGCTCTACCGGGACCTAGGGAAACATAGTACACCTATACATTTCTGAAAACTAGACACCCAGGGGAATTTAGGATGGGGTGACTCGACTGCCTCCCACCAGGTTCTGTTACCCATAATCCCTTGCAAATTCAATAAATTGGGGAAAAAAAACCTTTTCCTCACATTTCTGTGGTGGAAAGTTCTGGAATCTGCGTAGATCAACAAATGTCTACCCACCACACGTTCCCCAAAGTCTCCTGAGAAAAATAGTACCTCACTTGCGTGGGTCTGCCTAGTGCCTGCATCCGGAATCAAGCCCTGATCTGTTGACTGGGTACGAGTATTCTGCTTAATTCAGATGCTCTGTCCATCACCACCCCCTTTTCTGAATCGTTTTGTCCACCATAAGCGTGGAAGGGTATGCTCAGACATGAGTCCCTCGCTCACTGCACCATCAGGATTCAAGCAAGCCAGGCCAAAGACGGCTGTAATGCCAGAAACCGGTCCCCAGAAGCTTGTTTCCTTTCCAGTAAAAGAATTGGCTTGGTAGTTTGGTCTGCCCTGTTACCATGATCCATTGGGCCAGGGACAGACTAATTTGCATGTAGCCAGGTTCTGAGCTGGGATGGTGCAGTGAGCTAAAAAACGGTGATGGATCAAGCCCTGATCTGTTGACTGGGTACAAGTATTCTGCTTAATTCAGATGCTCAGTCCATCACCCCCCCCTTTTCTGAATCGTTTTGTCCACCATAAGCGTGGAAGGGTATGCTCAGACATGAGTCCCTCGCTCACTGCACCATCAGGATTCAAGCAAGCCGGGCCGAAGACGGCTGTAATGCCAGAAACCGGTCCCCGGAAGCTTGTTTCCTTTCCAGTAAAATAATTGGCTTGGTAGTTTGGTCTGCCCTGTTCCCATGATCCATTGGGCCAGGGACAGACTAATTTGCATGTAGCCAGGTTCTGAGCTGGGATGGTGCAGTGAGCTAAAAAACGGTGATGGATCAAGCCCTGATCAGGTGACTGGGTACGAGTATTCTGCTTAATTCAGATGCTCTGTCCATCACCACCCCCTTTTCTGAATCGTTTTGTCCACCATAAGCGTGGAAGGGTATGCTCAGACATAAGTCCCTCGCTCACTGCACCATCAGGATTCAAGCAAGCCGGGCCGAAGACGGCTGTAATGCCAGAAACTGGTCCCCGGAAGCTTGTTTCCTTTCCAGTAAAAGAATTGGCTTGGTAGTTTGGTCTGCCCTGTTCCCATGATCCTTTGGGCCAGGGACAGACTAATTTGCATGTAGCCAGGTTCCGAGCTGGGATGGTGCAGTGAGCTAAAAAACGGTGATGGATCAAGCCCTGATCTGTTGACTGGGTACGAGTATTCTGCTTAATTCAGATGCTCTGTCCATCACCACACCCTTTTCTGAATCGTTTTGTCCACCATAAGCGTGGAAGGGTATGCTCAGACATGAGTCCCTCGCTCACTGCACCATTAGGATTCAAGCAAGCCGGGCCGAAGACGGCTGTAATGCCAGAAACCGGTCCCCGGAAGCTTGTTTCCTTTCCAGTAAAAGAATTGGCTTAGTAGTTTGGTCTGCCCAGTTCCCATGATCCATTGGGCCAGGGACAGACTAATTTGCATGTAGCCAGGTTCTGAGCTGTGATGGTGCAGTGAGCTAAAAAACGGTGATGGATCAAGCCCTGATCTGTTGACTGGATATGAGTATTCTGCATAATTCAGATGCTCTGTCCATCACCACCCCCTTTTCTGAATTGCATCCGGAAACGGCGCAAAATGCAACGTGGTCGCACCTCAATTTCGCAGTGAAAAATGGGCCTTTTTTTGGTAAAGTGTCTACCTGTCATTTCTGAACCCTAGCTCTGCCGGCACCTAGGGAAACCTAGCAAACCTATACATTTTTGAAAACTAGATACCGAGGAGAATTCAGGATGGGGTGACTCGACTGCCTCCCACCAGGTTCTGTAACCCAGAATCCCTTGCAAAGTTAAAAAATGAAAAATAAAAAAACATTTTACTCACATTTCTGTGGTGGAAAGCTCTGGAATCTGCGTGGATAAACAAATGTCCACCCACCCAGCGTTCCCCCAGGTTTCCCGATAAAACTGGTACCTTACTTGCGTGGCTGGCTCAAAGACCCGCAACAGGATAGGGCCCAAAACCTAATGAGGCGACATCAAAATTACCTACCACAAAGCAACCTGATTTTGCAAGGGGGTTCTCATGAGTTTTTGGCCCGTGGCTCAGCGGCCAACTAGGGAAACCTACCAAACCCACACATTTCAGCAAAGTAGACACCCGGGGGCTTCCAAGGAGCTATGGCTTGCGTGGATTCTCCAACGTTCCTTTACGCAGAATCCCTTGCAAACCTCAATTTTAGCTGAAAAAATCTGTTTTTTCACACATTTTTGTGTGGGAAAGCGTGGCATCACTGGGCTCACACAAATTTCCTCCCACCCAGCATTCCCCAAGGTCTCCCTATAAAAATGGTACCTCACTTGCGTGGGTGGCTCAAGGACCCGCAACAGGCAAAGGCCGAAAACCTAATGAGACGACCTCAAAATTGCCGATCGCAAACCAACCTGGTTTTGCAAGAGGGTTCCCACAAGTTTTTAGCCCCGGCGGCCATCTTGGGAAACTACAAAACTCAAACATTTCTGAAAACTAGACACCCGGAAGAGTCCGGCGAGGTATGGCTTGCGTGGGTCCCTCATCATTCTCCTACCCAGAATCCACTGCAAACCTAAAATTTTACTAAAAAAATCGTTTTTTTCTCACATTTCTGTGTGGTACATTTGTGGAATCTGCGTGGATCCTCAAATTTCCTCCCACCCAGCGTTCCCTCAGGTCTCCTGATAAAAATGGTACCTCACTTGCGTGGGTAGGCGTAGTGGCTGCCACAGGAAATGGACCAAATCAAACGGTGGTGACTTTAAAAATACTGATCGCAAAACTGCCTGTTTTGGGGTGGCACCTGAGTTTTTTGCCCCGGGCTCGGCGGCCATCTTGGAAAACTACAGAACCCAAATGTTTCTGAAAACTAGACACCCAGGGGAGTCCAGCGAGGTATGGCATGCATGGGCCCCCCAACATTTTCCTACTCAGAATTCCCTGCAAACCTAAATTTTTGGTAAAAAAACACTTTTTTCAAATATTTTTCAGTGGAATCTCTGTGCCGGCACAAATGTCCTACAGCTCAGTGTTCCCCTTGTTCTCCCGAGTAAAATGATACCTCACTTGTGTAGGTGCCCAAGGCAGAACAGGCTAAAAATATATTTTTAAAAAGTGTAGCGTTCGGGATTGACAAATAAAGCACCTAGAGTTCTACTGTTTTGGAGTCACCCTAGTCACAGACCTTTGGCCCACCCACACAAGTGAATTATCATTTTACTCGGCATAACAAGGGGAACGCTGGGTGCTAGGACATTTGTGTCGGCACTGAGATCCCACGCAAAAATATATGGAAACGTGTTTTTTTAACCTAATTTTAAGGTTTGCATGGAATTCTGGGTAGGAAAACGTTGGGGGACCCACGCATGCCATACCTCGCTGGACTCCCCGGGTGTCTAGTTTTCAGAACTGTTTGGGTTTGGTAGTTTCCCAAGATGGCCGCCGAGCCCGGGGCCAAAAACTCAGGTTCCCCCCCATTGAAAATAAGCTTGTTTTGCTATAGGTAACTTTTAAGTCTTTGGGCCTTTTCTAGGTGCAGCCACTATGCCTACCCATGCAAGTGAGGTACCATTTTTATCAGGAGACCTGAGGAAATGCGGGGTGGGAGGAAATTTGAGGATCAACGCAGATTCCACAACTTTACCACACAGAAATGTGAGAAAAAAGCGATTTTGTTTGCAAAATGTGAGCTTTGCAGTGGATTCTTGGTAGGAGAATGATGAGGGACCCACTCAAGCCATACCTCGCTAGACTCCCCCAGGTGTGTAGTTTCCAGAAATGTGTGGGTTTGGTAGGTTTCCCTAGATGGCCGCCGAGCCCCGGGCCAAAAATTCCTGGGAAACCCCTTGCAAAACCAGGTTGGTGTGTGATAGGTAATTTTGATGTTGCCTCATTAGGTTTTGGGCCCTTGCCTGTTGCGAGTCCTTGAGCCACCCACGCAAGTGAGGTATCTTTTTATTGGGAGACCTGGGGGAACACTGGGTGGGAGGAAATTTGTGTGAGCCCAGTGATGCCACGCTTTTCCACACAAAAATGTGTGAAAAAACTGATTTTTCAGCTAAAATGGAGGTTTGCGAGGGATTCTGGGTAAAGGAACGTTGGAGAATCCACGCAAGCCATAGCTCCTTTGAAGCCCCCGGGTGTTTACTTTGCAGAAATGTGTGGGTTTGGTAGGTTTCCCTAGATGGCCTTCTAGTACGGGCCATAAACCCAGGTGACCCCCCCCTTGCAAAAGCTGGTGGTTTTGACATAGGCTATGTGGATAAAATAACTTGTTAGATTTTACCAGAGAGACATCACCATGTACTCCCATGGGTATTCATCAATATCTACAATTGGTAGGTTAAAGGTAGGTGGCATGTACACCATGGCAGAGAGACTAAAATGACCAAGATCCCTGCACAGCCATCTGTTCCTCAAACATACACACATACTGGTTGGATTTGGCACGAGGGCAAGTGATGGTTCAGTATATAAAATGTTATTAACAAGAGATTTCACAAAAATGAAATGCACTGTCAATTACATGGACAAAGAAACTAAACCAATGACTCGCAGCTCGTGAGCTGTAAAGCCACGACAGGGCACCAACCTCTTTACAGGCCATTCACACTCCTTTCATCCCTGATACACAGAAGACCATTCACACCACCAGGCACGAAAGCAACACATCACTACATTTAAAAAAAAGAAAAAAGGTACAACACAGCCATCAAGTCCTCAAACACACACACATACTGGTTGGATTTGGCACGAGGGTGAGTGATGGTTCAGTATATACAATTGTATTGGCAAGTGATTTCACAAAAAATGAAATGCACTGTTAATAATTGAAAGGACGTGAAACGGAACCATTGACTCACAGCTCGTGAGATGTAAAGCCATGACAAGGCACCAACCTCTTTACAGGCCATTCATACACCTTTCATACATGTGACACATACAAAACATTCACACCGCCAGCCGCGGGCCCATCACATTAAAACACTCACACCAACAGACAGCGCCATTCAAGGGCCCATCACTTTCACACGCCCACATTCCTGACACAGCAACTACACAAAATGATGGACTGTGTGGAGTGGCACTCAGCTAGCAGTGTATGTAGTGACCAAAAGAAAGTAAATACTCACACACCGCCAGCCGAGCGCCTGTCCACCCACACCACCATCCAAGCACCAGTCCACACACACCGCCAGCCAAGCACCAATCCACACACACCGCCAGCCACACACCAATCCTTGCACTCTGCCAGCCAAGCACCAGTCTACGCACACCACCAGTCAAGTGCCAGTCCACACACACCACCAGCCAAGCACCAGTCCACACACACCACCAGCCAAGCGCCAGTCCACGCAGCCCACCAGCCAAGCGCCACTCCACGCAGCCCACCAGCCAAGCGCCAGTCCACGCAGCCCGCCATCCAAGCACCAGTGCACGCACACCGCCAGCCAAGTACCAATCCTTGCACTCCACCAGCCAAGCGCCATCCACTCACACCCCCAGCCAAGCACATGTCCTTGCACTCCGCCAGCCAAGCAAAAATCCACGCACACCCCCAGCAAAACACCAATCCATGCACTCTGCGAGCCAAGCACCAGTCCACGCACACCGCCATCCAAGCACCAGCCTGCACACACCACCATCGTATTTAGAATTTTTTTGTGAAAATAACACAAACCAATTGCAAATACCTACAAATCTGCTAACACAAATTCTAAAACTAAATACATTGCACTAATACAAACCTTGAAACAGACTAAAAAATATTACAGAATTCAGACCAGGTAGTTCACTTTATAGCTCATTAAAACTCCCAAAACTTCTTATGCGTGTGGTACGATTTAAAACACGCTGACACACACAATCCAGCCTTAGAAGGACAGTCAGGACAGTACATACGAGTCTCCCTCCGCACGCCTCTTCGCCAACAGACTCTACATCTTCTAGTGGGAAAGTCTTTTGAGGATGTGGGAGGAATGTATTCAGGAAAGTGGCGATCTTTCAGTCTAGCCACATCCTCCACCACTTTAACTCTAGGAACACTTGCCTGTTCCAATAGTACAAGGCTGCCTATTATAGACTCCTGAAACTTAACAAAGGCATCTTTGACTCAGGACAAGAATTATGGAACACAACAAAAGCATTAAAGGTTGCAAAGTGGAAAAGATGGATAGCCAACTTCTTATACCAAATGTAAGACTTTCGAAGAGCTGCATAAGGTTCCAACCTCTGATCTACTCTGTCAACACCACCCATGTGCCTATTGTAGTCTAAAATGCACACAGGTTTGCGCACTTCAGCACCCTGACCCCAAACAGGCACAGGTGCAGTGCTTTCATCATGGATAGTTGTCAGCATGTACACATCTCTCCTGTCTGAAAACTTCACAGCTAGAAGCTCCTCACATCGCAATGCACTAGACTGTCCCCGCACAAGCCTTTTGCAAACAAGTTCTTTTGGGAAACCTTTACGGTTACAGCTCATTGTGCCACAAGCAACAGTGCCCACTTTGGCCAATTCCTTGAACAACCGCACACCAGTTTAGAAGTTATCTACATATAAATGGTGGCCTTTGTTAAATAATCCTCTACCTAGTTCCCACACAATTTTCTCGGTCACTCCAAAAGTGGAAGGACAACCAGGAGGGTAAATGCTGGATTCCTTACGGGTGTACACCCTGAAATTACAGACATATCCAGTCCCACTGTCACCCAGCATATACAGTTTAATTCCATAGCGTGCCCTCTTACTAGGAATGTATTGCCTAAAAACCAAGCGGCCCTTGAGCAATAGCAAAGACTCATCCACTGCTACGTCCTTACCAGGAGCAAAGATCTCGGAAAAACGATCAACAAAGTGATCAAGGACAGGCCAAATCTTAAAAAGATGGTCACAATCAGGGGGATCGCGTGGCAACGCTAAACCATTATCAACAAAATGCATCATCCAAAGCAGAAGCATATACCGATCACGACTCATGACTGCTGGAAATATAGCTGTTGCCATCAAGGGACTAGTGGACCAATATGAAGACATTGATGCCTTCCTTAGCAAGCCCATCAAAAAAGTTAATTCCAAAAACTTCTTCATCTCTTCAACATTTGTGGGAGCCCACTGGGTAGCTCTAGAATGGGGCTTAAGGCTGGCACTGTTGTCCCTCAAAAACTGTTCTGCATACAAATTAGTTTGCTCAACAATCTCAAAAACACATCGTCCAAAAACAATTGAAAAAAATGTATTGGCAGAAAATTCTCAGTATCCACTCTACTCCCTGGAACACCAGTGAAATCTGGAAATGCCTGCTGCACCATGCCAGGGGCAACCCAGAGGCCATCCCTATCAACGGGAGGTGCAGCCGCCCCAGCCTGCGGCCCAGATGCCTCTTGCCGCACTACACCAACGGGAAGCCTAGCAGCCTCAGATACTTCTTGCTGCACAACACCAACAGAAAACTTAGCATCCCCAGGGGGCTCTTGCCGCACTACACCAACGGGAAGCCTAGCAGCCTCAAATGCTTCTTGCTGCACTACACCAACGGGAAACCTAGCAGCCCCAGATGCCTCTTGCTGCACTACACCTATGGGAAGCCTAACAGCCCCAGATGCCTCTTGCTGCACTACACCAACAGGAAGACGAGCAGCACTACATGCCTCTTGCGCGCACCACAGCAATGTGAAGCCTTTTGCCTAGGTACACCAAAGGGAAACCTTGCGGCCCTAGGATGCAGCCCAGATGCCTCTTGGCCCACTACCGGCACATCAGTGTCCTCCTCTAACACAGGCACTTCATCAGCACTAGAAGAAGATTCATCATCCGATGATTCCATGCGAAGAGAAAACTCACTGCCTGAATCTTCTCCACCTACCTCTGGCTCCGAATCGGAGTCAGTCTCTGAACCATGGTCAGAGGAAGACTCAAAAAGCATACCAACAACCTGCTGAGCAGTAATCCACGACTAGCCTTTATCCTTACAATGAAATAAGACTGCACACACAAGTGAACAACAACCTACACTGTAGTAAACAAGGTAAGGCTTTCACACAAAGATCTATACACTCCAAAACAATATAACTCTTACCAAAGATAAATACACTCACCAGCATCTACTCTGCTGAGACACAGCAAAAAGAAATGATATCCCACTAGAAAGAAAAAAAAGTACACATTAGACAACAAAGTACAGATCAAGCACTAATGCTAAAAAGATTTTGACAATCAAAACACAGAGCCACACAAACTGCTATAACTACACCTTTTACAAAAACACATTCATCTAGGGAAAGTAGTACCTACAACAATCCAAACAGCAAAATCCTTGAACTAGAATGAAATAGAGAAAAAAAAAGACTACTACATTTCGCAATCAATATAACAATTAAAAAAATAACACACAAATTTGCCACCCAAATTTACATTCGGTCAGATGGGCCTTCAAAAAGGGCTGAGACCAATGGGGATTAGGTGAGGTTTTCCACCAAGACACTGGTTATATTTGTGGATTTTTTTTCTGCCTGCCCCCTTTGGTGCCAGTCGGTCTTTTGGTCCTTACTGTACCCCCCTCACATGGGGGCAGTAAGGACAAAAAAAGACCGACTGGCACAAAGGGGGGGCGGGCAGTAAAAAACATCAAAAAATATAACCACCTTTGGAAGCAAGCCTTGCCCAAGGGCTCACTTCCACACTACAAAACTCAATTCCTAGGGCCTAGTGGGCCAAAAAACAGAAAAGTAAAGGGCCAATTTGCCCCCAGGGGGGTGGGGGTGGAACAGAAAAACATTCCTAAAAAATGTCCCCTCTAGGAAGCCATTACAAACAACAAAATCCCTGGTGTCTAGTGGCATTTTTCTGCCCCCCCCAGGGGGCAAAAAGGCTGAAAAAACAGACCTATTTGCCCCCGGGGGCACAAAATGTAAACCTACATTTGAGCCCCACCTGGAACTGACCCTTGCCCAAGAGGTCACTTCCATTGCAATGAAAACAATCCCAGGTGCCTAGTGGCATTTACTGCCCCCGGGGGCAAAACGGGCAAAAAAACAGGCCAATTTGCCCCGGGGGAGGCTGAAAATGTAAATCAAAAATTAAGCCCCCACCTGGAAGTGACCCTTGCTCAAGGGGTCACTTTTACATTTCTACAGTGAAATCCCTGGACCTAGTAGCGATTTTCTGCCCCCCCTGGGGGAAAAATGGCCAAAAAACGGGCCAATTTGCCACCAGGGGGGGCAGAAAATCAAAAACATAATTATCCCCCACTTGGAAGTGACCCTTGCCCAAGGGGTCGCTTCCAATGCACAAAAAATGCCCCATAACATATCCCTGGTGCTAGTGGGGATTTTCTGCCCCCCCCCTCCGGAGGCAAAACGGACAAAAAAAGGGGCCGATTAGCCCCCAGGGGGGGCAGATAATCAAAAGCATACTTATCCCCCACCTGGAAGCGACCCTTGCCCAAGGGGTCGCTTCCAATGTACAAAGAAAACCCCATAACATATCCCTGATGCTAGTGGGGATTTCTGCCCTCCCCCGGGGGCAAAACGGCCGAAAAAGCAGGCCTATTTGCCCCCAGGGGGGGCAGAAAATCAAAAACATAATTAGCCCCCACCTGGAAGCGACCCTTGCCCAAGGGGTCGCTTCCTACAAACTAAATTTAAATCCCTGGTGCTAGTGGGGGCATTTCCGCCGCACGATCGCGACGCTGTGCGTGATCGTGAGGCAGAAATGCCCTGCAAAGAGACATCAGGGGAGAGGAAAATCTCTTTCCTCTCCCCTGATGCCTCCTTGTGGCCCCAAAACCCCCCCAGACACAGAACTGCTCCAACGACGCTCAGGAAGCAAATGCCTTCCCGAGCGCCGGGGACTCCCTGATGACGTCAGCGTGCGCTGTGCGCGCTGACGTCACGGGATTCCCATGGGGGGGCAGCTGCCATCCCCATACCTGCGGCTGAGATCAGAATCCCTCGGGGGGGAGCACCAGCGCTTCCCCCAAGGGAGGGGTTCATGACGACCTGGGCTCATCATCAGCGCATGACCAGTGTGTGCCATGACAAGCCCAGCTCGTCATCAGCTTCGAAGGGGTTAAATATACAGTAATTAATTATGTTAAGTTGAAGGGTTAAAGGAGTGCATCATTCTTGGCCTGTCTCATCAATGCATGGCAGTGTTGTGCAAGACACACAGTGGCGATTCTTTAAATGTGTTAAGTTGTATGCCATCAAAAGATGTTTTATACCATAACAATAGGTATTCCTGATAAAACATACCCAAGTGTCAGTTATACCATTGGGATTATGCTTTGATGGAGAACCACACTCTCATGCTTCAAACAAATAGTTCTATTACACGATCAGACATAAGTCGCAAAATCCCACTGCTAACTATTTTCAAACGAAGTCAGACATTCAACTCCATTCAGAGACACTTCCACACACACATTTCAACTAATAAAGCAAAAAAATCAGCTGAGTCTGCCGGCTTTTAGGATTGTAATTTATGAGCAGGGAGTAACAAAAGGACGTCTTTGACAAAAAATAGAAACCTACTGAGCTATCCACATAAATACAGCTGTGTAATCTGCATGCTACCTGTTCTACATTAACCCTCTGCACTACAGTCAAAACTACAACTAGACAAAACTCTGATCTCTCTCCAACAGGCACATAAGGCTGTAGGTATGCAGCAGGGGTTTACAGGACATGGGACTTTAGAGGTGAAGAGACAATGAAGGGCAATAGATCTCAGCAGGCTTGTGGGGGTGGAGGGGAGGTACAGAGCACCCAACACAGCCTAGCCCCTCTGATAGCATGTTTTGAATCAATGCTATTTGTCTTCCGGTCGAAACTGATAAATTCCCCGTGAATCCTCTCTATGGTTGGGGGCAATTGGGAAAGCCTCCTGGTTCGAGTGGCCAAGACTGAGAAGGGCTTCGTGGTCTCATGTTCAAACTATTAAAGTATGGATGCTCAGGGCCCAGTGCAAGCTTTAATACAAAGCGATGGTGGGGAGGGATGGCTATGATAGCGACGGCTGGCACCAAGGTGCACTGTAACAGGAATGAACAAGTGCTGTGGCAGGGAGGGGCATTGGAATACGGAGGTGAAGGGGACTGTAAGCAGAGAGGCACAGCAGAGGGGCACTGAGATACAGGTGAGAAAGGTACAGTGGAGAGAAGAGCACTGTGATAGTGGTAGAAGGTCACTGTGGAGAGAGGGGCACTGTGCGAGGTAGCAGTGGGGACAGTCACAGTGGCAGGGATAGGAGGTATTCATCAAGGCGCTTGTGGCTGCAATGGTGTCTATTGCAAAAGGGAGAGGATTTGTGTGATAGGGAAGAGACGGTACTGGGACAGGTAGGAGCGAGTATGAGTATACAAACACTTTCCCCACAAGCCTGTGCGTTCTGTGTCATTAAAACCCCTGAAGCCGCATGCCCCCTGCCAGCGTCAGCAAATCCTTTGCCTGCACAAGCCTCATTACACAGCCCCTATCGACAAAATGCTTTATTAATCACTCAGTAAGTGGCAGTGTACTGTTCGCAAACTTCCTGCCTATCATGATGTATTTAAAATAAAGCTTTGTCCGTATCAGACAAATCTCATTGAAACCAGATTTCACTCTAATTCTTATTCGTATTCGTATTGATCTCCCCCCTCCCCCGTTTTCCCACGTTTTCCATTCCTCCTGTGAAAAAATCAGTAGCCTTCACAAGGTATATCATGGGACCCACGCTTTGGCCCACTTAAGTGCCACACGAGTACGTTCTGCCCATGGATGGCAGTCTTGAATGGGCCTAATCACCTGGTGGCTCCAGGGATCCTATGAGCAGCCACTTCCACATTGATGTACAGGTGCCTGGAGCTGAGACAGGCCAGACCATTAAGCAGAGGGTGCAGCTCTACTGGGGATTCATGAGGTGTCCCAACGAGGGAAACAACAGCAGGCCTGAAAAGACCAGAGATGCAGACTTTTGGCCCATTACAGAGATGGCTATGAGGGTGGTAAGTTCTGCAGAGTGTTCGGCTGTGCTGCCCCCTGACACCGCAGCAAAGCCTGTGCTGGCCGGGCGCTTAAAATTGATAAAGGGATCCACACTGCCTGGCTGGGTGGAACCTGCTGGTGAGGGGGATTCACCGAACCTTCTCTTCTCCCTAAGTCAAGAAACCACAAGTCCACATCAGCAGAATTAGGATGGGCTGAACGAAACCTCCTGTGAAATCCACCCAGCAGACTCTGCATATGCCACCCATGTCAGACACTGAAGCCACCCCGGCACTTCTCTCATCAATTGCTTACCCTCACAGAAGTAACCTGGGTCAGATAAGCTGGAATGCATATTAGATGCTATAGGGAACATATGCACTGCATTAGAAACAAAAATAGGTTCACTGGCCATGGACTTTTAAATCTGTTTCATGACAAGAATACAGGCTGCAGAGGAATTCATAAAATTATTGAAACCCATAAGCTAAGGATCATTGTAAGGTTGACTACACATGAATTTGTAAGAAAAGTGTAGTTTATTAAAAGAAGCACAGGAGCAAGGTAGGTAACATCCTACACAGGACTTCTTCTTCAGCAACTACACACAGTTGCTAGGAAGGGAATCTAGGATACAGTAGAACATAGAATAAAACAATTCTAAGACATATCACTGTTACAATTGGGTTTCTCAACAGATGTAAAACTAGAACATTGACTAGATGGAATAGCTTCATGTGAAGTGCACATATTGGAAATGCTGGGAGAAGAATCAATTACATCAACATTACCTGCAATACCTGAAATGCTGGGACTTGCATCAGAGATGGGAAGATTTTCGGATACACTAAAACCACCATGATCCTCACAATGAATAGATTGAGGACAAATTCTCAGAGAAATGAGAAGAATCAACAGAGTCCTTCATCAAATTTCTTTTGCCTCTGTAAATAGCAATTCTTTTAAGATTCCACACCTTACCATCACTTAAAAGAACTGCATTACGTAAAATCTTCCTAATCATTAAGGGTTCAGAAAATTGAGAATCCCCCTTGCGAACTTTCCAGGGTTTCTTCACTTTAACCCACATTCCAACACTTACATTCGCAGCACTAGTACAACATTTCTTATCAAAATTATTTTTATATTCAAGGTGTTTATCGATAACATTAGATCTAACTTTACTCATACATATATCCAAACAAGATCTTTTGTGCAGCCAATTGGGATTACACTTGGTTCTTGCAACACGACCTCTCATTACTTCAAAAGGTGACATTTTTAAAGCATCATGAATGTTGGTTCTATAGGACCAGACAGCCTTGAAAACTGAGGTTTCCCAATCCTCATTTTTTTGATTAGCAATTTGTATGGCATTCTTCAGAACTCTATTGAAGCTCTCACAAAGACCATTACCACTGGGGTTACATAGAGAGGTAGTTTTATGAACAATACCAACCCTATCAAAATAAGATTGGGTTAATTTAGAAGTAAACTGAACGCCATTGTCACTAATGATCTGGTTAGGAAGACCTTCTTCAATAAAAACTTTATTGATAAAGTTTAGAACAGACGAAGAATCAACTTTATCAACGATAGTAATACTGGGCCATCTTGAAAATACATCAATTATAGAAATTATAAATTTGTGATTTTCCCCAATTGGCCCCATAATGTCGATTGCGACAGTATGCCAAGGACCATCCGGTATTAAAGGTTCACGCATGTCAGGTTTGAGAGTGTTGAGTACCTTGTCCGAATTAGAGCATGTAACACATTCTCGTACAATTCTTTCTGTAAGAACATCAATACCTGGCCACCAATACCATTGTTTGACATTTTGTTTGGTTTTAACAATGCCACAATGGTCCTTGTGACATAACTCAACAATATTATTCCTCAAAAATGAAGGAGGAACAGCTCTGTCACCCCGAAAAACCCCATCACTGCCATTAGAACCCCTTAGGGGCACATGGTACACACTCAAAATGAAATTAAGGTAACCTTTAGGGAGTAGAACTGCGCTTTATACACCTCATTCCGTCTGCCACGTCAGTTCCTGTAAATTTCCTGTCTAACCTACATCTTCCACAAGTGTCGCCCGAGGTGGCAGAGGCACTGACTGCCCCTACATTGGAGCAGGAAATCCAACATGCCATTCAAGCCTTTGCAAGGCAGAACATTCCGGGCATAGAAGACCTAACGATCAAATGTTATATTGCCTTTGAGTCAAAACTAACACCCCACCACCTTAAGCTGTACAATGAGGCTAAAACACAAGGGTGCCTACCCCACCACAAATTAAGCCCTAGTAACCTCTATTGCTAAACCAGGGTGCGCTCACCTGCAACTCTATTCCTACAGTGCATTATCTATCCTGAATACATATTATAAAATACTTAGCAAAATATTAGCCAATAGGCTTCTCCCACTTCTACCAGACCTAATTCTTGCTGAACAGAACACCTTTAAACCGCGACGCAGCACATCACTTAATATTAGATGCTTCGACCAAATAAGTGAATTAGCAAATACTGACTGGTCTAACTCTGCCTGTGTATCTCATGACCTAGAAAAGGCTTTTGATACTCTAGATTTGGCATACCTCATGGACAATTCGGGAAGGCATGGATCCCAGAGTTACCCTGTAGGCAAGGGAACTAGACATGGATGAACACTTTCCCCACTTCTATTTGCACTAGCGATGGAGCCCCTTGACTATTCGACTGGGTGAACAAGGACATAAGTGGGGTATACCAGAGATGATAGGCACATATGCCAAATCCTTGTATGCTCATGATATGCTCCTTTGCATCAAGGCTATATTCGAAGACCTCAGCTGGATAGCAGATACATTTATGGATTTCTCTTGCACCTCTAGACTGCGAGGAAACCCCACCAAATCTGAGCTTTTCCACTACGACTGGCAAAAGCAGAGAGGACAATAATGATGGGTAGACAACCTATACCATGGGAGTGCCCTATCGCTCTATATCTTGGTATTCACATATATCACACCAACATGGACCCACTAGATGGAAATCTGGGATGAACATTGAGGGCATTAAAATCCCATATAGCTTTTCAGACCCTTCTCCCACTGGCATTCCCAGACTGAGTAGCAATTGCAAAGATGGTAATGCTCCCCCACCTGCTGTACCACTTTGCAAATCTCCCAGTGCTTCCATCAGTCGCGTTATTTTGCCAAATGGACTCCCTTATTGTTGATCATATCTGGGGCAGTGGATGACACAGAAAATGTCTGGCAAAGCTGAAGCTCCACCTGCTAGAGTTGACTTTGGCGTCCCCGATTTCTGGGGCTATTTGGATGTGGCTTAGCTGCAAAGGGTGACTTACCAACTAGATCAAGAGACACCCCTTAACTAAAACAGCTAGCACTAAGGGGCGGTTCCCTACTGGGAAACTACATGAGGATTTCCCAGGTGGCAAGACCTCGAGAGACCTCCCCACCCTGGTATGGACAGCAACCCTAGTACTATGATTTTGCCTTCACTGCACCCACCAGACGGCACCTTATGCACCTGCGCTCCTGTTGAGGGGATTTCCCTTAGGCAATAGCACATTACAAGAGCAAACATTTACCCGAAAGAAAGAGGTGAGAATTTGTACCATGGGTGATTTATTCACAGAGCGAATCCTAAATTGCATACCCTGGTTGACGAGTGAAATTTGAACCCCCGGTCAATTCCTGTTGCACCATAAAATTGTACACAAAATGAAACGTATATGTAACACAGATGCTAGGGAACCGGCCTCTCACACAGTCTTACAGGTCATGCACACTATGGGCAACGGTCACTGACTATTACTTGGCTATGCAATGCCATCCTACACCATATGTAAGTGTTCCTTCAGCCTCTATAGGAGTAGTGGAAAGACTCCATACAAAGTCTATTTAATGCCTCAGAATGGCGATTACCCTGGAATATTAACGGAAAAGATCCAGAAATGTGCGATTCTAGCTCATACCCTACTCATAGCCTAACTCACGCCCGGTAAATAACACTGAATCTTTCCCGGGGTCTTCCCTGCCTGTCCCAGATGTCAAACAAACCTGGCTGACCGGCCACCTAGGTTCTGGGCACGTGATAGTATACAAAATCATTGGAGCACTATCACCCAGGTGATAGCTGGAGTCACTGACAGGCCACGCCTGACCTCAGCAGAGGCCTGCTTTCTGGCCATCTACACTCAACCACAGACCACCAAAGCTACCACTAAATGCATTCATAAAAAGACAGTGCACCAAATGGGAAAGTACAAGAAGGCTCCGGATTTATCCCAAAATCTTTTATTCTTTTCAATCTTTTAAAATCTGAGCCAACGCGTTTCGTTCACTTGGAACTTCGTCAGGGCTTATTCGACACCTGTCAGTCCGGAAAGAAGTTTGTAGATGAAAAGGTCTGGAATTCGCCTCATTCTCTTTTAAACGCTCCTAGTGACGAGTTTTAAAGATATGGGGCCAGATGTAGGTAAATCTTATTTACCGATTCATAAATACCGAATTTTACCGATTCGGTATTTATGAATCGGTAAGTAAGATGTAGGTAAAAAATCGGTAATTTTTACCGAATCGGTAGGATTTGTTATTTACCAATTCGGTAATTACCGAATCGGTATTGCCCATTGATTCCTATGGGCCTTGAAACCCATAGGAATCAATGGGCAATACCGATTCAGTAAATACCGAATCCTGCAAGGGTGCAGGGGGTGTCACTTTGACACCCTCTACCACCCCAAGTACAGGCTTGTGTGCCATGTGGCACACATACATGCCCCCTAAGGACATGTCTGTTTGTCACATGGCACCGATTCTGTAATTTTACAGATTCGGTAAAATTACCGATTCGGTAAAATTACCGAATATGTAAGTTTTTCTATCCCCTACATACCGGTCGGAACTGGCCGAAAATCGGCATTTTCGGCCGTTTCTGACTGGTATTTGGACACCTACATCTGGCCCATGATTCTCACAAAATCGTTGATATTATTCAAGTCAATCCGGAATTAGCCAATAGGCCAGAGATCTCATATAAGGATCCCGACCAAGAAGGTAATACAATTTCAAGAGTAGAGCAGATTGAGAAGGAGTCGCATTGGTCAAAGTATCCGTGAGTACTCAGCCCATAATACTGTTGAGTGTACTTACTGGGGGCAGATTAATCCTTCACTTGGAAATGACAGTAGGCCAACAAAAGTAACAGCCGTCTATCCTTAAAATATATAGGGCCTCATTTATGAGGCCGTGCGTCACTTTTAGGCCGCCAGTGCGTCACTTTTTGGCCGCCAGTGCGTCACTTTTTGTGACGCACCAACAACGTAAAAAATGTGCCTTGTTGCACCATATTTACAAAGTGACGCATCTAGGTAGATGCGTCACTTTGTAAACCCCTGCGATACATTATACCTACGCTAGGTATAATATATGCAGGGGGGGGGTTCTGACGCAAGAAAGGGTCATAGAAGTGACGCAGTGAAATCTATAAGATTTCACTGCGCCACTTCTAGGACACAAATGTGTCAATTTCTCACGCCTGCCTCACAGCAGCCGTCAGACTGACGCAGGCCCTTTCACAAGGGGCTTAGCCCATGTGAAAGGTCACAATGCTGGAGTTGCGTCACTTTTGTGACGCACTCCAGGAATGCGTCACTTTTGCGTCATACATTTACGTCAGAAATACTGACGTATCTGTAACTCCTTGCGCCATGATGCGTCATGCTGTAAATATGACGCAACATTGGTGTCACAAATAGAGCGCAGTGAAAAGTGACGCATCGCTGTTTTCACGCAGCGATGCGTCACTTTTTATAAATGAGGCCCATATAATGTAGAAGGTCAAGGGAAGTATGACAGGACCGCCGACCAGTGTAGCAGCTGCACGTTCTTTATGTCAAGCCAACTGCACGTTCTTTATGTTAAGCCAACTTCTTCGTATCGACGGTCCGTGAACTGCGGGGAACTGCGCAGAGAGGGAGCGAGAGGACTGCGCAAATACTTCATCATACGTTGCACTGGGAGACAGTAATATAATGCGTTCAAAGACCATGGGGAAACGCAATGAAATACCACCCTGAACAGCCCTGCTGTTACCCTAACAACAACCGTTACAGGTTTTGACAACAACTGTACAAAGCCTAAGGAACTGCAAGCACGTCCTGACTTTAGGAGTCCAGTACCCTGAAAAAACAAAGTGATAGGTGCACTGATTCCCGATACATTAGCCGGCGCCCCGCAGTGAAAACACTCTTACATGCACTGGTGTATGCAAAAACGTGTAGACCGGTCCTGCACACTGGAATACTACTGTCATTATTATATAACTATGATCTTAAAAATGGAATAGGGAAATGGGTCGGAACTGGGTGGGGTGTTTGGTGAACAAGTAATTAGTTAGAGCACAAGAAATACCCCACTCTACAGTTCAGGGAAGGGATCACAAAGAAACCGTTTATGCTCGAGAGCATATAACATGACATAAATGCTGTATTGGTTCACAAAATTCAATAAAAAGATTTACAGAAAAGCTCTGCCTGACCTCTGGAGCTTTCAAAAGATGTTGGTTTCTACTGGGATTGATTTTTTTTTTTTAATGCATTGCGAGTTGAAGCCTGTGGGTTGGCCCGGGGTTGTTGGCACGAGAAACCAAGCGCATGTTAGTTAGTGTGCGGTTTGGAGCTTGATAAACTAGAAGTGACCCCACTGCATTAGCTGAAAAAAAGGTGGGGTTTGTTCTGTAAATTAACAAACACAAGTCGTAATTAAATGTGGCACTCGATGGTCCATTTTATAAATGCCTCTTGTTATAGAATATTTACTGACTGCACGACACTGCTTTATTAAAAACCTCTGTTTATTAAATGGTTTGGAATGATAATGATTCAACCACTCTATTGTAGGTTTGTAGTCATAGGGTATTAAGAAAATGAATAACATTTCATGTCTCTTCATTTTCCCTTCAATAGAAACAGGAACATTAGTTCTCAAAAGAGTGTGAATGCAAAAGTGTATATTTATCAAGTTTTCTTATGGCTTGGACATAAAATGATGTTTGAGGTGCATGCACAATACTTCCTCT
Organism: Lissotriton vulgaris; assembly: GCF_964263255.1. Lineage (NCBI taxonomy): Eukaryota > Metazoa > Chordata > Amphibia > Caudata > Salamandridae > Lissotriton > Lissotriton vulgaris. The sequence goes on from NC_141691.1 coordinate 1,321,382,141, forward strand.
TCACTTTCACTTAATACAAATGTCTTCCTTTACTGAGATGAAAGAGGTATGCACGATAGAGCATCTTTTTATATCACGTTGGAAATTCTGAGAATTCCTCTCTTTTATAATTAGACTGAACTGAATGCACACTGGCCTTACATCCAGATCGGTAAACTTAACATCAATATGCTAGGAGTAAATTGAAGCTATAAACAACGTTTGGTGTCCAAGATTTGTGATTCTCATACGACAAAATTGGAACCATTCACTCGTTCACCTAATTCTTTATCCTCTGATGTGGGGAAGCATCTCCAATTCAAGTTATCCAAATGTCTGTTTTTTTATCAGTTGCTTTTGGATTTAACTTGTTTTTTTAAGGAACCAAAATCTTAAGACATGCCTGTACACAATTGTTATAAGAGATAGTACAAATTATTAGTCAGAATAGGATAGATACAATCAATCATATAATATAAAATTATGTGAAATAAGCATAACATTAAATTCAATTACCTTATTAACAGGCAACACAAGTGAGTATTTTTATACATAAGAAATTGCAGGATAGGGAAAGGAAGATTAGAAAGGAAAGTGAGGAAAGTAGAAAAAGCCTAGGAATGAAAGAAAAGGAAGAGGGGAAAAGGGAGGGAAAATGGTACAAAACATTTGCTAAAGAAAGAAAGAGAAATGCTACACGGCCATTTCAATAAACACTATGATAGTATAATGAAAATAATATGCAATCATAAAACCAATAGACTAATATTATTACAGACATACTGTTAGAAATTGGGTCAATGGTTGACTGGGGAATGGAACTCTGGTCTAGTAGCAACCACAATTATAGTCATGGTAAGGTACAAGCAAACCCTAAATGAACTTGTACTCACTCTCTGGTAGCTTGGCACAGAGCAGCCAGGCTTAACTTAGAGGCAATGTGTAAAGTATTTGTGCAACACTTCAAGCAGTAGAACAGTGAGAAGACCACACAAAAGGGATCCCACATCTAGTTAGAAATATGGAACTTAGTTTAATAAATAAAACAAGAACAAAAAAGCAAAAATCCAATGAGAAGAACTGGAGATATTGAATTTTAACGTTTATAGTGAGAAATAGTTCCAGAAAAGCACTAACCACTGTTTGGGATATCTGGTTGTGCCAGACTGGACAAAGTGACAATTTCAGCCTGACTGCAATGGAATGCAGGCTGGCTACTGGGACCCAGTTAGGCCCACTTAACAGATAACCTTAAATCCTGGTTGAAGTGCTTTGTGGGGATCCACATTGAGGATGCGTTAGCCAGCTGAAACAATGGATCGGCAATGCATCGGTTCCGAGATTCGCCGAGGGGGCTGTGCAAGATCCTGTTGCGCTAACATCAAGGATCCCGTAAACGGGACTTGTCCGGTGTCTGGGATGTGATGAGCAGCTATACTATGATGTGTAGTTTTGGCAATGTAGTCGAAGCTGCTGTTGGCAAGTGATGTGAAAACCTGCACCGGGGAAAGCGTTGTGATGTGTGGTTTTCGAAGGTGATGCTTCATTCCCAAGATGCAGGTTTTGGCAATGCAAATCTTTTGCGACAGGTTCAATCCACACTGCAGCGGATTGCAATAATTGCGCTCGGGATGCGCCGCTCAGCTAAAGAGATGCGTTGGTTCTGCTTGAGGATCGTTCGCTAAGCAGAGAAGATGTGTCGATTCCACTTGCAAGCACCTTACACTCACTTCCAAAGGTCCAGGACTGGGGAGGCAGGGTAGACTCCCAGATAGCAGAGTACAGATGCAGGGGTTGGAAGCCTGTTATGTACCTGAGACTTCAGATCAGGAGGCCCGCCAACTAGCCCATGGAGGTACTCTGGGTTCAAGAGATGCAGGTCCAGACCTTTGCACCCAGGCAAGAAGGTAGCAGGCAGCAGATCAGTACAGTAAAGCAGAAGTTACACAGACTACGGTCCAGCAGATTGGCAGTCTTTCAGCAGCACAGCAGTCGTTCTTTGTGGAAGAGTATCCGCAGGTCAAGAAGCGTAATGAAGTAATGGTGTCTGATATCCTTCTTTTATACACATTTGTGCCTTTGAAGTGAGGAGCTGTTCCTAGAGGCATGCCTTTGAAGTTCACAAATCCTTGCCTTCCCTGCCACGGCTACAGACTAACTACAGGGGTTGTACAGCCCTTGATGTGCGGACAGGACACAGCCTACTCAGGTACAATTGAGGCTGGGTGCATCTTCTCCCTCCAATCCTGCCAGTGATGGCCCACTCAGTCACTCCTAAGCACCCATTGTGTGCCGCTGTCTAGGAGGAATACACACAGTACAACTGCACAACTACACATACTCAGGTGACCTGTGATAGACTTCAGGCACAAAATGGCTAAGGAAAGAAAATGCCAACGTTCTAAAAGTGATTCAGAAAAGGGGGTGGTGATGAACAGAGTGTCTGAATTGAGCAGACCACTCTTACCCAGTCCAAAGATCAGGGCTTGATCCATCACCGTTTTTCAGCTCACTGCACCATCCCAGCTCAGAACTTGGCTATATGCAAATTAGTCTGACCCTGGCCCAGTGCATCATGGGAACAGGGCAGACCAAACTACCAAGCCAATTCTTAAACTGGGAAGGAAACAAGCTACCGGGGACCGGTTTCTGGCATTTCAGCCGTCTTCGGCCCGGCTTGCTTGAATCCTGATGGTGCAATGAGCTAGGGACTCACATCTGAGTATACCCTTCCACGCTTATGGTGGACAAAAACGATTCAGAAAAGGGGGTGGTGATGAACAGAGTGTCTGAATTGAGCAGACCACTCTTACCCAGTCCAAAGATCAGGGCTTGATCCATCACCGTTTTTCAGCTCACTGCACCATCCCAGCTCAGAACTTGGCTATATGCAAATTAGTCTGACCCTGGCCCAGTGCATCATGGGAACAGGGCAGACCAAACTACCAAGCCAATTCTTAAACTGGGAAGGAAACAAGCTACCGGGGACCGGTTTCTGGCATTTCAGCCGTCTTCGGCCCGGCTTGCTTGAATCCTGATAGTGCAATGAGCTAGGGACTCACATCTGAGTATACCCTTCCACGCTCATGGTGGACAAAAATGATTCAGAAAAGGGGGTGGTGATGAACAGAGTGTCTGAATTGAGCATACCACTCTTACCCAGTCCAAAGATCAGGGCTTGATCCATCACCGTTTTTCAGCTCACTGCACCATCCCAGCTCAGAACTTGGCTATATGCAAATTAGTCTGACCCTGGCCCAGTGCATCATGGGAACAGGGCAGACCAAACTACCAAGCCAATTCTTAAACTGGGAAGGAAACAAGCTACCGGGGACCGGTTTCTGGCATTTCAGCCGTCTTCGGCCCGGCTTGCTTGAATCCTGATGGTGCAATGAGCTAGGGACTCACATCTGAGTATACCCTTCCACGCTTATGGTGGACAAAAATGATTCAGAAAAGGGGGTGGTGATGAACAGAGTGTCTGAATTGAGCAGACCACTCTTACCCAGTCCAAAGATCAGGGCTTGATCCATCACCGTTTTTCAGCTCACTGCACCATCCCAGCTCAGAACTTGGCTATATGCAAATTAGTCTGACCCTGGCCCAGTGCATCATGGGAACAGGGCAGACCAAACTACCAAGACAATTCTTAAACTGGGAAGGAAACAAGCTACCGGGGACCGGTTTCTGGCATTTCAGCCGTCTTTGGCCCGGCTTGCTTGAATCCTGATGGTGCAATGAGCTAGGGACTCACATCTGAGTATACCCTTCCACGCTTATGGTGGACAAAAATGATTCAGAAAAGGGGGTGGTGATGAACAGAGTGTCTGAATTGAGCAGACCACTCTTACCCAGTCCAAAGATCAGGGCTTGATCCATCACCGTTTTTCAGCTCACTGCACCATCCCAGCTCAGAACTTGGCTATATGCAAATTAGTCTGACCCTGGCCCAGTACATCATGGGAACAGGGCAGACCAAACTACCAAGCCAATTCTTAAACTGGGAAGGAAACAAGCTACCGGGGACCGGTTTCTGGCATTTCAGCCGTCTTCGGCCCGGCTTGCTTGAATCCTGATGGTGCAATGAGCTAGGGACTCACATCTGAGTATACCCTTCCACGCTTATGGTGGACAAAAAGGATTCAGAAAAGGGGGTGGTGATGAACAGAGTGTCTGAATTGAGCAGACCACTCTTACCCAGTCCAAAGATCAGGGCTTGATCCATCACCGTTTTTCAGCTCACTGCACCATCCCAGCTCAGAACTTTGCTATATGCAAATTAGTCTGACCCTTGCCCAGTGCATCATGGGAACAGGGCAGACCAAACTACCAAGCCAATTCTTAAACTGGGAAGGAAACAAGCTACCGGGGACCGGTTTCTGGCATTTCAGCCGTCTTCGGCCCGGCTTGCTTGAATCCTGATGGTGCAATGAGCTAGGGACTCACATTTGAGTATACCCTTCCACGCTTATGGTGGACAAAAACGATTCAGAAAAGGGGGTGGTGATGAACAGAGTGTCTGAATTGAGCAGACCACTCTTACCCAGTCCAAAGATCAGGGCTTGATCCATCACCGTTTTTCAGCTCACTGCAGCATCCCAGCTCAGAACTTGGCTATATGCAAATTAGTCTGACCCTGGCCCAGTGAATCATGGGAACAGGGCAGACCAAACTACCAAGCCAATTCTTAAACTGGGAAGGAAACAAGCTACCGGGGACCGGTTTCTGGCATTTCAGCCGTCTTCGGCCCGGCTTGCTTGAATCCTGATGGTGCAATGAGCTAGGGACTCACATCTGAGTATACCCTTCCACGCTTATGGTGGACAAAAATGATTCAGAAAAGGGGGTGGTGATGAACAGAGTGTCTGAATTGAGCAGACCACTCTTACCCAGTCCAAAGATCAGGGCTTGATCCATCACCGTTTTTCAGCTCACTGCACCATCCCAGCTCAGAACTTGGCTATATGCAAATTAGTCTGACCCTGGCCCAGTGCATCATGGGAACAGGGCAGACCAAACTACCAAGCCAATTCTTAAACTGGGAAGGAAACAAGCTACCGGGGACCGGTTTCTGGCATTTCAGCCGTCTTCGGCCCGGCTTGCTTGAATCCTGATGGTGCAATGAGCTAGGGACTCACATCTGAGTATACCCTTCCACGCTTATGGTGGACAAAAACGATTCAGAAAAGGGGGTAGTGATGAACAGAGTGTCTGAACTGAGCAGACCACTCTTACCCAGTCCAAAGATCAGGGCTTGATCCATCACCGTTTTTCAGCTCACTGCACCATCCCAGCTCAGAACTTGGCTATATGCAAATTAGTCTGACCCTGGCCCAGTGCATCATGGGAACAGGGCAGACCAAACTACCAAGCCAATTCTTAAACTGGGAAGGAAACAAGCTACCGGGGACCGGTTTCTGGCATTTCAGCCGTCTTCGGCCCGGCTTGCTTGAATCCTGATGGTGCAATGAGCTAGGGACTCACATCTGAGTATACCCTTCCACGCTTATGGTGGACAAAAATGATTCAGAAAAGGGGGTGGTGATGAACAGAGTGTCTGAATTGAGCAGACCACTCTTACCCAGTCCAAAGATCAGGGCTTGATCCATCACCGTTTTTCAGCTCACTGCACCATCCCAGCTCAGAACTTGGCTATATGCAAATTAGTCTGACCCTGGCCCAGTGCATCATGGGAACAGGGCAGACCAAACTACCATGACAATTCTTAAACTGGGAAGACAACAAGCTACCGGGGACCGGTTTCTGGCATTTCAGCCGTCTTCGGCCCGGCTTGCTTGAATCCTGATGGTGCAATGAGCTAGGGACTCACATCTGAGTATACCCTTCCACGCTTATGGTGGACAAAAATGATTCAGAAAAGGGGGTGGTGATGAACAGAGTGTCTGAATTGAGCAGACCACTCTTACCCAGTCCAAAGATCAGGGCTTGATCCATCACCGTTTTTCAGCTCACTGCACCATCCCAGCTCAGAACTTGGCTATATGCAAATTAGTCTGACCCTGGCCCAGTGCATCATGGGAACAGGGCAGACCAAACTACCAAGCCAATTCTTAAACTGGGAAGGAAACAAGCTACTGGGGACCGGTTTCTGGCATTTCAGCCGTCTTCGGCCCGGCTTGCTTGAATCCTGATGGTGCAATGAGCTAGGGACTCACATCTGAGTATACCCTTCCACGCTTATGGTGGACAAAAATGATTCAGAAAAGGGGGTGGTGATGAACAGAGTGTCTGAATTGAGCAGACCACTCTTACCCAGTCCAAAGATCAGGGCTTGATCCATCACCGTTTTTCAGCTCACTGCACCATCCCAGCTCAGAACTTTGCTATATGCAAATTAGTCTGACCCTGGCCCAGTGCATCATGGGAACAGGGCAGACCAAACTACCAAGCCAATTCTTAAACTGGGAAGGAAACAAGCTACCGGGGACGGGTTTCTGGCATTTCAGCCGTCTTCGGCCCGGCTTGCTTGAATCCTGATGGTGCAATGAGCTAGGGACTCACATCTGAGTATACCCTTCCACGCTTATGGTGGACAAAAACGATTCAGAAAAGGGGGTGGTGATGAACAGAGTGTCTGAATTGAGCAGACCACTCTTACCCAGTCCAAAGATCAGGGCTTGATCCATCACCGTTTTTCAGCTCACTGCAGCATCCCAGCTCAGAACTTGGCTATATGCAAATTAGTCTGACCCTGGCCCAGTGCATCATGGGAACAGGGCAGACCAAACTACCAAGCCAATTCTTAAACTGGGAAGGAAACAAGCTACCGGGGACCGGTTTCTGGCATTTCAGCCGTCTTCGGCCCGGCTTGCTTGAATCCTGATGGTGCAATGAGCTAGGGACTCACATCTGAGTATACCCTTCCACGCTTATGGTGGACAAAAATGATTCAGAAAAGGGGGTGGTGATGAACAGAGTGTCTGAATTGAGCAGACCACTCTTACCCAGTCCAAAGATCAGGGCTTGATCCATCACCGTTTTTCAGCTCACTGCACCATCCCAGCTCAGAACTTGGCTATATGCAAATTAGTCTGACCCTGGCCCAGTGCATCATGGGAACAGGGCAGAGCAAACTACCAAGCCAATTCCTAAACTGGGATGAAACAAGCTACCGGGGACCGGTTTCTGGCATTTCAGCCGTCTTCGGCCCGGCTTGCTTGAATCCTGATGGTGCAATGAGCTAGGGACTCACATCTGAGTATACCCTTCCACGCTTATGGTGGACAAAAATGATTCAGAAAAGGGGGTGGTGATGAACAGAGTGTCTGAATTGAGCAGACCACTCTTACCCAGTCCAAAGATCAGGGCTTGATCCATCACCGTTTTCAGCTCACTGCACCATCCCAGCTCAGAACTTGGCTATATGCAAATTAGTCTGACCCTGGCCCAGTGCATCATGGAAACAGGGCAGACCAAACTACCAAGCCAATTCTTAAACTGGGAAGGAAACAAGCTACCGGGGACCGGTTTCTGGCATTTCAGCCGTCTTCGGCCTGGCTTGCTTGAATCCTGATGGTACAATGAGCTAGGGACTCACATCTGAGTATACCCTTCCACGCTTATGGTGGACAAAAATGATTCAGAAAAGGGGGTGGTGATGAACAGAGTGTCTGAATTGAGCAGACCACTCTTACCCAGTCCAAAGATCAGGGTTTGATCCATCACCGTTTTTCAGCTCACTGCACCATCCCAGCTCGGAACTTGGCTATATGCAAATTAGTCTGACCCTGGCCCAGTGCATCATGGGAACAGGGCAGACCAAACTACCAAGCCAATTCTTAAACTGGGAAGGAAACAAGCTACCGGGGACCGGTTTCTGGCATTTCAGCCGTCTTCAGCCCGGCTTACTTGAATCCTGATGGTGCAATGAGCTAGGGACTCACATCTGAGTATACCCTTCCACGCTTATGGTGGACAAAAATGATTCAGAAAAGGGGGTGGTGATGAACAGAGTGTCTGAATTGAGCAGACCACTCTTACCCAGTCCAAAGATCAGGGCTTGATCCATCACCGTTTTTCAGCTCACTGCACCATCCCAGCTCAGAACTTGGCTATATGCAAATTAGTCTGACCCTGGCCCAGTGCATCATGGGAACAGGGCAGACCAAACTACCAAGCCAATTCTTAAACTGGGAAGGAAACAAGCTACCGGGGACCGGTTTCTGGCATTTCAGCCGTCTTCGGCCCGGCTTGCTTGAATCCTGATGGTGCAATGAGCTAGGGACTCACATCTGAGTATACCCTTCCACGCTTATGGTGGACAAAAACGATTAAGAAAAGGGGGTGGTGATGAACAGAGTGTCTGAATTGAGCAGACCACTCTTACCCAGTCCAAAGATCAGGGCTTGATCCATCACCGTTTTTCAGCTCACTGCACCATCCCAGCTCAGAACTTGGCTATATGCAAATTAGTCTGACCCTGGCCCAGTGCATCATGGGAACAGGGCAGACCAAACTACCAAGCCAATTCTTAAACTGGGAAGGAAACAAGCTACCGGGGACCGGTTTCTGGCATTTCAGCCGTCTTCGGCCCGGCTTGCTTGAATCCTGAGGTGTGCACCTGTTACAACGCATTTTTTACAACGCACTACTGTTACAACGCATCCATTACAACGCGGATACTGTTACAACTCATGTTTTTACAACGCATTTTTTTACAACGCAGGTACCTTTACAACGCATACCATTACAACGTAAGTATTGGTAAGTATATAGTTATTTTTTAAATGTTATATGTTTGGGGTAAAGGGGTATTTTTAGGGGTTAGGGTCAGTTTAGGGTTTATGGGTAAAGGGGTATTTTTAGGGTTCAGGGTCAGTTTTCAGTTTTTGGGTAAAGGGGTATTTTTAGGGTTCAGGGTCAGTTTTTAGTTTTTGGGTAAAGGGGTATTTTTAGGGTTCAGGGTCAGTTTTCAGTTTTTGGGTAAAGGGGTATTTTTAGGGTTCAGGGTCAGTTTTCAGTTTTTGGGTAAAGGGGTATTTTTAGGGTTCAGGGTCAGTTTTTAGTTTTTGGGTAAAGGGGTATTTTTAGGGTTCAGGGTCAGTTTTCAGTTTTTGGGTAAAGGGGTATTTTTAGGGTTCAGGGTCAGTTTTCAGTTTTTGGGTAAAGGGGTATTTTTAGGGTTCAGGGTCAGTTTTCAGTTTTTGGGTAAAGGGGTATTTTTAGGGTTCAGGGTCAGTTTTCAGTTTTTGGGGTACAGGGTAAAAATAAATTAAATTTAATTTTAAATTAAATTATTTAATACTAAATTAATTAAATTAAATTACATTGCATTTTTTTGGGGGGTTGAGGGTCAGTTTTGAGTTTTTGGGGTACAGGGGTACAGGGTAAAAATAATGTTATATTTTTTTTAATTTTCAATAATTAATTTAAATTATATTTCATAAAATTACTTTCATTTATTTTTGGGGTTTAGGGTCAGTTTTCAGTTTCTGGGGTACAGGGGTACATGGTAAAAATAAAGTAATATTAATTTAAATATAAAATAATAAACGTAAATTAAATTATTTAAAATTACATTAAATTATATTTTTAAAATTAAGTTACTATTATATTATTAATATTAACATATATTTTTAAAATTAAGTTATTATTATATTATTAATATTAACATATACTTACCTATACTTACGTTGTAATGGTATGCGTTGTAAAGGTACCTGCGTTGTAAAAAAATGCGTTGTAAATACATGCGTTGTTACAGTATCCGCGTTGTAAAAACCGCGTTGTAACGGTATGCGGAGTAAAAGTCCGCGTTGTAACATCATATATCCAAATCCTGATGGTGCAATGAGCTAGGGACTCACATCTGAGTATGCCCTTCCACGCTTATGGTGGACAAAAATGATTCAGAAAAGGGGGTGGTGATGAACAGAGTGTCTGAATTGAGCAGACCACTCTTACCCAGTCCAAAGATCAGGGCTTGATCCATCACCGTTTTTCAGCTCACTGCACCATCCCAGCTCAGAACTTGGCTATATGCAAATTAGTCTGACCCTGGCCCAGTGCATCATGGGAACAGGGCAGACCAAACTACCAAGCCAATTCTTAAACTGGGAAGGAAACAAGCTACCGGGGACCGGTTTCTGGCATTTCAGCCGTCTTCGGCCCGGCTTGCTTGAATCCTGATGGTGCAATGAGCTAGGGACTCGCATCTGAGTATACCCTTACACGCTTATGGTGGACAAAAATGATTCAGAAAAGGGGGTGGTGATGAACAGAGTGTCTGAATTGAGCAGACCACTCTTACCCAGTCCAAAGATCAGGGCTTAATCCATCACCGTTTTTCAGCTCACTGCACCATCCCAGCTCAGAACTTGGCTATATGCAAATTAGTCTGACCCTGGCCCAGTGCATCATGGGAACAGGGCAGACCAAACTACCAAGCCAATTCTTAAACTGGGAAGGAAACAAGCTACCGGGGACCGGTTTCTGGCATTTCAGCCGTCTTCGGCCCGGCTTGCTTGAATCCTGATGGTGCAATGAGCTAGGGACTCACATCTGAGTATACCCTTCCACGCTTATGGTGGACAAAAATGATTCAGAAAAGGGGGTGGTGATGAACAGAGTGTCTGAATTGAGCAGACCACTCTTACCCAGTCCAAAGATCAGGGCTTGATCCATCACCGTTTTTCAGCTCACTGCACCATCCCAGCTCAGAACTTGGCTATATGCAAATTAATCTGACCCTGGCCCAGTGCATCATGGGAACAGGGCAGACCAAACTACCAAGCCAATTCTTAAACTGGGAAGGAAACAAGCTACCCGGGACCGGTTTCTGGCATTTCAGCCGTCTTCGGCCCGGCTTGCTTGAATCCTGATGGTGCAATGAGCTAGGGACTCACATCTGAGTATACCCTTCCACGCTTATGGTGGACAAAAATGATTCAGAAAAGGGGGTGGTGATGAACAGAGTGTCTGAATTGAGCAGACCACTCTTACCCAGTCCAAAGATCAGGGCTTGATCCATCACCGTTTTTCAGCTCACTGCACCATCCCAGCTCAGAACTTGGCTATATGCAAATTAGTCTGACCCTGGCCCAGTGCATCATGGGAACAGGGCAGACCAAACTACCAAGCCAATTCTTAAACTGGGAAGGAAACAAGCTACCGGGGACCGGTTTCTGGCATTTCAGCCGTCTTCGGCCCGGCTTGCTTGAATCCTGATGGTGCAATGGGGCAGTGAGATAAATAACGGTGATGGATCAAGCCCTGATCTTTGGACTGGGTAAGAGTCATCTGCTTAATTCAGACACTCTGTTCATCACCACCCCCTTTTCTGAATCATTTTAGGCCACTATAGGTGTGGCAGGGTATACTCAGACATGAGTCCCTTTCTCACTGCTCCATCAGGATTCAAGCAAGCCGGGCCGAAGACGGCTGAAATGCCAGAAACCGGTCCCCGGTAGCTTGTCTCCTTTCTGGTGAAGAATTGGCTTGGTAGTTTAGTCTGCCCTGTTCCCATGATGCACTGGGCCAGGGACAGACTGATTTGCATATAGCCAGGTTCTGAGCTGGGATGGGGCAGTGAGATAAATAACGGTGATGGATCAAGCCCTGATCTTTGGACTGGGTAAGAGTCGTCTGCTTAATTCAGACACTCTGTTCATCACCACCCCCTTTTCTGAATCGTTTTTGGCCACTATAGGTGTGGCAGGGTATACTCAGACATGAGTCCCTTTCTCACTGCTCCATCAGGATTCAAGCAAGCCGGGCCGAAGACGGCTGAAATGCCAGAAACCGGTCCCCGGTAGCTTGTCTCCTTTCTGGTGAAGAATTGGCTTGGCAGTTTAGTCTGCCCTGTTCCCATGATGCACCGGGCCAGGGACAGACTGATTTGCATATAGCCAGGTTCTGTGCTGGGATGGGGCAGTGAGATAAATAACGGTGATGGATCAAGCCCTGATCTTTGGACTGGGTAAGAGTCGTCTGCTTAATTCAGACACTCTGTTCATCACCACCCCCTTTTCTGAATCGTTTTTGGCCACTATAGGTGTGGCAGGGTATACTCAGACATTGAGTCCCTTTCTCACTGCTCCATCAGGATTCAAGCAAGCCGGGCCGAAGACGGCTGAAATGCCAGAAACCGGTCCCCGGTAGCTTGTCTCCTTTCTGGTGAAGAATTGGCTTGGTAGTTTAGTCTACCCTGTTCCCATGATGCACTGGGCCAGGGACAGACTGATTTGCATATAGCCAGGTTCTGAGCATTGATGGGGCAGTGAGATAAATAACGGTGATGGATCAAGCCCTGATTTTTGGACTGGGTAAGAGTCGTCTGCTTAATTCAGACACTCTGTTCATCACCACCCCCTTTTCTGAATCGTTTTTGGCCACTATAGGTGTGGCAGGGTATACTCAGACATGAGTCCCTTTCTCACTGCTCAATCAGGATTCAAGCAAGCCGGGCCGAAGACGGCTGAAATGCCAGAAACCGGTCCCCGGTAGCTTGTCTCCTTTCTGGTGAAGAATTGGCTTGGTAGTTTAGTCTGCCCTGTTCCCATGATGCACTGGGCCAGGGACAGACTGATTTGCATATAGCCAGGTTCTGAGCTGGGATGGGGCAGTGAGATAAATAACGGTGATGGATCAAGCCCTGATCTTTGGACTGGGTAAGAGTCGTTTGCTTAATTCAGACACTCTGTTCATCACCACCCCCTTTTCTGAAACGTTCTAAAAGTGGCATTTTCAGAATTATAATGTAGATTTCGACGTCTCCATAAGTTTTTAAATTAGTATTTCAGAGACGCCAAATTTCAATCAGTTTTATCTTCCCAGTTGGAAATTACTCTTACAAAATTTTATAAGGTAATACCAATGTTATCCTACAGGAGATAAAGGCCTTGCAGTAGCGAAAAACGAATTTAAGAATTGTTTACTACCAGGACATGTAAAACTTAAAAATACATGTCAGGTTTTTTAAATACATTGTACCTGTCCTCTGGGCTGTCCAGGGCCTAACCTATTTGTGACTTATATGGATTAAAAAGGAAGGTTTGGGCCTGACAAAAGGTTTATTTTTCAGGTCAAAATGTCAGTTTACACCGCAAGCACAGGTTCAGAATGGCAGGCCTGAGACATGGTTAAAGGACTACTTAAGAGTGGGTGGCACAATCAGTGCTGCACACCCACTAGTAGCATTTCACTTACAGGCCTGGAGAACATGTAGTGCACTGTACTAGGGACTTATAAGTAAATATGCCAATTGGGTATGAGCCAAATTTACCATGTTTAGAAGAAAAAGCACATGCATATTAGCACTGGTTCGCTGTGGTAAAGTCCTAAGCCCAAAAAGGCAAATTCAGAATAAAAAGGGAGGAGAAATGCAAAAAGTTTTGGGTTAACCCTGCAAAGGGGGCCATGTTCAAAGCGCACACAATTGAAAATGATTAAGGAGTTATTTAAACTTTAACATTGGTAGAAGATAATAAAGCACATTTAGATATGTAATGTGTCACAGGGAGCCATACCTATTTACACATCATTGTAATAAGTGAAGAATGAAGGATACATTGTCTAATCTGTGGTTATGAGATACGAGTTTCCACCAAGCTTTTATTCTACTTTGGTAACACAATATATTTTGATTTAGTTAAAAAGAGCATAGCAAACTTTGATATGCACAGATTGTCAGGTCTCTGCTGTGGCTAACAAAATTTGATGTCACATCAGATGCATTACAAGACCCTCACTAGCTCCCTCAGAGTACATGCAGCACTTGAAATCTCTATATATGGTTCATCAGGTTTTCCATATTCAAGGCAAACTTCTTTTTCAGAAATATTTCAAATTATGCTCCTCTAAGAGCCCTGAATTAGTAACTGCATGTGAAGATTCTGCCATCCTGTTTGTGAGGGCTGAAGGAGGTCCTTTCTTTGTTCGGGGACACCAAGGAACACTATCAGGTACAATTCCATTTTTGATTCAATTCTAACTTCAGTCGTGGTGGTAACACTACAGCAATGATGCATTCTGGTTCTTGTAGTTTTATCTTTCTCAACCCTTGCCAAGATCGCATCCTGCAGGCTGAATTGTGCATGTTATCATGGTTCCTGTTTCCTACCCTAATAATTTTTTGGGTGAAATTTGCTTGTCTCAGCTCTGATCCACATTCTTCTTGGTGTCCCTATTTCCCTCCTTGTCCCTTTTGGCTTTTCTATTCTCTATACTTTCCCTCTCCAAGTCCAGTGCAGTCTAATTAGGCTGGCTAATTGCTTTCACTTGGTCCTCTCCCTTCAACTGTGCTCTGCCCCTGAGATCCCTGCTAAGTTTTCTTTGTCATTGTTGTTACATCGGTTTGAAATGCTGATACTCTCAACAAACATAATGCAAAAACAACAATTGATGAAAAGAATGCAGAACAATGTCATACATTCACCCCAGTACAGAGATCTGGGCCTAAATCCATTGTTTTTTTGCACTCCACACCACCCCAGTTCAGACATGGCCATATGCAAATCGGCCTCGACCCTGTGGCTCATGGGAACAGTCCAGTCCGAACTGCCAAGCCATGTCTTTCCTGGACCGGAATCAAGCATCCTAGGACCGGTTTCTGGCTATCAGCCGTCTTCAGCCAGGATAGCTTCACTCCAGTGGTGTGGAGAGCCTGGGACTCACGTCTGAGCATACCCATCCCACTTGGGGGGACAAATGCAAAAACAACAATTGATGGACAGAATGCAGAACACGGTCATACATTCACCCCAGTACAGAGATCTGGACCTAAGTCCATTTTTTTTGCACTCCACAACACCCCAGTTCAGACATGACCATATGCAAATCGGCCGCGACCCTGTGCCTCATTGGAACAGTCCAGTCCGAACTGCCAAGCCATGTCTTTCCTGGACCGGAATCAAGCATTCTAGGTCTGGTTTCTGGCCATCAGCCGTCTTCAGCCAGGATAGCTTGACTCCAGTGGTGTGCAGAGCACGGTACTCACGTCTGAGCATACCCATCCCACTCGGGGTGACAAATGCAAAAACAACAATTGATGGACAGAATGCAGAACAATGTCATACATTCACCCCAGTACAGAGATCTGGGCCTAAATCCATCGTTTTTTTGCACTCCACACCACCCCAGTTCAGACATGGCCATATGCAAATCGGCCTCGACCCTGTGCCTCATGGGAACAGTCCAGTCCGAACTGCCAAGCCATGTCTTTCCTGAACCGGAATCAAGCATCCTAGGACCGGTTTCTGGCTATCAGCTGTCTTCAGCCAGGATAGCTTGACTCCAGTGGTGTGGAGAGCATGGGACTCACGTCGGAGCAAACCCATCCCACTCGGGGTGACAAATGCAAAAACAACAATTGATGGACAGTATGCAGAACAATGTCATACATTTACCCCAGTACAGAGATCTGGGCCTAAATCCATTGTTTTTTTTGCACTCCACACCACCCCAGTTCAGACATGGCCATATGCAAATCGGCCTCAACCCTGTGCCTCATGGGAACAGTCCAGTCCGAACTGCCAAGCCATGTCTTTCCTGGACCGGAATCAAGCATCCTACGACCGGTTTCTGGCTATCAGCCGTCTTCAGCCAGGATAGCTTGACTCCAGTGGTGTGGAGAGCCTGGGACTCACGTCTGAGCATACCCATCCCACTCGGGGGGACAAATGCAAAAACAACAATTGATGGACAGAATGCAGAACACGGTCATACATTCACCCCAGTACAGAGATCTGGGCCTAAATCCATTGTTTTTTTGCACTCCACATTACCCCAGTTCAGACATGGCCATAAGCAAATCGGTCTCGACCCTGTGCCTCATGGGAACAGTCCAGTCCGAACTGCCAAGCCATGACTTTCCTGGACCGGAATCAAGCATCCTAGGACCGGTTTCTGGCTATCAGCAGTCTTCAGCCAGGATAGCTTGACTCCAGTGGTGTAGAGAGCATGGGACTCACATCAGAGCATACCCATCCCAATCAGGGTGACAAATGCAAAAACAACAATTGATGGACAGTATGCAGAACAATGTCATACATTCACCCCAGTACAGAGATCTGGGTCTAAATCCATCGTTTTTTTGCACTTCACTTCACCCCGGTTCAGACATGGCCATATGCAAATCGGCCTCGACCCTGTGCCTCATGGGAACAGTCCAGTCCGAACTGCCAAACCATTTCTTACCTGGACTGGAATCAAGCATCCTAGGACCGGTTTGTGGCTATCAGCCGTCTTCAGCCAGGATATCTTGACTCCAGTGGTGTGGAGAGCATGGGACTCACGTCTGAGCATACCCATCCCAATCAGGGTGACAAATGCAAAAAAAAAATTTGATGGACAGAATGCAGAACAATGTCATACATTCACCCCAGTACAGAGATCTGGGCCTAAATCCATCGTTTTTTTTGCACCTCACACCACCTCAGTTCAGAAATGGCCATATGCAAATCGGCCTCGACTCTGTGCCTCTTGGGAACAGTCCAGTCCGAACTGCCAAGCCATGTCTTTCCTGGACCGGAATTAAGCAGCATCCTAGGACCGGTTTCTGGCATTTCAGCCATCTTCAGCCCAGCTTGCATGAATCCAGTGGCAAAGTGAGCAAGGGACTCACGTCTGAGCATACGGTGCCAACTTATGGGGAACAAAGTGGTACAAAAGGGGGTGGTGATGGACGGAGCATCTGAACCAATCAAACACTCACACCCAGTCAACACATCTGGGTTTAATCCATCACCATTCTATAGCCCACTCTGCCACCCCAGTTCAGACATGGCCATATGCAAATCAGTCTGACCCTGTGCCTCATGGGAACAGTCCAGCCCGAACTGCCAAGCCATGCCTTCCCTGGACCAGAAACAAGCTTCCGAGGACCATTTTCTGGCATTTCAGCCGTCTTCAGCCCGGCTTGCTTGAATCCAGTGGCAAAGTGAGCAAGAAACTCACGTCTGAGCATACCCTGCCAACTTTTGGCGAACAAAGTGGTACAAAAGGGGGTGGTGATGGACGGAGCATCTGAACCAATCAAACACTCACACCCAGTCAACAGATCTGGGTTTAATCCATCACCGTTCTTTAGCCCACTCTGCCACCCCAGTTCAATCAATCAATCAATCAATCAATCAATCAATCAATTAATCATAACACTTGTATAGCGCACTACTCACCCGGCAGGGTCTCAAGGCGATTGGGGGAAGGGGTCCGCTATTGCTCGAACAGCCAGGTCTTGAGTTGTCTCCTGAAGGCGAGATGGTCTTGGGTCAGCCGATGATGGATGGGGAGGGAGTTCCATGTCTTAGCCGCCAGGTAGGAGAAGGATCTGCCACCAGCTGTGGCTCTTCGGATGCGTGGTACGGCGCCGAGGGCGAGGCTTGTCGAACGTAGCTGGCAGATGGGTGTGCAGAAGGTCAGGCAGTCGTTGAGGTACTTGGGGCCCAGGTAGTGCAGAGATTTGTCTGCATGGGTGAGGAGCCTGAACGTGATCCTCTTGCTGATGGGGAGCCAGTGCAGGTCCTTCAGGTGGCCGGAGATGTGGCTGCGTCGGGGGATGTCCAGGATGAGTCGGGCGGAGGCGTTCTGGATGCGTTGGAGTCTTTTCTGTAGCTTGGCTGTGGTTCGGGCATAGAGGTAGTTTCCGTAGTCCAGTCGGCTGGTGACGAGTGCCTGTGTGACCATCTTCCTGGTTTCGGTCGGGATCCATCGGAAGATCTTGAGGAGCATGTGTAGGGTGTTGAAGCATGATGAGGAGACGGCGTTGACTTGTCTGGTCATCGAGAGGGAGGAGTCCAGGATGAAGCCCAGGTTGTGTGCGTGGTCTGTTGGCTTGGGAGTGGCGCCCAGGGCGGGGGGCCACCAGGAGTCGTCCCAGGCGGAGGGTGATGGTCCCAGGACGAGGACTTCCATCTTGTCTGAGTTCAGTTTGAGTTCAGACATGGCCATATGCAAATCAGTCTGACCCTGTGCCTCATGGGAACAGTACAGCCCGAACTGCCAATCCATGCCTTCCCTGGACCGGAAACAAGCATCCTAGGACCGGTTTCTGGCTATCAGCCGTCTTCAGCCAGGATAGCTTGACTCCAGTGGTGTGGAGAGCCTGGGACTCACGTCTGAGCATACCCATCCCACTCGGGGGGACAAATGCAAAAACAACAATTGATGGACAGAATGCAGAACACGGTCATACATTCACCCCAGTACAGAGATCTGGGCCTAAATCCATTGTTTTTTTTGCACTCCACACTACCCCAGTTCAGACATGGCCATATGCAAATCGGCCTCGACCCTGTGCCTCATGGGAACAGTCCAGTCCGAACTGCCAAGCCATGTCTTTCCTGGACCGGAATCAAGCATCCTAGGACCGGTTTCTGGCTATCAGCCGTCTTCAGCCAGGATAGCTTGACTCCAGTGGTGTGGAGAGCCTGGGACTCACGTCTGAGCATACCCATCCCACTCGGGGGGACAAATGCAAAAACAACAATTGATGGACAGAATGCAGAACACGGTCATACATTCACCCCAGTACA
Organism: Lissotriton vulgaris; assembly: GCF_964263255.1. Lineage (NCBI taxonomy): Eukaryota > Metazoa > Chordata > Amphibia > Caudata > Salamandridae > Lissotriton > Lissotriton vulgaris. Next base: position 1,321,400,611 of record NC_141691.1, read on the forward strand.
GAGATCTGGGCCTAAATCCATTGTTTTTTTGCACTCCACATTACCCCAGTTCAGACATGGCCATAAGCAAATCGGTCTCGACCCTGTGCCTCATGGGAACAGTCCAGTCCGAACTGCCAAGCCATGACTTTCCTGGACAGGAATCAAGCACCCTAGGACCAGTTTCTGGCTATCAGCAGTCTTCAGCCAGGATAGCTTGACTCCAGTGGTGTAGAGAGCATGGGACTCACATCAGAGCATACCCATCCCAATCAGGGTGACAAATGCAAAAACAACAATTGATGGACAGTATGCAGAACAATGTCATACATTCACCCCAGTACAGAGATCTGGGTCTAAATCCATCGTTTTTTTGCACTTCACTTCACCCCGGTTCAGACATGGCCATATGCAAATCGGCCTCGACCCTGTGCCTCATGGGAACAGTCCAGTCCGAACTGCCAAACCATTTCTTACCTGGACTGGAATCAAGCATCCTAGGACCGGTTTGTGGCTATCAGCCGTCTTCAGCCAGGATGTCTTGACTCCAGTGGTGTGGAGAGCATGGGACTCACGTCTGAGCATACCCATCCCAATCAGGGTGACAAATGCAAAAAAAACAATTGATGGACAGAATGCAGAACAATGTCATACATTCACCCCAGTACAGAGATCTGGGCCTAAATCCATCGTTTTTTTTGCACCTCACACCACCTCAGTTCAGAAATGGCCATATGCAAATCGGCCTCGACTCTGTGCCTCTTGGGAACAGTCCAGTCCGAACTGCCAAGCCATGTCTTTCCTGGACCGGAATTAAGCAGCATCCTAGGACCGGTTTCTGGCATTTCAGCCATCTTCAGCCCAGCTTGCATGAATCCAGTGGCAAAGTGAGCAAGGGACTCACGTCTGAGCATACCGTGCCAACTTATGGCGAACAAAGTGGTACAAAAGGGGGTGGTGATGGACGGAGCATCCGAACCAATCAAACACTCACACCCAGTCAACACATCTGGGTTTAATCCATCACCATTCTATAGCCCACTCTGCCACCCCAGTTCAGACATGGCCATATGCAAATCAGTCTGACCCTGTGCCTCATGGGAACAGTCCAGCCCGAACTGCCAAGCCATGCCTTCCCTGGACCAGAAACAAGCTTCCGAGGACCATTTTCTGGCATTTCAGCCGTCTTCAGCCCGGCTTGCTTGAATCCAGTGGCAAAGTGAGCAAGAAACTCACGTCTGAGCATACCCTGCCAACTTTTGGCGAACAAAGTGGTACAAAAGGGGGTGGTGATGGACGGAGCATCTGAACCAATCAAACACTCACACCCAGTCAACAGATCTGGGTTTAATCCATCACCGTTCTTTAGCCCACTCTGCCACCCCAGTTCAATCAATCAATCAATCAATCAATCAATCAATCAATCAATTAATCATAACACTTGTATAGCGCACTACTCACCCGGCAGGGTCTCAAGGCGATTGGGGGAAGGGGTCCGCTATTGCTCGAACAGCCAGGTCTTGAGTTGTCTCCTGAAGGCGAGATGGTCTTGGGTCAGCCGATGATGGATGGGGAGGGAGTTCCATGTCTTAGCCGCCAGGTAGGAGAAGGATCTGCCACCAGCGGTGGCTCTTCGGATGCGTGGTACGGCGCCGAGGGCGAGGCTTGTCGAACGTAGCTGGCAGATGGGTGTGCAGAAGGTCAGGCAGTCGTTGAGGTACTTGGGGCCCAGGTAGTGCAGAGATTTGTCTGCATGGGTGAGGAGCCTGAACGTGATCCTCTTGCTGATGGGGAGCCAGTGCAGGTCCTTCAGGTGGCCGGAGATGTGGCTGCGTCGGGGGATGTCCAGGATGAGTCGGGCGGAGGCGTTCTGGATGCGTTGGAGTCTTTTCTGTAGCTTGGCTGTGGTTCGGGCATAGAGGTAGTTTCCGTAGTCCAGTCGGCTGGTGACGAGTGCCTGTGTGACCATCTTCCTGGTTTCGGTCGGGATCCATCGGAAGATCTTGAGGAGCATGTGTAGGGTGTTGAAGCATGATGAGGAGACGGCGTTGACTTGTCTGGTCATCGAGAGGGAGGAGTCCAGGATGAAGCCCAGGTTGTGTGCGTGGTCTGTTGGCTTGGGAGTGGCGCCCAGGGCGGGGGGCCACCAGGAGTCGTCCCAGGCGGAGGGTGATGGTCCCAGGACGAGGACTTCCATCTTGTCTGAGTTCAGTTTGAGTTCAGACATGGCCATATGCAAATCAGTCTGACCCTGTGCCTCATGGGAACAGTACAGCCCGAACTGCCAATCCATGCCTTCCCTGGACCGGAAACAAGCATCCTAGGACCGGTTTCTGGCTATCAGCCGTCTTCAGCCAGGATAGCTTGACTCCAGTGGTGTGGAGAGCCTGGGACTCACGTCTGAGCATACCCATCCCACTCGGGGGGACAAATGCAAAAACAACAATTGATGGACAGAATGCAGAACACGGTCATACATTCACCCCAGTACAGAGATCTGGGCCTAAATCCATTGTTTTTTTTGCACTCCACACTACCCCAGTTCAGACATGGCCATATGCAAATCGGCCTCGACCCTGTGCCTCATGGGAACAGTCCAGTCCGAACTGCCAAGCCATGTCTTTCCTGGACCGGAAACAAGCTTCCGAGGACCGGTTTCTGGCATTTCAGCTGTCTTCAGCCCACCTTGCTTGAATCCAGTGGCAAAGTGAGCAAGGTACTCATGTCTGAGCATACCCTGCCAACTTATGGCGAACAAAGTGGTACAAAAGGGGGTGGTGATGGACGGAGCATCTAAACCAATCAAACACTCACACCCAGTCAACACATCTGGGTTTAATCTACCACCGTTCTTTAGCCCACTCTGCCACCCCAGTTCAGACATGGCCATATGCAAATCAGTCTGACCCTGTGCCTCATGGGAACAGTCCAGCCCGAACTGCCAATCCATGCCTTCCCTGGACTGGAAACAAGCTTCCGAGGACCAGTTTCTGGCATTTCAGCTGTCTTCAGCCCGGCTTGCTTGAATCCAGTGGCAAAGTGAGCAAGGTACTCACGTCTGAGCATACCCTGCCAACTTATGGCGAGCAAAGTGGTCCAAAAGGGGGTGGTGATGGACGGAGCATCCGAACCAATCAAACACTCACACCCAGTCAACAGATCTGGGTTTAATCCATCACCGTTCTTTAGCCCACTCTTTCACCCCAGTTCAGACATGGCATATGCAAATCAGTCTGACCCTGTGCATCATGGGAACAGTCCAGCCCGAACTGCCAAGCCGTATGCTCAGACGTGAGTCCCTTGCTCACTTTGCCACTGGATTCAAGCAAGCCAGGCTGAAGACGGCTGAAATGCCAGAAACCGGTCCTCGAAAGCTTGTTTCCGGTCCAGGGAAGGCATGGCTTGGCAGTTCGGGCTGCACTGTTTCCATGAGGCACAGGGTCAGACTGATTTGCATATGGCCATGTCTGAACTGGGGTGGCAGAGTTGGTAAAGAACGGTGATGGATTAAACCCAGATCTGTTGACTGGGTGTGAGTGTTTGATTGGTTCAGATGCTCCGTCCATCACCACCCCCTTTTGTACCACTTTGTTCGCCATAAGTTGGCAGGGTATGCTCAGACGTGAGTACCTTGCTCACTTTGCCACTGGATTCAAGCAAGTCGGGCTGAAGACAGCTGAAATGACAGAAACCAGTCCTCAGAAGCTTGTTTCCGGTCCAGGGAAGGCATGGATTGGCAGTTCGGACTGGACTGTTCCCATGAGGCACAGGGTCAGACTGATTTGCATATGGCCATGTCTGAACTGGGGTGGCAGAGTTGGCTAAAGAACGGTGGTGGATTAAACCCAGATCTGTTGACTGGGTGTGAGTGTTTGATTGGTTCAGATGCTCCGTCCATCACAACCCCCTTTTGTACCACTCTCATCAAACATGGCATGACTTTTCTGCTCTACTTAACCAGTTTCAATTTGGTTTCAGTTTCCTTGGGCCCAATTCACAAAGGTAAACTTAGACTTTAATCTAAGTTGATGACTTTTTGGTCTTCACAAAGGGACTTACGAGTAGCATGTTTACGATGGCGGAGTCTCTGTACTTGGGTCGACGATTCTGTACTCATTACAGAGACTCTGTACTCGAAACAGCGACTCGCCTTTGTGAATATCAAAGAGTAGTAAACTAAGACTTAAGTCCAAGTTTACCTTTGTGAATCAGGCCCCTCATCCAGTAGTCCAGTGTTCTGTGTTCTGCACACATCCATTCCTGTTGTTTGTAATACAGAGTCTGTGCTCATTCTGCTTGTGGTTTATTTTTCTATATGAATACTCACAATCCTTGATTATTTATCTTTCTTAGTCTGATTTACTTTCCCAGTTAGTTAATTAAATCTATCTGTGTTTTATATTCTGATTTGCACTACTCATTCGATGTTTCTACAATTTGGGCCTACTTTTATTGAGCCCTTTTTCTGTAATATTACTCTTGCTCCATTTCCTGTTTTGTATGATACTGTACTGTCTTACCAGAGCCTGGCTGAATTATGTTCCTTGTGCTCCATTCCCTTTGTCCTCTCTTGTGTTTATGTTCAGATCTTTTACACTATTGTTAACACTGGGTACCAATGAGTTCTAAGAGTTGGGGCCATATTTATTAGCCCAGTTGTGTCACACTTGCACTTCCAGTTTTCCGTTTTTACGGATTTTTACATATAAATACAGACAGAAAACAAGTTTTCCTTTATCTGTATTTATATCAAACGGGATAATACGAGTACATTTTGCTGTGCTGCCGTCTGGTGTCTCCCCCTCCTTAGAGGGTTAAGAGGCATCAGTCCGGGCTGAGACGCACCCAAGTGCTTCACAGGTCTTTGAAAGAACAGAATCGCTGACCACAAGGGACTCGTGACGTTGCCCCTTGCCCCTAAACCCTGAGACATGCCACCTGTGAACCCAGCCCGCAGTACCTTCTTCTGTCCCGAGAGGGCCGACCCGGAGCCGGAGCCGGAGCCGGGAATCAACTGCAAGGTGAGTCTGCGTCCTGGTTGTGCTCAAAACGGGAGCTGGTGGCAGACGCTAAAGAGCAAGGATTCTCCCTTTTAAATCACAGGGCAGGGAGCCCTCTTTCTTTCCCCCCTCAAATCCACCTTTTAACATCAGTGGGGGCCAGCACCCTTACTCGAGTGCACCCCCGCATTAAGGCACAGAGACCCATACCCTCATTAGACACGGACCTGCTTTCCCGCTTTCCACACTTGGGATTCTTTGTTAAAATCAGGTCCACGCCCCCACATTCCTCCAGAGCGCTCCTCGACGGCCCCTCGGCTCGCTTCTGCCACAAAACAAGTGGCAGGCAAGTGGACACCACATCCTTGGAAAAACGAGTGATTTTGCAAACTTTGACATTGAACTAATTTTGAACCTGTGTGGGCAAATACAGGGCTCAGCCACAGAGGGCTTTATTTACGGAGCCACAATGTTGCCCTAAGCATAGGGAAAACGTGCACAACTAAGATGGCTAAACCAACGCTCCAGTATGGGGAGCTTGCCATAAAAACTGAAATTGAGCAGCGTGTTATCTGCTTTATCGCAACAAGCAAACACGTGCAGGCGCAGACGGGGCTTTCCTATTCTGACTTCTGCTGGGCCCATAAAAATGGCCTATTCTGAGGGGTCATCAGGCCTCCATCTGTTCGAGTCTCCTGACTGGGTGTGAGCAGCCAGGATCCTCACACCTAGAAGCAAATGCCACAGATGGGAAACAAAGGCTCACACCTGTTATCACTTCACACATACTTAGGAGAGGCATCTTTTCACTTTGTTCAGGCAGCTGAAGGCAGTGTAAGTTTCTCTCAGTGGGGCTGTATGGTGTTCAGTGGGGGAGAGGATGTGGCACTCTGCCGATGCCAGAAACAGCAAGGCTCTGAGACAAACGGCTTGTGATAGCACTTTTAAGCACATTTGGGACATTTTGCAAATGGTAAAGTTTGTTTTCAGATGAATGTATAGTGTTGACCAATAACAACTGCGCGCATGTGTGCATTGTCAATTTAAATAAATGTGGAAAAATACTAGCTGTAGCGTCGTCTTTTGCTTGCGGCGAAAACAAATGTGGATAATGACAGAAAAAATGCCCGAAAAATAAATATGGATAAATACAGACGGAAATGGCAAAAAAATAAATACCATATAACTGGGAGCCCTAGGCATGATCAATGCAACTAAAAACTGAAATTTATAAAGCCATGCAAGACAACTTTGTGTGGCCTTGAGTGTCTTCATAGGTCTGGAGTAACGCAACGCAGCACCAATCACTGCATTGTATTATTCTGCCCTGGGAAGACATTCCATGGGCGTTTGTTGGTGTGGTAGACCTGGGAATAGGACAACAAATATGAGTTGTCAGGTGAGGCGTTACGAGGAGAAATATCTTTGCTTCTCCTCATTACTTCCTCTTTCTATGTGTGCTGCATTTTGCAGCACACATAGAAAGAGGAATAGACCGCTCAGGATTGTTTGTTTTTGAGCAAGAAGGTGCCCCTTCTTGTACAAAAGCAATCCTGCATACAACACAGGCAGGAAAACTGCACCAGGACAGGGACAAAGCCAGGAATGCGCTGTATTCTTTTAAATACGGTGCATTCATGCCCTTTCCCTCTCACTCAGGGCAGCAAGGTGACTTGTTATGCTGCCCTGCATGGCTTTCCTAAAAATATGCCCTTTAGTGCTTTATGCAGAAACTAATTGTGCCCTTTTTTCCATTCAGAATGTTTAATATCACCCTAGCCTTTGCAAGTAATTAACCCTTACTTTTTGTGATCTTTTCTCCATGAAAGTCAGATCGTTTCATTGGCTTTGCATTTTTTCCTGTTGCCTTTCATTTTACTGTATATGCATTGTTGTCTACTTTTGTCTTCTAAGGTGGCACCCAGTTACTGGAGTGTTCAGAACCTTATCTGCTCCACCGAGCTTAAGTCTTTGCCTTCTGTCCTGTGCTTCTCCTCCCAAGGGTACAGGTACTTGCATATGTTAAACCCTCCCTATCACATTCCCTTCTTCTGTAGATCAGAAGGTGCTCATGTATTGTACACCTGAAGATCTGAAATCTATTCTCCGGAAATCAGGTGTCGGAGCCTTTCATCTTCATGAAGCACTATTGAGAAACCTAATACCTTTGTACATCTGCAGTCATCCCTCCCATTTATATGAACATAATAAGCAGGCTGGATTATGGGTCCTACTCATACCGATAAGAGACCCATTGAGGTAGTATTAAAGCAAATGAACACATTTAAATTTAGCTTGATGTGGGTGTTTTGTGGTCTTTAGGGTGTCAGATCTTTTGGGCTGTAAATGGGAACAGGCAATGTTAAGGGAGAATGCTCATTCTTCATGGGCATTGCTGCAGTCTGGTTGGAAAATCCTTGATAGATCAGTGAAAGGGTAAAGCAGAGTATTTATGGGAGTACAAAGATCTGAAGATTTGTTCAGTGAAGGCATAGAATGATAGAGTTGTGTGGAGAATTAATGAGGGGCTTTATTGTATGGGAATGCATTACTGTTTTCAAGCTTTGAGGTGCTGAGTGTTTTTAGCCTCGGAAAGACTGGGGGCATATCAAATAAAAGTTCATGTAACGGAGGGCAGCAAGCAAAGTTGGTGAACGAGAGGGAGCTGAAAAGTGACACATCTACTAAGATATGGTGCTCTTAAGCTCTCTCCTAGCTCTGACACACTTGGGTCTTCCTAGTGCCTATGCAGGCACCCTTACATCATCCTGCAAAGGTGCCTGCATTATCTTGTAAGGCAAGTTCCTCTTTTATGTGTCATATAGAATGCATCACACATAGAAAGAGGAAGTAACAAGGAATAAGAATAATATTTCTCCTTGTTACTCCTCGCTGGGGAAGACATAGACTTTTGATACATTCCCAGGTTTACTAGCTTTATCAGTGGATAGATAGAAACTCCCAGGCTCCACCCATGGAATGCCTCCCAAGCGCAGTGTAATGCAACAGAGCTTAAGAGCCTGCCTTGCCTCACATTTTCTTTACCAAGCCATGCAAGGCGACACAAGTTGGCGCTTAGGAAATACCAACTAAGGTTTTGTGTCATGGCTATGCCAAAAAAGTGGTGCAACCACGCCACAAAATGTTAGTAAATCTGAGCCTGGGTATATGGGATCACATTATGGCCCTTACACATTATGCACCCTTAGAGAATATCATAAACAGTGCAGGTTTGCAAGAGCCACTTATACTCCCAACACCGTCACACATGCTCAAAATTGCTCACGTACGCTCTTCACAGTAGTAAAGAAGTTGGCAGGCTCTGATACTGTCCCTACTCCCCCGACTTTAGATGAGGCACAATGCCACTCAAAATGCAGAATTTTTTATAACAAAGGTCGAGCTTATCTATGACTCTCTGGGTTCTCTGGTTACTCCTGGGGAATCTATTTTGCCTCTTGAACCTACTCATAGTATCGCGCCTGACTCTGCAACTAAAATTGCTGTCTGGTCACCTTCGATGATATATCCTTTGCTCTCTGTTTGGAAAGTATTAAATTGGGCTCCCCGCGTGACCCTTTGCCGATTAATATTCTGAAACAACTTGGTTAGGACTCTTTTGGTGTCTTGAAGGAGCTTTTGAACTCTTCCTTGAAAGAGGCTTTTGTCCCACCGGAGTGGAAACATGCAATGATTAGTCCTCTCCTGAAGAAGGCTGGAGCTGACCCTTCCAAATTGTCAAACTACAGGCCAATCTTGCTCTTGCCCATCCTATCGAAGATCTTAGAAAGGTATATTAATACATAGCTTACCCACTTTGTGGAAAGCTCGGGCTTTCTACATCCGTCCCAATCAGGTTTCAGGGCAAATCACTCCACTGAAACAACGCGTTTGGGAGTTACTGAGAAATTGCGTCACTGTATTGATTGCAGAAAAACATCTGCACTCATATTACTTGATTTGAGTGCAGCCTTTGATACGGTGTCACATTCCATCCTCCTCGCATCACTTTAGTCTTTAGGAGTTGAGGGTCCTGCTTTGGCATGGGTGGCATCTTTTATAAGTAACCGTACCTTTCAGGTTTTCTCTGCTGGAGCCTCCTCCAAAATTTTCTCTTCAGCATACGGTGTTCCCCAGGGGTCTATCCTGAGTCCTTTACTATTCAATATCTATGTTAGACCCCTGGCCACTATTTTGGAGGAAGCTGGTCTTACTCTATTCTCGTAAGTTGCCGATACACAAATTATTTTTCACTTTTCTAATACAGAAGATGGCAATATCTCAACCCTTAAACAAGGACTGATTAAGGTTTCTGAGTGGATGCGAAGTAACTTTCTAAAACTTAATGGAGACAAGACCGAGGTTGTCATCTTGGGCAAAGGGAGAAACTCATGGGGCCCTCAACATTGGCCTAAAGAAATGGGTTCTATCCCTAAACCTGTTGCCCAGGTGCGCAACCTCGGATTTCTCATTGATGAGAATCTCTCTATGCGGCAGCACGTGGTAAGGGTGGCTTCTGTCTGCTTTACCATTTTAAGAATGCTCCACAAAATTCTCTGGATGCTCCCTGCTTCTACTCAAAAGACGGTGGTCCAGGCATTAGTTGTTTCCCGCCTGGACTATGGCAATGTTCTTTATTTGGGAGCTGATCTAGGAACCTTAAAAAAACTTCAGGTTGTGCAGAATGTGGCTGCACGACTTTTATGTCATGTCCTGCGGAGAACCTCCATTTCTCAATCACTTTATGATCTCCACTGGCTTAGGATTGCTAGTCGAATCAAGTTTAGGGCTCTCTGATATGTATTTAAGATTAAACAAGGCACGGCCCCTAAATACATACAAGAACTCATTCAAGCTTACCATCCTACTCGTTCCCTCAGATATTCAGGTAAAGGTGATTTTGTAACCCCGAGATTTAGGTTGGTGAAGATGGGCGGCCGTTCATTTTCCCACCTTGGTCCCAAGCTCTGGAATGTCCTGCCTGTTGCTTTAAAAACTGAAACTAACCTTTCCCGTTTCCGCAAAGGACTCTAGACCTGGCTCTTTTGGCAATGATCTACAGCTGCTCTCCTCTCCCTCTTTTAATCTGTCCCTTGGCGCCGGGAAACCCACTACGAGTAGCTGCGCGCCTTATGAGTTAAATAAATAATAATAATATTAATAATAATGGCGTGCATTCATTAATTTTAGAGGCAGTCATGGAGACCAATAGGGTAATTAAAGAATTTCACGGCAGAGACTTTAGGACAATTGGAGTAAAACTACAGGTAATAATGCTTGAGGAAGATTGAGGAAGTTAGAGTGGGGAAACGACCTTTACAACGACTCATTCACAATGAAGGGCCTGAACCACGACTCCTTAACAACGACTGAACCAGAATCACGAGTCTTTTAACCACTAATGCATTTACAACCACCTCTGGCCAGTAGATGGGACTCATGGATTGTATATGAAAGATGTGTTACTATTGCGCTAAAATGATAGATGGCTGTATTGTATATGGTTTTGTAAAGTAAATGCATTAAAGGTAAAGGCATATTCACCGTAAAAAGAATTTTCACTTTAAAATGTAAGTATTTTGGTAAGTATTAAAGGTAAGTATTGTGTAAAATATATATATATGTGTATGTATATATATGTACTAGCAGCCCGCCCCGGCGTTGCCCGGGGCAGAAGGGGGCTGGGGGCAGCATTTTGGGCTGTTGTGCAGTCCCGGCTGGGCCCCCGCCCGCCTGCCCCGACATTGCCTAGACCACCTCCCGCCCCCCCGCTCGCCTGCCTCCCGCCTCCCGCCCGCCTCCCGCCCACCTGCCTCCCGCCCGCCTGCCTCCCTCCTCTGCCTTACCTGAGCCACGCTCTGGACTTCACCACTACTCCCGGGTCCCCGCCCGCCCCGACATTGCCCAGACCGCCTCCCGCCTCCCCTTACCTGAGCCGCCGCTCCTCCCCGAGCTCCGGACTTTACCCCCACTCCTCGCCGCTCGTCACCGCTCCTCCCCGCCTGTCGTCATCACGCACGTGTAGGTCGCGGTCAGCGCTACGTCGCGGCCGGCGCTAGTTTTAGGGGACTACTTTGTTTGTAAATTTTAATTTTTTAATTTACGTTTTATTTTAATTTTATGTTACCTATGTCCATCTACACACCCTGAGGATTCCAACAATGTATTGGGTGTGTAGATTGGCGATGTGGTTCCCGAGTTTACCTTGCCAAAAGGTTTCTGTTCTCTCTTTATACTAGTAGTATAGATATATAGGGTTGCAAGTGTTTTTTAAGGGTTTAGGGTGAGTATGGGTTTTTGGGCGCAAGGGTAATATTGGGATTTAAGGTGGGTATGGGTTTTTGGGTGGCAAAGGAAATTTTTACGGTTTGGGTGGGCACGGGTATTTTTAGGGTTTAAGGTGGGTATGGTTTTTGGGTGGGAAAGGTAATTTTAGGATTTAGGGTGGGTGTGGGTTTTTTGGATTGCAAGGGTAATTTAAGGGTTTAAGGTGACAATGTTTTTTGGGTGGCAAGGTTAATTTTAGGATTTAGGGTGGGTATGGGTTTTTGAGATTGCAAGAGTATTTTTAGGGTTTAGGGTAGGGATGGCTTTTTGGGTGGAAAGGGATTTTTTAGGGATTCGGGTGGATGTGGATTTTTGGGTGGTAATTTTAGGGTTATGGGTGGGTATGGGTTTTTGGGTGGTAAGGGTAATTTTAGGGTGGGTATGGGTTTTTGGGTGATACCTATATTTTTAGGGTTAAGGGTGGGTATGGGCTTTTGGGTGAAAAGGGTAATTTTAGGGTGGGTATGGATTTTGGGTGGCAAGGGTACTTTTAGGGTTTATGGTGGGTGTGGGTTTTGGGGTAGAAAAGGAATTGCGTAAGGTTTAGGGTGGGTGTAGGTTTTTTGGGTGGAAAGGGATTTTATAATATACTAGTGAGTATAGGTGTGTGTGTGTGTGTGTGTATATAGTGTTAATACTTACCAATATTCACTTTAGAACGCATATGTCTTTAGCATGCATGCCTTTACCATGAAATTTAAGTGTTTTACAGGTACATACAAACCCATTACCCATACATATGTGTGTATATATATATATACATATATACATATGGGTTTATACTTACCAGTAAAATAGATACATTAATGGGGTAAAGGCAAGCAAGGTAAAGGCATAGTAGTTGTAAATGATAGTTGTTGTTAAAACTTTAGTGGTTTAGACTAAGTAGTGGTTAAGAAGTAGTTGTTTAGACTGTAGTTGTTCAAGTGGTAGTTGTTCCATCATACAACCGTTGGAGAGACATGAATATGTCTGGAACGTCTGAGGGTGGGTTACTGTACAGTTATGCACAGAGTATTGTTGAAATGAGACCATCGCATTATAAGGCATTGATGAGGATAATTTCATACTAGAACCTACTGGTCTCAATAAACGTCCTTTTGCAGATCCCCAAGGCATCTGTCATGCTTTGTGCAAACTCGCCTAAAGATTAGCCCTGTCCAGGAAAACGTGTGCATGGCAAGTAAGCAATGTGATCATGTATAGCCATTCACACACACCCAATAGATATCCGTCTCTGAAGCGAGTCTAATATTAAAAGAAAACAGAACTGAGGGCCACAAATGGAGAATCTGGTGATTTGTGGCGACTAAAACAGCTTTGAGCTTGTACCAACCCTATTTTGTGAGTCTGTAACCCGTTACTGACTCGCAAAATAGGGTTTGAGAGTCGGTTTTAGGGAAGAGTTTGCCACGGGGTGTCCCTTCCTAATAACGAGTCGCAGGGGCATGTATGAATGTTTTGCGACCCAAATGCAGTAACAAAACATTCATATTTTACCTACTCTGTGAAGGAAGTGGCAAAACCCATTTGCAAACGGGAAGAGGACCCCAAGGGACCCCTTCCCTTTTGTGAATGTGGGTGCCAATTTTTTTTTGCAGCAGGCAGTGGCCCCACGGATCGCTACCTAATCTTAAAAAACGAAAGGGTAGCTTTTCATTTTTATTTTTGAAATGCATCCCATTTTCCTCTTAGGAAAATGGGCTGTAGTTCAATAAAAAAAAATGCTTTATTAAAAAAGCAGTCACAGATCAAGTGGTCTGCTGACCCTAGATGGCCAGCATCATTGTGAGTACAGGCCATTCCCAATGGGTCGCAAATTGCTACCTGCCTCATGAGGCCGTCATTTGCGACCCTATTGGGAATGGCTAATGCGTCAGGGACAAATTAGTACATTTAATTTTGCGACTCGCACATTGTGAGTCTCTAAAAATAGCAATTTGCAAGTTTCAAAATGTAATGGTGATACATGTGGATTTTTAGTGATTCCCATGGGGTCGCTAATGACCTACCTCATCAATATTCATGAGGCAGGTGGCAATTTGCGACCCATTGGAAATGGGCAATAACATACGGATGGTGGACTGTTCGGGACAGCAGACTACCATGTCAGTGTTTGCTTTTAAGTAAAGCAGATTTTTTGTTAAATGTAAAAAGGAGAAGGTGTCCCCTGGGGACCCCTTCCCTTTTTTGAGTGGTTACCACCTACTTGGAGTAGGCGCTAAATGGTGATTGTTTTGCCACTACATACTGGTTGCAAAACAATCGTACATGCCCCTGCGACTGGCTATAAGGAAAGAACGGCCTTGGCATGCCTCATCCTAATAGTGACTCGCAAACCCTATTTTTCGAGTCAGTAATAGGTTACTGACTAGTAAAATAGTGTTGGAACATGCCAGAGCTGTTTTAGCGGCGCAAACTACCTGATTCTCTGTTTACTACAGCTAAATACGGTTGTACATCTCGCCCAAAATGTGTCTGAGACACATTAGTGCATTACATTTTGTGAGTCCCTAATTGCGAGTTGCAAAAAATCACGATTAGAGACTCGCAAAATGTAATGGTCGTACATCTGTTCCACAGTACAGACTCTAAGGCATGCTGTACTTCTCCTGATCTGACACCTTTAGAATATAGAAGACAACAAGAAAACATAGAGCATTTCAGACTGTTTTTTTTCTCGCCATAACCGAGTTCAATAGGACAAGCAAAATGTATTCCAAACTGTACATCTGGATGTGGTATCAAATATGTATAAACTTCCCGAAGGTCGCACAATTAAATAATAATTTTATCGCCAGAGGTACATTGACATTTTTTGCCAATCTCACTATTTCCCTACCCTCGTTGTGCAATATTTATGCAAAAATGATTTCAATGGACAAAGTCCAAGATGCTCAGCTGTAAATGCCAGTGCTATGAAAAAATCAAGGACATTATCGTTGATGACTGCATAAAAAACATTAACAGTATTGTATATTAATTTAAGTAAAGTTTGCATACATCTGTGTAACATTACGTATCCCATCATTATACACATGCGTGCCTGAGCTTTAAGTTACCGAAAATGGTTATTTGTTTCAAAACTGTTCTCCCTAATTATGAAAAGCTGTTTTTTTTCATTTGAAGTTAAACATTCAATATTCATTCTACCATTTGAGCTATATTTATTGAGAAGCCTGTCATTTTAAAAACTGATATGCTAATGCGCACATCCTAAATTGTTTAACAAATACAGAAGATTTGTCCAATGAAGAAACACGATTTATGCTTTTGATAAAGTCAGTCGCAGAAACTGTGCATTATTTAAACCGCGAGTTTTGCCTGATGACATTCCAGGAATTTGCTATTGCTTTTTACGGCCACACATTTACACGCATTGGTAACTTTAGATAAATACATGTACCCTTGGTAGAGATTGAATTTGAGTGATCAACAAATGTGTTCATCCCAAAACTGGGCACTTCGGCCATTCACAAAAAGGCAAACCACCAGAGGCTCACCTCTAATCATGATAAAGGTGCACATTGTAGCCTTCTTTCCATACCACAGACAGTAGCGGCCCGTGGGTGGAGTGCTGCTGGGCGCTGATGTGGGGCGGGGCGGGGTAGGGGCAGGGTGGGGGGGGGTAGTAAACTTCGGAATACGTCCGTACAGAGGTAAGTACACAAACAAATAAATAAAACGAATTTTGTTGCGCACGCTGCATCGCCAAATGCGATGACCACAGAGCAATTAAAAAAAAGAAAGCCAGGAGCAAGAGGATTTATATGAAAATGTATAGTTTCATCAATGTGTCTGGTGGTATGGTACACTACTGTCATAGAGCATATGACATCAGCCTTTATAGACCTCCATACAATCTCATGCTCCCTATGCACACTGGAAGATAATACATGTGTTCGTTTCACAGTAAACTAATTCAGATACTTAACAGTCACAGCAGGAGTTTAACGATGCATACAAATTTGGAATGAACACCAATTGATGCGTGAGAGCTTCAACAAAACGTAACAAGTGGCGCACTAAGTCGTCCCACATACTGTAGACAATATCTTCGTTTTTCAAATAAATTGAACTTCTCAGAGACTGAGGACAGGATAACATTTTTTTGTGAATTACAGAGATATCGGAGCAGAGCTTTTTGGGAATTCATGCAACGCAGTGCAGCAAAGCAAGTTGCTGTGCTGCGTTGCGTGAATGGGCAAGAACTGAAAAGCATCATATCTGCTAAGATTTAGTGCTCTTCGGCTCTCTACCTGCGCTGTAGCACTTTAGGCTTTCTGATGCAAACGCAGGGACCCTTGCACCTTAGTGCAAGGGTGTTTGTGTTATGGGCAGGATTGTTTTTGTGCAGAAAGGGATACCTTCTGGGACATAAAAAAAATGATCATTCCTTGTTATGCCACTCTGTGGTGGTAGAGGTACTGCTTCACACAATTCCAGCTTCACAACCCTTAGTAAACGTGGAATAGTGTGAAATCCAGAGCTGTTTAAATATTTTTACATAAGTAGCAAAACCCGGAAATGGATACAATCCAAAATGTAGGGCAATGCCACAAACACAGTCATGAGACAAAGATAAGAGAAGAGAGGAGAAAAGACGGACAAAACAACAAACCATCCCAACCACGAGGTGAACAGACCCACCCCACACACAAATGCCGGGCAGGTCTCAAAGACCCGGGCGGCTGACAACATATAGGGAATACTGACGATAGCCACAAGGCGGGGGGCATACAGGTGAGGTATTTGGGGGTGGGTCCATTTGGCCAGAAACAGAGAAGAAAAGGCATCACAAAGTGGGAGGAAGGGTGAGGCAGGCAGAGTGGGAGGAGGGGGCTCCTAGGGGTGAAAAGAGATACACCTCAAGATGACACCTCATGCAGGATCACCCCGCGTGAGAAAATAGTGGTGCAGGGGAAGGGGAAATCAGGATGGAGGCAGTAGCATGGGAGGGGAAATAAGGAGCCGTGGAGTAGGACAGAGGCAGTGGGGCAGCAAGAAGGGGAGGGAGGGAGGCAGGGGCTTGCACAAACCAGCATTTATAAGTCTGTGATCCTCAACAAGCAGCCAATAAGGCCGACGAAACAATAGCAATGGAATGTCCCCTATACTGGGAATGGGGAAACCAGCATCCCATCCTCCAACCCATGAAGAAGGTGGCCTCAGATGTCCGTAAATAGGTGGTCACGGTTACTCCGACAGTATAGTAGGTGTTTGTGTGCCATTGTGGCCGCTACACTATCAAGCCAGTTCTCCTGGGAAGGGACAGCCAGGGTGGACCAACGGTGGAGGATACATAGCCTAGCAGCAGTCAAGAGGGAGGCCCCAGCGAAGCTTTTGGGAGGTAAGAGTCAGAATGCCCTACGTGTCATGGAGGACGAAACTGAAGGAGGGTGGCATGGCCAAACATTTCCTGCAGGAGACTGTCCAACCATGCTCAAAAGGGCGTAAGGGCCGGGCAAACCCAAAAAATATGAGGAATGTCATAGCTTGGGTCCTGACAGCGCCAGCAGTCTGATGTAGGGACAAAACTTGCCCTGTGGAGTCTGGCCGGCAACCAATGCAACCAATGCCAGTCCTGTAAAACCTTAAAGGAACAGAACAGAACATACTTGCCACCCGAAGCCCTTGATTGTGGAATGGCAGCATGAGAGACCATTGTTCCAGAGAGTACTCAAGAAAAAGACATTCCTGCCAGCAGAGCCAGAGTATGTCTTTCAAGAGGGCACAGTACAGTTTAGACACAAGAAAGTCATACAGGCCAAAGACAAGTTTTTGGTTGGTGCCCCAGAGCACCAAGTAGTTATAGAGTGAGGTGGGGGTGGGCACCACGCAATTACGAATGCATGCAATGTCGGAGCTGTAGGTACCACCAAAAGTGGGAGCGTGGGTTACGATAATAAGTGACGAGGCCTTCAAATGACCGAACAGCATCCTCACTCAGAATATGTTGGATCCCTGTAATTCCAGAATTAGACCACTCGGGCAACCACAATGGAAGGCGATCGAGGGTGATGGAGCCATTGTGCCACATGGCCACCTTCCAGTACAGAAAGCTGTCTTCCTTCAAGAAGGGATCAGTCAACTTCCAGTCTGTGTGCACGGCCAACAGAATGGTGTTTCGCAGGTCACAGGATAGCAGTTGGCCCTGTGTAGAGGACCGAGAGCCTGGGTAGGTCTTCATGAAGGCTCCACTTAATACAATCCCACAGAGGAAGAAGTTGTGTGGGAGAAGATAGTAGCAATTTTGGACAAATGGTGGCCCCAATAACAGAAATGAAAGTGGGGAAGCAGGACCCCCCCTGGGGATATGTCAGCTTAGAGTTTAGACAAAGCAAGCCTTGGGGGTAGGGAGCCCCAGACATACTTGCAAACCAAGGAGTCAAGTGGCTGGAGGAGACCCACTGGGGTGCGGGATGGAAGCATGCCAAACAGATAATTAAACTGTGAGGCCATCACTTTCTGGATCATCTGGGCTCTGGCCCACATGGACAGGCCGAGGGCCACCATTTAGCAATGTCCCACTTCATTGAATTCAAGAGTGGATGATGATCACCCTGTCCCATGTTGGGAAAGTCCCAGTGCAGTGAGACCCCCAGGTAGTGTAGGTCATGCAGGAGCAACGTCGCCTGCGGTCATCCCAGAACAATTTCCATGGCGTGGGATGTCAGAGGCATGGCCTCCGTCTTGGTGCAGTTGATCTTATAGTGGGAAAAGTAGGCAAATGAGTCCACAAGCCCCATGAGGCCTAGGATCAATACCTTTTAGTCAGTCAGGGTCAAGAGAATGTTGTTCACATACAGAAGTGGCTTAAGCTCTCCAGCACTCATCTGGTGCCCTCAGACTCGGGGTGATGATCGAATAGCCACAGTCAAGAGCTCTATCCTCAGGAGAAAGAGGAGAGGGGAGAGAGGGCAGCCATGCCTGGTGCTCTGGGTAACCGAGACTGGGTATGAGAGAAGGCTGTTGCAGCTGATCAGGGCAACAGGAGATTGGGTGGAGGCAGCGGACCATCTGGATACACTTAGGGCCAATACAAAAGGGAGCCATGGTGTGAAAAGGATAAAGATATTCAAACTGGTCAAAGGCCTTCTCCACATCAAGGGAGAGCAATAAGCGGTCCTCCTGAGTCAAGTGAGAGGACTAAATAACATGTGCCCGGGTATGCAGGTAATTATAGAAGGAGCGGTATGGCTCAAACCTTACCTGGTTGTCATGTATCAGGGACCTAATCATCCGGCCCAGGCTGTGTGCCAAGACCTTGGCCAGAATATTCGCATAACATTTCAAGAGCGAGATGAGGTTAGTACAGAGGAGACGGTCTGTCTCTGGATTGGAGATGAGGGAGATGCACCCATGGAATGACTATAATGAAGAAATGTAACACAACGTAGAACAAGCTGCTGTGTTGCAATATATTTCTTTACCAAGCCATTCAAGGCCACTGAAATTAGGAGAAATTTGCCCTGTGAAGGAAAAACAAAATACTAAGGAAGCAATTTACCATTCTTTCATGCAGTGCAACTAAGCAAACAACTTGCTGTACCGCATTGTTTGAAAGAAAGAGGGCAGCAATGTTCCATATTTAAGAAAAATATGGTGCATTTCTGTTCACTTCCAGCACTGGAGCACTGTTTGCTGTCTATCGCCAATGCAGGCACTTTTGCACCGTAGTACAAGGGTACCTGCATTATGGGTAGGATTGTTTTGTGCAGGAAGAAACATATTCCTGCACAAAAAACAATCTTTAGAGGTGTATTCTTCTTTCTATGTGTGGAGCAGAATGCAGCACACATTGAAAAAGGAATTATGGAGGAGAAATGAAGCTATTTCTCCTCATTATGCCTCTGTCGGGTAGGGGCACCATTTTGGTGAAAACCCAGGTTTACAGTCCTTTGTAAATCTGAGTTTGCATAAAAATAAATGAGTAGATGCGTGGGAATGCAGACTCTTCACCCACCAGATGCAAAAATAATGTGGCTTTGCATGGCTCATTCAATCCCAATTAAGTCCTTGCATTGCCTTGCGGCGATTTGTGTCATGCAAAGACAGCACAGGACTTAGAAAATATGACCCTGAATTTCAATGTGGAGGAAAGACAGATGAGGAATTCTACTCCACATTTACAATTTATTCCATAAATTGGAGGATTTTAACTTTCTTTTGAACACTTAATAAGGACCTTGGTCTTTTGCACTTTTTAACAATAAGGACAATATACAGAAACAATTTTTGAAGGTTCCGCCCTGCTTGAAAAATGTGTACAAATTGTTGATCCTAGTAGATTATTGGATAAAATAGCCCATGTTATTTTGTCCATCTTGCATATGTTGAAGTCTAGAATCTGGTTCCACGTGCTAGTTCTCATTGCCTTATTATCTAAAGGTTGACCAGGTGATGTCTGATGCACACCCATCTCATAATGCACTTTCATTATGAGCGAAGTTTAGGGCTTTCCTTTGCATGATATATTCGTCTTACAGATATTAATTGCTACATGTAAACAAGCTGCACATGGTCAGTTCATTACATAGTTGCACACTTATCCCTGTATAGAATGTTATTAGCCGGGGAATGATAGTCAGATTGTCTAAACCAGACACAATTAATTCCTGTTCAATGTGAAGCTGAGGGCTAGGGGTGAGTCATACCCAGCATTCCTGAAGCATGGACATCAGTAATGAAGGATCCCATGGGCCTATGTTTGCTTGTGCTGTTTCCCCCCTTTGTGATTGTTTTCGGTTTTGTTGTTCACAAGGCCAGATTGGCAAGGAAGGTGATGTTTGACCTACCAGTCTCTATGCTAATCATGCTGCTTAGGTGTCTGTAGAGCCCCAGTAATTAGTCACACCTTGGGAGAATTTGAGAATAAAGGATGCTTTTTATTACATTTTCTAAGACAAGTATGTTCTACTGGAAGAGTATTTTTTATATACAATTGATGTTATTTGTAATGTATACGATTAGCACAAAATGAAATATGAAGCTGTTTGATAACGTTTATGATTCTGTAGTATATGGGAAGTGTGACGTAAACAATGGAAGGAAAGCAGATAAGAGTTTGAATGAATTTGTTGAAAAAACTCCACTGAAATATGACTAACAAGGACGGTCATCTCCTAACCATGAGCAACAGAGCTGCCATATCTGTTCTCTAAATTTGATATATTTTCTTCACAGTGTGCATCTCTTTGAATGAAAAAAAATCACAATGGCATAAACCGAAAATGTACTATCAGGAATGGCAAGTAAGATTTGATTGACATTTCCACTGTTGATTCTGCCTCTCACCTGCGAACAATAAATCAGTGTTAGATAGTAGCTGCCCTAGTTTAGTACTAACTTCAATCTTGATAACAGGGGCCCGATTCACAAAGGTATGTACGACTGCAGTGCTCAGAACAGAAATTCTGACACAAGTGCAGAGACTCTGCACTTGGAACCTTATGAGTCATAAGTCCCTTTGTGAATCAGAACGTGTTAGACCGGCATTCTTTAGTGCGGGCTTTCCCGTTAACTTTTTCCCTTCAGATCTACTATTTTGCTGACCCTGTTTTTGATGGCCTTAGGACTCTATGACAAAAATAGTGTCCCCCCACGTTTCTCCAATATTCTTTACCAAAACTCCCCACTCTGTAAGCTATTCATCCACACGCACCAATTCTGAACTCTTCAACCTGTGACCACACTATCTGTGTTCATACTCCAATTACACAGCACTATTAGAAAGTCTCCACAGAAAGATCTTTTGCAGACTGCAGTGTGCATGCCAGTCGACAGCTTGATTTTCTTCACGCCAAAAGAAAATATCTTGCTTCAGAACTGCATGAAAAAGAGCAATTTAAAAACTTTTGAAAATTTGATACAAGTGCAATACAGATCAATGTAAATAAAAGACAGGTTATGGCTGACTGTAAGGCAAGCAGAGTTGCATGACAATGCACCAGAATTGCAATGTTTTAATATTCCACCATGTCATCTATGAGGTGTGTAGGTTGCTTTTGACTTGTTTTTATTGATCTGTTCAGTGCAGTCTTGTGTAAAAAGCATACAGGGCCTACAAGACAGTGGGTTTTTGGTTGACTGGGGTGTGAGCCATGGTCAGGCAGCACCACAACCCTAGTCAGGGTGAGGCACACACCAACCCTTAATTAACCAGTGCTTAACCCTGGGTAGCTTGGTGCAAAAGCAGTCAGGCTTAACTTAGAGGCAATATGTAAAGTATTTATGCAGCACTTCAACCAGTAATAAAGTGAACAACACCACACAAAAAGGTGCCCATACCAAAAAAGAAAGACAGAGTAATTGTTAATAAATGAAACAAGGCATAAACAACAAAAATCCAAGTCATAGAACCGTAGATAAACAATTTTAAAGATTTCAGTGAAAAAAGTGCTAAAAAGCACAGCGCACCATCTGTGGATATCTGGGCACGCCAGACTAGTACAAAATCAGCAGTTCAGACCAACCTCAATGGAGCTACAGAGACCCAGTTAGGCAAGCTGGAAAATATATCTTAGATCCTGGTGTGAGGAGATTTGTTAGGATCCACGTTGAGGATGCTTCATGCAACAGAAGCAATGTTTCAGTTCTGAGGTGCAGTTAGGCTGCGATGTAAGGTCCTACATCATCGTTTGGGATCTTGTTGACAAAGGCTTGCAATGTGAGGTCCTGCATCATTGTCAAAGATTACGTTGATGAGAGATTGTGATTTGAAGTCCAGAGTTGAGGATGTGTCACACCACTTGGCAGGGTAGTCTCACAGATAGCAGAATCCCTTTTAACCCAGGCAAGGGAGAAGCAGTCAGCAGGTCAGCACAGCAAGGCAGCCGCTCTTTTACCTAGCAGAGTATACACAGGTACAGAATTTGACTGAGGAGTTGATGTCTGAGGTCAAATATTTATACCCAGATGTACCTTTGAAGTGGAGAGAAGCTTATAGAGGCAGTCCTTTGAAGTACACAGGTTCCCTGCTTTCCTGTCACTGGCTCCAGAATAACTACAGGGTAATGCAGCCCTTTCTGTGAAGCTAAGACACAACTCATTTAAGTGAAAGTGGGGCTGGGCCCAGCTCCTCTCCATCCTGCCAGTGATGGTCCATCCAGGCACACCTAAACTATTGTGTGTAGCTGTCTAGGAGAAATACACAAAGCCCAACTATCAACTACACTTAGCCATCTAAACCAAATACGGACTGCAGGTGCCAAATGGTTAGGACAGGAAAAAGCCACATTTCTAAGAAGTGGCATTTTCAAATGTGTAGTTTAAAATCTGACTTCAACATATGTTAAGATAATGTATTAAAATCCGACAGACACCAAAGTGGTTACCTGCTCCCATTTGGAAATTACAGTTATTAAATCTAATAAGGCAACTCCAATGTTATCCTAAGGGAAAGGTAGCCCTTGAAGCAGTGAACAATGATTTTAAGAGTTTTTATCTACCTGGACATACAAAGCTAAAAATTACTTGTGCTATATTTAGAATATATTGCACTCTACCCTCTGAGCTGTCCTGGGCCTACCCTAGGCGTGACTTTTATGTATTAAAAAGGACAGTTTGGGCATGGCAAAAGGTTTATTTAGCCAGTTCAATATGGCAGTTGAAAATTGCACACACAGGCTGCCATGACAGGTCTGAGAACAGTTTAAAGTGCCATTAAAGTGGGTGACATGCTCAGTGCTGCTGACCCACTGGTAGTATTTAACTTCCAGGCCCTAGGCACAGGTAGTGCCACTTCATTAGGAGCTTACAAGTAAACTCAATAGGCCAATTGGATATAAGCCAATCTTAACATGTTTGAAGGAGAAAGCTCAAGCACTTTAGCACTGGTTAGAAGAGGTAAAGTACATGGAGTCCTAAGCAATCACAAGGATGTGAGAGGTACCCTTATTTCCGTAGTGGATAGGGTTAGTCACAAGACAAAAATAAGTGTCCCCCACGTTTCTCCAATATTCTTTACCGAAAGTCCCCACTCTTTAAGCTATTTATCTACACACACCAATTCTGAACTCTTCAACCTGTGACAATGTAATCTGTGTTCATACTCCAATTACAAAGCACTATTACAAAGTCTCCACAGAAAGATCTTTGCAGGAGTAAATCCACAGCACTTTATTAAAAGTATATTATAATGTAATCACACAAACAAATATTTAAAAAAATTGGTATGGTTGAAAACACTATTGTTTTATCTCCAAATATCGGTATAATCTTGTTCACCTATCACAATTCTGTGCATTAATAACAATAATTACATGTCATAACACTTAAACAATTCATTAGATGTGAAATACTTTTCACGTATTTGCATTTAAATTTAAAACACAAAAAAGTGTTTTTAAAACATGTAGTTGTGGACACAGCATTTCGGTGTATCATATCCAATGCAATCAACTTCTTCAGGACAAAGATTTTATGACAACAATCATCTAAAAAACTTAATAAAACATAACTACTCCTTCTTCATAAAAATACATTAGTCACATTTCAAGAGTTCAGTATCTTTACACAGGTCTTTCATACACACTCTTAATTTCGCATGCATACTACACTATTGGGGTTTCGCTTCATTTATTTAATGAGTCACTATCTAGGAACCTCATGTATATATTATTAATGGCTCTGTTGGTTTTGATAATTTCACTCTCTCGGTACAGACAAAGATCTACTTATATATATTGTTACACACAACACCCTTAAGTATTTGTAGCACTCCTGGAGTTGATTGATCTATGGTAACAGAGAAAGACAATCACTCTGTTTATCTATAAGTGTAGACACTACTTTATAATCTATAGAGCAATAACGAAAACACACTCCTCACCTTTCTTGTTACTTTATTTAATCTTCCACTTATGAGTAAATTTCACAAATTATTCAACTCTCTTGGAGAGCGAAAGGCTTTAGGAGTCAATCAAATAATCCTCATAAATATAGGTTACCTTGATTTTATAACCCTTAACAAAACTACCTTGTTTATTAATAACATATTGAGGTAGAGTGCTCCTTACCTCTTAGGCAAATTGTATTTGTTGTCCTCTATATAGGAATTGATGCCCATTCTTTAAAAACAAATTTGCTTCGTTAAATGTACGATGAGTTCTGAGAATTAAACATAACATTCCAATCAATGTGGATTGCCTTGGTACTTAATCCTACTTCTTTCTAAAAATCGAATAATTAATGAAATTAGTGACTTGCTCTCACCTATTGATTTCTGATTCCTCCGTTTTTCATCAGTGCTCATCCATGTTAATTATACCTTTGTTGTGTGCGCCCGCTGTCTGTTTTCAAATCTTCCTGATCAGCCTAGTCGGGTAGTAATTAAAAACGGAAACAGGATAGTTTAATCCAAATGCACTCCTAATTACACTTGTCCGTGAATGTTATACTAGTTATATATCCTGCCACTGCATAACTTATTGAGTCCCCCATTGCTTTAATAGCTGTACTATTCATTACTCCTTACTTTCCCACTATCCAAAATACATGAAGTCCGCTCATTTACCTCACGCTTTTGGGATTATCAAGTTCCCGTCTATCCGATCGGGGCTGTATCTCTTTATCTCGCTATGCACGCCGAGTGCGGTTAGTTGTTGCCGTTCTCTTATTTTGGGGATATGTCTTGTATGTACCTCGTGCCTCAGTGTTACAGCACAAAGTTTTTTTCTAATTTCTACTATGGGTAACTTTATTCGTTATACAGCACTACCGTGTGTGAGACATAGATTTAGCTCCTCTTTTTGCTATTATTGTTAAATCAGTGGTAGCCCGCATTCGCATACGCGTCTACCACTATCTAACATAAACAATACATTTATTGCAGGATGTTTGCAATATTATGCTATATATATTTTAAGCCAAGTAGTTGGTAATGGCTTAAAATATATATATATATATATTACCTACTGGCGGTCGCCAGTAGGTAGTTATAGTTAGGATTTTTTTCAATGTTAAATCTCAAAATTCTATTTGGAATAACTTTGGCGCCGGTTGACGAATCTGCCTCAAAATTTCCTCAAAATGGCCTTGCGGCGTTCCGGTCCTTCCCTGAAAGTTTGGGGGGATTCGTCAAGCGGGGGCCGAGATAAAAGGGGGGTCCCAAAACGCGTTTTCCCCATGTTAATATCCATAGGGCGGTCGATTTCACTTTTAGCCCGAACGGCTGAATGGATTTCCACCAAACTTGGCAAAATTGTAGGGACTGGTAGCCCGATGTGCCTTTGCTATGTCTCAAGATATGTGCTCCAGTGGATTTTGAGTAATTAAGGTTCAAAAAAATATATATATCTATAGCCGCGCTCCGGTACGCGCACCGGTACGCGCACCGGGCGCTTACCGCGACTTGCGCGCAGAAAGCTGATTGGCTCTGGGGTGTCTGTAAACATTCTAAACAGTCTGGAGCGGCCGCCATCTTGTGTCTCGGTAGGATCGAGACACGAGAGGTGGCCAAAACAAAGAGGGAAATGACCATAAGGGGGCAGAGTAGACCCCCCTTGACTCCCTAGGTTTGATGTGGGGGCCATAAAAGGGCCCCGCGGAGCAAAAAAAATATAAAATTTTTTTTTGATTTTCGCCGGGTGAGCGCCCGGTACGCGCACCGGTACGCGCACCGGTAAGCATACCGGGGAGCGTACCATGGGGAAAAAGAATGACAGTTTTAAAAGTAGCTGTTTAAAAAAAAAATGTTTTGTTGTTTTTTTTATACATACACATACATATATATAAATGCATATGCATATATATATATATGCATATATGTGTATATGTGTGCGTGTAGAGAGAGGTAGAGAGGTAGAGGTGTAGAGGTAGAGAGGTAGAGAGGTAGCGGTAGAGAGGTAGAGATTAGTAGAGAGAGAAGAAGAGAGAGGTAGAGAGGTAGAGAGTAGAGAGTGAGTAATAGAGAGTAGAGAGTGAGTAGTAGAGAGTAGTAGAGAGCAGTAGAGAGAGTAGCAGAGAGTGAGTAGTAGAGAGTAGTAGAGTGAATAGTAGAGTGAGTAGTAGAGAGTAGTAAAAGTAATTTACAATCGTTCGGAATATCGGTGTTTGGGCAGATATGATCCAGGGACCCCCAGTATGCAAGGGGAATTAGTCCCCCCTCTACAAACAAACGCGCCAGTGGCCTGCATTGCAGAGAGGTGTAACAAGGGTGTGGCCTCATTACACTTCTCTGCAATGCAGCTCCCTCGCGCATACTGGAGGCTCCTGGTGGACCAGTTGACCCCAGGGACCCCCAGTATGCAAGGGGAATTAGTTCCCCCTCTGCAAACGCGGCAGTGGGCTGCGTTGCAGAGAGGTGTAACAAGGGGCATAGTCTCATTACACCTCTGCAATGCAGCCCCTGGCGCATACTGGAGGTTCCAGGTGGGCTAATTGGCCCCCAGGGGCCCCCAGTATGCAAGGGGAATTAGTTCCCCCTCTTCAAACATGCACGGGGGCTGCGTTGCAGAGAGGTGTAAAAAGGGTTGTGGCTTCATTACACCTCTCTGCAATGCAATCCCCTGGCGCATACTGGAGATTCCTGGTGGGCTTTCAGGTCTTATATAGTTAGGAATTAGCATTAAAAAAACCTTTGAAATTCACTGAAAAAACCATAGGTTTCACACCAGTTATAGTTAGGAATTAGTATTTAAAAAACCTTTGAAATTCACTGAAAAAACCATAGGTTTCACACCAGTTATAGTTAGGAATTAGCATTTAAAAAACCTATTAAATTCACTGACAAAACCATAGATTTCACACCATTTATAGTTAGCTGGAAATTTTACTGACATAAAACCATTGAAATTCCCACGTTATAGTTAGTTGGACTCACTATAACTTGCGCGCCTGTAATGCACTGCTGATGACGTCACATATTACATCACTCATGACATGGTCAGTGACATCACTCATGACATCACTGATGACACCATCCTTGTGACAGAGTGACAGACCTAATTTCAGTGTAATGTAATGCTTGAAACACATATTCAAAAATAGAAACAAACATTTTCAAAAAAATGGAGATACCCAAACCAGTAACAACAACCAATTCAGTAATTCCACCATCTATATACACATCCACTCATTCACCAACAGTTCTATATAGTCACTCATATATATACTCACTCATCATATGTAGTGATACACCTATACATCCTGTTACACATCAGCAGTCATCCAAAAGTTACTCACACACATACTCACACATGCAAATAAACTATTGAACATCCATTTATTTGCATATACATTTATACACACACTACCACCTTACTTCTAAGGAAACTTACCCATACTTACTCTCTTAAACAATCACTTATAGAAACACATACTTATTTAAACAGGAACTTCTACAATCTCTCACTATATATACTATACTCACTTATATACATCAATACTCACATATACTAGATTAAAACATATGTCGTTACTAATGAAGACACTAGTGAGACAGTCATTCACTCACTAACACACACATATACACACTCATCCACCCATACAGTCCTGCACATATGCTGTCTTCAAAACACATACAAACAGTGAGTCAGTCACCAACCCCTGCAGCCACTTATACACAAAGAGAAACACTGATACAAACATTTAAATATTTAAACAATACTCGCTAATATATGTATTCACTAAGATACACGTAATAAGCCAGTTACCCAACCAATTTTTTTTTTAAAAAACATCCATTTACACACTTATTTAAACATTTATTCTTCCATCGACCTTTACAAATACATATATAAAACAAATTTATTTTTCAGAAAGACACACATTCACTGGATGGTGTCATCAGTGATGTCATGAGTGATGTCACTGACCATGTCATGAGTGATGTAATATGTGACGTCATCAGCAGTGCATTACAGGCGCGCAAGTTATAGTGAGTCCAACTAACTATAACGTGGGAATTTCAATAGTTTTATGTCAGTAAAATTTCCAGCTAACTATAAATGGTGTGAAATCTATGGTTTTGTCAGTGAATTTAATAGGTTTTTTAAATGCTAATTCCTAACTATAACTGGTGTGAAACCTATGGTTTTTTCAGTGAATATATATATGTGTGAATTCGGAAGCAAGAAACCACGCGGCACACTTCTTGGCAGTAGATATTTTCGTTTATTTCAGGTCTAGCGCAAAACTCCTACGCGTTTCGAACAAACGTTCTTGATCACGGCAGTGTTCTACATTAGTCCCTTTTCAATTTCCACATTTTATACTCTTACTCTTTCCGTTTATAGAGCGGTGCATTTTGGGCCATGTAGTTATATAAACTTTATATTTACATTGCATTGTCATTTTGTTTCATTTTCAAAGGGTTGCAGTGGGGTAGCTTATCATGAAGTGATGCACTTTTACACGTATTGTCCTTTAGTAGGATATATTACGTGTTTCACGGAAAGACACAAAGAATTTCCGTGAATGATACTGTTACGTTCAAGTGCTTTTGACTAAATGATACCGCATTCGTTCTTGATAAGCTACCCCACTGCAACCCTTTATTCAAAACAATACTGCCTTCTGATAGGCTGTTGAAAATAGACAGGTGATCCATAGTCCCTCACAGGATTCTGGGACCTGTAGTGCGGTATTGCCACCCAAATGGGTGCTGTGTGTTTGGTGAACCTTACAAAGTCGGACAATGACGGATTTAGGGTGTTTTGCTGCGATCTGCTAGCGCAGCTTTCCTAGTGTGCAGCCATCTTCCTTGGCTGCACGCATTTTTTTTTAAGTAATGAATTTTATGTTATTCAATTTTTGCATAATTTAATTCCGTAGCGGGTTGTGGGCTTATAGGGGAATAGGGTGGAAAGTAATTTAATTACGGTAAATTAAATATTAATTTTTAGGAATTATTAATTATTTTTAATTTTATTTTGCGTTTTAGTTCTGTAGTGGGTTGTGGGTTTATAGGGGAATAGGGTGGGAAGTAATTTAGTAAAAATAATGTATGGGCATTGATAATTAATTTATTGGTAATTAATTATTAATTGATAATTAATTTGTAATAATTGGTAAGGACATTTTATTAATTGATGTATTGATAATTATATTGTATTAATTTATTATTCGGAGAGGGTTGTGGGTTTCTAGAGGAATAGGGTGGGAGGTAATTTAATTGTAATTAGGTAATTATTGAAATTATTTGTGTGTATTGATAATTAATTTACTGTTAATTAATTATTAATTGGCAAAATGTTGCATTACTTATAAATTTTTTGTATGAAAACATTAATTTTGTGTTGATTAATTATTAATAGGTAATTCATTTCTCATAATTACTATGTATTAATATTTATAATTGATTATTAAGTAATTTTTATTAATTTGTTATTGGTATTGATAATTAATTTAGATATATTTAAATATTAAGTCATTACTTTCCCTACTGTTGTACTCTCTGGAGTGTGAATATTAATGTTACCCTCTCCCTATCAAACACTTTCTCTACTGTTACATTTGGTGGTGTGGGAATAGTAAATTATTCCTACCCGCTATCCAACACTTTCCCTACTGTTGCACTCACTGGAGTGGGAATAGTAATTTTTACCCCCACGCTATCCAACACTTTCCCTACTGTTGCACTCACTGGAGTGGGAATAGTAATTTTTACCCCTACGCCATCCAATACTTTCCCTACTGTTGCACTCTATGGAGTGGGAACAGTAATTTTCACTTACCCGCTATCCAACGGTTTCCCTACTGTTGAACTCTCTGGAGTGGTAATAGTAATTTTTACTCTCCCGCTATCCAACGCTTTCTCTACTGTTGCACTAATTGGAGTGGGAATAATAATTTTTACCCTCCCGCTATCCAACACTTTCTCTACTGTTACATTTGGCGGAGTGGGAATAGTAAATTATTCCTACCCGCTATCCAACACTTTCCCTACTGTTGCACTCACGGAGTGGGAATAGTAATTTTTACCCCTGTGCTATCCAACACTTTCCCTACTGTTGCACTCACTGGAGTGGGAATAGTAATGTTTACCTCTATGCTATCCAACACTTTCCCTACTGTTGCACTCACTGGAGTGGGAATAGTAATTTTTACCCTCACGCTATCCAACGCTTTCCTTACTGTTGCACTCACTGGAGTGGGAATAGTAACTTTTACCCTCCAGCTATCCAATGCTTTCCCTGCTGTTGCACTCACTGGAGTGGGAATAGTAAGTTTTACCCTCCCGCTATCCAACACTAAATATATTTAATATTTTTTTAATATTATTAAGTTAACATATATATTTATTAAAAAAGTAAAAATGCATGTTTATTTTTTTATTACATTAATTAATCATTAATTCTAAGGTTATTTAAGTATTTTTAAGTATGTTTTACCTAATTATATTCATTATTTTACATTACTTTTGAGACATTTAAAAAATTCAATATTTTTACAAACTATATTATTTACAACGATATTTTGGATTCAATATTTTTGTACTTACCTGTTTGTAGATAGGAAATCGATATTCTGACATTCTATATTTTTTCATCGATATATGGCAGGTCGATATTTTGCTCCTCAATATACTGTCAGTGATCCATGGGTAGCAGAGGATGAGTAGCCCAGCCTGCCAAGGAGACAGGGGGACCGATTCCCATCTGGGTTGGAAAGCACTCTGACCGAGCCGGATCTGGGGTGTTTTCCGACCGATCCGGACAACCGCAGTCCAACCGAGTGAGTACGATGCAGCCATATGCTGTCGGACTCGGTTTGGTCGGACTCCGATAGAAGTCAATAAGAGCTGGTCGTACGATGCATACATGGGCTCCTATTGACTGAATGGGCACTTCGCAGACAAGCGCACCCCCTACAGTGGGTACGCGTCCGTGCCATCTGCACCATACATGCCTGTGTTTTGGGGAGACCCATGGGTCTCTCCCTGTGTCTCAGTCGTAACTCTGCGGGTAACAGGGGTTCCGACACAGACTCACAAAGTCCAACTCCTGGATCTATTGCGAGCCCGACGCTCCGACTCGATCCGGCTGTCCGAATCGAGCATCATACTAGCTCGGTCGTGAAACGTCTCCATTGCGTGCCACGGTTTGCTTGTGACCAAGTCTTACGGAGTGGTTCGGACCCGGAACCAATTTGGACGGAGATTTCACGCTTGTTTGCATCGTACTCGACGTCTGGACCAGTGTACGACTCGGACGGAAATTCAGCCTCCAAATCAGGTCCGCTAATGCCGAACCCGGTTCGGGGGCCTTCCGACCGAGATCGGAATCAGCCCTAGAATGTGGACAATAGACATCGACGGCCTAAAATGAACCACTGGCGAGTGTCAAATTACCATGAGAGGGAGCTCGTTGCCTGGAACCATAATCAAGGGGACTGAGGAGATACTGTGATTAACGTGGTCTGGCGTTAAACTGGCGGGTAGACTATGTACGTTTTTATGTTGGAATGGTATTTGATTTCACAAGGTAGAAATTACTGAGTTTATAGTGAGCAATCAGTCATCGATATTGTAACACTTGGAAAATCAACAAAATAATTATTTTTAAAAATGCTGCTTGGGGATAAGTGTGGCTGTGTCTCACGATTCAATTTTTCAATAATTAATGTTTGAATTAAACAAAAGATTAGCAGATCTTTTCTACATTTGAGATGCAGTTAAAATGCACCCTCAAAGAGCGACAAACAGAATAATATTTGGTTCACTCTACAGTACGAAAGTCAAAATTAAATTATTGGAAGATGAAATCACACATTCCCAAAAGGTATACTCTCCCAGAGCACATATGAAATCAAGAAAAGCTGGGATTGTGCAAAAACACCCTAAAATATCATTATTCATTCAGGAAATGATCGATGTAATTACTTATTCCCATTTGATGTACAAAAAAGGCAGGATCACAGGTAAATGATTGGACTGGTCTACAAAAGAAACTAATATGAACTTAATAATCCTAGGTCAAAGTTGCTCCCTACAGAGCAGTCTGAGATTCAGCTCTTTTTATATTACTGCAAGGAAATATAGAAAAAAGAACAAGATCCAGATCAAAACAGTCTTGATCAATTTTTGCCCAGCTCTAACTCCCTTGGGTATCCCATGAAGAGCAAAATGCACTATTAAAGCATATCATGAAGACAGAACATTAAATTGTTGGGGAACTCCCAAATGAGAAATCATGTGATGAAAACTGAATTAATCAATTGATGGTAAGAGGTAACATTGTGCTCTCATGCCATAAAGAGAAAGTTACTAATTTTATTGAAACCTGGAAAATGATATGAGGACCCAAATATGTACCAACCTATAACTTTACTTAACTTTGAACATACATTGTTTGATAAGACGTTATCAATATGCATAACAAGTGTAACTGATACATTTACTACAGGGAGGCAGTCATATTCTAAACAAATTATTTGCTTGGAATAATACATCTGTACACATAATCAATCAATCAATATTCTTTATTTCGCTATAATTATATAGCATAGCAAGGCATATTGAATACAGATTTACATACAAGCGAAGTAAAAAAGTACAATAAAATATATTAATATGAAATTAAAATTCCATTAAAAAAAGTTTCCATAAAATACTCCCAGAGGCAATGTAAAATAGGAGGACATTCAATATCAGATCCTGACACTCATTACAAAGCTAGACACTGAGAAAGCCTTTGATCATGTGTTTTGGAAATGTCTTTTTGCATCTTAGAAGTATTCAGGTTTACAACCTAACTGACGAAATTAGTGGCTAAATCTCTGCACAGTCCCAAGCAGATATAGAGATTGATTCGATCAAGGCAGGTAGGATAAATGTAATGAGGGAAACGCAGCTGGCCCTTTTCATGACCCTCTAGCTATTGCAATTCATCACGTCCCTTTGATTCATCCGCCACTAAATTTGTGAACCGAACTGAAATTGTATGTAGGTGACATTGCATCATTTTGTAAACACAATATTATAAAAATTCAACAGGTCTTAGTGCATTTGCAGTCATTTACAGTTGTAAATGTGGAATGTCATGAAACCCTCCTTTGAACACTTTCTTGACCTACAAAAGATCAGCGATGGACTGAAACATGCTTGATGTAACTCAAGAGCAGCTCTGAAGACGTGAAGCTACTGCGCCAGTGCCAGGGAAATGGAGTGGAGTTAAAGGGGCTGCAGAATCATGTTTCCTCGATGACCAGTTGCTCAGTCTTAACTGGGCCTGCACTGACCCTGCACAAATCCGTTACTGAACAGAACCCCGAAGTCCTATGAACTCTCTGGAAGACTGTGATCCTTAGGTGAAGAGCTGAGTAAAAATGGGCTTGCTGCTGCTAAGAGTTAGACCTTTCAAAACTTCCGACTTCCAGCTGCCAAAGGACTGGGACCAACCCCCTGACCTAATGTGGTTAAGAAATGAATTATTGGGCCGGAGAAACAGGTTTGCCACACTTCGACCTTCTCTGTAGCAGGATATCCTTTTCAGCAGTCTCTGTGTCAGAGACTAAGGCCAAACGCAGAAATGTTGGCAGGGAAAAGTCGGCAAAGTATCTGATCGGGATGATGACAGTCAATTAAATAAAATAAGTATGTGTATTAAACTTTTTGTTTCATAAAAAGGAACCATGCATATATATTTGTTTCTTACTGTAAATTGCAATGTATGTTAATGTAACTTAATTTAATTTGTATTCTAAAAATGTTATTAAGAAACGTGTATTTGTATTCGCAACTATGTTTTAATAGCAGCTTAAGACACTGTTACTTGATATTAAGTCAATCAATCAATCAATCATAATATTTGTATAGCACACTACTCACCCGGCAGGGTCTCAAGGCGCTTGGGGGAAGGGGTCCGCTTTTGCTCGAACAGCCAGGTCTTGAGTAGTCTCCTGAAGGGGAGATGGTCCTGGGTCAGCCGAAGATGGATGGGGAGGGAGTTCCATGTCTAGGCCGCCAGGTAGGAGAAGGATCTACCTCCGGCGGTGGCTCTTCGGATGCGTGGTACGGCGGCGAGGGCGAGGCTTGTAGAACGTAGCTGGCGGGTGGGCTTGTAGAAGGTCAAGCGGTCGTTGAGGTACTTGGGGCCCAGGTCGTGGAGAGACTTGTGTGCGTGGGTGAGGAGCCTGAACGTGATCCTCTTGCTGACGGGGAGCCAGTGCAGGTCCTTCAGGTGGCCAGAGATGTTGCTGCGTCGGGGGATGTCCAGGATGAGTCGGGCGGAGGCGTTCTGGATGCGTTGGAGTCTTTTCTGCAGCTTGGCTGTGGTTCTGGCGTAGAGGGTGTTTCCGTAGTCCAGTCGGCTGGTGACGAGTGCCTGGGTGACCGTCTTCCTGGTTTCGGTCGGGATCCATCGGAAGATCTTGCGGAGCATGCGTAGGGTGTTGAAGCATGATGAGGAGACGGCGTTGACTTGTCTGGTCATCGAGAGGGAGGAGTCCAGGATGAAGCCCAGGTTGCGTGCGTGGTCTGTTGGCTTGGAAGTGGCGCCCAGGCGGGGGGCCACCAGGAGTCGTCCCAGGTGGAGGGCGATGGTCCCAGGACAAGGACTTCCGTCTTGTCTGAGTTCAGTTTCAGGCGGCTGTTCTTCATCCATTCGGTGACGTCTTTCATCCCTTCGTGTAGGCTTGTTCTGGCGGTGGCGAGGTCTCTGGTGAGGGAGAGGATCAGTTGGGTGTCGTCGGCGTAGGAGATGATGTTGAGGTTGTGCTGGCATGCGATGGCTGCAAAAGGTCTCATGTAGACGTTAAAGAGGGTGGGGCTGAGTGATGATCCTTGCGGTACGCCGCAGATGACTTCGGTGGCCTCGGATCGAAACGGGGGGAGGCGGACTCTCTGTGTTCTTCCGGTGAGGAACGAGATGATCCATTTCACTGCCTTCTCTTGGATACCGATGTTGCTGAGGCGTTGAACTAGGGTGCGGTGGCAGACAGTGTCGAACGCTGCAGAGAGGTCCAGGAGGATGAGGACCGCTGTTTCTCCGTTGTCGGGCAGGGTTCTGATGTCGTCGGTGGCTGCGATGAGGGCGGTCTCGGGGCTGTGGTTGGCTCGGAAACCGGACTGCGAGGGGTCGAGGGATCAGTTCATCTCGAGGAAGGCTGCAAGCTGTTTGTTGACGGTCTTCTCGATGACTTTGGCGGGAAAAGGGAGGAGCGAGATGGGGCGGAAGTTCTTGAGGTCGGTGGGGACAGCAGTTGGTTTCTTCAGTAGGGCGTTGAGCTCGGCATGCTTCCAGCTCTCCGGGTAGGTGGCGGTGTTGAAGGAGGTGTTGATGACGTCCCAGAGTTCTGGTGCGATGATGGAGTTAGCCTTGTTGAAGACGTGGTGGGGGCATTGGTTCGACGGTTGGGTGCGTGGATGGTGCGTTGAAGCTGTTGTCGATGTCGGCGATCTTGCGGTGGAAGAACGAGGCGAGAGAGTCGCAGAGATCTTGTGAAGGAGTGATGTTGTTGTTGCCAGTGCTGGGGTTGGAGAACTCCTTGACGATGCTGAAGAGTTCCTTGCTGTCGTGGGCGTTGTTGTCCAGTCGTTCCTTCAGTGATTTCTTCTTGGTGGTGCGGATAAACTGGTGGTGCTTGCGGGTGGCGTGTTTGAGGGCGGTCATGTTGTCTGTGGTCTGGTCGAGGAGCCAGGTTTTCTCGAGGGTGCAGCAGTTTTTCTTGGAGTCCTTGAGTTTGTCGGTGAACCAGGACGCTTTCTTGCTTCTGGGTCTGCTGGTAGGGTTCTTAAGTGGCGCGAGGTCATCGGCACAGGCGGTCAGCCACTTCGTGAAGTTGTATGCTGCTTCGATGGGGTCCGTTGTGCTGGCGTGTGGGTTCTGGCTGAGGGAGGTGGTGAGCTGCTCGGCGGTGATCTTGCTCCAGTTCCTGTGAGGAACCTGTTGCGGGTGGTGGTGGGTCGTGGTTCTTCTGAAGCTGAAGTGGACGCAGCTGTGGTCGGTCCAGTGAAGTCCGGTGGAGTGGCTGAAGGTGATGTGCTTGCTGGATGAGAAGACGGGATCAAGCGTGTGGCCGGCGTAGTGGATGGGGGTGTTGACCAGTTGCTTGAGTCCGAGGTTGGCGAGGTTGTCCAGCAGGATGGAGGTGTTGCGGTCCTCGTTGTTCTCCAGGTGGAAGTTGAGGTCCCCTAGGAGGATGTAGTCAGCGGAGCGGAGGGCGTGTGGGCTAATGAAGTCCGTGATGTCTTCACTGAATTGTGTACGTGGTCCCGGGGGTCTGTATACGAGGGTGCCTCTGAGGGTCATCTTTGGGTCGGTGTGTATCTGGAAGTGGAGGTGCTCGGCGGCGGCGAAGGTGTCGTTGGAGTCGGTAGTGATGCGGATGGTGTTTTTGTGTACGATGGCGATGCCTCCTCCAATCTGGTTGAACCGGTCTCTCCGGGTGATCTTGGATCCGTCTGGGATGGCGATGGCGATGTCGGGTGCGGAGGAGGCGTTCATCCAGGTTTCTGTGAGGAAGGCGACGTCTGGTGAGGTAGTGTCGAGCAGGTTCCAAAGTTCGATGGCGTGTCTGTGGATGGAGCGGGTGTTGAGCAGGATGCACTTGAGGTTGTTGGTGCTCGGCTTGGTGGCTGTGGTGCAGGTCCAGATGCAGGTGAACTTGCAGGCTTGGCAGGTGAAGGGTCAGTGGGTGCGTCTCGGGGTGGCTCGGTGGCAGGCTCTTGTTCGGTAGGGTTTGAGTGCGATGAGGGTGGCGGCATTGTAGGTCCGCCGTGTGGGCATGCATCGTCGGGGACCAGGAGTCCTGGCGCTGGGCACGGTCCAGTCGTGGACTGGCGCAGACGGGTTTGCCTTTGGCGCACAATCGGCGTGCCCGCTGTGCGTCAACGCTACGCGTGGGAGTGGGCGACATAAGTAAGGAGCCAGGAGGGCAGGTTAGCTGGGTGGCGGCGAATGGGCGGCAAGGGGTGGGTCCGCAGGGAGGCAGTGGCGGGAAAGTAGGTGCGAGCGGCCGGCTCAGCAGTGGCTGGGTCGCCCAGGAAGGCAGTCGGCGTCTGGGGAGCAGGAGGGGGCGACCAGGCCTAGGACAGGCGCAGTGGTCACTGGTAAGGAGAATAAAACAGAAATAAATGGTTGGAATAAAAGTTGTGGTTGTGAACTTTTATCACCAGTGACAAGTTCTGCTACAACTAAACATCAAACATCATCAGCAACTGTTTAATCAATAACCACTGGCTGGTCAACCTTTGTGACTCAGTTCTGCAATCTTCTAGTTAGGTGGCATCACCACCAACGCCCTTGAACTAGAAGACAACCACACCATTCCAAACTGGAGCAAGTTTCACTCATTGGGATACTGAAGGCCCTCTTCCAAATGGCAGAGAATGTCATCAAATAGAGATATCTGTTTTGACAGTGAGTGCTACTCAACTAATGTCCAGAACATTGCTACCAAGGAACTGTACCGTCAGTAATGGGTTCTCAACACTTACAATTTCAGAGAACCACACATGTCTAAGTCACTCACAAGTGCTTAGAGTGAAATGTCACAGGCTGCTATACCACTGTGTGATTCTGTTCATGAAGATGTGCAGCACCCGTGTCAACAGCGCGGTGTTGAAGCACATCTACAAATGTTTGGGAGATCTGTTGACAGGCTTGCTTGTGCGACTGCAAATTTATGCAAGCGCCTTGTCAACATTTAAACTGAAATAGTACACTTTACAGGAGCTATTTCAAGGGCCTTACGACGAGTGACATCTGCTGCAGAATAACTGCAGACCTCAAATTCTGCTATTAGGGCTTCTCTTTCTGCTGGGGAGGCTGAGGTGGGAAACTGTCTAAGCAGCACTCGGATATAAAGAATTCAACACTGATATCACTCCCAAACAATACAACCTGAGAGACACACTGTTGAGCTAAGGAGAGGGCGATGTGTTTATGTTTACTAACACAAATTGAAAAAAAACAACTACGTGACTATGTAGGCATGTTTCATTTCTTTAACTTAGTGTTATTTTATTGAGTACAAGTTATAATATGTTGCGAAAAAAATGCAATTAAACAGCAAACATGACTTCCAAATCCAATATGGTTGTCGTAGTGTGCTTATTTACATCAGAGTCACTGATTGCATTTTGGAAAGACTCAGATACATGGTTAAAGAAAAAAATATATAACTATAAACACATATATATATATGTATTATTGTTCACTTTATCTATTTTTAAGATTATAAAAAATTGCAGAAATATTTCTTATTTTTGCACATGGTTACTCTTCCCTTCCATTTGATGCTAAATTGAAAGTGCAAAAAAGTCCTTTTTTAACATTTGACTTTTTGCGAATCTTTAAAACATATTGGTGCACATGCATCAAAATAGACAATAGCGATTCTTTAATTGCGAGTTTTAAAGAATCACAAATAAGGAATTGCTATTGCCTATGCATGTAGGAATCTCAAAAACTGTGTGATTCCTACATATGCCTTAATTGAGACTAGCAAATTGCGAGTCGCAATTAAGGAATTGATTCCCATTCATTCCTATGGGCTAGAGGCCAATAGGAATGAATTGGAATTGCATGCGCAATTTGCGAGTACCCAATAGGCATTCACAAATTGCGCATGCAATTTCAAGGGTGCCAAAAGGACACCCTGTTGCATCCCTCAAATTACAATGTATCCACATGTTGCGCACACACATGCCCCAAGGACATGTGTGTGTGTAATATGGGACTTTGAAGAATGCAATTTAGTGCATTTTTCAAAGAAATCACAAAATAATATCAACTTTAGATTGACGGTAATTTGCGATTTATATTTGCAAAATCGCAATTTTTTTTCATTAATGCATTGAATTTAGGGAATCACAATTTGTGATTCCTTAAATGCAAATGCAATTTAAGTAATCGCAAATGTTGTGATTCCTTAAATTGCGATTTTTGCATTAGGGATGGTGCATCCCAAATGCAAAAATACCGGTTGCAAAAGGGCAGATTCTCCAAATCTGCACGTTTGCGACCGGATTTCATGTTGATGCATGTGGCCCATTGTTAACAATTCGCTAAATGCGATTTGCAATTAATAAATTGCCAATTTTTCATGCACCTCAGTGATTCGGGAATTGGAAGTCAATTGACTCACCATTAAATTTTTAAAAATCCTAACTTTTCCTGGCTTTGTACAGACCGTATAATGTTTTGCATATCAGGACACTACTGGTTAAGGAAGATGGTAAAGTTCTGGATATGTGACATGGCATATTTTAGAAATGATAGCAATACTTTCTGCAAAATATTAAGCATGCTTACTTTGATCACACTGGGTTTCAAGTCTTTACCCATAAGAAACACTTACAATTTTGTGTGCTTTGTGGGAAATATGGAAAGAGAGAATTGATTTTTTTTTGTCATAATGAAGCAGGTTTAAGGTTGAGCTTACCACACCCATAATTGGTTTGAACATGTTATAAAATGTTGTAGTCTTGAAACAGAGGATAGTCTTTGAAACAGGTGTTATTTTTTACCTTGTTGTACTGTGTACGCCGAAGTTTT
Source organism: Lissotriton vulgaris (assembly GCF_964263255.1). Taxonomy (NCBI): domain Eukaryota; kingdom Metazoa; phylum Chordata; class Amphibia; order Caudata; family Salamandridae; genus Lissotriton; species Lissotriton vulgaris. Next base: position 1,321,440,359 of record NC_141691.1, read on the forward strand.
TTAAAAAAACAAACACTATTTAATATGTGTATGTTTTGTATCTTTGTTAAGTTGAATTTATGAACAGTTATATGACATCAGGAAGTTGATATGGCTCTGTATCCATATACTGGACTTCAGGGTATCCGCATTGATGAAAATATGTTCTATGTGGTGTTCATTACAAGCCTGTCTATTCTGTGGATCTCAGGCTTATACGTGTTTACAGGTTCCAGCCTTACTCTGTCAATTCTGGTCCTCATTCTGCGTTGCTGCCTTGTAAAAAAGTGAATAATTAATTGGGGTGGCTGATAGTCTAACACAAGTAATAAGAAACACTAACTTGTTTCGTTTAGGCAAGGTTTTAAACCTAAACTCAACCCCTGGTATCTATGGCACAGAGCAGACAGGTTTACCTTTGAATAAATTTGAAAAGCACTTAGAAGTACCAAAACAGTTAAAAAATCAAAATCACAAAAACAGATGCCACTCCAATTTATAAAAAAAGAGAAAAGATAATAAACAAAAGGAGAGCAAAATCGAAAAATTCCAATAAGGGGAAACAAAGATATTAATAGAATTTTAAGGGAAATAGAACCTGGAAGCACTAAGTGCTGTAGGAAAGAACCATTTTTGGAATGATCACTCCCGTTTTTTTCTGTATTGATGCAGCTGTTTCTTTTACTCTAGCACTGGGGCACTGCTAACCAGATCCTAGTACCTGTTCTCTAACTCCTAAAGTTTCACACAACAGGCTAATTCCTCACAGCCAATTTACATTTTTCTATAAGGCTATAATATATGGTGAAGAAATAAACCCATGGCATGAAACGTTTTTCCAGGGAGGCAAGATGGCGACTGCGTAGGAGTACCGTGGCAGAGTTCCCACTTCTGGCTCTCCTCTCCCCCGTCTCACCTCACCTTACCTCGCTGATTGTCAATGCATTGATCATTTTCTAGGGCTGTTGTCTGGATCGGCTTGAAGCTGGTTTTAACCTCCGGCATAGCATGGCTGTGGAGTGAAGAACTGCCCGCACTATAGAAGACTCAACAGTCCGTGCCGGCATGTTAGACGGGATTCTGGAGCGGCTGACCCGGACATACATCATTGCGCTCTGTCGGTGGGCAGGCCTCGCCAGGAGCGTTTTCGGTGCAGTCTCTCACCAAGGGTTACATTTGCTGTGTGTAACCTACATTAGGGCCCCTAAAGCTGCCAACATTTCAAAGGAGATGGGAGAAGCGCTATCCATCACAGCACGGGCTGCTGCACCCGCACTGAGGTCAAGACAGGAGTCTCCTCCAGATCATCCAGGTAATGGTGCAGGTAAGCTGATAGGCTCTCGCTCTGTTAAAAATCAGCTGTAAAGTTTGGGTGTAGGGAGAAATAGGATCTTGCCATATCATTCATTGATTACAGCTACAAAAAAGCCTGGACGCTCTTGGCTCCTGAGACAGGGGTTCCCTGCTCCAGTAAAGAAAACCGACTTCCCCCGCAGCCAGCAATTACTGAGTTTTTCACAATAGAAACACAGTGATGGACCGAGATCCCCAGGAGATTTCTAAAACATTTGAAATTGGTAAGATAGATGTGGGCTCTGGTCTCGCTGCTGCTGATTCATGTAGGAGACCCCCGGAGCTGCAAGAGGACCCTGATGAGTCATATAAAGTGGTATTGTCATGGGCTCTGAGGCAGCCCTCACAAACTGTATCAAGATAGCTGGGGAAGAGGCTAGCAATGCTACTGAGAATTTTCAGGTGACCCCTGGAAAGAATTCTATCCATGTTTCCGGATCTGCTACTCCAGGAGGACTTGGGGCGGACTCAAGCATAATATATAATGTGCTGACTGGGATGCTGCTGATCTTACATCTAAAGAGGTTAACAATTTATTTCCCTTATGGATGGCTCAGGCTCAGAAGACTCTAACTCCTGTCTGAGTGAGGCCGGGGGCAGCTCCTCAGCTTCTAGGTCCAGCACATTAGAAGCACTTGAAAAAGCGCTTAAATGTCAAAAGCATCGGAACAGCTCCAAGGGCAACACATATTCCCGAAAAAATAGAGATAAAACTTCTGTTGACGGTGAGCTAAAAAGGGACTTCTCTTACATGAGTATACTTTGGACGTCAGAAGCACCAACAGTTCGAGTAGAGCCTTAAACCCCGCTCTGGGCTTGTTATTGGAGTCATTGAAAGAGCATAGTGCTGAACGCGCGCTGATGGCAAAAAGGCTAGGCTGGCAACAAGAAGCTGAAAGGCGCTATCAGGAAGATTGGGAAGGCTTTCTCCAAAATTGGGGAGAAGCTTAACTGCATCGAGGAAAGGACCACTGCAGTGGAAACAGATATGGCAATGGTGAAGAAGCAAATTAAGTCACACAATGCCCAACTGACCGATGTCATGTGGAAGACTGAGGACTTTGAAAACTGGCAGAGAAGGAACAATCTCCGCATTCTTGGGATTGAGGAAGACCTGGAAGGGGATGATATTCAATCCTTTATGTTGGACCTTCTCAGGAGCGTTTACTTCAAACTTTCAAGGTGGAACTGAGAGTCAGAAGTCCAGAGGGCTCACGGGGTTCCATCATCCCAGCATAAGCCTATCCAGGGTTGTAGAGATAAAAGTTAGCCAAGGACGATACTAGTTTTTTTTGGGCATTTGCTGCTTCGATAAGTCATCTTTACGAAGGCCAGCCCTGTGGCAAAACAGAGATACTGAGAACCTTCTTTTTTTGTTCGCCTTGATGTTTGCCATACAACTGTAGAGCGCCTGTGGCACCTTCATCAAGTGATTAAGCCTTTCCAAGATGCTGGCTTTGAAGCCTATCTGCAGGCCCCAGCTATATTAAAAACAATAGTCACAGGGTCCATTAAGCTCTTTACCTCTGAGATCCAAGCTAGAGAGTACCTGTGTCACTCATCAGCAGATAAAAATAATGCTTAGCTCATTGGTGGTTTCCCCGCAAAGTGTTATCATTTTGTTAACGGTTTGTTTTCTTTTCTCTTTTTTGGTGGTGTTCATACCGGATTAATAGGGTTTTGTGGTTAAAGGGGCCTTAAGTAAGGATTAAGATTGCCTGGCGGATGAGCAAAAGTCTCTGTGGCCTTTTCTCTCTCTCCCTTTTTTCTCTTTTTTTCCTTAGATTCACTTTATTTCGCAGTGTCTGATAGCAGTCTCCATCACACAGATCCTTGCGCGTCTGGCTGTCTCCAGGGGTGGGGGGAAGGTAGGGGAATGTCCGGGTTAAGGGGGTTTTGGGGGATTCAGGTGTGGGTAGGGTGGGAGAAATAATGATGGTTGAGATGTTGTTGAAAAAAGCAGCACGTTTTTCAAAGTTTGATTGTTTATTTTGTGACACTAAGGGAAAGATGGTGGTGCAACTGTAAACTCGGACAGTTTAACTCTTTATCCAGTTTTGACAGACAGGTCTCTTTGAGATTAGTTCAAGTTAAACTTGTAGGGTGGGGTCCATGTTGGGGACCTGATAAACTTTGGTGGGTAATGTATGTGTTTGGGACAACATCTCTGGGGGATGGCTAAGCTCCTCATGGCCACTATGAACATTTGTGGGCTAATGATGAGTTTGAAAGGAGACAGGTTCAAGAGGACCTTACATTTTTAATACCAGATGTGTACTGCCTGCAATAGACCCATATCGCCAGCTGTGATAGTGCATTGTTGAACGCCTTAGGGCTGAGTATAGTATGTCACACAACTCAGGACACCTGGACTAAGGGAGTTGCTATCCTAGTCAAAATAAATACTGTCACTCCTGGTCAAAAGGCAGCAGACAGGTTTGGGAGATAGGTGATGATGGAGTGTAAAGTTGGCAGTGGCTCTTTTTCACTATGCTCATTATATGCTGCAGTCATAGATGACCCTGGTCTGCTCAATTTCTTAGCAACTGAATTATCATCTTGGCCTGCTCCTTATATAGTTTGTGGGGGCTTTAATTTAAATGGTTCAAGAGGAGGTCCTGGGGGCAGTGGAGCTTGCCATGGTGGGAGCAAACCACAATTATTTTGCTCTTTCAGGAACCTTTTGAATGACATTGACCTTATTGATGTCTGGCCTAGCCTGAAAGCGCCTGAGCCTGGTTACACTTATTCAGCCCCTCATGGTAAATTCACTAGGCTGGAATATTTTTGGGTCTCACCAGTTTTTGTTAGGGGGGCTCAGGTAGAACTTTTTCCAAAATTAATGTCTGACTATAACCCAATTGTCTTGGAATTCCGTCTTGATGGACTGAGAAGTGTGTTTAGAAGATGGACCTTTGAGAGGGCTCTTTTGTTGGACCCAGAGTATGTAAGCCATATGAAGGGCTGTATTCTGGGCTATTTCGAACTTAACAATGGTAGCTCCTGTCCTGGAATGGTCTTGGATGCTTTTAAGACCGATGTAAGAGGAGAATCTCTGAGGTTAACATTGTCAAATAGAAGGTAGGCCGGGGGCTCAGATTAAAGAACTTCATCAAAAGTTTAGTATTTTGGAGGCAGAATTGGTCAGAACTGTGGCCATCATGAGAGACCTTACCCCTGAGCTGAATTTGATAGCTATAACTAAGGCAGGCTTGAATGAATTTACAGCTGGGAAGATTGCTGGGAAATTCATGGCTAAAAATTAGGAGTGCTATGAATAAAATGAATGTGCGGGGAGATTCCTTGTTGTCAGGTTAAGGCAAAAGCAGGCAGCTGGGCATATTAGTCAGATCACAACTATGCAAGGCAGCATGGTAACAGACCCCACTGAAGTTAGAGAAGCATTCTGGGAATGATACACTGATCTTTATATAGCCTTCCCCATAGGGTGTCTAAAGGATTTAGAGGATATCTGGACTCAGTGATTATTGATTAAACTACCCAGGAGGAGAGGTATCTATAAGGGACAGATATTTTACCAGAGGAATTTCAAGTGGCGCTCCAGGCTCTCCCATCAGGGGAGGCTGTAGGAACAGTTTCTATTCCCTTGGAATTCTATAAGGTTTTCTTTGTAGAACTTCTTCAGGAAATGCTGGACTTTTTTAAGCAAGTTAGAGATGGCGCTCTCCCCCCAGGGTCCTGGGGTACTGCAAATGTATTTTTTTTTAAAGGCAAATAACCTACAGTCTTGGCCTCTTATAGGCCAATGAAATTGTTAAATAGTGATGTTAAGCTCTTGCCAGCAAGTTGGGTAGTCCAATACATCGACCATTGTCGGTCTGGCAGCATGGGTTTATTCCATGGAGAGGGACTTTGGATCATGTACGACAAATACGAGCTGGGAGGGTCACTTTTGTGTTCTTCAAACCTGCAAACACAACATTATAAAACAATCTTTGATTTGTACATAACTCCATCAAAAATTGCTAAATGGGGCTGAGTGGCTGGGACTCGCTGCACAAGATGCCATCCTCCAATTTACATCTGGTCCACATGTTCTCCTTTTGCCTCAGCCTAAAAGCAGTAGGCTTAGAAATTGCAGGTTTTTAGGAGAAGTCCTCAAAGTGAATATATCCCCTTCACCTCAGCTTATGTTGTTGGGTGTGGATAAATTGAATATAGGTGTTAGGGTTGAGCTAATTTTTATAGCTATGACGGTTTTTAGGCTCTGTCTGGCCTCGCCTTGGCCTGATCCTTCACCCCAACCTTTTAGCAAGGGAAGAGGCGCCTCCCATACGTTTACAATTCAGAAAAAGCACTTTAAATACGAAAGGGCAAGAGGGCTAAAATTAATGAGAGGATGATTAGGGGGCTGTTTTCGATCTGGGTATCTTTGTTTAAATACATATTAGCTGCTGTTTTTTATGTCTAAGCAGCCTTGTTTTAATGCCTGTATTGTATTATAAACCAGTGCCGATCTCTTGTTGATGAATTCTATTCATGATAAAACTAATGAAGTTGTCAGTACCTAATGTTTTCGCTCTGGGTATCTTTTTTTAAATAAATAAGAATTGCTGTGTTTTATGTTAAAGCGGCATTGTTTTAATGCCCGCAAGGTATTATTAACTTGCACAGATCTCTTGTTGATGAAATCTATTTATGATCAAGCTAATGAAGGTGTCATTATCTAATGTATTTATGCAACCTTGCTGCTGCAGATTTGCTAAAAAAGTTTTTTTTAACAAGAAAAGTTAAATATCACATTTGGACATCAGAAATTATTGTGCCATTCACTAGTGTAACAAAGGAAAACATTGGTTCAGGCCTACTATTGTATTCTGACTGATAATAGTATTCAACCTGCAGTGCAACTAGTTAAAATTATCTTTTTAACAGGTAAAACCCTCACTTTTAGGATATCCAAGGATCATAAGGCTGATTACCTGGGTGGCTGCAGGAACATAACATAGATGAAGAGGACTTTCCTGTGGAGAATCCAAGCTAACCAATGGCACCTGGACTTGGATTTGATTTCTGTCTGACACTCTGAGAGTCTTCCACTGAGTTCCTCGGGCCATAAAATTGCATTCCTGTAATTGTTTGATACCAGGAGAATCTTGGGAACTTTTTCAAAACAATTGCACTAGAGCCCAAGAGCTTCAACAAGTCCACAAGTGAAAGTATTCGACTGGTAGTCACACAGCATTGAACTGAATTTTAGGTTGATTCCGCATGGAGAAGAGTTTTTAATCGAACAACAGAATGCCTTTCTAGATTGAAGCTTGGAAACTTGTTTAAACTTCCCTACTGACAGGCATTAGTGGGACCTATCTACTTGGTGTATTTGATGCACACTCCATAGCGGTCTGCCTCAAATTGCACCTAGGTTCCTGTCTCCAGAGACCACTGACCACAATTGTACCTTTGCACTTCTTTGGAATACTTTAATTTAAATGTATAAAGAATTATTATCTCCAGTCCTCATTATTGGATTGTTTTTTTGTTGTTGTCATTTTTGTTATTATATGTTTATAAATTGGAGTCCCTGATCGCCAAGAGGTGTCTCACTCGGGCTTGGACACTTGACTGGCATCACAGTGCACTCGTCTACCTGAATAGGTGTACTCCTGAGATTTTGGGCTCTTCACGAATGCAAACAGGCCTGATTGTGCTGAAAATCGATCATCCACGACAACTGACAACTGTCAACAGCTCTGGTGAACTCAACTCCCCAAGCTACAGAGACCACCAGTGACAGACGATGATGCAAGATCTGTATTTGTCGTTACAGTAATGACAGCCCGCAGTGACAGACAACACGATGCTCCAGCAATGACCGTACTTGACACCGTCTGGATTGTCATGTGTTGGACTTGGCCCTTCTTGCAGGTTCACCCCTAAAATTTTTGCTTTTGATATGTGACCTGGTGTTAGTTGTTTTTGGCTTCTGCGCACCTTCACTGTGTCCCAGTGTAAAGAGCGTGCTCTCCCTGAGTGCATGTTGTGAGATTGGCCTACCCTCCCATAGGAATGCATGGGGAATGTATGTGTCCATGGTAGTTCCTGATGTGTGGGGAGTGCAGGCTTAAGTTTAGTATGTGCAAACTCGTGAGAGTGAATCCTGCGCAATGATGTGTGCGGCTTTAATGTGTCTAGTGTGGAAGTGCCACTTCTACAAGTGGGCCTGTCTCTACAGTAAAAGTGAATTCCCTGTCTGGCTTATGATTGGCTGGAGCTGGCTGGTGTGCATGGCTCCATGAGTCAGGATGGGTCTGCTTGGTGGTGAGTGGAGTGATCTGCATATTGATGTGAGGGAGGGGTGCACCTGGGACCTGAATAGGGCTGGGCTGTCCCTACACAATGCTGGCTCCGCCCCCTGTGGTGTGATGGATGACCCTAGCCTGACTAGTGAATGGGAAGAGGGGCTGAGCACAACAGAGTGCTCCAAAACCAGCTGCGTCTGGTTTTCCCTTAACCCTGTAGCCTGAAACAAAGGAAAGTGTGTATAAAAAGGGGCTGTGACCCCATGTAAAATGTTCTCTTTCCTGATCCTAACTTGAGAGGGGGCCTGCTGCTGCTGGGCACAAAGAGGAACCACCACTGGGGACTTCCTCCCTGCCTGGAGGGCCCTGTGAGCTGGCCCCTGGGCCCAGCCTTTGCCCCCCCCTGCCTTCCTAAGGAATTTTTGCTGGGCTTTTCCTTTAAGTGTGACTCTGTTCCTGAAGCGCCTGGGAAGTGCTTGATTTCTCCTCCAGGGGAACGCTGTGGTTTCCAGCTGCAGCCCGGAGCTGCAATCCCCTTTTCCTGAGGGATTTCCTGGCGTGGGGATCCCCCTTTTTGGCTTATTTTCAAAGCAGGTGCCCACCCTGCATTATGCACAGTTTTGTGGCGCGGGTGCCTACCCCGCTTATTTGCCGACTTTGAGTGCTATTCTCAGGTGCCTACCCCGTGTGGAGCCGCAGCGGCCCGAGCCATGAGAAGAATTACCTCCGGGCCGCTGCCTAGCACGAACCGGAAGTACTGTTCCTGTTGGAACCTAACTAAGTCATGTCACCTAGGGTAGGCTGGCCTAGGGTAAGACACTATCACTAGAGGCACATGTGTAAAGGTTGCAAACCACCCAGCAGTAAACCAACGCAATTTCACTCAAAAATGACGCTACACCAATGTTTGGAAAAATACGAGCTTGTTTATAAAAATAATCTTTGCTCTCTTTTTGTCAATTATTTAGCTTTAGTTAATACAGTTCATTACATTACATCCCACAGGAGATTTATAAATTTCTTCACAGTTGACAAGTTACTTCACTCTTTGGTTTTCCTGCACAACAACACAACCCTTTGATTCCCAGAAGCAATGACTGTATTTAGCTGGACTTCGCTTCCCTGATTGAGCCTAATACATTCAAAGGAATATTTTCTAGATTTGGCTCCTTCACAAATACAGGCTAGCAAATACAGCTTCTCAACTCTACTTTTCTCCTTCTGCCTGTAAATAGGGCTATGCGGCAACTTCAGCTACTGCTGGCATTAATTTCCAAGAGTATAATTCAACCTTCATCTGTTTCCCAAGGTTTTACAGTGTATATACAATCAACCTCTCTCAGTCATCGACTGTTACCTAGCCCAACTGTTTATAAGTCCTCCCCTCTTCAAGCTTTGGGGGAGAATCTTCACTCTCACCAGTTCCCCAAAAGGATTGCCGATCTCCTCCGTTACTTTCCCTCCCTCTCCTCACCTATTCCGCTTCTCTGGCTGGCTTCCGGCCAGTGAATCGGCCCTGCAAGCGGGAGGGTTCAGTCCTTTTACCACAATGGCCAAGCATCTCGGCGTTGGTCTTTCCCAGGGGTAGGAAGGGCTCCGCCCCCGTCCCCAGTCAGCCGCTCCTCCCACGGAGCTTCCGCGAGGGGATTTCCCCACAGACTCCTTCGGCGCTTCTCCTCACCTCTCCTTCGCGCCGGTCGAGGGAAGCACTACTCCTCCTGGCATGCGCGGGACGCCCACGCTGGCGCCGCCTCTCACCTCGGGCCTCAGGACACTCCTACTGGACCCGCCTCCACTGCGCTGACTCTAAAGGGGAGACGCTTCTCTCTCACGCTGGCGCCGCCTCTCACCTCGAGCCTCAGGACACTTCTTCCGGACCCGCCTCCGCTACGCTGACACCAGGGAGAGACGCTTCTCCCTCGCCTCCACGCAGAAGCGGTACCACGTCACTACCGCTCGACGGCTTCTCTGAGCCTCTCTGCCATAATCCAGGAATCCGCTGGAGATGCAGGCAGGGGGCACCCGGCAGGGGCGCGATAATCTCCCTCAGTACCCACAGGATTCTGATACAACCGAGGGTAAGGAGAAATTCGGGAGTCAGGTTGCTCCGTGGCACTATCCTTAATATCGTCCCAGAGCAGGATTAACTCACTAGAGATCTCAAGGCAGTTCAGACCCACGTTACCAGATGAGGGGGGAATAGGAGGGGGTCGATTGAAAGGGCTAGATGGTCCTTCCCTTTTTCCCTCACTGTCCAGGGGATGGAGCTCCGCTTCATACAAGCTCCCTCACCCACGCCTTACACTGGGTCCCGGGGAGAATTGGTGCCCAGGGTCTTCAGGATTTCTCACCCAGCGGGGTCAGGTCAAGTAACCAAAGGGAGGACGGGTGGTGAATTAATAAGGAGCGTCCCTAAACTGGGAGGTCAACCCTTTGACTATCCTACCCCCACCTTCCGCTACAGCCTGTCCTCCAGCCAGCCCACACTGCAAGACAAAATGGCTGAACAGCATTCCGCCTTTTATAGGCTGACCCTCAGAGGTCCAGAAGGGACCAGAAGGTTCTGGAATGCCCTACTCTATCCTATGGGACAGGTTCCAGGTATGACAGTTGGGACAGTTGGTAGCCACCATTTTGTGACTCCAATGGAATTCCTGTCAGGAAAGGCCTCTAGGCCTGAGGTGAAAAACTATGAGGGTGAAAAAGCACCTATCCCCTAGACCAACACCTTGAAAAAGCTAGTGGACACAAAAATAAATAAAGGCATGAGGGGCAAAAAGGGGACAAAATAGATAATAAATTGGAGGGACTACGCAAAAAGTCAGACAGGTCTAACACGCGTCCCCCCCAGCTGAAAGTGGGGAGGGCTACCCAACCCCTTGGGAGTCCTCATCACTAAGGCGGAAATACCTGGAGAGACCGTCTGCATTGGCGTGGTCCACTCCAGGCCGATGTTCCACCCGGAAGTCCATTCCCTGTAGGGAGATGGACCACCTCAACAGCTTGGGATTCTCCCCCTTCATCTGCATTAGCCAACGAAGGGGTCGGTGGTCAGTCTGAACCAGGAAGTGCGAGCCAAACAGGTATGGCCGCAGCTTCTTCAGAGCCCACACCACCGCAAAAGCTTCCCTCTCAATTGCACTCCAATTCTGTTCCCGGGGAAGCAGTCTCCTGGATAGGAAGACTACAGGCTGATCCAGGCCCTCTTCATTCAGTTGCGATAACACTGCCCCAATGCCATGTTCTGATGCACCTGTCTGGACAATGAACTCCTTGGAGAAGTCTGGGGCCCTCAGGACCGGTGCTGCACACATTGCCTGCTTCAGTTTTTCAAAAGCTTGCTGACAAGTATTCGTCCAAACTACCCATCGAGGTTGTTTCTTGGAGGTGAGCTCTGCGAGGGGCGCTACAATAGTGCCATACCCCTTCACAAAGCGACGGTAGTAGCCTGTGAGGCCCAGGAAAGCTCGGACCTCAGTCTGTGTCTTGGGGGGTTCCCAGGCCATGATTGCCTCAATCTTTGCCTGCAGGGGCTGCACTGTCCCCCTACCCACCAAGTGTCCAAGGCACACAACCGACCCCTGCCCAATCTGGCATTTGCTGGCCTTGATTGTCAATCCAGCTTGTTTCAGGGCCTGGAGAACTGCTTGCAAATGTTGCAAATGGTCCTCCCAACTGCTACTGAGACAGCAATGTCATCCAGGTAAGCAGCGGAGAAACTCTCCATTCCAGAGAGGACCTGATTCACCAGCCGCTGAAATGTGGCAGGGACATTTTTGAGCCCAAAGGGCATCACACAAAATTGAAAGTGTCCCTCAGGCGCGGAGAAGGCTGACCTTTCCTTTGCTCCATCTGTCAAGGAGATCTGCCAGTACCCTGAAGTGAGGTCAAAGGTACTTAGGTATTGGGCAGCTCCTAGCCGGTCAATTAATTCATCCGCCCTAGGGATCGGATGAGCATCAGTCTTTGTAACTGAGTTCAGTCCCCGGTAATCCACACAGAACCTCAGTTCTGGTGTGGTGCCTGGTGGAGCGGCTTTTGGCACTAGCACCACCGGACTGGACCAAGGGCTGTTGGAAGGTTCTATAACTCCCAGCTCTAGCATCTTGGCAACCTCTCCATGGATGCTAGCCTTCACCTTGTCGGACAGCCGGTAGGTCTTCGACTTCACTGGTGGGCTGTCCCCTGTGTCCACATCATGGGTACACAGGTGAGTCCTTCCCGGGACAAGGGAGAACAACGTAGAGTACTGCTCCAGTATCTGGCGGCAGTCCTCCCGCTGTTCAGGAGTTAGAGTGGGAGAGAGAATCACTCCCTCCACTGACCCATCCTTCTCTTGAGACGAGAACAAGTCTGGGAGAGGTTCGCTTTCCGCTTCCTCTTCCCCTTCAGTCACCATCATTAAAATGACCTCGGGCCTCTCATGGTGGGGTTTGAGTCGGTTGGCATGCAGCACCCGTAGGGGCTGTCGAGGGGTCTTAAGGTCCACCAGGTATGTGGCCTTACCCTTCTTTTCCAACACTTCAAATGGGCCTGTCCAGCGATCCTGGAGGGCACTAAGCTCTCCAGGTTCCATCACCACACTTTCTGGCAAGGCTCCAATTCCACCTGGTGAGCATTGTGGTCATACCACTCTTTCATGACTGCCTGGCTGGCCTCCAAGTTGTCAGAAGCTTGCTTCCACAACTTCGCCATTTGGCTCCTGAAGGCCAGCATGTAGCTCACCACATCCTGGGGGGGTTTCCTGGGAGACTTTTCCCAACCATCCTTCACCAGGTTGAGAGGACCGCGTACAGGGTGCCCATACAGAAGTTCAAAGGGGCTGAAGCCCACTCCCTTCTGTGGCACCTCCCTGTAAGAGAATAGCAAACAGGGTAGGAGGACGTCCCATTTCCTCCGCAGGCTTTCGGGCAGACTTCTGATCATGCCCTTCAAGGTTTTGTTGAACCTCTCCACCAGTCCATTCGACTGGGGGTGATAAGGAGCGGTGAACCGGTAGGTCACTCCACACTCCTTACACATTGCCCGCATGTAAGCTGACATAAAGTTGGTCCCCCTGTCAGACACAACTTCTTTGGGGAAACCCACTCGGGTAAAGATCCCCATTAGGGCTCTAGCCACCACAGGTGCAGTGACTGTCCTCAGAGGAATTGCCTCTGGGTATTGTGTGGCATGATCCACCAGAACCAGGATGCAGTCGCAGACCGTGTGCTCACACAGGCCCAGTCAGGTGTACCCAGCATCGCAGAGTGCGTCCGGTAGTCCACCTCTCTCCAAGCGTTGTGCTCCATATCATTCCCCAGCAGACAATAAACTCGCACGGCAGGTCTTACGGCAACTCGAAGTGAACCTGCAACCCCTTCCCACTCAAAGGGAACCTCAGCCACTGGATAGTGGCCCATTCTGCCGTCAGCCATCGCGGTGGGGTGGAGTACATGGGGAACCACCTGCTCTGGAGACACCAGTTGACTTCTCACCATAGTCATACTGGCTCCTGTATCTCTCAGAGCCTCCCCTCTCTGGCCATTGATGGTGACCCATTGCCCATACTTAGCAGTATTTGGGGGCACCTGGATCTTAGGAACCATCTCCCGTTCTCCCAGGGACACTAAGGTGACACCCGCCCACTCACCCCCCTTATCTAAGGGCAACTCCTCCCCGAGCGCTACACTAGCTACTCCCGGTGGTTTTCCTCCGGTGGGAGGGGGTGGTCTCTTTGGGCATCTGACATCTCCCTTATAATGTCCAACACCACCACACTCGAAACAGTGGAGAACCCTTGGCTGCTGGCTTTGGCCAGGATTAGGGTTTCTGGGTGGGGGTGAAACCTGTTCCCTTTCCTTGGAAATTGTTTTGGGGACCTTTAGAGAACTCCCTCTTTTTATCTCCCCCCTCCTTCTTCTTGGGGGCGCCCTGTCCGGCCTTTTGGGAATCCCCTCCAGTCCCCTTTGAGGACACCCGGGTACTTGCCCAGATGTCCGCCTCCTCTGCAGGCTTCCGGGGATTGGTCAGCTTACTGTCCACCAGGTGTTGGCGCAGCTCGGGAAAGCATTTCTCGAGGAGGTGCTCTTTCAAAAATAGATCATACAACCCCTCATAATCCTTCACCTCACTGCCCTTGACCCAGCCCTCCAATGCCTTTCTTGCGTAATCAAGGAATTCCACCCAGTTCTGGGTGCTGAGCTTGTGGCTCCCCCTGAACTTCTGACAATATCTTTCTGGGGTTAACCCAAACTTCCTAACCAAGGCTAGCTTCATGGTGGGGTAGTTGGTCTGCTCCTCTGGTTCCAGGGCCAGCAAGGTGTCCCGACCAGCAGGAGGCATGTACTTATACAAACCACCCCCCCAGTGCTTCTCCTGCACCCCATGGGCTCTTAAGGAGACCTCATAGGCAGCCAACCACTTGGCTATGCCATCCCCCTGACTAAAGCTAGCAATAAGGTCTTTTGGCAAATAGGGTCTGGACTCCCGGGCTGTTTCTTTGGATTCGCTGCCACCATTCATTACAGGAGAGGACCCCCGTTGCAGGGTCTCGAGTTACAACTCTTTCAACCTGAACTCATGAGCCATCCTCCGCTCCTCCTTCTCCTGCTCCACCTTAGACAACTCCCATTTTAATTGTCTCATTTCCCTCCTGCCAGTGAGCTCTGCTTCGGTCAGGCTTCCCACGGAGACACTACTGCCCCTCCTGGAGTAGGACACTGGTCCTGGGAGTAGGTTTTCCCCCTCTGAGTAGAATAATCCTTCTATCTCCACAACCGTGTCCCGGTCTGTCCCTTCATCCTCCTCCTTCCCTTCTTTGTGTGCTTCCACCCAAGCCCTTAGACTGGTTTGGAGTTCCCCCTTCCTGGCACCATGCTTAAAAAATACCCCCATTTGTTGGCAGAAATCTTTCAGCTGAGCCACAGAATAGGTGTCTAGTTTCTCTAGTGCAAACTCCATTTTACAACAGGCAATACCAAGTTATACACACAAGGAAATTTGAGTTGCAAGGGCAACCTGAAGCTACCTCCACCCCACCACCAGGAACAAATTTGGAAAAACAAAATTTAAAAATTAGGAGGGCCGCTAGGAGAAAACTCCTGGTGTAGGCTAGTGAATTACGCTCAATTACTACTGAGTAGTTGCAACCACAGTCAGGATCCCACCGCTAGACACCAACTTGTTGGAACCTAACTAAGTCAGGTCACCTAGGGTAGCCTGGCCTAGGGTAAGACACTATCACTAGAGGCACATGTGTAAAGGTTGCAAACCACCCAGTAGTAAACCAACGCAATTTCACTCAAAAATGACGCTACACCAATGTTTGGAAAAATACGAGCTTGTTTATAAAAATAATCTTTGCTCTCTTTTTGTCAATTATTTAGCTTTAGTTAATACAGTTCATTACATTACATTCCACAGGAGATTTATAAATTTCTTCACAGTTGACAAGTTACTTCACTCTTTGGCTTTCCTGCACAACAACACAACCCTCTGATTCCCAGAAGCAATGACTGTATTTAGCTGGACTTCGCTTCTCTGATTGAGCCTAATACATTCAAAGGAATATTTTCTAGATTTGGCTTCTTCACAAATACAGGCTAGCAAATACAGCTTCTCAACTCTACTTTTCTCCTTCTGCCTGTAAATAGGGCTATGCGGAAACTTCAGCTACTGCTGGCAGTAATTTCCAAGAGTATAATTCAACCTTCAGCTGTTTCCCAAGGTTTTACAGTGTATATACAATCAACCTCTCTCAGTCATCGACTGTTACCTAGCCCAACTGTTTATAAGTCCTCCCCTCTTCAAGCTTTGGGGGAGAATCTTCACTCTCACCAGTTCCCCAAAAGGATTGCCGATCTCCTCCGTTACTTTCCCTCCCTCTCCTCACCTATTCCGCTTCTCTGGCTGGCTTCCGGCCAGTGAATCGGCCCTGCAAGCGGGAGGGTTCAGTCCTTTTACCACAATGGCCAAGGATCTCGGCGTTGGTCTTTCCCGGGGGTAGGAAGGGCTCCGCCCCCGTCCCCAGTCAGCCGCTCCTCCCACGGAGCGCCCGCGAGGGGATTTCCCCACAGACCCCTTCGGCGCTTCTCCTCACCTCTCCTTCGCGCCGGTCGAGGGAAGCACTACTCCTCCTGGCATGCGCGGGACGCTCACGCTGGCGCCGCCTCTCACCTCGGGCCTCAGGACACTCCTACCGGACCCGCCTCCACTGCGCTGACTCTAAAGGGGAGACGCTTCTCTCTCACGCTGGCGCCGCCTCTCACCTCGAGCCTCAGGACACTTCTTCCGGACCCACCTCCGCTACGCTGACACCAGGGAGAGACGCTTCTCCCTCTCCTCCACGCAGAAGCGGTACCAGGTCACTACCGCTCGACGGCTTCTCCGAGCCTCTCTGCCATAATCCAGGAATCCGCTGGAGATGCAGGCAGGGGGCACCCAGCAGGGGCGCGATAATCTCCCTCAGTACCCACAGGATTCTGATACAACCGAGGGTAAGGAGAAATTCGGGAGTCGGGTTGCTCCGTGGCACTATCCTTAATATCGTCCCAGAGCAGGATTAACTCACTGGAGATCTCAAGGCAGTTCAGACCCACGTTACCAGATGAGGGTGGAATAGGAGGGGGTCGATTGGAAGGGCCAGATGGTCCTTCCCTTTTTCCCTCACTGTCCAGGGGATGGAGCTCCGCTTCATACAAGCTCCCTCACCCACGCCTTACACTGGGTCCCGGGGAGAATTGGTGCCCAGGGTCTTCAGGATTTCTCACCCAGCGGGGTCAGGTCAAGTAACCAAAGGGAGGACGGGTGGTGAATCAATAAGGAGCGTCCCTAAACTGGGAGGTCAACCCTTTGACTATCCTACCCCCACCTTCCGCTACAGCCTGTCCTCCAGCCAGCCCACACTGCAAGACAAAATGGCTGACCAGCATTCCGCCTTTTATAGGCTGACCCTCAGAGGTCCAGAAGGGACCAGAAGGTTCTGGAATGCCCTACTCTATCCTATGGGACAGGTTCCAGGTATGACAGTTGGGACAGTTGGTAGCCACCATTTTGTGACTCCAATGGAATTCCTGTCAGGAAAGGCCTCTAGGCCTGAGGTGAAAAACTATGAGGGTGAAAAAGCACCTATCCCCTAGACCAACACCTTGAAAAAGCTAGTGGACACAAAAATAAATAAAGGCATGAGGGGCAAAAAGGGGACAAAATAGATAATGAATTGGAGGGACTACACAAAAAGTCAGACAGGTCTAACAGTTCCCAAAACCGGAAGCTGACGGGGGCCCACCCCGCCCTCCGGTGGGAGAGAGGAAGTGGCCGGTGAGAGGGAGCACGGGAGCCTATCCCGCCTCCCAGGACGTCCCGAGAAGTGCCGCCGCCAGTGGGGCTCGGGTGAAGGAGAGCCCCGCCCGCAGCATCAGTGAAGCTGCCTAGAGCTCCGGCAGACCGAAGAGGTGGCCAGCGTCCCCCGCCGCCTCCCGAGAGCAGTCCGGTGAGTAGAACTGCCCGGCAGGAGGGTGGGCGTGAGAGCGAGGCACAGCGTCGGAGTCCTTTTCCAGAGCGGGACTCCCACGTGCATTGGGGGCATTTGTATTTAGAGCCCACAAGAGGCTCCTGGGGGCCATTATTTCGTGAGTCCCCCGAGTGGGACTCCAACGTAAAACGGAGGGATCTTTTGGTTATCTAGAGCCTGTAGAGGCTCCGACGACCGCAGGGGCATTTTTTATTGGTAGAGCGGCCTCAGCTGGCAGTGGGCTGCTCCGTCAGTGTTGGCAGCATTTCTGTTCCAAGCCCACGAGGCTCCAACGCGTAGGGCATTTTATTCTTAGAGCCTGCAGGGCTCCAACGTGATTTAGGGGGCATTGGTGAGCCTCCAGAGCCAGAGGGCTCCAACGTAGCACAGTTATTCCCAGGGCTACTGAGAGCCCAGGCCGCATTCCTATTCACAGCTGTCCAGCACTTAGTGGGCAGCTGCTTCGTTTAGGCCCTGAGCATTCTCCTTTGGCTGCCTGCGCAGCCAGCCCAGACATTCTGGACATTGGGCCTGTGAGCCCTTGAGAAGCCAGGTTGGCCTAGGGTCAATTCTGTGATATTTTAGTGCAAATATGATTACCAGCCTAATGTGATTTCTGCATCATGTGTAATGCTTTATGCCTATACCTCTGAATGTATGTTTATGCTGAGGAGGTTGTTTTTCCTAGTATTGGTGATGCTAGTGAGTTCATGGTTCCCTGCGTGATAATTGCCTAAGGTGTTTAGGATGGCGTAGGTGGTACTTACCTTTTACCAGTAGTTACTGGTTGTGTGCTACATTTTCTATTTGGTACTACAGTTATTATATGTGATATGTGCTAAGTGTTAATCCTACCAAGTGCTAGTTCTAAAAGTGCTTATTCCTGACAGTGGTCCATGTGGCCCTTTCCTGTGTACATAATCCCCTGTAAATTCTGCCTGTGCCTGTGGCACATTGTAAAGTGTGTGTTTATTATCTAATGCAGAGGTCTTCAAACTTTCCTAGGTTGAGCCCCCCAGCTGAATTTTTGTAGATGTTGCCCCCCCCCTCCACCACCTAACAGAAATTTCTGGAATCGACCGCCACGCGCACATTCCGGGCATATCCAGCAAATAACATTCAATACAATAAGAGTATTTAGTAAACTGCAGGTTTGTGAGTGGGCGTGGTGAAATGACAGAGGCTTATTACACAGCTCAAAAAAACACTTTCCAAGATAAAATGTGTGCAAATTGTTTTTACTTGGATGCTTTGTTTTACGCATGACATGGATTGATAATAACACCACCAACATAAATGTGACGGGTGTGCCTGTTTTTCAGAGACGGTCAAACTGTGGATGGATTTTTGCTACTGCCATCCTCAGGCTGTGCTCCACATCAAGTCTTGAATGGTACTTAGGGGCAGATTTATGTTGGACTTGCGCCACGTTTGCGTCACGCAATGGCGGCGTAAACGTGGCGCATCCCTGCGACCTATTTACAACGTGACGCATCTAGGCGGATGCGTCACGTTGTAAAGCCCTGGCCACATGTGGGCATTTCGGCACAGGGAGGGCGTTCCGGGGCAGGTGCGCCTCACAAAAGTGGCTGAGTGAAATCTACAAGATTTCACTCAGTCACTTTTAGGCCAATGCTGCATCAAAACCCTGTGCCTGCTTGAAGCAGGCGTAAGGCTTGACGCAGCATTGGACAGATAGGGCACCCCCGAGCCTTGCTGGAGCTGCGTCGCGCTTGCGACACAACTCCAGCAATGTGCCACCTTTGCGGCACAGATGCCTCACACCGTAAATGGGTGGCGGAGCTGCGGCGCACAATAACTGGCGCATCCCTGGGGATGCGCCAGTTATTGTAAATCTGCCCCCAAGTCTTTAACACCGCAAGTGCTGAGAACCCAATCTCACACAAATAGGACAAGCTGAAAGGCAAGAGAGTTTTGATAGCAGTTTCTCCCTATGCTGAATATTCTGCAGACGTTTTCCGCCAAGACGAGGACTGTAAGGGAGACAGTGTTGTCAGATGTTTCGAGCACTCCCTAGCTCAGAGCTGGTACACAAGAAACAAATCTTCTCCAGTAATCATTAACAAACGTCTTAGGCAGCATTATAATGGGATAATTGCCCACCAACCAGACATGGATCTGAAGGCTTTTGAAAGTCCACAGAGAAGGCGCTGAACAAACACCTAATTGAGAATTCCGTAGTGGTATGATAAGTTGCTTGCCTGAAGTAGTGGGGGGTTGGGACACGTCAGGCTTATGTTTAAAAAATAATAGAACTGATAATAAATTAATGATGTTGTCTAGTTTACTTCAGAGTAATGTTGTCTGACAGAATTTGTAATGGCAGGGACATGTTGGGGATACTAGGTGCCCTGGGCCTAAACTATTTTGGGGGCCCTTGTTCAGTACAGCTTTGAGTTTAAATGATTTACTTTCAGCTCTGCCATACCCTATTTAGCCAGGCTACTAATGGTGCACAGGCACTGTAGTCAAAATTCTAAAAGCGTTTACATCTAATATTCAGAAATAGTGATTTGTTTTCACTGTTGTAACAAAGCAGCAGCCCACTAATTTTACAGTGAATAATATCGTGATATCCTCCAATTTCTCATATGTGAGGACCCGCTTGGATCTAACTTTGTTATGGTTAACTTTTGTATGGTTGTTGCATGAAACAAACACATTTCTCTGCAAATGGTAATAGATTCCCTCACATCACTTACATCAAAAAGAAATTAAACAAAACAGTATTTGCAAGAATCTGTTTAGGAATTATTCCAGGCCATCAGTGCAAAAAAAGAACTGTCTCTATCAAGGGGCCCCTGGAAGGCTAGATTGCAGTGCATTTAGGTGTCTCCTTTTGTAATTTAGGACGAAAACCTTAATGGGGCACGACATGCCCATACTTGTGTACAGGGGTGAGTGAGGTGACAACATGAATTTGGGTGTGCATGTTAGAGCAGAGTGGGACGAATGAATGTATGGTTAGTGGTGGGCTTACTGGAGTGAGATTGCAGATTGAGCAGTGAGGGGGACAGGTGAGTGAAGTGTCACGAGTGCAGGTTGAGTAGTGTGCTCGTGTGACTGCAGGGTGAGGTACAGGGTGAACAGCGCAAGTGCATTGTGAGTGCAATGTGATCGCTGTGAGTGGAGGGTAAGTGGGTGAATGGTGTGAGTGCATCGGGATCATTGTGAGTGCTGGGTGAGGGTGAAATTTAAGGGCGAGAATGAGGAGTGAATGGTCTGAATGCAGGGTGCATTCCCGGACACTTGAAGTAACTCAGCAGGTTATTGACGGCAGTGTAGGGTTTCAAATGTGTTATACTATTGCTAATATGGCAGTAACCAGGGATCAGGGGGGAGGAAATAAATAATGTGCTGATCCCTCAACAAACTTCCAGTCTTATGAGTAGGGTTGCCAGCTCATTATTTTGATGTCACAGATGGTACAAAAATAAGCAGTCACCTAGGGGCAGATGAATATAGATTTCATTTTGCTATTTCTAAATAGCGATTTTTAAGGAATCGCTATTTAGAAATTGCTAAATGGAATATATGTAGAAAATCGCTATATTTTAGCGATTTCTTAGTCTTCCTTATTTGCGAATTCGCATTTTGCGAATTCACAATTAAGGAATAATTTCTCATGCATTCCTATGGGCCAGGAGGCCCATAGGAATGATTGTGAAAATATTCTCAATTAGCGATTCGCAATTTGCTAATCGCAAATTGAGAATAATTTCAAGGGTGCAGGGGATTCTCAAAGACACCCTGCTGCACCCCTGAAATCTACATGGGTGTGCATATGACGCACATACATGCCCCATGGGCATGTGTGTGCGTCACATGCCACCTTCAAAAATGCCAAGTTGTGCATTTTTAAAAGAATTCGCAAATTAACATCAACTACAAGTTGGTGGTAATTTGCAATTTCTTAACCAAAATTCGCAATTGTAAAATGCTACATACATAGCATTTAAGGAATCGCAAATTTGCGATTCCTTAAATGCTATGGCAAAATAAGGAATCGCAAATTTTTGCGATTCCTTAATTTGCTAATTTTTCGCAAAAGGCTTGATACATCTAGGCCCTAAATCTGTATTTTCAACACTTGTCTGTGCATACTTTGAACAGCAAATATAAATAGAATGAACTTTTGTTTTCTAGAGCTGCATGAATGATCCATGACTGATAATAAAAGGGAACAAAGACAGAAAATTCACATTACAAATAAATACATACTTCTTATTTATAACCATATTTAGCAATTTGCAGGCTGTTTAAACAACAAATGGCTGGCTGGCATTTTGCACGCCTGCCTGTGTAATTTTAAAAGAAACTTTCAGGAACGTTTTAAGGATTTTAGGGCCTGTGGGCGAAATGTATTTTGGGGCCCCTGTTCGGACCAGGTTGATTTTATGATCCAGTCTCAACTCTTTCATGCCTTCGTTGGTCAAATACTAAATGTGTGTACATTGGATATTCAGGGATAGTGATTCAGTATGTAACACAACAGCAATTCACTAATATTCACATTAATTTAATTAAAATGTCAATCCTTCCTCTTTTTAATTTTTTGTTTGCATCAATTCCAGTCTATTTGCCGGGTAATTTTTTTTCCAAAATAGAATCTATGTTTTCCAAATTTATTTGGGCAAAAAAAACACCCAGATTAGATATACGGACATTAACTGCAGAAACCGACTATGGTGGTCTTTCCTTTCCAAATTTGAAAGATTATTACTTTGCTTATTTTGCACAGTATTTAGAGAGATTTACGAACAGGAATGCAGCAACTAGTTGTTTTATAAATTTTTTCTCTGATTTGATATGTTCAGAAATTCAAATTCCATCCCCTTTGTTCGTACCGAAATCTCCCAAAGTTGTGCGGTATAAAATCCTAAATTGGTTTTTTAAACGACGTAATGCAATGCTTAAGAGATATTCACTTCCACCCTTTCATTTACTAACTCCCTTAATTGGAGTGTTTTCCTTTTTAAAGATTAAAATCGATCCCATTGTTATAGAAAATTGGGGCCGGGCCGGGTTCAGAACATTAGCAGACTTTTTGGTCAGCGGGACTTGGCTCTCTGTTAACGAGATGTCAGGTCTAATTGTTGGCAATTTTTTGCTAATTGGTTCCTATTCTAATTTAATTTATCCTATGTTGGCACAATTAGATCCCGGTACCATTTCGAATTATACTTCTACTCTTGTTTTAGATCTGTTTGTTAATAACTTGGAGAAGAAACCCGGAGCATGGAAACAGTGTCTGATTCAAAGTCGGGAGGTAGAATTGACTGATAAAGCTATCCGCAAATGGTACACTCAGGAAAATATAATATTGTCACCGGAAATATGGAAAACTATTAATCAGTTTAATTTCTGTGTACTGTGTGGTGCCAATTGGCGCCGGATGTTGTATTTTAGCAAGTGGCTATTATATCGTACGCCAGCAATAATTGCTAAAATGTATAATAATGCATCTGCTTTCTGTTTTAGACATTGAAATTGCGAACAAGCCAATTGGTCACACATTATAGTGTTTTGTCCTAAAATTAAGCATTTCTGGGAAGAAATTATTGTTTTTTTAAAAACTTATTGTATGTTATCAGTCCCGTGTAATGCAACAATGTTACTATTTGGTTATGATCCTGATTGTACATTTTCAAGTCACTTGGCAAAATTGATTTATATTATAATGGCCGTGGCTAGATCCTTACTATTGCAGAATTGGCTTTCAACCTATATCCCGACGCTGCAGGAATGGCTGGAAAAAATGAAAAGGGTTAGGAAAAGCGAATTGTTATATGCTCAAAGAGTTGGGGGCATTAGAAAATTCGATCAAATCTGGGGATGTTATTTTGAGTAAATTGGTTTGACATTACGTTAAGTTGAAACCAAATGTAATTTTTACTTTGCTGTGATTTTCTGTGTTTTTTGATCTATGCTGCATAAAACCTGAATACAACTTCAATAAAAAGATTTTTAAAAAAAAAGCAATTCACTAATATTACTGCAAATAATCTGTCACACCCTTTTATTTCTCATATGTGAGGTCATGTATAGCCTTCAAGGTTTGTTGCCTGGTCTTTAAAGCCTTGACTGGCCCCTCCCCCGCTTTCTTGAAGTCCTTGATCACCCCCTACTGTCCCCCCCGCACTTTGAGGTCTGCTCACCTTCAGCTTCTGGTCACCCCCCGTTTAAAACTCACCAAACTAGGTGGCCGCAGCTTCACTCACCTGGCTCCCAAGTTGTGGAATTCTCTCCCACTCTCACTTAAGACCTCGTGTTCTCTCTTATCATTTAGGAAATCCCTAAAAACTTTGCTCTTTTCACACCCCCGCTAAGTCCCTCTTTCACAGCCTCAGTGTCCAATCAGCGCCAGGAAATTCCCTTTAACATTAACATTAACATTAACATTAACATGTATTGATCTAAAATAAGCGTTTTATATGGATGGTGCATGACGCATAAACACATTTTGTCTGCAAAATGTCTGTAATAGACTCTCACACATTAAAAATTAATGAGAGAAAAATGCTATTTACAACATACAGCAGTAGCCACCTAAACAAATGTGGACAACAACATGGATGGATGTATTTATTTATTTGTTTCTTGTCACAATTTAAAAAATGATTGCTCTGCCTCTTATTCCGTAGTTCTGGCAGAGTTATTTTTGGATTTTAATATCCAGGAATGCACTTTTAACCGAAACTACCAATTTGCAAATATTTGACGTTCTCTTCTATCCAATACAGGTGTTCACATTCCTTTTTGAATGTACATCATGACTTTTGGGGATATGTACAGCTTTTTTAAATGTATCTTACATGAGCGTAGCTCCCAGTGGTGGAGCAGCTGCATTGGCAGCATTGGTCTCTGAACCTCAGTTATATCTGCTGGTTACTGCACCTCAATTCTACCTTTTGTTAGCTACCCAGCTAATATCCCATGTCTGTTTCTCTTGCTTGCAATTGGGTCCATGGAGTACCTCTGTTATCTAACTCTCCCAAGAGGGGGTTAATTCATAGCGCTGAAATGCTTTAGCTGCAGTTGGAGGCGAGGAGTCTCCTCTGCTAAAACCGAAAGCGTGTCTGTTTATCTGCTTTCAGTTTTAGCAGAGGAGACTCCTTGCCTCCCACTGCAGCTAAAGTATGTCAGCTCCATGAATTAACCCCCTCCTGGGTGAGTTAACATAACAAAAGAACGGGCACAAAGGTAAGATTAGAGTGGAGTGCGCGCCCCCCCTGGGATGGTGTCGCGCCCCCCCGGGGG
Source organism: Lissotriton vulgaris (assembly GCF_964263255.1). Lineage (NCBI taxonomy): Eukaryota > Metazoa > Chordata > Amphibia > Caudata > Salamandridae > Lissotriton > Lissotriton vulgaris. The sequence continues at coordinate 1,321,464,728 of NC_141691.1, forward strand.
GTGCGCCCCACAGATTGAAGAACTCTGATCTAATGTGTTTGGTACAATGCAAATGCTATTTTTATAAATAACCTTGTGTGGACTTTCCTTTGTGGTGGTCCTTGGGTGTTGTTGCTGGGTGCGCACGCTTTACACATTGCCTCCGGGATAAGCCTGACTGCTCGTGCCAAGGTACCAAGGGGGTGAGCAGGGGTTATCTTTGGCGGGTGACTTCCTTCCCCTGACTTAGAATGGTGGTTTCTGCCTGGCTTTTGCGTAAGCCTTAGCCAACAGGAAATCGCCATTTCTAACATCATGCTACAGCGATGACCATCTACGACATAAGGCCTGCTTTTCGTGCTACAGAGACGATCATCTGTAACTCTCTCCCTAGCATCACATTGTCGCCCCTACCAGCGAACTTTGCATCGGAGTTTGAGAGGGTAATTTGTTCAAACGGATTAACCTGGCCCCTGTATCTGGCCCATGCCCCATCAGGTTCAGCCTAAACATGTGACTTACACCATATCTAGCACAGCCACATGACCGTGTGTGGCACTTTGTGCTTTTAGACACAATATTTACCTAAAATGTTACAATTAAACATCTCTTGTTATACTGATCGAATGTTTGTTGTTTTGGTATAATTTTATTTATTAAAATGTACTCTATTTTTCTAAATTGGGTTGGGATCTTTATTGAGTTGTGTTTCCCCTTTATTACTGTTTGTGTGCTGCATACATACCTTACACGTTGCCTCTAAATTAAGCCTAATTTCTTTTGTATTAAGCTGCCAAAGTGTTAAACACAGGTTAATTTAGTGACTTTCATGGTTCACCCTGACAAGGACTGCGGCTATTTCTTGAGAAGGGTTTTCACCCCCCTCAATAATTATCCTTATTTTGTAAAATATGTATTAAAATCAGTTTTAAATAAATATTAAAGATAGGGGTTGAACTATTTGTATAGCTGGTCACCAAACTAGAGCTAGCAGAATTAATATTCCAATGCGTACTCTGTTTATCTTGAAGGGCAGCTAGAACCTTTCACAGTAAAAATAGCTTTTGGGGGCCTGCTACTGCAGGGACATTCTAATATTACATTTCTAAATGTTCCACTTTTAAATACCATGCATCCTACCTTGTGATTTACAAGGTCTACATAGGAATTTAGAACTCCTTTTACTAATATTTGACAGGAAGTTTTTTCTCCTGTCAGAGTTATTTTGATGGGTTGGACTGCAAGTTTAAACTGCAGCAGTTAGCCTACGATGGTAGGACTCAATCTACGTCTTCCTTGTTGAACTTGCAAGTGGCACAATAAGTACTGCAGTCCATCTGTGACGTTTAACTTTCTATGCCATTAGTTTTGTGTACACACAATTTACTATGGCCTTATATGAGAGTTAAATATGCCAGTCAGGGATTAGTCAATTTTTATGTTTTAAGGGAAGTAGCTCATACCGTGGGCACTGCTACTGGACAGCAGTGCCCTAGTGTACAGCGTAATGAAATTCAGAAACAAATGTGCGTGGCGGGGCAAAAGGGGAAATATTCCCAGGGGCACCATTTGAGGTCAGTGATTCCAGGCCTGGTTTCCGTTCTCATGCTGCATTGTCTATGATATCAGCAAATGGATTGGTATAACATGATATGGTGATATGATGATAAGCTGCAGAGAGAATGTATGAGCTGTTGTAGTCAAGCTGTGAGTGCTTCACCTCTCCATTGATGTTTATGTAGATTTTGGCCATGTGGGCAAGTGTGTGTTTTTATTTGTATAGCTCAAATAGTGCATGCACTGTGGTTTTTGTCATTGTTATATTGGTCTTAGTTGTTGCCATTGTTTTACAGTTTTTACTTCATTTCCTACACTTTCTGGAACTTTTACCACCTGCTTTTGACTTAAGATATTTCAAGGAGGTAAGTTCAACTGTTTTTTAATGACCTTTCATATTTGTAATTGGAATTCATTTACCACGTCTTCTTTTTCACTTGTATTAAATATCACATGGAGTAAATCGAGCAAGCGATAAATAGCACATGCAGCATTTAGAACATGTGGTAAATATTGCATACAGTTTTTAAATCACGATCAAAATGACTCAATAAATTCATGTGCTATTAACTCTGGCATGCAGAAGCTACCACTATGATTATCTCATATTCAAAACCTAACTCTCTATTATACTGTTTCATTTTAAGCATAAATAGGAGCAGAGTATTACAGTCAATTAAAATAACTTTTTTTTACTTCATTCAAATTTAACAGGGAACAAAACCAAATCAAGATGGTACACCACTCAGTACAGTAAAGTAGCAACCTGCAGAAATCAGTAAATACGTGCACACGTGGTATACATATAGTACTCAGCACCGCAGCAATGCTGTGGCCCGGAAGATACGATGAGAAGCAGGTGAATCAGGGGTACAGGAGGAAAGGCGGGGGTGCAGCATGGGGGGCAAGCTCCCGGGGAAGAAGAGAGCAGAGGAACAGATGAGAGTCAGGAAAACGGAAAAGCAAGAGAGAAAAGAAAGAGAGATGAAAGGGACTAGCGAAGGGTGGAGGATGGAAGGGAACCAGAAGAGGGGTAGCAAAGGTGGGGGGGGGAGAAGGGGGGCATAAGGGAGATAGGGGATCCCATTGTCAGGCCTGGGTCTATGGAAGGAAACCCACAAAAACGGACTGTGGCAACTAAAGCTCGGGGGACCACGAATCCCAACAGAGAGACCCACCAGTCAGCCAGTAACCAGTGCTCAGCACTCTCTGTCCTGCAAGAAGAGCACCCCAGTACAAACAAAGATCTCTGCCATGTCCAGTAGGTTATAAACGACGCGCTCATATAAGGCAATCTGGGACATGTCACAGACCCCCTCGTCATGCGTGGAGGGAGGCGAGAACGTATTGGCAAGCACTTTGTGATGCAACTTGCATTTATGGCGGGACAGTTTGGAGAATCCACTAATTCATAAAGGGGGTTCAAGAGTTGCGCTAGTTGAACAGAGACCACCAGGATCTTGATCAGCATGGTACCAATCATCTCCTCAGAAGGGACAGACAGTGGGGCAGTCACACAGTATATGAACCAGGTCACATTGTGCATCACCACAGCGCCAACAGCTGGAGGGGGGCAGTAATCTCACACCTTTAGCTCTGCTGGGGTCCAGTGCCAATCATGGAGCAATTTAAAGAGGCAAAACATCATTCTGGCTTCCCTCGCGCCATGACCCAGAGACACCAGCAGGTCCACCCTGTCTCTCCCTCATTCTCCACCCGGAAGTGAGCTTGCTACTTGGCCCCAGGCTGTCCTGCAGGTGCAAAAAAATGAAGATAAATGGTCAGGAGACTGTAAAAGCCTAACATCACCCCGTGAGCGACCCCATGCTTCAAAGTTGGAGACATCGAGGGAGGATGGGAGGGCCCAGGGGCACGGCCCAGGCGGAGGGTGAAGCAGTGACACAGCTGGAGGTACCACAAGTGTTGGTACCAGAGGTGACAAATAATACTCCTCGAGAAGCACCTCAAAGGACTTGAGGGCCCCTTTAGCGCGCACATAATGGAGGGTAAGGATCCCCGCAGCGCGCCAAGCGCCCCTATCAAGCACCTCGCAACCAATACGAAGGGCGGCATTGCCCCACAAGGGCACCTGTTCGTGCAGCTGAGCATCCACAGAGAAATGCCAGTGAACTCGTGACCAGGATTTGGCTTGGAGCATCAGATCCACAGAGCCAGGGAAGGAATGTTGTATCTTAACCCTGTTCTCCCCTGCGGCTGTCTGCTGCATTTCCCTGAGGGTCGGCTGTACTCCGGCGTGAGTTTCACGGTCTCCATCCGGAATCAGCTTTGGATGATGACCCGAAAAATGAACATTGCCCTGGCATCGTGTGAAGAGGTATCGAGTGTGTGTGACTTCACGCTGCTGTTCCGCGGGGATTGGCCGTGTCACGGCGAAGGTGAGAGCCTGAGCATGCGGTGTTACGCCTGTGTTTAGTTTCCGGGAGAGGCGTCTTGTGATTTCCAATGCGCGCAGTGACATTCCTCTTCGCGTTTATTTAGATTTGAAGAGAGGCGTCTTCCTCCTCTGAAGCGCGCAGTGACATTTCCAGTCAGCTGTTTTCGTGCCACATACTTCCCTAAGCCTCGTTCTCCTGCGCATGCTCCTGCACGTTCCACGTCACTGGCGCCATCTTGTGGAGATTTTCTTTGGAAATTTGAATGACTTTGTTTCTAAACCAGGCACATACACAGTGATGTGCACACCTATGTAATTCAAACGAAATTGTATGTTTCTCACGCAAACATATTCTGAAAGGATAGTTATAACAAAACTACATCGCTAAAGTCTGTACTTTCACAAAATAAATCATTCAGTGATGACTAAGATGATGCCCCCCGGCCTGTGAAATATCCTTGTTATAATTGTAGCTTATTTATGGGCAGTTAGACGATTATTCTTGGTTCAATGCATCTCAAGTTCACTACTTAACCCTTTGATAGCACGTGTTAATTTACACCAGGAACAACTGCTACGTGGAATTTCGCTTGCGCTTTAAAACTAGAGACTTGTCTGTCTTCATCCTTAAGCTTATTAGCAATGTGTGCCCTTAGTTCGTTGAATCTTGCGCAACCCCAAGCTTTCCTACCTCTCAAAGGTGCTCCTGGTGTGCCGTGGAAGGAGCGGAGAGAGTATTTTACTAATTATATAGAAACTGTTGAAGATGAGGATTTCACTGCAGAAAAGAAAAAGAAAGTGTTATTGTACTGCTTAGGTCCTGGGGGTGTCAAGACTTATAATAACATTGAATAAAAAGTAAGAGAAGGAAATGATGTTTATCAACATGCATTAGATGACTTGGATGCCCATTTTTCACCTATCGTTTGTGTTGTTGTTGACCGGTATACATTTTCAAGAAGAAAACAAGGCAAAGATGAGAGCATTGATGATTATGTTGCGGCCTTGAACAACTTGGCTTTAACCTGTAGATTTGGTCATTTGCAAGAAGAGTTTGTTTGTGATCAAATCATCATGCATGCGAGTAACCCCAACATCCAAGACAAACTATGGGTTAATGGAGAATCGTCCTTAAAAGAAGTTGTTGCTCTAGTTAAAAAAGCTGAACTTACAGGTTGATGTGCCAAAGCAGTTTTAGATGAGCCAATTGTCATTAAAGCAATTCATTCTTCTAACGCAAACACACTAAGACAAAAGGCCAGCAATAAAGAAGTTGCGCATGAGTATCATAAGAAAAATGAACCTTACAAATCTAGGCACAAAAGTGAGAAAAGTCACAACAGTAAATACAAAAATCCACCTGAACTCAAATGCTATCAATGTGGTTCTCCTAACCATTTAGCAGATTCCACAAAGTGCCCTGCTAGATATCAGAAATGCTTGTCATGTGGTTTGACAGGTCACATCGCCAAGGCTTGCAATAGGGCATCCTTTAAGCAAAGCAGACATGTCAGACACATTCAGGATTAGAGTGACTCTTCAGAAGAAAATTCTGAGTACTCCGATTCAGATAGCATCAACTACGTGTTCTCCATTGAGTATGATGTATTGGAGCTTACACCCACTAAAAAAAAGAAACCTATGTGCGATGTGAAATTGGGAGGGGTAACTGTAAACTTAATGGATGATTCTGGCTCCCCTTTCATAATCATCAATGAGAATGTATGGAAACAATTGCTCACTGATAAAATTGGAACATCGCTTGAGAAGTCAAACATCATTGCTAGAAGTTACACTGGCAACAACATTGAATTTCTAGGAACACGTGAATTAGAATTCGAGTTCAAAAACAGGAAAGCTTGTTGTAAACTCTTCATTGCAAAAAAAGGACCTTCTGTACTTGGCTGGAGTGATCAAGCCGATCTGGGAATAATCCTCAACCCAAACAGTGCTGACCCTGTTTTGTCAGTTGATGAGTCATGCAAGAATACAATTCATAAAGATTTTCCTGAAGTGTTCTCTGGAAAAGTAGGTCTTCTTACCAGTTTTGAACATAAAATTGAACTTAAAGACTCAGCCGTTCCATGTATTCACAAGGTAAGACACTTACCTGTGTCGGTATGGAGTGATGTTCAAACAGAGTTGAATAGACAGGTCAAAGATGGAATAATTGAGAACGTTGAATCCACGGAGTGGGTTTCTCCCTTAGTTGTGGTCAAACGTCCCAATGGGAAAATTAGACTGTGCATTGACCTTAGGGATCTTAACAAAAACATTATTGTTGACCAGTATCCCCTACCACGTATTTGTGAAATGTTTATTGCCACTAATGATATGTGTATTTTCTCCATAATAGATTTGAAATCCACGTATCACCAGATACCCCTACACGTGGACAGCAAGAAATACACCACATTCATCACTCCTTTTGGTTGTTACCGTTTCACTAGGGTACTGTTTGGGTTAGCCTCTGCCGTAGAGCTTTTCCAAAGGGTCATGACTTCCATCTTGGAGGGCGTTGCAGGCATCAGGTTCTTCCAGGACGATACTTTAGTCATGGGTGGCAATCAACTGGAACATAACACACGCTTAAAGCAAGTTTTCAACAAACTTAAAATGCATGGTCTTACTGTTGAACTAGATGAATGTAACATTTCTCAAAACAAAGTGGTTTATTTGGGGCACACTATCAGCCACTAAGGCATCAAACCAAAACAAGGCTTAGTAGATGCCATTCTTAATGCTCCCTGCCCATCCAGTAAAGAGGACATTAGAGCCTTTCTCGGATTAACGGAGTATAACTCCAAATGCATAAGGAATTTTTCAGAAAAAATGTACAGTCTAAGACAGTTACTGAAAAATAAAACAAAATTCGAATGGTCCCCAGAATGTCAGAACACCTTTGAAACGATCAAAAAAGAAATAGGTGAAGCACCTTTCCTCAAGGGATTTGATTCCAAAGCCGAAATCTATGTCACAACTGACGCAAGCAACAAAGGATTGGGTGCGGTGCTAGCACAGAAGGATGATTCAAAGCAAGAATGGGTTGTGGCTTTCGCCTCCAGATCACTCACCCCTGCAGAGGAGAAGTACTCTGTAATAGAACGTGAGATGCTTGCCTGTTTATGGGCGCTCAACCACTTCAGAGCATACATATGGGGATACAATATACATCTTCGCACGGACCACAAGCCATTGATCAAAATCTTATCTGCTTCTGGTTTGCAAAATTCCTCACCACGACTGAGTAAAATGTCAATAAAATTATTGGACTAGAACTACATAGCAGAATATTGGCCAGGTATCAAGAACAAAGTCGCTGATTTTCTCAGCAGATTACCCCTGACACATAATGAGAATATGAATGCTCCTGAGTATGATGAAAAAGTGGGTCTACTCTTCAACACGAATTTTGAGGGAATCTCTACTGGAGAATGGGAGAATCACATGTCTCAGGATTCAACGCTAAAAGACGTATGTAAATATGTCAACACCTCTTGGCCAGAGAAACGCCATCTTCAGGACAATATTAAGGTGTATTGGGAAATAAGGAATTAAATCAGCTTTGAAAATGGTGTGTTATATAGAGTCGGAAAGGCCATTGCCCCCATCACTGTCAGAGACAAAATCCTGAAACTTTGCCAAATGGGTCACCTTGGCATTACTAAAACAAAGCAAAGCGTCAGAACCTATTATTGGTGGCCGGGTATTGACAAACAAATTGAAATCCTCATAAGAAACTGTGTCGAATGCAGTTATTCAGATAAAGCTCTCAAGACATCCAAAGTGTCCTTTTCTCCACTTCACCCTCCCCAAATGGCCTTGGAAAAATTAGGCCTGGACATTGCTGGACCAATTGAAGGACATGATGGAGGGATCAAGTCCATCATAGTGGTCATTGACCACTTCTCCAAATGGCCGGAAATAGAAATTGTTTCTGAAATAGACAGTTCAACAATCATATCCTTCCTGGATAAATTGTTCCTAAGTGAAGGTCTACCCAAATTTATTCTCACAGACAATGGTCCACAATTTTGCTCAATGATGTTCAAATCATTCCTTGAAAGGAACTGTATCACCCACCACACTACTTCATTATACCATCCAGAAAATAATGGTCTTACGGAACGCTTCAACCGTGTCCTGAAGGGACACATACAATTGTCAAGGAATGCCAACCTTAACTGGGAAGAAGAAGTGTTCAAACTCATCTGGGCTTTCAGAATCTCTCCTTGTGCCAGCACTCGCAATGCACCTTTCATGCTCATGAGAAGCAGACAGCCCCTGAGCATTGACCTAGGATGGATGCCTGTTTCAAAGAAACTTGAATGGTCACTAGATGCCAGATGTCATTAGAAACAACATAATCAAGGCGCAAAAATACTACAAAGAATGGTATGACTCAAAACATAGTGCAAAAGAACACTCATTCAAAATTGGAGATCTTGTGAAAGTTTGTTTAGAAAAAAAGTAAGGAAAGGAGAAAGCAGATTCACCTCTCCTCTTCGCATCAATGAACTTCATAAAAACGCCACTAGACTCAGCGATGGGAAAGTGTGGCACATGAGTAGATTGGCAAAATGCCATCTTGAAGGCAAAGCTCCAAGTCAAATGCAACCTAATGTGCATAGCAAAGATTTGTGGGTTGATTATGATATGTCTAGTTCTGAACATGGTTGCATGCCCAGCAATGAGACTTCACATGTTCTCCCACCTGTCTCCGACTTTGCTGATTGTCAATCATCAGACCGGTCTGTTGATGTCAGTCCTCACACTCCGATACCAACGCAGGGTTGTCATGGAGACTCACACTCTGACTCTGAAGTCATGTCTGACAGTCATAGCTTCAGTGGTAGGTCAGGCAGAACCAGTAATGATCCTCACTCTGACACCGATTGTGTTTCTGATCCTCACCGTGTCATGAGGAGGTTTGGTTGAACCATTCGTAAGCCAAAACGTTATGAAGACTTTGTATATGATTGATGTTCACTGTTCTTCCCGCATGACTGTATGTTTCACCGCCGAGGGTTTAATCCTTTAAAACTCTCAAGAGAGGAAGATGTGTTGTATCTTAACCCTGTTCTCCCCTGTGCCCTGGTTATCTCTCTGACGCGAGAGCACCCATTGTCACCTCTCCCCTTCCCATTGGTTCCCCAACGTTCCACCTCTCCCTCCATCCCAAGGAACTGTAACTGTCACATTGTTCTTAATCTTCCTGACCACGCAGTGACCTGGTGTGGGGCTGTTATCTGAATAAACTTATTTGCTGATTAACTTACTGCTTCCTGAGTTCTACCTTCAACAAGGAACTTTGTAATAATATGAAATTAACAAACTTACCCAATACAATAGATATTTATGAAGAGGCAATGGATAAAACGAAAAAGGAGAAAGTGCAGAGGAATGAAGATTACAAATGACTTGTGAAATTAAATTTCTGTGTGTGTTTGTGTGTCTGCATGTTTGTGTATATCTGTGTCTGTGTACAGTAGACAGGAAAGGGTGTTAAATATTGCATGTAATAAAGAGATAACTCCTCTGTGGAGAGATTTACTCGTGGTGGAATAGTTATTTTGCTTCTGTAATGATAAAATCAGACACATTGCTACCTTGCTCATTATTTTGACACCTTGAAGCTGTCTGAGAAAAATAATAACAGAACTACACAATTTTCTTATTTTCTTGTCAATATGTCAGACTTGGCATTAGGGAAAGTATGCAAAATAAATTGGCTAAAAATGTTATTGCAGTAAGATCTTGCCAAAAGTCACTCTGAATTAGTAGGTTTAAAAACTCCAACTGTAAGCGCATTTCTAATCTACACAGCACGTTGAGAATAGTGGCATTTACAAGACCGTTACATTTTCTGCATGCCGATGTATAATTGGATGTAAAACTCGCAGTTTTATATTCACGTTTTAATTCGTTATGACCTGGAAATTTCATTTAACATCCATATTTACCACCAAAAACTCATTATAAAATATGATGACTGTATAAGCAGCCACACTACATATTGAAATAATATAAGCAGAAATCATCATGTTAACAATCTAATACATTATGCAATGCTCTGGTTATATGCAGCTGCAGTGTGTTTGTCATAATGTGCATTATGGGCAATGTTCTGCTATGATTTTGATATAAACATTTTAATTACATTTTCATGCAAGAATAATTTTTTTCAATATTTATAGAAAAACAATAATTAAACACAGTGTTTTACTCGATGAAGCTATAACTTTAATGAATAATTTCCCACTTTCCGTAAAGTGCATTCTGTCTTCAGAATGCTTTATATTTTATGTACTTCATCTCAGCTTGCTATGTTTTGTACATTTGTGTAGCGCCCTAATCACATGTATGAGCAAATGGTCCCTGTAGAATTATTCAAAGGTCTTCTGGGTTTTGAGGACATTAAGGAGTGAGGAGGAGGTTCTGATGTGTTGTGGGAGGTCGTTCCATGTTTTGGGTGTGATGTAGGAAAATGAGTAACCTCCTGTTTTGCTTTTTTGAATGGAGGGGGTGTGCGAGTGAGAGTGAGGCTGAACGTCGGTGTCTGGCGGGCTGGTGAAATATATGCTGCTGTCCATGTATGCTGGGCCAGAGTTGTGCAAGGCTAGTTATGTGTGTGAGAGGAATTTGAATTGACAGAGTTTGTGAATAGGGAGCCTGTGGAGCTCTCTGAGGTGGGGGAGAGATAGGCGTGGCATGGGAGGTTGAGTATGAGTCTTGCAGAGGCTTTCTGGATGGTTTGAAGTCTGTGTAGGAGCTGCTTGGAGATTGCATAACCTTTTTCATTTGTACTAAAAGTGAATCCTTGGTATAAACAATTTTGAAAGGAGGCGGTTAGAACATTGAACAGCATGTTATGCTGGGGACTCTGTATAATAATACATCTTACAGAGAGCAAGATATCAGAATGGCACACACCCAAACACATTGACTGACCATTTGCTAGAGAGGCACAAGTCTTTGGCAGGCAACTACATACCGGTCCAGACTGACCATGAATACTCAATGCAGGCAGTGCAGCACTGTGAAGGTGCAATGTGCTTATAATGTGATTGGGCACCCTCAAGCTAAAAATGCCTTGGTTGTGCAACGCTAAACATGAATTAGCCTGACATGAGGGCATAGAGCATCCACAGGATGTTGCATTTTAATTTTGTATTTAAGGCAGACACTCCAGTACACATTTCGCTGCACAGAAAACTGACCAAAGGTAAATTATTTTGTGAGTGAAAAATAATCAACGTTCTTATTTTTTCTTTCTGACCACATAAAGTGGTGTGAATACATACCTTTCCCAATTTTCAGAGAGTGAGCAATTTTCACCTAAACTTGCTAAAACACCGGAGTGCACTTCTGAAACATTCCAGTACTATCAGGGTGTGCCAATGAAGCTAGGAGCTTACTGTGAGTTGACCTATTTTTTTTTTTAATAATTGCCATCTCCCAGTCAAAGCCATCTCCAGACCAGTTCCAAGCTCTTTGGGTGAATAGCTATATACTTTAATAGAGTGGTCCTGATACAACAGCTACAGGATGCTGAAGATCCTGAAGGTTGATGAGGATGCTTAAACAGTGATAGGGGTCTTCCAGGGGCTACCCCTCAGACCACGATCACAGTAGGACAACTTTAGCTGCAGGGGGCGATGTTCCTCAAAGTCTAGTTGAAGGCCAACCAAAACAGTTGCCACTGGTCTACTCATCTCTCATTACTGCAAAACCAGTGGTTTCCTTTAACTGGTGGTAACTTTCATCTTGGGTGAGCAATCTCCACTCCCCTGACTCTCCAGGATTCAGCAGACTCAGGTGCAACCTGTGAGGGTCGGGTCACAGTCGCCCAGGCTGCATTCTGGCAGACAGGCTTTTTTGCTACCAACTCGTCAAAGCAGACATCTTCAGCTTTTGTGTCCCTCTAGTAGTAATAGAAAGTCAGTCAACTGACTATTGGAGTTACCTCTTCTGTCTGCGGCTAAGGGACTATTTTTCTCAAGCAGAGCTTTACAGGGACAGTCCGTTCTTGGCTAGACCATGGAGCAGCAGGTGCAGTCCAGTCTTCATGTAGCCTCCCTTTGCTGGGACCAGGGAATAGAAGGGCAGTCCTTCCACCGTCCACTCCAGTACAGAGGTGATCTGAGGTCTGGATGTCGGGGTGCCCCTTTATATCCACTTAGTGCTCTCAGGGACTGTGGCAACTACTAGCCAATGGTCTACTAGCTTCCCTCATGTCTACTGGCAACTTCCTTTGAAGTGTGGTGTTAGAAATTGGGTTTCTAGTTGGCAGCGGTATGCACCCTGTCCAAGTAGGAACCGCAATCCTAGTCAGGGTAAGTCACAAACACACTCTAAATTAACCCGTGCTCCCTCTCTGGTAGCTTGGCACAGAACAGTTAGGTTTAACTTAAGAGGCAATGTTTATAGTATTTGTGCAACGCTTAACACAGTAACACAGTGAAAACACCACAAAAAGACTCCATAACAGGTTAGAAAATAGCTCTTAATTTAATAAATAAAACCAGATCAACATGACTAAAATCCAGCAGGTAGAATGGAAGATACACATTGTTAAAGAATAAACTGAAAAATTGTGCTTAGAGGCAATAAGTGCCTATTTGAGATAACTGGTCACCCAGCAAACAAGAATTATGCAAAAAAGGGGGGAGTTCGGAAAAGGTTTGAGAGTGACCCTGCAGAAAGGTTTCCAATATGTGTCATCTAGCTGTCACAAAATGCACTGATCTGCCCACTCCCAAGGTTGCAGAACCCTTGTCTTGGCGTATGGAGCTCTCTAGTCCACCCAGAGGTGTGGCTATCGGGGGCTACTTTTCCTCAGAGAAAAACGGTTTGAATAAGGCCTCCCTCTCTCTTTCCTTGATGCCAGTCTCTCTGCAAGAACAAAGGAACAGCCCCTCTCTTGTGTGTCCACCATTTTCCCTTCAAAGCAGGTTCCTCTTTGAAGTTCGCCTTTTGGGCTCACAACCTGGTTGGCCTTCCCCCTAGGGAGAATTCACATTTCTCCCAACATCAGGCACTTTGTATTCCTTCGTGAAAGTTATTCACAACTCCCTCCAGAAGGGCTGAGGGTTGTCTCTTGGCAGCAACCCTAAATGGTCAATGGAAAACTTTGGGCAGCATTGTGGCTACTTACTAACGTCACAACTTGTGCAAAACTTACAATAAATTTGACCTGAACACCAAGTTAGGCTTAATACAACAATTCTTTTAATACCTTGAAGAATCATATTTAGTAGTCGCATTCAGAAGTTAGCCCTGCTTAGTTGCCAGGGTGTCACCTTGTATTTGCCAAAGGGGCATCTAGCCTTTCCACAGTAAAAACGACAATGCTGGGTTTTTACTGTCTGGACATGTAAAGGTGAAAACTACATGTCCACTTATTAATATAGCACACCTTGCCTTTATGGCTCAGTAGGCCTGCCTTAGGGATGAGTTATAAACATTAAAAAACAATTTTGGGGCTTTTGCCATTATTTTAAATGGCAAAGCCCAGTTAGCAGTTTGAAACTGCTCAGCCAGCCAGCAATGGTGAGCTGAGTCATACGTTGCTTTGTCACTCTTGTGATGGCACAATAAGTACTATAGTCCATGAGAAACACTTTAGCTTAAAGGCCCTGGGCACCCTGGTACCATATACTAGGGACCTATAAGTAAGTTAACATGCGTCAATTGTAGGTGAACCAAATCAAACATATATCTTTTAAGGGTCAGAGCACCGGCACTGAGACCTGCTCAGTGCACCTGTAGAGTCGAAAATCCAGCAGGATTCGTTCGAATTGTGGTAAATAAAATTACCGGACTATTTTTCTATACATTAAATGACAATAAGGATAGCTCAATCAAATGAGAGGCAGAGTCCGTGGTATCTGAGTCATACGGGCTTTAATGAAGTGCCTCGAGGCATGGGACATCAGGTTTCATCACCACTAAGGTTCAGGAAGGGACATTCAACATTTTATTAACATCACACATTATATATAGTAAAAGCATATAATTGAAATGAATACAGTAGGCGTAACAGGTGAAAAGAGAGAGATAAGAACACATGTGCGTAACAGGAGGCGTGTAAGAAGGCGTACACGTAGGCGTGCACTGGGCGAGTCAGAGAAACGTCACAAGAAACATCACAAGTGGGTGGATGCTTAGAGAAAGTTTGCAGAATCAGCAGAAACCTTTGGCATATATGCGCGCGCAGCTGAGCATGACGTGTAACTGGGGAGAGCTGGGGGCTTTGACTTTAGCACTAGAAGAGGAGACTAATGTCTGGGATGTCAGAACGACCTGCACCTATAGCATATCTGGTATCTAGTGTTTAGAGGATGTAGTGTCTGAAGTAAAAGGTCTCTCGGGCAGAGGCCGTTCATCACTGAATGCTAGTGCGTGCATATGAATCTTCATGCAAAGTACGGGGGCCATGGGCCTACCATGGTAACGGGAGCAGTAAATTACTTGCATGGAGACAGGAAGGCAGGGCCCTTTGCTCTCCAGCCGGGAATATGTTTACCTATTTCACTAGACTGGAATGTGTTTTTCGCAGAGGCTGAGCAGATAACTGTAGGCAAAATACTGTCTTGGCAGGCAGGCCAGGCCGAGCCGGGCACCGCTCGTCTGGGCAGGATGTAAGGTAGAGGTCAGGGATGCATACCTGAACTACAGCTTTCAGAGACAGAAGAGACTCGATTAAGGGCCTGGCTCGGCTGAGCCAGAAAACATGAAACGTGTGCTTTTTTCAAAAGTGCACCATGTAAGGACGTTGGCACCATAGGCCTAGAAGCCTAATTATCGTGATTTTCCTGGAGAACTGTATAACTGGCATGTTAACGTTGGACGCAAATGCATATGCGTCTTCCTGGCATGCACAGAAAAGGAATTACATGACATACATGGGGCACATGTGTATGGATGGGGTGCGAGTGGGGGACACATTGGATACCTAAAAATTTCTATTTCCTCATTCCCTCCTTGGCCCCTACTTCACCCTTTAGGATATGTCTATTCTCATGAGACCATCTATCTGTTCATATAACATCATTTGCTCTTTTTTCTTCATTCGGGAACGGGACCGTGAACTTGGACGGGGAATACAAGCTGTGGCGCACAAGCCGCAAATCGCTGGCCCACATTGCAGACAGAGACAACAACTGAATAGAATAAGCAGTATTATTCCTAGGAATGATAACACTTTCCATCCCCAGGCGGATATCACACTCCAGAGCCAACCGGACCAAGTCCAGGTGCCTGGATTCTGGTGTATCAGGTGAGCAATTTCGTGGAGCCTTGTTATGGCCTTATATACGGATGGCGCGTTATTAGGAATAAACACGCAACAACTGGATCCGATTACTCTACAAGCCCCGCCCCTATCGGCCAGGATGACGTCAAGGACAGGGCGATTTTGAAGAACAACAAGTCTCATAGCGGATTGCTCTTCGGTCAGGTTACCTAAAGCAGAAGTAGTCTCATTCACTACTGCTTCTACTGTTCGGGTCAATTTGCGTATCAGTTTACTGTTTTTGACAGGACCTACAAAGAAAAAGAATCCTTTATTGAAATCTGTATATTGTTCCCACGTTGTCTCAGTCTGATCGACAATTGGGGATTTGATCTCCCTTCTATGTCTTACATGTACAAGGCGTGAATTTCGATGATAATCAGGTGGGGCTAGAAAAACAGGTGGTAATAGGAACACAATATAACACGTCCCATCCCAATCAGGGGGCAGATGTACATAAGCTGTCTGACCACAAATAAAATAGGAATGGCGAGAGGCTTTGAAAGTAGACTTTCCTTTATCGCTGAATTCGACCACAGTATTACAATCACTGTGTCCTAAGTGTACTGAACCATTCTTTCTAACGCATAATTCGCCTTTCACTGGTAGCACTGTTATAAACGACAAGTTCGAATTAGTCTCGGACTGGACGTTCAGGATCATGAGATTGAGGGAAAAGTTACCTAATTCATACACTTCATTTTCTAGATCGGTCCCTCTCCTTTGGGGAAGACCATCTGCATCTGGGAAACATGCTTTGTTCATGACTGTATTCAGGTTCCCCCATATCCAATTGCCTTGGGAAACTGTGGACTTACTGTCTAAGGAAGACATTAAAGCAAACCATGCTCCGCATGAACCATTATGTGTAAACGGGTAGGGAAAGAGGGGCAGAGCTCCCTTGTATTTCTGATAAGGTGGGAGTTGGCCACATACCCAGCAATTCGTGGCATTGCTGGTCTGGTGAGTATGGTGTAACATACGAATGAAAGTATTGTTGCGCATTGCTAATCGATAGGACAGCTCATGAGGGGGCAGGTCGCTGAAAGTGTGCTCTACAGAGTCATTAGAGAAAGTATGTACATGTGAACCAAGAGGAGGAAAGAAAACATGTAGCATCAAGCTTATGCATATAATCGAAATGCTCAGAAGAAACATGAAAATTAACGTTATGACACATCTGCTATGCAGGTTTTTGCAATATTTTTCTCTCTTTTCGATTCGCCTATCTCTCTGACTACTTGGGTCTATCTTATACATGTCAGAAACCTGTCTAACCGCTTCACCCGAGGGGGACTTAAACAATTAAACGCTGTCTGACTTACTAGACCTTAGCTTGGCTCGGTACTCCTGTTGCGGAGTTTTTTCTAACAGGGGGGGTTTAGAGTCAATGTCTGAAACGGGGCAGTCCTTGATAACAGTTTCTGGACACAGTCCATGGAATCTTTTTATGTGGCTGGAATGAAGCCACCCTTTTCGGCCTTCCAGTTTCACCGCGGTCCTTGTGGTCATCAACACCAGTTTCGGCTGCTTCCACCTGGGCTCCAGAGGGCTTGTGCGATCGAAGTTGCGGACGTATACGAGGTCACCTGGAACGATTTCATGCGGTTTCACTTGGGTGTTGTCCGGGAAGGCAGCCGCGACCTGTGAACGACAAGATAGTAGTGCAGACATCAAGGAAGCCAGATAATCTGTCAGCATGTTACTATCAACATCCGTAATTTTACAAGGCATAGGCGTACCCCACATATTGGGCGGTCTGCCGAAGACCACCTCATAGGGAGATAGTCCGGTTCTGGAATGAGCTACCATACGCATGTAAAAGAGGGCAACTGGCAGGGCTACTATCCAATCTACACCTTTTTCTGCACAGACCGTCGCTAATCGTGTTTTCAGAGTCTGGTTGTGTCGCTCGACCAAACCAGCTGCTTCGGGGTGTCGTACACAGTGAAATTTCCACTGGTAACCTAACAGGAGTGATACCTGTTTCATGAGTTCGGACGAGAATGGCTGTCCATTATCTGAGTACACGACACGGGGCAAGCCGTATCGCGGGAAACATTCACGGACCAACTGCTTGGCAGTGGTCACGGCAGTGTAATCTGGGACTGGATATGCTTCTGTCCATCTGGAAAGGGCACATACAACTACAAGGACATATTTGAATCCTCTACATCTGTCCATCTGGATATAATCCATCTGGAGGACTTCAAAAGGATGGTCAGGAGGATGGAATCCACCTTGTTCCACGGGAATGCCTTTGCCTGGATTGAACTGACAACAGATCATGCAGGTACGCACTTTCTGTTTTGCTGCTGCACGTAAATGCTTGTTGGACCAGAGATTCTGTATGCTGTCTAACATGGCTTTTTCTGCTAAGTGTGCTGGACTATGTGCTGTATTTATGATAACTTGAACCATGGAGTCGGGGAGAAACCATGTGGCTCTTCCCTTCGTCATCCATCCCTGATCTGTCTGGATCCCTCCTTGTTCAGTCCATTTCTTGATTTCGTCTGGAGTGGCATGTGTCTGTATGTCGAGTACATCTAGAGTGGGATCCTTCACTGTCATACTATGTGTCTGTGATGATACTTCAGTCTTTGTCGGGTCTGTCGGTATGTCTGTTTGAGTCTGAGCCGTGAGTTTAGCTGTTCGATCTGCCAGGTAGTTACCCTGGGAAATGGTGTCAGTGACTTTCGTATGTGCTTTGCACTTCATGATAGCAATAGATGCAGGTAAGTGTATTGCTTCTAACAGGGCTTGAATAAGGGGACCATGCTGTATCTTGGCGCCATGAGAAGTTAAGAAACCTCTTTCTTGCCAGAGGATACCGAAGTCGTGAACAACTCCGAATGCGTACTGTGAATCTGTATATATGTTTACTTTCAGGTTCTTCGCTCGGATGCAGGCTTGGGTCAGAGCAATAAGCTCTGCTGCTTGAGCTGACAATGTGTCAATACGACGTGTTTCTATGACTTCAGTTTCAGTGGTCACTGCATATGCGGCCACTAACTCTCCTGTGCTTGTTCTCATACATGAACCATCCACGTAAAGTGTCAGGTCTGGGTCGGGCAATGCAATGTCTGTCAAGTCTTGTCTGGGTTTTGTCACAGTATTGATGACTTCCACACAGTCATGTGGTGTAGGGTCAATTGTGCTCGAGGGTAACAATGTGGCAGGGTTTAAGGTGTTGCAACGCCTGATCTCTATGTGTGGCTGAAACAATGTCAGTTCATATCCTGTCAGTCTTGCTATGGTCAAGTGTTGTGTCTGGGTTCGGTTCAGAAGAACTTCCACAGAGTGTGGAACTTGTACTGTCAGGGGATGTCCTAACACTATTGAGTCGCTTTGTCTGATTGCTAGAGCTGTTGCTGCAACTGATTTCAGGCACGCAGGCAGGGCCTGGGCCACTGGATCTAATGTACTAGAAAAGTAAGCACAAGGCTTGTGTTTTCCTGCCTGATCTTGTGTGAGCACAGATAATGCTGTGCCATCGCGTTCAGTGACAAAAAGTGTAAAAGGTTTGCTGTAACATGGTGTCGCTAAAACAGGTGCTTGACATAGAGCTTTCTTCAATTAGTCAAAAGCTTGTGTATGTTACTGAGTCCAAGGGAGGACAGTCGAAGTCGCTGCCTCCTGTGTTGTCAACTGTATGAGTGGTTTGGCTAGATATGCATACTGAGGGATCCATTGTCTGCAGTACGAAGTGAGGCCAATGAAGGCCCGTACTTCCTTTTGTGTCTTGGGTTGTGGCAGATGTGCAATTAACTGGATGCGGTCTGGTGTCAACTGTCTACCCCACTTGGACAGCAAGTGCCCAAGGTATACCACTTGCTGGGCACAGAATTGTAGCTTTGAAGGGGACACTTTATGCCCCTTTTCGGCCAAGAAATAGAAGACAGTCAGTGACGCGCGCTCGCAGTCACGTTCGGTCCGTGCTGTAATTAACAGGTCATCAACATATTGGAGCAGGGCAGTTTCAGTAGGCATGTGAATACTGTCTAGTTGTCTTTTCAGGGCTTGACTGTAAATACTAGGACTTTCCGTGAACCCTTGAGGTGCACGTGCAAATTTGAAGCTTCGGCCATTTAAACAGAATCCGAAGAGATACTTGCTTTCCGGATGAATGGGGACACTAAAGAAGGCGTTCTTAAGATCGATAACAGTGAAGAATGCTGCTTCTGAATCAATAGCAGTCAATAAGGAAGAAATATCTGGCACTACTGGGTACTGGGGAATTATGCATTTATTTAAATTCTCGAAGGTCGATCACCAATCTGTAGACTGTTGGTGCATTTGGGTCAGTTTGTTTAAGAATCGGAATGATTGGAGAATTACATACATTGGAGTCGGTTTCTACAACTACACCTTGGGCAATCAGTTCGTCAATAATTTTCAATAAGGCCGTTACAGCCTCGGTGGCAATTTGTATTGTCGGATTCTGGGTAGTACAACTCCTTGCTTGAGAGTAACACGATATGGTGTAATGTGCATACAACCTACATCAGTTGGACCTTGTGCCCATAAATGCTGTGGTACATTCTGTAATCTTGGATCAAAATCTCTCAACACATAATGACCTTTAAAATCACGTAAAAATAATCTCACTCCTTCTGGAGAACAACATATTACTGCTCCTAGTGCTTTCAACGTTTTAATACCTAGCAGATTTTCTGGACATGCTTTTGTAAGTAACAAGTCTGTAGTACGGGACAATGGACCAACTTCTAGGGAAACTGGCTTTGACACTTCGTTAACAATAGGCTTTCCTGAAAAACCCAGGGAAACATTCTGTGAGCCTGAGAGGGGTGCCCCTGGAACCTCATCATGACTGATGGTAGTTCTGCTCGCCCCTGTGTCAATCAAAAATGTTCTGTCTTTCCCTAATACCTGACTATGTACATAGGGACCCTCTTGACCTACAGGAACCTCGATAAGAGGCAATCCAACCTCCCTCTCTAGGCTGTTTCATGAGTACTGCTGATAATCGGGGTAATCGGACTGTGCATACTGGTACATTTGTGGCGTGACATGTTGCGTGACAGCAATGGGTTGGGGCTGGGGTACAGCTACTGTCTGTTGTGCATTCTGTGGAGGTTGCGTGTTCTGTGGAATATGTTGTGGAACATGTTCTTGTCTAGGAGGACGCGGTCTTTCTTTCGTCCTGCCTGTAGCAATATTGTATTTCAGAACGGCACATTTGTTTATATAGTGACCTGGCTGCTTACAGTAGTTGCAATTCCCTTTAACGGGAGCTGCAGAATGACCTGGCGGTGCTGTACCCTTTTTCTGACCGTCAGCTGGAACAGACTGAGCAACTAGTACTTTCATTTTCGTGTCTTTAATACGTCTCTGTTCATGATCGTGTTCCTCTCTAATTCGGTTCTGGTGGTACTGTAACATTTGTAACATTTGGGAAGGAGTATTAGCTTGCCATGTACTCTCGACTTTCAGTACTCTATTTTTAACCTGTGGTAAGGAATTCTCTACTAATTTGGTCACAAAAAGATGTGGGTATGATTCACTAATTGTTTTCAGGCCGCTATTAATAATGAAACATTTCTCAAATCTGGAATAAAAATCACTAGTGTCTTCGTCTTGTTTCTGTTTGCAGGCTGAGATTGCATCCCAGTCTTCCTTTTTAGTAGCTAGTAATCTTGGCAAAACCTGTATTAATAACTCGGGAAATGCTTTGGCTTTTTCCCCGAGACCAGTACCTGGAACTCGTGTATTTTCTTCGTTTTCTAATACTGTCCAATCAATCTTTTTCTCTCCCACCTCCCATTCTATTTCTTTAAGTTTTTCATATATGCCGGCAGGCAACAGTACTTTTAACATTTTAAGGATATCGGGATATGTATACTCCCCCATGAGGAGCATGTCTTTTAATTCACGGTGAAACCCTGCTGGATCTTTATCATGACAGGGCACTAGTTTTTTCATTTCCAATAATTCCATTTTGGTCAGGGGTGTATAAACAAATACTCGTTCAAGCTCACCGTCTGTTTTCTGGACAGGATGAACTTCTCGTAAGGGATTCTGTCTGTCAATGTAAAATGTTTTCCTTACTGGGGGTGGAACAGGAACGAAATGTGGAGTCAGGAAAGTTCTGTATTTGTGTCGTTGTTCTAGAATGGTATTAATTAAATCGGTACCTAGGCCTCTCCATCTACCTAGGAGTAACTCGTCCAATATATTATATAGGGGACCTGGATCAGAATGTTGACTCTCATATAGTGTAATGAGATGCTGGATCATGTACATACCAGCTAATCGCTGTTCGGCTGGGGAAAGATTCAAGAATGTTTGCGCTACGGAATCATCTTTATATACGCCATTATTTCCAGCCCATTGTACTGCTGACCGTGCTAGTTCTTGTTCACGCATGGTACTAAATTCACTGTAACCTATTCGTTGTTTCAGTACTTTATCAGTGGCTTGGAATAGATGTTCAAGAGAACATTGTTCTGGAATGGGAGAAAGAAAACGTTTCTTGTTTTCTAGGCGTATGGGTCTGTCAAAAGGTCTTGATCTACCTACATACGCTATTCTATCTGGGTCGTCTATATCATCTATATCGTCGTCCTCTGAGATTTCTTTCTCCCCTTTCTCGGCTTCCCTAACTGCTTTTTCCTTTTCATGTATGGCTAGAATTTCTTTACGGATGCTTCTGTACATGGATTCTATACAATTTTGTTTACTATGTTTACCATCAGCTATACTGTTACTCCAATTTATCAGGACGTCCATTTCTTCTTTGCTTTTACCTGGCCGATCCTGTTCCCTTATCAAACAATTTATCAAAAACTGTAAGATCATATTTTGTGTCTCCACCTTATTGTGTGCCATGGCCTCGTGAATGCATTCTGGTCTCTCCCCTGTTCTAATAAAATTATATATGTTATCTAAATGTTCTCTCATATTTGGTAGAATAGTCAAATAGTTTGTGACTCGTCGTAAACGTATTGAGTATAGCATCATCTGATCTTCGCCTGGTACTGGATCATATCTGCAATCAGTAAGGTACTGTCTAAGGGCTGCGAATGTCGCAACTTTGGGTGTGCGTTGTAATGCTGCTTCTCTAAGAATTATTCATTTTACTTGAGGCGGGGTAACAGGGAGACCTCCTACTGCGCCTCCTGAAGCTGAAGCGTGCCCATCAACTGGCTGTGCTGTCGCTACTAATGTCATAGCTGGTAAAGTAGGTGTAGGTAATGTAGGCAGACTCTGGGCTGCAGGTGTAGTAAAAGGATTGCCAGGACCAGTGGCAGGAGAGACTGTGACAGTGGGGGTAGTGACAATAGGGGGAGCCGTGACTTGAACAAGGGGTTGAACATGATTATTAGCAGGTGGTATGCGTACATTGGTATACTCTGGAGCAACATCATCTAAATAGGAGGAAAGGAAAATGTCCGCTGCGGTCTGTTTATGACGGAGTTTAGTCGGGACCAATGGTGGTGGCAAGTTACGGGGTACTTCCGGGGTCGCCTTGGGCAGGCCCTCAGCGAGAACAGGATACAGACCTGTAATAAGGGCATTTCTTTGTCTGTCTGATTGTTCTATTCTGACTCGTTCTCCTTCAAATAGTAACTCTCTTTCTCTAGCTTTTTCGGATTCTTCTCTACTTCTCTCTGCTTTCCTGATCTCTTTCTCTGTTCTTCTATGCGCTTCTTTACGCCATAATTCTATGGCATCTTTCTGGGATTGTCTGGCTTTCTTTTTCCATAATGCTTCTTCTACTCTCATGATGCACTCAGCATCCCATGTCCCTGAGACAGGCCATCTAAATTTTTCCTTCAGATCCTTTGTATAGTCCACCCATAAGTCTAAGTACAGTATGGCATCTAAGCCATGTTTTTGGTACATAAAATGTCCGGGAGTGTCCCTAGGCGGGACGGGAACTGCTTCTTCGAGTATCCCTTTCCTGGTTCCTATCTGACGTAATTTCGAGAACAGTGGCATGTTTAAACTGACCTGAACGTGAACACAATAAACACAATAATAAATGGCAAACAGTCATTCATACCACGACATTGAATACATTAAAACATTTCGAACAGATGTTACCTAGTACATGAAAACACACAATTCTGAAAAACTCGAGATTCTAGAATACTGAAGTACTAGATGCACTGCTAGAACAGTACAGACATACCGGTCCCATGAAGAGACACGTCATACCGTATCCACCTAAGTGAACACGTCTGGACCAGGTCTGTGTACCCAGACCCGTCTTGACCGAGCACAAATTAATGAACCCGTCTAGATGCGTTCCCAACAACGGTACTCACCGGGAAGCAGAAACTGAAGGCCTCGGAAACTGGACTGGACTGGACTGCTACGGCTTCTACTACGCATGCGCTTCGGAACAGGTGGGCCTTCGGATACCTCGGACCTTGCTCTCTCGGCTTGGGGCTCTGGTCGGGATCCTCCGCATTCCCCACCGCCTCGTCTGGATGCCGGGTCGCAGTGTCTGTCTCCTCCGTGGGCCTGAGGGAGATAGCAGGAAAACCCGCAGGTGTGCACAGGAGTCCGTCACGGCTGTAGAAGGGGTCAGGGGCCTGCGTTACATCGTCGGCGAGTGGGGAAGGGGAGGGGTCCCTATTCGGGCACCAGATTATGTGGTAAATAAAATTACCGGACTATTTTTCTATACATTAAATGACAATAAGGATGGCTCAATCAAATGAGAGGCAGAGTCCGTGGTATCTGAGTCATACGGGCTTTAATGAAGTGCCTCGAGACACGGGACATCGGGTTCCATCACCACTAAGGTTCAGGAAGGGACATTCAACATTTTATTAACATCACACATTATATATAGTAAAAGCATATAATTGAAATGAATACAGTAGGCGTAACAGGTGAAAAGAGAGAGATAAGAACACATGTGCGTAACAGGAGGCGTGTAAGAAGGCGTACACGTAGGCGTGCACTGGGCGAGTCAGAGAAACGTCACAAGAAACATCACAAGTGGGTGGATGCTTAGAGAAAGTTTGCAGAATCAGCAGAAACCTTTGGCATATATGCGCGCGCAGCTGAGCATGACGTGTAACTGGGGAGAGCTGGGGGCTTTGACTTTAGCACTAGAAGAGGAGACTAATGTCTGGGATGTCAGAACGACCTGCACCTATAGCATATCTGGTATCTAGTGTTTAGAGGATGTAGTGTCTGAAGTAAAAGGTCTCTCGGGCAGAGGCCGTTCATCACTGAATGCTAGTGCGTGCATATGAATCTTCATGCAAAGTACGGGGGCCATGGGCCTACCATGGTAACAGGTGCAGTAAATTACTTGCATGGAGACAGGAAGGCAGGGCCCTTTGCTCTCCAGCCGGGAATATGTTTACCTATTTCACTAGACTGGAATGTGTTTTTTCGCAGAGGCTGAGCAGATAACTGTAGGCAAAATACTGTCTTGGCTGGCAGGCCAGGCCGAGCCGGGCAACGCTCGTCTGGGCAGGATGTAAGGTAGAGGTCAGGGATGCATACCTAAACTACAGCTTTCAGAGACAGAAGAGACTCGATTAAGGGCCTGGCTCGGCTGAGCCAGAAAACATGAAACGTGTGCTTTATTCAAAAGTGCACCATGTAAGGACGTTGGCACCATAGGCCTAGAAGCCTAATTATCGTGATTTTCCTGGAGAACTGTATAACTGACATGTTAACGTTGGACGCAAATGCATATGCGTCTTCCTGGCATGCACAGAAAAGGAATTACATGACATACATGGGGCACATGTGTATGGATGGGGTGCGAGTGGGGGACACATTGGCTACCTAAAAATTTCTATTTCCTCAGAATGATCATGCAAAAAGAGGTATTTCTTTACAATTTATATCTCGTGTGTGTCTGCATGTGACTGGGTTTGGGTGTGTGTGTATGTATGCACACTTCCTCAGCTATTAATGCTTACATTATGTTTCCATTACGTCTTTTGTCTATCCATGATCTTTATTGGCACAAGTTTTTTTTCTATCTGTTAGTCACATGTTGATGGCTCACTTAACTGCATTCCCATTATAGTGTATTTCCTGTTGATAAGTGTGTTTGCTAAAATGTGTGCTACATTCATTATTATAGTTTCTACCTCAAATATCTTGGCCCATATTGTCGAAACTGGTGGTCAGCACTGGACTGCTGCACATATGCAGTCATAAAGTGACTACAAGTGTAGAGAGGTACAATGAGGCACATTGCTAAAAAATAACAACAGTAGGCTGCTGCTTCAGGAGTATACTATTCAAATATGCAGCTACCAGCAAAGCACATAGCAAACTAGTATAAAGAATCATTGTTGTTACCTGATGTTTCATGGAAGAAGGCTGCAGGCCATTCCACCTTTTGAGAGGAAGGGGCAACTTTCAGCAGATGAGTCTATATTCAACCTTGTCCTCAGACCGCCTCAGAGGAACAGAATGAGGTGCATAGATGCTTTCCCAAATCCACATTGCATAGACAAGGCCTCTAGGTACCTTTAATCCCTCTTTCAAGGAGTCTTCCTCAAGGATGACAGAGATTGTGAATCTCCCTCAGGCTCTGTTTGAAGCTGCCAATGCTTTGTAATTAGAACATTCACGGGGGCAAACAGGAATTACATAATTTGTTTGAGAAATTCCTGCTGTAAATAATAGGAAGGCCACTCGTGAGGGCCCATGCAAAAAGAAAGCACATATTCTTCCGGTGGCAGAAGGTCACTTCCTACTTCCTGTACTCTCTTCAATACCGACTTTGTTTGGAGCTCAAACATATTGTGGTGTAACAGATGTCTCTGTAAATTGCATTTTCTTCTTTTTTCTCAATTGGAGTTCTACGGTCCCTAACCTTTCCTCTGTACATTGAAACTACTCAGCGTTAGTACTCTGCCTAATGTATATACCCTCACAGCTTACTCTAGTCTTTCACAGTCGGTGCTGAAACCAAAACTTTAAATGGGTATTACTTCAAAGGTTTATCTTTTTTAGGTTGTTCCCCTAATGTATCTGGATGCCAAGTGTAATTTTCACCCAGTGTTATATTCGCACCGGCAAGTCCCACATTCAACGTTGCCAATAGATTGGATAAATAGATGTATTCTTTAACTCTGTTTTATTGGCGTCTTCCACTTGATTGAGATAAGCAAGTAATATTTCTTATACAGCAAGGAACAGTTATGTCTCATGGTATAGTTCTTATGCAGCGAGCAATGAGTGACATCAGACTGCCAGCGCTGCAGACTTGCAGACTTTAAGACTGGGGAATCAGACTCGAGACCCCGTGTCGAATCAACATAACAATGTAAACATTTCTGTATGGACCCGCATCCCCTGACATTTATGTCATCTTTTTTCATCTACTCTGTTTGACCCTGCATCCTTAATTACTAAATAGAAGCAACGTTTCCTAAAAAAAGGGTGATCATTTTCATTCATCTGTTAACTGTATCAATGTGGTGGTACAGACCAATATGGGCAATAACTGTTGAAATACTACTAGTGAGCCTGCAGCACTGCTTGTGCCATCCACAGAAGTATCCTTTCAAACCTGTCTCAACCCTGCCATTAGAGGGCCTGTGTGGGTTTACTGCTACTTCAATTTAAAGTTTAAAACTGCTTACCAAGCCTTTAACTCGTTTTTTATTGCACATGCATCACCCCTAAGGGGCAGGGTGTTGTGTAAGTAAAAGTTAGCACATGTACTAGTAGTGACAAACAGCCAATTTCGTTTTTCACTGCTGAGAGGCCTACAAATAGGCTAGCATTGGAATTTTCCTTATATACTTTTAACCCCTTGCATGCGCCCACATTTTCGTGCTGTGCGGGCGATTTTAAAAGTGGGCGGGATTCGGGTGGCCCCCGGCCGTCGTCAGCACACACCCACCGTGACGCATGACGGCCAGGGGCCGTCATGAGCATGCAAGGGGTTAAGTGGTAATTCCTGGTCAGAAAACAGTGGTGTTGCAATGTTTGGTATGTTTAGAATAGTGGTTATCAATCCTACTTACTGGTGTAGTTGAGTTTTCATTACTATATTAGGAATTTTACTTTTAGAAAGTGGGCCTTTCTCTGTGCTTATGACTCTTTGTGCTTTTCAGCCTGCCTCCAATACATGTCTAAGCTAGGTGACAGCTACACTTGGTGCATACTTTCCAGACAGCCACCATACAGGAAGGGCTGGGTGTGACAGAGGATACATCTGCATTCATCGGCATACTGATAGTCTTCCTAGGCTGGGAGAGGTGGTTCAAACTTTAAATTTGTATAGGTTGTTTCCTGCCCTCACACAAAGGGCTGATTTACCCCCTACTGATCGTCTGCAGCCAAGGCTGGGTTGAAAGGGATTGTTGTACACTTCTTAGGTTTCCTTTGGAGTCAACCCATCATCAAAGACATTTTATAGTATAAGTACAGGGGCTCTGATCCCACGTTTTAGACACTGTATGGACTTGTAACGAGATGTTGCTGGTCCTACTAACTGCACAGGAGGAACCGCTATTTGGACTACTTGCTTTGTGTACTGGCCTGCTGCTTGCTGGGCTGATGGAGGAACTGGGGGTTATTTACAAACAGCTTGCACCTCCAATTCGCCAACATTTTAAATGCATTAGCGTTGCAGTCAGATCTCCATATTTACAAGGTGACAGATCTTGGAGGGCATTTCAATTTTAGGAGTCCTGCGTCAAAAGGAACCTTGGTCTGAACAGCCTGCATCACGTAAGTATTAAAATATGCAAGGTAGGCATTACATCATAATTTCCAACGTAAAACAGACGCATGTATATTTATGAGATAAACCAAAGTGACATATTGCTGGCTTGAGTTGCACAGAGTTCTGCTAGCATCAATAATCCTGTGCCTGTGAAACCCACACAAAGGAAATGATGCATTGACATTGGTAAATTAAGAGAAGCCAGGCAGAACAGTGTGGCAATCGCATCTCCACCATAGAGGGGCTCATTTTTGAGATGGGAGTCACAAAAAGACTACCATCCCCACCCCAACCACCCACCCTCCACCCCTCACCACCACAAAGGCAACGCAGGAGAAGGGAGTGTGTTTATTGCCTGCAGACTACCAAAATTGGGCTCAGGGAGGAAGAGGTAAACACTAATTACTGTCTGAGGAGAGAGTCCATTGTCGATTGTACAGCTGTTACACCAGAAGGCTGGTAGATCTACCATCCTCCCTCCACATCTAAAGCTCATGGCTGTACTATACATTCTGGCATCGGGGTCTTCCAGACAACAGCTGCCAGACTGGCCAGAATCTGTCAACCATTTTTCTCCTCATTCCTTCCCTTCATCCTGTATACCATCATCTGTCTGGCACCCCAAAACCTCCATCCCCCCAACATCCAAGAAGTGCAGCTGGATAAAAAAACAAGGGTTTTATTCCTTCGCTGGGTTCCTACATGTGCTGGGTGCAATGGACTGCACACATGTGCACGTGGCTCCCCCTGCTGCAACATTCCATCTCTACCATAACAGGAAATACACCCACTCCATCAATGTGCAGGCCATTGTTGACCATCACAGGGTATTTACATATGTGCTGGCCAAATTCCCATCCAGGGTGTATGATGCATACATACTCCAGAACTCTATAATAAATGACCGCTTTCAGGAAGGCCGATATTGGAATTGCCTACTTGTGGGTAAGGACAACTCAAGTGCCTAACAGACTAACTAACAGTTAGGAATGGATGCAACAATTCATACCTCTTTGCCTGTCAATGCAGACAGGGACATAATTATGAGAGGTGTGCCTCATACATGTGCCATGCATCATTGTAGATGTGTAATATAAACCCCCAGTCATACATGTTAAGACGCGCAAAGCCACTTTGTCTGCCATTGAATGGTATAACGTTACAGAGCAATGCATCGTCGCCAAAATGTTGTGTAGTATCACTGTGCAAGGTAGGTGTTCCATGGGCATCGTGGAAGAGTTGTCATGCCACTCCCTAGATTCATTAGTATTGTCATGTATCACACCCCAGGGAAATTGTTCAGTGTGACAAATCAAATGGTCTGCCCAGGCAATGTGTAACAGTCAAAACAGAAATGAAATCATCCAATTCACTCCCATGTCCTATGTTTACTGTGTTCTGTGGTATACATACATAAACTATCAG
This sequence comes from Lissotriton vulgaris, assembly GCF_964263255.1. Lineage (NCBI taxonomy): Eukaryota > Metazoa > Chordata > Amphibia > Caudata > Salamandridae > Lissotriton > Lissotriton vulgaris. The sequence goes on from NC_141691.1 coordinate 1,321,494,065, forward strand.
GCTTCTGAGTTTGCATCCTGTTCAGGAAAGTGCACACTCAAGCATAAACACAATCCTGCATGCAATGCAGGACCCTGACCACCCATGGTGCAAGTGTGAATGTGTATCTGCTAGGCAACTTGTGTGCAAGTGTAACCTAAATGAATTTGAACTTGCCGCATGGCCTAATTACTGTGCACTACTGCCCTATCTCAGTGACATCGTATAGTGCAGGAAAGTGCCTTGCTGTACTGCAGAGTGCCACTCTGAAATGATCAGGGTCAATGTTCCATGTGCACATAGTATGAACAATGCCATTCAATCGGTACGCAATGTTGTGCCACTTTGACATGCATCTATTACGCTGGCATTGACAACACCAACACTACATCACTAATTTGCAATGTGTCTGTTCAAAGTGTGTGGATGAATGGAACCACATCAACTGCACCGGCAACAATTTACCCTTAAAGGCCTGTGCCAATGTCAAGTAGCCCACTACCAACATCTGTGGTTTGCCATAGACATATGCATGTGTCAGTGTAAGGTATGTCTGCCATGTTACTACCTACCTAAGGAGGACCAAATAGCTAAATGTCTGATCCCCAAATGGTCCCTTCACACATGCAATGTGAGCAAATAACATAGAGTGGACCGGAGCACCTCCGAGTATCCAGGACAGAAACCTACAGAATCAACTTGACAGTCAGGATGTAGAAGTACATAGAGTAATGGAAGAGACGTGTAAATCTATGGCCACCTGTATGAGTAGCCCATATTGTGAAAATCAGTTCGAAAAATGCACAACAATATCACTACACATAACACACTTGACTTAAATGTATCTATAACAGTGAGCAAAAGCATTTAGAGTCCTTTCTATTCACTTCCAGCTGACCATGGATATGAGCTCCAGCCATGGGCAATGACCCCAGTGCTTAATTTGGGCTGGTAGTTTCCGGTGCTCCCCACCAGCACTCAATTGTCAACACTGGTGCTTGACAGTCTGCCACAAGGTGGCACTGTCAGGCTAATTTAGAGATGACCACAACAACAGTTAACTAATAATTCAATGTACATTAAAAATGACTACTAGCTGCAGCCCAAGCCATTCTTATAGCTTTGGGGGCCTGAGATAGTCTGAATTGTCACACTTGTAGGAGTGTGATGATTAGTAGTTGTGTTGTTACTATCACTGGCTGCTTTGGTAGGAGCAATGTGTGGTGAAAGCTGCAGTGGCCTCTTGATGAGAGCACTGGCACTTTTTTCTTGTCAGAATGTTTTTATTGATTTTTACAAAGACACATACATATGGAGGTACAAAGCAGGTTGTTTCAAAACCCTCTATGTTGCGGGGGCTGAGAGGGCCCTGCCATGAGTAGGACAGAATACAAGAACGAAATGCAGCCCTTAGTTGTAGTGCCAGTCTGTACGAATCTCTCTATTGGGAGCAGGTCCCTAGTTGTGGCCAGCCACATCTGGGGCTGTTGTACCCAGTGTTTTAACTGAAAATAGTGGCGTTCCTCAGTGGGTGGAAGTTTTAAGAGTGCAGTGCAATCTGCAAAGGTATGCAGTTCTCCGCAGAGGAAGAGGTAAGACACTATGAGGCAACCACCCTCCCATCATTTGTCAAAGGGGCCCTCCTGTAGTGCTGGAGGAAAAGCGGCATTGAAGTGAATGGGGTGTGTGGAGACGGGAAGGTCGTAAGGGGCAATGTCTTGGTGATGGTGTCCCAAACTGTAAGAGTAGCGGCTGTGGGGTTGCTAAGATAAGTATTGTATGGCCTGTCTTGTTTTGGTTTCCAGGGTAGGTCCCAGATGGTTCTCCCCGCTATTGGCTATCCATATGGAACCAGTGATTATCTGATGCAGGGACCATTCCGCCAGTACCCAGAGTTGTGTGGCTCTTTAATTTAAAAGGAAGTTGTGGGCCCCCTCTAAGTGTGACCTGGACAAGAGTTGCTAGAATGAGCGGGCCCTTTACCCCTGCCAGATAAATGTGTGATCATACTCATTAGCTCTGCAAACAGTTCTCTCTCCACCGTGATCAGGAGACCCTGAAATAAATTGAAGAAAAACATTCATCCTGATCGCCTTTATTCGGCATATCCAGGTTATATATGTGGAGCCCCATTTTTTTTTCAGTCAGATTTGAATTGCCGCAGCAAGGTGGTAAATTAGCTCTATAGAGGTCTGTTAATTTGGGGTGGTTTTAATGCCCAAGTAAGTAATTTCTTTATGAACACGGCGGAAAGGCAAAGCCTCCGTGTTGGCCGCTCTCATCTCAAGGGGCATAGTCAAGTTAAGTAAAAAAGATTTAGAAAGGTTCACTTTAAAACCCGCTACTTTCTCAAAATTATTACGTTCGGCCTGCATAGCCGGCAGGGTAGTATATGGGTCAGTGACAGGTAGCAGGACATCATCTGCAAAGAGTGAGATTTTGTGCTTGTCTGCCCAGAATTTGACTCCGTGTAGTATGGGGTTGGCTCTTATCCGCTCTTCAAGTAGTTCTATACAGAGGGCGAAGAGCATGGGTGACAAGGGGCAACCCTGTCTTGTGCCCCTTGATAGTTTGAAAAAGTATGAGGCTTCTCCGTTGACCAGAACTCTAGACTTGGGGGAGTGATAGTTAGCCTTCACCATGTCCATGAATGCCTTAGTGAACATAAATCTGAGAGGGTGTGCATTAAGAAGGGCCAGCCAACCCGGTCGAAGGCCTTCTCTGTGTCTGAAGAAAGCAGGGCCACCAAGATGTTATTCTGTACTTTTTCTATTAGGTGCAGTATCCTGCGCACGTTATCATGGGCCTGCCATCCATTGATGAATCCTGACTGGTCTGGGTGAATCAATGTAAGTAAAATGTTTTCTAACCTGCTGGCTAAAATCTCAGAGTATAGTTTTTTGGCATCCAGATTTACTAGCGCTATAAGCCTGTAAGAGGCGGACAGTTGGGGATTTGTCCCTGCTTTGGAAATTACAGTGATTAAGGGTTCCAAGGATGGGGATACTTGCAGGGAAGTTGCTATTTCATTAAAAAGTGTCGTCAGATCGGGAGTGAGTTTAGCCAGGAATGTTCAATAGAACTGGTTGTTCAACCCATCGTGGCCTGGGCCCTTCTGGAGTTTGAGGGCGTCTATCTTCTTTTTGACCTCTATACTTGAAATAGGTTGGCTAAGCTCCTCATTAGAAGTGGTGGGCACCTGAGGGAGCTCTACTGAATCGAGATAGTGAGATTGATCTTGGTCTATCAAGGAGTCCACTTTATAAAGGGAGCTATAAAAGTCACGAAAGACACCCGCTTTTCTCCCTTCACTATGGTGCGTAGTGCCTGAGTCATCAATTATTTGTTTAATGTATTCTTTTTCCTATTTCGCTGTGCTGGGGGACCAGCAGTGGGCCAACTTTGTTGCTTCCATTGTACCCTCAAGCATGGAGTTGTAGAATAGTTTTTTCCGCTTTGTTGGTGTATATTGCATGAAGCTTCCCCTTTAGGGTTGTGACTTTCTGCAGGGTTAGTACAGACGGGGCATCTTTGTGTTTTTCAACATCTCCCAACTCCCCCTCAAGCAACAGCCACTCCACTGCATGTTGCTTCTATAAGATGGTTGCTAGAGCAATGCATTTTCCCCTTGAAGGCGTTCGAGTTAATCAGTGGGGATGTGTCCTTGGGGTCATTGTGTGCAAAGAAATCTTTAATTGACTTCCTCAAGCCGTCACAGAGTAGTCTATCCCTGCTAAGAAAATTGGGGAAGTACCACCTTGAACGATTAGAGTGCAAAGTCTGCTAACTGATCAGGATTTCCAGTGGGACGTGACCCGAGAAACATATAGGGGGCATTCGAGCACTTGTGATCATCTGACTGAGTGCTTGGCTAGTGAAGATGTAGTCAATTCTTGAGTATGATCTGTGGGACTGGGAAAGAGCCCACCAGGAATCTAGCAGTCTCAGAACGCTGCTCTCTGGGGGGGGGGGGGGTGTAGTATCTACAGTAGGGTCCCATATGAGATTGAAATTCCCCATTAAGATTATGTCCCTGGATGCAAAGCTTTCCAGTGTAGGTACAAATGTGAGGAGAAACTCGGATTGTCCGAAGTTGGGCACATATAGCGTAGCGATTGTGTATGGGCTCCCCATCAAGACCCCCCTGACCATAAGAAATCTCCCTGATTTATCTGATTTGGTATCGTGGGGTTGTAAGGGAGTCAACATGTTAAAAAGAAGAGCCACCCCATTCTGTTTCGAAGTGGCGGAGGACCTGAAAATGAATGGGTAAGATTTGTGTTTCAAACGGAGATCCTCTCTTCTCAGGTGAGTCTCCTGTAACGCTGCAATGCAAACATGATGATGCCCTAAGAATTTCCAGAGGCATTGACACTTGTTAGGGGAGTTAAGGCCCCTTACATTTCATGATGTACAGGATGCACCTCCCTCCAACCCCCCTTACCAGCACCCTGTCTGCACAGATCTGGTCACTCAAACCACATAGTAGGGTCCACAGTTAAAACAGCACAACAACTCTAAAACAGTAACTTTGAATTCAGAGATCCTCAAGACAACAGAAATCCCTCACTCTTGGTGACTCCAGGGGCGAGTCCACATCCGCTCCCCGAACCCCGCATGAATACCTTTCTGGCCACCTGCTGCCAGTTGGTGGACGGAGGTATAAAAAACTGGGTATAACCCAGAAAAGCCACTGGGACCTGGGTAGTTAGCGATACATAAGAAAAATTGTCCCAGTGGGCCACTTTTGTGGACAATAATTGCTAATGCAAACTTATTCAATTGGTTACACTGTAAAGTTCTATTCAAAATTGTTTATTCAGGTTGAACACCAAAGGAATGTTTAAAATCCAGCAAACATCTGGAAAATATTTACACGTAATAGGGCCCCGATAAGGAAAGGAGAAGGAAAAAGGAGTGCACGGAGTGAAGGTTCAATGAAAAAGGAAAGGTAGTAACATTATATACATCACTATTTACATAAGAAAACCTGTCCAGCATGATGATTTAGCTAGCAGTTACTACACAGCCATTTTGTTTGATCGGCACAGCGAATGAAACACTGTTAACTACACTGGCATAGACAGTGAACAAAGTCAATGTTTCGACCCCAAACAAACGTAGGGTGTCCTTGATCCTTTCTCAAGGGGTCTTCCTCAGGACTGAAGAAAGAGGGATGGTGTAGGGTAGGTTTGCTGGATTTTGAACATTCCTTTGGGGTTTCAACACGTCTAGGCTGGCTGATGAAGGGTAATATTCCCGGAAACCGGTCCCAGGATGCTTGTTTCTGGTCCAGGGAGGACCTGGCTTGGCTGTTTGGTCAGGACTGTTCTCATGAGGCACAGGGTCAAGACTGGTTTGCATATGGCTGGGTCCAAACTGGCGTGGCATGTTGGGCAAAAGACAAATGGATTTAACACAGATCTCTTGACTGGGGGGTTATGTTTGAATCATTCAGCGTTCTGTCCATCATTTGTTGCAGTTCCTCTTTCCCTGGGAGTCTGTCTGGCCATCCGGGCTGGTGCTGGGGGTGTTCGCGTTGTAGTCCTAGCTGCTGCTCTGTTTTCCCTGCTCCATGGATGTCTTCTGTGAAGCGTGCCAATGTGTTTTTTTCTCAAAGAATCACTTTATAAAAGTGTTTGACTGCTTGATGCAATGACATTTATGCTAGGGTGGTTAGTGTTGCTTTCGGTGCTTTTCATTCTTGATGCATCAGTTTCCGCTGCAACAACAGGCCACCAGCAGCAGCATTTTTTTTACGCTCTGCCTGATCCTTATGCCATGGTGTGCCATACAGTAAATATGATGCATCCATGGTGTTTAAAAGTGATGTAGTGATCCGTAACTCATTCTGACGAATCGCTGATGCAACTCAGAGATGTGTTAGTTCTTGTAAATAGGGCCCCAAATCTCCGCAAAAGTAACTTCATGTGCTGCTCTACCTGTCTGCTACTAGCTTTGCGCCCCAGTGTTCTCCAAGGGCCTGTTTGCTTGCCCCCTGTTCATCAGAGTATCAGGACCAGAAAAGACTCTGCTTTATTACCTCCTGGCATGGGACTCTGAGTCTGGCCATTCCAAGTACAGCTAATGTTGAGCACATTACCCTGTGCCATGAATTATGTGTGGAGTGCTGTGTTTCTGGCAATCCTACACTTCTGAGCACAGCGCGGGTTGATCGCTCTTTTTACTCCTAAGGTTACCAGGGTCAGTGTGTGCAGAAACCCAGATTGGCCTCAGCACCTGTTGAGTGCTGTTTGGAGAACAGTGTGTGTCGAGCACTTTGCTCTACCCAAACACTGAGTGCCCTGAGCTTTGATCCTGGCAACGAAGGGGGAAGAGCTGCCCTGAGATCGAACTGATCCGCAGGCCACTCCTGCCACTCAGGCAGAGCAGGCACAAGCAACCAGGAGAAGCCTCACTTCATCAGCTCTGCTGGAACCGTCAAATGCTCATGGCCTTTCACCGTGGAGCCGCCCCCTTCCCAGCTGATGCTGAGGTCAGGTGTGACCTCCGAGGCATCAGGGCCGAAGGGAGCTGCATTGTGTGTTTGGCAGCTGCACTGCATGCTGGTGGGTAGCTGCATTCATCTTTCCTGTATGCAGGGAGCCCAGCAAGGTCTCCCTGCTGAATTCCCTAGTGTGTGCCCCTCCTCCCTGTTGGGATATACCTTTGGAGCATTTGCTTGAGTGGGGCATTTAGGCATGAGACCTTGACGGAGACCCCTCCGAGTGCAGCATGGTTCTGCCACTAGGACCTTGCTGTATTTAGGGAAACTTACCTGAATTACCGTAACACGTCAAGTATTTGAGGAGATCCTCCTGTGCCATACACCTGGTTCATAAATACACTTGTTTCAGTTAGGCTCACAAATCTACCATAACCCTGCTAGTAATAGCGCAGATGAACTGGGTGCTATGTTTTTATGAGTAAAAGGTTAGAAGAACATGCTATCAGCCATGTATGTCCGACCAACGGAAGTGTAACCATGCTTGCCTTAACTACGCATATTCATTAAGGCAATGCGTGGTCTAGGTGCCAAGCGGATGGGTGGAAGAGGAAGAAAGGAAGAGGAAAGACGATCAAAAATAGGAGAGGATGTTGTGAGGTAAGTGGGCCTGGGGCAGGGCCTTGGGTGGTAGTTTTACGGGGTGGGGTTGGCTTTAGGACTCAGGATGTGGTTGCAGTTGTTTGTAGGGCAGGGGTCAGTTTTAGGGCTCAGGACAGGGGGACTGGGGTCAGGATAGTTAGCAGCTGCATAGGACAGTTTTTAGGGCTCCGGTGGGTGGCTGGAGTCAGGGTAGTTTTTAGGGTGGGGTGGGGCAAAAGGGAAGGTTTACAGGGCAGGGGGCAGTTTTAGGCCTCAGGGCGGGAGGGGTGAGTCGGGGTAGTTCAGGGATGTAGGGGCCAGTTTTCAGTGCTCGGGGCGGGGTGGCTTGGGGTCATAGTAGTTTTTGGGGTGTGAGGTTAATTTTTAGGGCTCAGGGCAGGGGCAAAAGGGACACTTTAGAGGGCAGGGGGCAGTTTTGGACCACAGGGTGGGGGGGGGGGGCAGGGTCATGATAGTTTAGGAAAGTAGGGGACAGTTTTTAGGGCTCAGGGTGGGGGGGTCTGGGGTCAGGGTAGTTTTTGGTGGGTGGGTTTAATTTTTAGGGCTCAGGGCAGCGGGAAAAGTGACAGTTTACAGGGCAGGGTGTAGGGTATGATCTTTAGCATGCATATCCTTTTACCCATCATCTCTTTAACACGAAATTACGTGGTAAACCCATGTGTGTTAAAGACGTGGTCGTGGTTGAGACTGCGCTGTACAGGCATGCGTTGTTCAGGCATGTGTTGAACCATCATACAACCTTTTTAATGTTATATGTGAATTTCATGTGTTTGATTCTAAACAATTCTGTATTACCTGCAAAGTATTTATGGTTTGATGATGATACATGGTAGTTCATGTGCTTTTTCATAACCTGATGACATGCACTAATGTTATGATGTATACCGTGTTTGGAATTACTTTGTTCAGGATAACAAATACTATCTCAGTAACTGCATAGTGCGCACAGTATTTATGAGTCATGGCTTTTTGGTCTGTTTTATGCACAATATACTATATATTTGTTTTATACTCCTGTGTAGATTCTCTTTTGTGGTGTATTCATTGTGTGTTTTGTGAGTGTGTTCCTCAAATGCTTTCCAAATTGACTCTGATGATAAACCTACCCGCTGTGCTCCAAGCTAACAGAGGGTGACCACATGTTATCTTTGGTGTGTAACTGATTTGCCCTAATTAGAGTTGTGGTTTCTGCCGGCCTTAGGTGGATACCCTATCCAAACACAAACCCCATTTCTAACACTTCCATACTGTGCACCACTGCTACCTGCCGAAGGATCTCCTACAAAATATGTTCACATGTTGTTGATATGCACGTTTTCATACAACTTGAACCTTTGGAACACCTGCCATTACATTACAGACCCATGGAAAAGAACTTCCTAAATACATCTGACATATTCAATGGTTTTGTGGCATGTTGCCAAGACAAATCGATATTAATCAGCAGATGAATGCATGGTTTATCCCATTAATCTTCTATCAATTGTAGCAGAAAAAAAATCAAACCGAAACTGATCTAGTGAACCAGAAGTATAATTACTACATGCATTTTTTATTGGTTTGTTTGCTTGATCAATTGCTCTATTTAATGCGAACTGACTTGGAATAATTATTTCTAAGTGAGGGCAGGGAATACTTTTAAGATGACAATATACTGAAAATGACAGCAGAGAGACAGACATTAAATGTAACTTAAAAAGCTAAGCGAACAGGAAAGAAAGAAGAAAAGAAAGAAAGAAAGAAAGAAAGAAAGAAAGACAGAAAGAAAGAAAGAAAGAAGAAAAGAAAGAAATTAAGAAAGAAAGAAAGAAAGAAAGAAAGAAAGAAAGAAAGAAAGAAAGAAAGAAAGAAAGAAAGAAAGAAAGAAAGAAAAAAGAAAGAAAGAAAGAAAGAAATTAAGAAAGAACGAAATTAAGAAAGAAAGAAAGAAAAAAAGAAAGAAAGAAAGAAAGAAAGAAAGAAAGAAAGAAAGAAAGAAAGAAAGAAAGGAAGGAAGGAAGAAAGAAAGGAAGAAAGAAAGAAACCAACCATTGTTATTTCCAATCTTAACTGCAGGGTTACCATGTAAAGAAACAGATTAAGCACTGGCAGGTATACATCACTCAGCTTGCAGTGAAACCTTAACACCATGGAACACTCATCGATTGTTGTTGAGCGCTGGCCCCTGCCTGATAATCTGATACGCACCAATCTATTTAATCATCAATAGAGATAATGAACAGCAATTAGTCACTGTTATCATTGGAATTAACTGCCATTAATCCCCTTTGATTGTGGTCGCAGTTGCAACTGATATAATGGTAGAAACAAAGAATTCCAGAACATTGCCAGCCTAATATTATATCCCTTGTGTTTACAAAGCTGCACATAGTTTGTAAAGTGCTCCAAGTGCAGGCATTACACGTGAACTCAGATTACTTGTTAAATCAGTAGTTTTGTCATTTAGGCTGCCCTTTCCTTTTGGAATTTGATTTCAAATCCTTCCACGCAAAGTGCATCTTTTAAAAAAGCCTTCCTTTTCTTCTATACACGAAGGACAGAGTTACACATTTATTGATGTGTTCAGATATACTTACATTGCATTACTCATTCTACTTAAGCACGGCACTAAAGAGTTGTGCAAATATCAGGGCGGCGAAAAAGATGCCAGTGTGGTAGAGGTGGGAAGCCAGAGGATTCATTGAAAGAGTCTAGGCAGGGGTCTGGCTTGCCTTTCACAGGCAAATCAGGAGCGCAGTTTGTAAACACACTGTCGTACTATGACAGGCTTCGGAGGGGTCTTAGGGAGGGGCGATAGAGGGTTTTTGAGTAGTGGAGCAGCATATTGACCCATTGGTAGAAAGGGGCATGCTGTGACTGGATGGTGCGTCTGACATTTCGTCAGACGCACCATCCAGTAGTGCATGCAGTCTTATTCGGTCACATGCACTACTGCTTTTCAAATCAGCCTGGTCCCATATCACCTCTTTTCCATGGCATGTTTTCATCCCATTGCTTTTTCTCTCCATTTCCATTCCTCACCTCTCTCCAAGCCAAATTTAATTCCTTTTGTTTTACCAGACCTGTCCCTCACCAGGCTGTCATCTGTATCCCTCTCTTCCCTCTTCCTGACAGATGCCCATCTTCTTATCGCTAGCCTCTCTTCTTCTCTCTTGTGCCATCTCCTCCTCTCCAATATATATCCAACCTTCCTCTCTGACTCATGCCATACCTGGAGATATTAGTAATGGGAAACATATTTTATCATGGGGTCAGAACTATGTAATTCAATTCAATTCAATAGTCTTTATTCGATTGCACAATCATAAAAGACATTTACATTTTTAAAACAATAACCATAAAAACATTGAAATTCATCCGTACGAAATACAAGATCCCCATAGAAATGATCCAAAGTTACTTATTCCGGACATACAAAAATACAATAAGTTAATATAAAATACTTAAAAAGGAAAAATATCCATAAAATACCACCATCTGTATGTCAGGTGCAATAAAACCAATGAACACAGTCATACTTCAAAAGTCCATTGATTACGCAAAGTGTGGGCACGGATTATCCACATGCCGTGTAACAATTTGGCGATAGTGACTATACATAATTCATTACCATCTGTTTTTAAAATCCTTAATGCTTCTGTGCCAGAAGTAAACCCCATCATGTGACAAATCGGCTTTAACCATTTGTGTCTCAAATTCCTATTCAGTGGGCAAAAGAAAAAGACATGGGCAATAGATTCTCGTTGTGTTGGGCAAAACGGACATTCCATACTTGATCCTTTACCCCATTTACCTGTAAATGATTTGATATGAAGGGTGCCTATCCTGAATTGGTGGTACCATTTCCTATCACATGGAACCGTTATTAGGTCCCAATACTTTTCGGAAATGGGTAGATGTTTGGTCTCTAAGAATACCCTTGATAGAGACATGCTCGTCATAGACGAAAATCGTTTCATCGTAACCATATTCCAGTATAGCCCCTTTAGTTCTTTACGGGATGGGAATGTAACATTCTGTGGATTTTGCCACAACATATTCAGCCCCAGGTCATAAAATATTGTCTTAACCTGCTTCAGCCACAAGATTTTCCCCACTCCTTCTGCATCCCTGACCTCCAGAAGAGCATGGGCTTACTCAGAAAGCTCAGGGGTAACCCAGAGCCTCCTCCAGTAGGCCACCGGTCTAAAACGAGCCACATCCTCCAGATAATGGCTTCCCAGATCATAATATAGCGGCATTAAGGGAGTGGATTGAGGTAGCCCGTAATAGTCCTTATAAATTTGTTTTGCGAGGTCGAGAGTGCAGATATGTAACTGAATCCCCATAATTCTGCCCCATACAGTATTGATGCTGTAATTTCTGCATTATCAATTTTCATTATTGGGGCAATCGGCTTGGTGTGAGATAGCCTGTGTTATTTTAACAGAGCACCAGACAGTTGTGCGTGTCTAAGCAGTAACATATCCAAATGAGGATTCCACTTAAGTTTAGAACTTAGGGCCAGATGTAGGTAGACCCAGATTACCGATTCTTAAATACCAAATCATACCGATTCGGTATTTAAGAACTGGCAATCGAGATGTAGATATTTTTCCCGATTTAATTACTGAATCGGTATGATTCGGTAATTATCGAATCGGCCCATAGGAATGAATGGCAATTACTGAATCGGTAAATACAGATTCAGTAATTGGGCTAAACATTGAAGGGTGGCAGGGTGTCACTTTGACATCTGTTGCACCCCTAAATTATCATGGGTGCACATGTTGCAGACATACATGCCCTTAGGGCATGTATGTCTGCAACATGGCACCATACATGCCCTTAGGGCATGTATGTCTGCAACATGGCACTGTTTAAAAAGCAAAAAAAATGCTTTTAAAACGGTTTTCATTATTTACCACCAACTTCTAATTGGTGATAAACAACGAATTCTTAAACCCCTGTAGCACTGATTACAGTGCTACCTACAGGTCAAAATACAGATTTGGTAATTTTACCGATTCGATATTTGACCTAATCGGTAAAATTACCGATTCAGTAAAAATACAGAATCTGTATTTTACATGCCCCTACATCTCCATCTTCAAATATCGGTCGGTAAAGTCCGAAATCGGCAGTTACCGACCAGTATTTGCCTTCCTACATCTGGCCCAAAGTGTGATACCAAGGTAAGTAAAAACATTTGCCTTCTCAAGTATAGCATTGTTCATGGTAACTATCCCTTTTACTATTTTCTGCTTATGGAGGACCGTGAACTTAGTCTTGTTTACATTTATTATGAGACCATAATCCTTACAAAATGGTTCAAACCTTGATATATAGCCAACTGTAGACCTTGATGAGTTTTAGATAATAGTAGGGTGTTGTCGGCAAACATCAACAAAGGTTTTTTTCTACCATTTAAAAGTTGGGGCATCGGTAGGGTGATTGTCAAAATACTTTGTCACACTATTGATGTAAAGTTAGAATAGGGTGTGTGCCAATACACACCCCTGCCTAACTCCTCTTTCGACTTTAAAACTATCGGTCACTTGGCCATGCTGGCCCCAACGGACTTGGGCAAAATTTGCTTCATGGAATCTAATCAAAAAGGCCAATAAGTCCCTGAGCAAGCCCTGTTTAGCTAAAACATCCCACAACCTGACTCTCGGGACCAAGTCAAAAGCCGACTTTAGGTCTACAAAAGCGGCATATAATCTCCCGCCACAAAAGATACAGACGCGCCAATAAATTAAAACAAATCTAAAAACCTGGTCGATTGTACTCTGGTGTGAACGAAACCCCGCCTGTAACGGGGAGAGGATATTACAAACATCGATCCAATCTTGGATACGACTCAACACAAGCCTAGCTGTCACCTTTTGTAAACAGTAAATTAAACTAATGGGCCTGTAATTGCTCGGATCTGTTCTATCCCCCTTTTTAAAAATAGGTAAAATCTCCACACTTTTCCATGACTCAGGGATTGAGGAGCCCTTTGCAATCGCATTTACAAGAATCTGTATGTAGGTTACCCAAAGTGCTTTATTGTGCAAAAACAGATCAGCAGGGACGCAATCAAGCCCAGGAGCTAAGCCGCTCAGTATACTATTAAGGGCGGCTTCTACTTCCAGTTTTGTAACACATAGTACAGGAATATAAGCTTGAATAATCAGGGGCCCTTGATGTAATTCACAATTTCCGGGTTCCACAGCAAATTGATTTTTAAAATGTGAAACCCATTGCTCAGGCACTACATGATTTGTAGGTGGTGGGCAGGTTCTACCCTTACCCCACTTCAACAAATGCCAAAATCCCGCCATGTTCCTTTCTAAGCTGGCAACATACAACTCATGCCAATAGTCTTCATCCCAATCTTTCTTGGCTTTGAGTTGAGCCAGCTTATACTCTGCTCGAGCTTGGTGAAAACTATCCCTATTCTTTGATCTGATTGCCAAGGCTAGTGCTTTGTAGGCAGCCCTAAATGAATTCCCATACCATGAATCTACCGATACCTTAGGGTGCTCTTTCTTATGTAAGGTTTTCTTAGTAAAATAGCCTTTCAGCTTGCTAAATAAAACATTATGTACCTCTGTAACCTTGGACTCATTTCCTGGATTATCTGGACAGCTTATGAGATCTATTGTAGCTTTGGACACCAGGACGTTTATGGCCTCTAGTTGGTCATGTTTTAGTATAATTTTAGACCAGTTAATTCTTCTGGTGTCGTTACTTAAATGAATTTCTACTTCTGATAAGGGCACAAGATCTAAGTTATTACCCACACCTGCCATTTTCAGCGCCAGGGGGTTGTGATCACTCACCACCCTCTCCACAATAATCCTGTCAATTATATTATGCCAGAATGTCTTCTTGACAAGGATGTAGTCAATAGGACTACTTTTTGACCCGCTGCTATAGGTTGCAGACCCGTTCTTGTCCGACATGCTCCTCCCATTGGTTGCTCTAAGACCATGCTCCAGGCATATGACTTTAAGTTGTATCGCCGCCTCCGACCACTTCTTAATCGGAGCCAAGGATAGTAGGGGAATTTCCCATAACAGATCCTCCTCATATCCTAAATCAATATCATTTAAATCTAGTGGCTCAAAAGTACAGTTGAAGTCGCCAGCGACCACGATGTCATTTGCTCCTTTATACATAGTAAGATAGGAATCTAAAAGGGCGATGGTACCTGAACCTTTTCCTCCTGTTAATCCTCTTGCATACACATTGATAATAATAAGGTCCTTTGCACCATTTCTTCTTAACTTTATTACCAATATATCATTTCCCTCTGTATCCAGCAGCTGGGCGGAGTACCTCTCACTCTGCCATACCCAGATAATAAGGCCGCCCATCGGTCTCCCCCTTTGTACAGCAATGGCTGGTTTATAAATATTAACATAATCAGATCTATACGCCGGGGCCACTAACCAAGTCTCCTGTAGAGCCACAACATCATTTGTACCAATAAAGGAGCACCAGTCCATTGACTGCAGTTTATTTTTCAAGCCAGCTATATTCCAAGAAATGAGACAAAAGTTATGTTCCTCATTTTTAATATCTCCTCCATTTTGCACCACACTAGGTCTAGGTCTTTCCTCGCCACACATACAGAACCATGCAATGCCTTTACTACGCATCCATTACCATCCATGCCTTTACCGCAAATATGCTCTTACCACGCATGTGCTTACAAGTTGGAATATATAATGCGTTGTAAAGGCATGCATGGTAAAGGCATTCACATGGTAATGGATGCTTTGTGAAGGCATGTGAGGTAATTCCATGTGTGTTTCAGTCATACATCTGTTAGAAACTCATTCACAACTTGACACAGATCATTTTTGCCTTTTGGGTCCTTAAAGACCTGCGGCTGAGCCAGAGATAGGCATCTGACTCAAGCATTCAGTGGCTCACCCACCACTACGTTATCACAAGAGTGCAAGATTGTATGCATGGGGGACAAAAATGAAAAGGAGGGACAGATTTATTAGGGGCAGCATACATTTATAAATCTGTATATCACATTAGTAAACAGCTGTCAATTTTTTCGCAGTTTTGACAGAAAACCCTGGCAACCTTCACCATTGTAAAACTGTATTAGGGCCTTCAACTGTGTACATTTGCATAACACAGTGATTGAACTAACACATTATACAGGATAACAACCCTAAGATGCACCTTTAATTGCATCTCACAGGATTCAACAAAAAACTGATGTATTGAAGGATTGCTTGAATAACCCACTGCCAATTGTTTCGGCCACATTTGCGTCCATAGTTTATTGCTGATTATGCCATTAAAGACGAGGACCTGACATATTGGAGGCTGTCTTGGCCCTGATCCGATAGAAACAATTCAGTTCAAACTGTCAGACCAATACTCCTCCAGAGAAGAAAAGAACAACCCCAGACTTGTTTCGGACTACTTAGGCCTCAGTAGTGAGATCGAACTTGAGTTGTAAGGCACTTTAAGCAAGGGACCCACATCTGGGTGTGCTTGTCAACCTAAGGCGTCTTCTGGAAAAAAGCACGCAGTTGATGGAAGGACTTCTTGCTAGGCCATGGGTGATAGTATGAACCCATGTTCCAACTCATAATTGCTCACTCAATATGCTACTCTAGACAGACACCTGCCATATGTAAACCAGTTTTTATCTTGCTCCAATGGGAACAGTTCAGCCTAGACTTCTAGTCTAGGTCCCCTCCAAATGGGAACACCAAGCAACCTTAGACTGGTTTCGGCATGCTTAGGCTTTGTCAATTAGGGATAGATCGAGTTCTGTGGCACAGTGAGCATAAAACGTCTGTCTGGCTATTCCAACCACACTTAGGGCACCTACTGCGAAAGCAAGATGTTAAAAGAAGAAATGCTTGAATTATTAAAAGACACCAGATTCCAGTCCAATGATGTTGACCAACTATACCCCTCCATACCCACATCTGGCCCATTGCTCACTGTGACACAGGATTCAAATTACACCCTACTGATGAGGCACAAAATGCCCAATACTGGACTGTGGGTTGTTGTGTTTCCATTCAGAGTGGACTGGCCAGGTAGCTAGACTTTTGCTGTTCTTAGTGGTGCAGGGCTGAGACTGATTTGCTTACGGCTGGTTCCTGTCTGAGGTGGCATGTTGGGCAAAAAAAGCCATGGATGTGATTGCAGCCAAAATTAATTACCAGTTAATGAGAATAATTCAGTCAATCCACCCATCACTCTTTTTTCCACATCACAATGCTCTAAGTGCAAAGGTCTCGGCCAGATAAGGTTACCATGCACACCGTTCCTTAGGAATCAAGCACACTAATGAAGAAATCCACTCTCTTTAGTGATACATTCCTTTATGAAAATAAGAGGTATGGGAGTAGTACATCCTACTTCCTATGGGGCTTCTCAAACAACACTATTATCATACCTTTTAAGACTTGTTGAATCTCCACACAAAGCCATTGGTTTGGGAGTTATGAACATCTTCATTCCACGCAGCCTTCAAGTACGCAGGCATGAAGTTTGTCTCCCTATTTGAGACGATCTCTTTGGGGAACTTTTCACCGCTAAAGACAACAAGCAAGGTCCTGGCAATCCCAGGTGTATTTAACATCCTCGGAGGTATAGCTTCAGGGTATCTATTGGCATGGTCTACTACCACCAAGATAAACCTATTTCCTGAGACACATTTAGTGCCCAGAGGGCTGAAATTGTCAATCCCCACCATTTCAAAAGGTATCCCAGACACAGGCAGTGGAATTAAGGGAGATCTGGGCTTCCCTCCCATCTTGCCACTGACTTGACAGGTTGTGGAGGAGCAACAGAGCCCCTTCACCTTTTCATATATATGGGGACAGTAAAAGTGGTTGATTAACCTGTCCCGGGTTTTGATCGGCCCAAATGCCCAGCCAAGGGAATATCATGTGCCAAGTTTACGAGGAAGCCCTGTTATGTTGGAGGAACAATAATCTCCTGATTGCCCCAGGTGTTGGGTACCCAGTCACACATTGCAGACCACCTTCCTCCTAGTAGTTTCTAGGGTCCCACTGGTATCCTCCTGCTCCTGGATCTCAGCCTGGCACCTAAGACCTTCAAAGATTCTGCATGATATTTGTGCTTGACAGACTTCCTCCCTGAGGCGTCCTCCTGTTCAAAGCAACTCAGATAGTTCTGGAAGCTCTCTCAAGGTAGGCTCTTCTACCTTTTAGACTCACAAGTCTCCACCTGGGTGTCTGTTTCCTCCTGGTTTCTCACGACTCAACTCGGCTGTTGTTCCAGACTCCAGGCTTGACTTGATTTCTGGGTCCTTGTGGCCATAAATACCCACTAAGCTGACCGAACATTTATGCATGAGTCTTCCTTTAAATCTCAGCCCAACAGACGTTTCTAGGTAATTTCTTAACAGACACTTTATTGGGATAGCAGGGCTCACAGCTCCATTCTTTAAACCAGTAACCCCTCCACTCAAAGGTGACTTTTGCAATAGGATAAAATGTCACCTCATTGTCAGTGTTGACTACCTCATGGAGAATATCTAGAATAACCTGCTCTGGGATACCCAGCCGGTCCACCACTATGGTCATGCTGGCTCCTGCATCACTCAGAATATCTGCTTTGGTCCCATTAATTATTGGCCATTGCCCGCACTCCATCATGCTGGCAGGTTAGGGGGCCATAACTTCAATATCTACCCCATCCACAGAGACAAGGTGGATTCGATCCAACCTCTGGTTTCCTCTTGGGCAAACATCCACCCCAATTCCTACACCAGTGGTCTCTTGGGTCTATCCACTTGTGGGGGGCTTCATGGAGCAGAAAGTCCTGGCTTGTGACAGTCCAGGTACATCCCTGCCTTCACAGTGTCAAAAGGGTTTATTCATTTTGTACCCTTCCACTTGGGAATGGAAAAGGGATAGAGCTTCCCATTATGAGTAGGTTTTTGGGGTCCTTGTGAGAACTCCTTTTCACCCTTGTTGCTCTGCTTTTTCTTTTGAGGAAGGGCTGAACCTCTGTTATCTGGAGTATAAATCGTAAATCCGGTATTTGTACAATGTGAACTACTCACCCCTACGGGTCTCAAGGCGCTGGGGACCATCATGGAAATTAAGTTAACTATTGCCCAGAGTCCCATGGTGCTGAGCTGCTCCTGGAGCTGGGGATCAAACCCTGAGCCCTAACGTCAGCTGCTCTGTCTGCTACGCCTCACCTCTTCCAGTATGGAACAGGGACTGCATTTACACTGTAATGTGCACCCATATATCAGCTGCTTTACCATGTTGCATGGAAATAGACAATTTGGAATCTACTATGTTTGTGTAACTCTGAATGACAATTACTCCAGATGTACTTCATGATCAGATTACAAAGCCCATCATAAGTATTGTCTGTATTGCCTTTCACCCAGCCCTCCATGTTCGGACAGCTTTTCTCCTTAATTCTCTGGATATACCTCTCCCTTATAGGGGGTTTATGCTTGGTGTGATCCTCACAGACCCTGGGGACCTTCTCAGAATCTGCCTTCTTGGCATTCTGGTCCAGCTTCAACTGTTTCCTTTGCATAGGGCCTTCATCTCCACCGTTGCAAAAGTTGTTCATGTGTCCATGTCCAACTCCATGCTACATTAGACTTTTAAAAGGAGCAAATATTGCTTTCTGTTCAATTTAGGCAGTTTTAATTTCCAACTTAATTGTTGAGTGGGTCTTCTAAACGCAAGTTCTGGATCCCACTGCTGAACACCAATGTGAGAACAAGTTTTATTAGTTGAGGTGGATGATAGTCCATCACAAGTAATAATTGCACTATGCTTTAAAGTCCACTTAAACCGTTAGTTATTTCAGTCAGTCAGTCAAAACACTTTTCTTCAATAAATTAATATCATAAAAAGACACAGATACAGTCATATTCACGTAAAATAAACATCAATCTTACAAATAAATATTTTTATGAACATATGTTAAGAAATTCATTGAGTTATAAAAATACATGATATCAATTTCAGTTTAACGATACATTAATACTATAAATATGAGTTGGACATCTGGTTCAATCAAAGTTAGGCTGAAATAATTGGGGCACGTTTACTCTTATTCTTAATCCGCACACCAGCTACTAAAAAAGTTGGCAACATGAAATGTGATGCGAGGAGTACTCAATAATTGTAGAAACAGGAGGGCTGGTCTGACCTGTACAAACCCCGCCTCCATCAAAATGGGCAACAAGAACTTTTTCCTAATGTCGGAGTAATACCCACAGAACATGGTAAAGTGTAAAGTGTCTTGTGCAGAAAAATTGCCACATTTACAGGGATTGGAGTTTTCTGGGGTGCCCCAGGTAGGGAAACAGCCTAATGTCAATTGAATTAAATTAAAACGAAATCTAGTTAAAAGGTGCCAATGGAAAGGACGGGTCACCAGGGTAAGATAGGGTTCGAGACCAGGGGAACTGGCTAGTACATAGTTCATTCTAAGAGTAACTTTCCTCATTTCCAGCTCCTCTCTCTCTAAGGCCAACAGGTTCAACATTGCGTTTTTTTGTCTGTATGACATCTTCTCTTGTTATGATCTCAGGGGAGGAGAAAAGCTCAAGACGCCCTATTTTGGAAAGTATTGTTTTAATGTACGCCAACCATGGGATCCTGCTGGCTCTATCCAGCGAGAGACAATCTTTAAGGATCATATGGTTCAGAGAAATTTCCTGGTTGAGCCAGGTCTTCAGTCAACAGGTCAAGGGGGCGTTTTTTATTAGATCTGTTACATACCCTATCCCTAGCTCAGTGTGGATAGTAAACGTGGCCATAGACTGTGGAAAAGATAATACAGATCTTAAAAATTTGTTTCCAGTCACCTGGATTCTATCTTGGGAGGTGTAGCCCCAAATTGAAGAACCATATGCGGCAATCGCTAAACATTTAGCTTCATACACCTTCAAGATTGCCTCCATTGGTCAGTCCCCCAGCGTTTTTGTAAATCCCATCAGGGCTGAAGTAGATCTCATTACTTCTATTATTTAGTTGTGGTCCCATTTCCCTCTTTCGTCGAAAACGACCCCTAGGTAGGTAAAGATGGGCACCCTTTTAACTTCTTCTCCGCCACAGAAAAAGGTTTTCACTTTGTTCTTTCTGCTACATTCCCCTACAATCATAACTTGGGATTTTTTTGTGTTTATTTTTAGGTCCAGAGCTTCCATAAAGTTGCCAAAAGTATCCAGCAGCTTTGTAAGACCTACCCCGAGCGTACTAAAAGAACGGCATTGTCCGTGTAGCGGAGGACAGGAATAACCATGTCTCCTATACGCGGCACATCCATAGAGGCCCCTCTTAGAGCAGGCTCTAGGGCATTAATATATAGCGTAAAAAGAAGAGGGGCCAGAATGCACCCCTGCCTAACCCCCCTCTCTGACCTAAAGTGACTGGTGCAACGCCCTTCCTGCGTAATCCTAACTGAGGCTAAAATACCACAATGGAGGTCAGCTAAAAAGTAGACTAGGGAGGGGTCAGTGTCCATGTCCAGTAAAATTTGCCACAGTTTTGACCTGTTCACCAGATCAAAAGCTGAGGAGAGGTCCATAAACCACATGTACAGCGACCCCTCTTTGTCTTTAGTGTATTTACTGATTAAAAGTTGCAAGTTAAGACACAGGTCGAGGGTACTTCTCCTTGCTCTAAAACCATATTGGGCATTTGACAAGACCCCTCTGCCCTCCAGCCAATCCGTCAGTTTGTGCAAGATGACTCTACCCAGGATTTTAACTGAGGAGTCTATCAAGGAGATAGGCCGATAGCCAGAGGGGTCTTCCCTATGCCCCTTTTTAAAAACCGGAATAATGATAGATTTAAACCAAGATACAGGGAAGCTTGATGGGCCTGATGCATTAAACACATTTGTCAAGATTTTGGCCCAAAATTTCGGGGCACTCTTATACAGGTCAGCTTGGACCCCGGGTGGGCCGGGCGCCTTATTCTTCATTGTCTCTTCTATGGCCCTTTCTACATCTATTATCACGAAAAATACTGGTTCATTTGGGATTTTGAACGTAGTGGCCTCTGGGGAGACTCGTGTCTCTGGTGCCCATAAATATTTCCAAAATGGGCAATCCCTCGATCAACAATTATATTACAATCTAAATGTAAATGTAAATGTACATGTATTTTTATAGCGCAAATCACCAACCCGGTATCTAAGCGCTTGCTTAGGGAACCCGTCCTGGTATTCCCCTGTGAGATAACCCCGGCAGGGTATCCACAAGGTGAAAGCCAGGCGTCCCACCGCGAGGGGCCATTGTGGAGATTAAGCAAGCTATTGCCCAGAGTCGCAGAGTGTGAACCCGTGAATCAAGTAGGCACCGGAGCGAGAATTGTCGAGTCCATGGAATTTTGAGCCCAAGACCCGAAGAGGCGGGGAATTGAACCCTGGTCCCGGGCTGACCTCTGCTTCCAGGTCTGCCTCCTCTAACCAGTGAACCACACTTCTAAGTTGGAGTTCTCTTCATTAGAAAACAGAGGCTGGTTTATAGTTGACCAAAATTTCCCACTATCACGCAGGACTTCTGCTGATGGAAGTTTAGTCCATGCTTCCTCTTTTATTTGTTGTTTTCTTAGTAGAATGGCCTGTTTATATGATTTTCTTAAAGTGGCTATCTGCTTCCTGTTTCAGGGGCATACTTTCAGGGCCTTAAGTAGTGCAGAGTGTGCCTTAGAACAGCTGAGATCAAACCATCTTTTATCTTTAAGTCTGTTCTGTTTACTTCTGGACATCAGGCTATTATTTATTTGAGTACAGATGGTATCAAAGGCACCAACTATCTCTCTTTTAGATGCTGTGTATTCCAGACATGTGGCTACCTCAGGTTCAACCTTGGTCAAGACTTCCTTCAGGAAAGTTTCTGGTACCACTTTTGACCATTTAAGTCTTCTTTCCTGATCTTTTGGTTTCACATCTCTTCCGCCCGTGTTCAGCAATTCCTTAAATCTCAGAAATTCCCCACGGGCCACCTCTATTATCGCAGGATTGTGATCGCTAAAAGCAGAGACCTCAACCTTATACAATAAAACCCTGGTTAAAACAGATGGTGACAACAAAATATAATCGATGACTGTACCCGAGTCTTTACCTTTGAACGTGAGGGCCCTTGGTCCACACTCCACACATCCAGACTCGTAGAGGTTTGTAGTGGCCCAGAAAATTTCCAGAGCCTCCCCTTGCTTAGTGTGTTCAAAGTTTGTAGGCACTGAATATGGGGGTCCTTCATATTCGTCAGCAACACAGTGCTGTCCACATGGGTGAATATTGAAGTCGCCCATAAGGATGACCTCAAAAGTGCTCGATTTAAGACCGTATTCTGACAGAAAGTTCTCTAATGCAATTAAGTGTTGATTTATATAATCACTCTCACCGGAGTTATAAAAGTTAATAATTAACAATGTAGAAGTTTGCAAGGTTGTCAGTTCCACAATTAAAATGTTATGACAACCTGAGTCAAGCTGTTTGAGGGTACCTTTCAGCTCAAGTGTGAGGAAAATTAATAAACCCCCCTTTGCTCTACCTGCCAAGCCAGGCTTTGCAGGAAGGCAAAAATGGCGATATCCGTCTGGGAGGAAAGTATTTGACATATCCCAGGTTTCTTGGAGAGCTATAATATCATACATTTTTAGGAAACCCACCCAATTATCATCCCCAATTTTTGACCTTATTTCGGCAGTGTTCCAGCTTAAGATTCTACAGGTGGGAACTTGGGGCTGAACTATTTTATCTGGCTCTGCGGTAACTCCTAGTCAATATTTCGAGTCCAGTTGGCTCAAAGGAAGGAAACGGTTGGTTAGGGATAAGCCCAAACCCGTGGACCTTTCAGGCCTTATTTGACTGTTCTGGAACTCCGAGTCAATCTGTAATGGATGAGTGTCAGTATGAATGGAGACAGGGGTTTTACCTATCCGTGGGGCAGGGAAACATATCTGTTTTGATGAAGGGGGTAAAAGTATCCTAGGGGGAGTGGCCTAATACCAGTGTTTGATAACTCAGATCCATCCCAAAATAGACTGTCAGCTTCATTGTATTTATTAAAATGTATAACAATACAGTCTCCTTCCAAGCTCTTACTGCGAGGGCCAACCCTCCCTACCCTTCTTACCATACTGATGCTTGAGGAAGTATCTGTTTCACCACTAGAATACTGCCTACACAAGTTCCTAGATTTACTTAGTAGATCCTTGGTCGTTTCTCTACAGTTTAGTTCTAGCAGAGGAACCCCTGTTAATACAGCCACCAGGGGGCTGCTTCAGGGGGAAGATGCAGCTTGATCACACAGGGTACTAAGGGGTTCTTACTTATGGTAGGGGAGTTATCTACCGGTTTTTGATTGTTGTTATTTTCTACTGGTAGTGCCATAAGTGGTAAAAGCCTAGGAATAACACTTTGTACTTCATTAACTGCAGACGGGGTTACCGTAGACTGGATGTTGACTAGCCTTGCATTAATGGGCAAGCTCTCCTTATGCCCTATACCAGACTTATGTGGATTCTGGGGGAATTTTACTGAATCTTGCTGCCCACGGTATTCCTGAATGAAGGTGTCAATAGCATCACATCTATTGAGTGGTCCAGAAACACAAGTATTTAACGTGTCCACAATGTCTTTTCCAATGCTTACTAAGACAAGCTCCAAGCGAGAGCTAAACAATTCCTCTAGCTTATCACAGAGTTTGTTCAGAATAACTTCTTCAATGTTACTAGGTGGTTCAGTAACGTGTTTAGTCTTTCTAGTACACTTCTTAGAACTTCGTTTACTCTTGATCTGTTGGGCACTTGAGCTAGGTATCTCTTCTTGACAGGGCTGGGAGGGCAGGGTGACCAAACTTGAATCATGCACTATAATATTACTAGCAGCCCGTCCCGATGTTGTCCAGGAGCAATTATGCTTCAGGGCCCCCGCCCGCCCTGACTTTGTCTGTGCGTCCCCCGGAGCCTTCCTCCATATTTTGCAGTTACTTTGTACGCTTTTGTAATCTGCACAGGACACTTTTTCCTCCTGTAATGCCCCGTCTGCTACCTCTGGCTGACGATTGTGACTTTTGTAATGCACCTTTCACGATTTTCATTTTAGCTTTATAACGCACCTCTCACGATTGTTATTTTAGCCTTATATCGCACCTCTCACAATTGTCATTTTAGCGCCGGTCACCGCTCCTCCCCGCTGCTGCTCCTCCCTCACGTTTGCTTTGGTATTTTGCTCACTTGTGGCACTCACGTTTGCTTTTCTCTATATTGCAGTAACTTTGTACGCTTTTTACTCCTGTAATGTCACCGCTCCTCCCCTCCCCGCCGCCGCTCCCCCCTCACGTTTGCTTTGGTATTTTGCTCACTTGTGGCGCTCACATTTGCTTTTCTCTATATTGCAGTTACTTTGTACGCTTTTTACTTCTGTAATGTTACCGCTCCTCCCCGCCACCGCTCCTCCCTCACGTTTGCTTTGGTATTTTGCTCACTTGTGGCGCTGACGTTTGATTTTCTCTATATTGCAGTTACCTTGTACGCTTTTGTAACCTGCACACGTCACTTTTTACTCCTGTAATGCCCCGTCTACTACCTCTGGCTGACGATTGTCACTTTTGTAAAGGACCTCTCACGATTGTCATTTTTGCTTTATAACGCACCTCTCACGATTGTCATTTTAGCGCCGGTCACCGCTCCTCCCTCACGGTTGCTTTGCTCACTGCTTACTTGGCGCCCTACTTTATCCGCCACTCACCGATCCTCCCTGCCGCCGCTCCTCACTGCCTGCTCGCCGATCCTCACCGCCTGTCCCCCGCTCATGTCCGCTGTCACTGCTCCTCCCTGCGTTGATCTCTGCTGCTCCTCGCGCTCGTGTACGCCGCTCCTGATGTCAGCACGCACGTCGCGGCCGGCGTTACTTTGAAGGGACTACTTTTTTTTAAACTTATATTTTTTTAAATTACGTATTCATTTTTAATTTATATAGCCTATGTCCATCTGCACACCCTGAGGATTACAAAGATGTATCGGGTGTGTGGATTGGCTCTGTGCTTCCTGAGTTTACCCAAAAATCATAAAGACCTCTGGGGCACCTTCTTTTAGCAAAAAAACTTCACAAAGAATGATTTGTACTTGTTCCTTTCAAGACACTGAATTAAAAAAACTCAGCATGCTAGATGTCATTGCAGCTCACAATTGGACCTAAAGCCCTGAAGTGCAAATCAATTAAGGAAGCTTAAATCCCTCTATGACTTACAGTAACCTAGTATAAAACTTGATAGTTCACAGTTAATGTTCCAAAAGTATTCATTTTGGCATCATACAGGTATTGAGTAAGCCCAGGCGAAAATTCCAGATATTGAGTGATTACGCAACATTGCACAATGAAATGCTGTTTGTGGTACCAATTTTACTATGATTGGCCAGAATGCCACTGCATGTTGCTTGCACCACTTGTGTTTTGTGCTATTTTCTCTTGTCAAATATTAATTCAAGGAAGCCTTTTGCGATGAAATATAGCTCAAAATGGTGGATTTGCACTTTATTTAATTGTATTTAATTTTATGTAATTTTCTCAAATTATGCGTAATTATACATTTCATTTCATTTCAAAACTTTATTCGATTCAATGCAAGAATCATAAAGTAGAAGTACATTTACAACACACAGTAAAAAATTCACTATAAAAAACAGTTTTACAGTTTATGGCACTATGACACTTGAGACGCCGCCTTACCTGCCGTGAGGGGAACGGCCAACCTGCTTTGCTCTCTGCCCCTGCCCACCGCCAGCTTTTCAGCAGAACCACGCCGTGAGGGAAACGGCCAGCGCTTGCAACCTCCAGCGCCCATACCGCCATCCACCGCCATCCACCCGGTGCAGCAGCAGCTGGGGAACTACATCACCCAGCTGCCCCGGGGGTGGACGCGGCGGGTGTGACGGCGGCCACGCGCCAGGAGGCGCCTTATTAGCAGGGAGCGCCGAAGCGCTCGTGTGACACTTGAGACGCCGCCTTACCTGCCGTGAGGGGAACGGCCAACCTGCTTTGCTCTCTGCCCCTGCCCACCGCCAGCTTTTCAGCAGAACCACGCCGTGAGGGAAACGGCCAGCGCTTGCAACCTCCAGCGCCCATACCGCCATCCACCGCCATCCACCCGGTGCAGCAGCAGCTGGGGAACTACATCACCCAGCTGCCCCGGGGGTGGACGCGGCGGGTGTGACGGCGGCCACGCGCCAGGAGGCGCCTTATTAGCAGGGAGCGCCGAAGCGCTCGTGTGACACTTGAGACGCCGCCTTACCTGCCGTGAGGGGAACGGCCAACCTGCTTTGCTCTCTGCCCCTGCCCACCGCCAGCTTTTCAGCAGAACCACGCCGTGAGGGAAACGGCCAGCGCTTGCAACCTCCAGCGCCCATACCGCCATCCACCGCCATCCACCCGGTGCAGCAGCAGCTGGGGAACTACATCACCCAGCTGCCCCGGGGGTGGACGCGGCGGGTGTGACGGCGGCCACGCGCCAGGAGGCGCCTTATTAGCAGGGAGCGCCGAAGCGCTCGTGTGACACTTGAGACGCCGCCTTACCTGCCGTGAGGGGAACGGCCAACCTGCTTTGCTCTCTGCCCCTGCCCACCGCCAGCTTTTCAGCAGAACCACGCCGTGAGGGAAACGGCCAGCGCTTGCAACCTCCAGCGCCCATACCGCCATCCACCGCCATCCACCCGGTGCAGCAGCAGCTGGGGAACTACATCACCCAGCTGCCCCGGGGGTGGACGCGGCGGGTGTGACGGCGGCCACGCGCCAGGAGGCGCCTTATTAGCAGGGAGCGCCGAAGCGCTCGTGTGACACTTGAGACGCCGCCTTACCTGCCGTGAGGGGAACGGCCAACCTGCTTTGCTCTCTGCCCCTGCCCACCGCCAGCTTTTCAGCAGAACCACGCCGTGAGGGAAACGGCCAGCGCTTGCAACCTCCAGCGCCCATACCGCCATCCACCGCCATCCACCCGGTGCAGCAGCAGCTGGGGAACTACATCACCCAGCTGCCCCGGGGGTGGACGCGGCGGGTGTGACGGCGGCCACGCGCCAGGAGGCGCCTTATTAGCAGGGAACGCCTCTCGCACCCGCGAGTCGCGCGCGGGAGAAGCCCGGGACAAGGGCGGGACCGTCAGTGGCCGTCCGAGGTCGGCCAAGGTTGGGTTGGGCCAGGACCCCTGCCTATTTAGACATAGGCTTAGTGACTTACACCGTGCATCCAGCTCATCGTCTGTCAGGTAACCCGCTTATTTATAGTTACTTTGTGCTTCCAAGTCATCTGCACACATGCCTGGTTTGCCTGGGAAAAAGCTAACGCCTGCTACCAACACCATGGAGAACTATCTAGTACAGGTTGTTGCACAAATAAATAGTAACAGAAGGTCCTCTCTAGGCATGGAGTCTTCCACACAATCTCCACTAGTAGATATAGAAACTGATGATCCTTTTAATTTAACAAACACTAGTCTCTCTGGAGTGGCACAAGCTCCTTCACAGGATACAGTTAATATTCAACCAAGTGGCATAGTGGTCAGCACCGAAGATAACAGTGATAGCAACGTTCTGACACTGAGTCCCATGATTTGTGAGCATATCACCCCTTCCATTGTCCCAATTCCAGCGCCAAGGATTGTAGGGGTAAAAAGAAAAGCCACACAAAAACGCCCGGGGCTGAGGTCAGCTAAAAATAGAATTGCAACCCCCCCAAGGAAAACTTCTTGTGTGGAGGAGGACGATCTCTTGGGGGAAACATATGAAACCATCTCTACTATTCTACTTAATAAATTTTGCAGTCTGATGGACACAAAAATTAAAGGTATTGTCAAACCACTGTTAAGCAAAATTGATAAGTTATCCGCTGAAGTTACTAAACTGGAAGGTCTCCTTGGTAAAACGTTGGGCGAAGTTGGGAAACTCCCAGAGGTCATTACATCAAATGTACACCCTATGGTTAATGACATCTTGGCAAATAAATTGCCACCAACCTTTATTCCTAACCCCCCACTGGTTTCTTTGACGACTCTTCCGGAAAATAGTTCTGATGTTGCACCCCCCGCCCTCTCTATTGCTGACTCAAACACAGCGAAAAGGTCATTTGAACTGGTGGTGGAAGCCTCGCCATTAGTACTTGTTTTGGCAAACGTACCCCCTCTGGGTGCCGGTGAAGCGGAATCAACAGCATCGCTTATGAATAAATCACTATCTTGGCTTACCAACAACATGGCCATATCTTCGTGGGGGAAACAGCAACTGGCTGAGGAATTGGTAAATGCAAGAAGAGTGGAGTGGATTGGGAATAGAGAAAAAAAGTTTAAGGGCGACTGCGTTGTGCTCAATCTTTCACATCCAGACGCATTACCAAATATTTTGCCTAACATTTTCCCGCCGCAGAGACGCTCCACTTCTATTGTTCCACTGACTCTTGACTTTTTCTACCCTCGAAAAGACAGAGGCCCCAATCCAAGCACCTTAAGAACAAAATGGAACATTGTAACCAAAAGGGCTAGTAAGAATCATGGTCCCGTTGAGTGGGGTCTAGGCTTAGAAAACAGATTCTCTGCTCTTTCCAATCTTGATGCTTGTGATTGACAAATAACCAACTGTATGCCTCAGCTGCAAATATCGCCGATGCTGTGTACAACAGGGGGGCAGAATGAAGCTATTGGCTCCTCAAATGAGCTATGTTTCCCTGATGCTTTAGTAGGATTAACAAATCCAACAGCGGATGCTAATGTCATTTTTGATGCAAGTATGAATAGGCCTGCTCCTAGCCCTGATTTTTGTGGGGTGGGTGCTCTTGGAAATCTATTATCTTGGAATATAGCTGGTCTATGCTCTAAGATGGCTTGTGGAGAGTGGTTTGAATTCATTCGCAAGTATGATGTTTGTATTTTCCAAGAAACTTGGGCCTGTGATCCTGTTTATGCATTGGGCTATCTGAACTACTATGTACCGGCCACTAAAGGTCCCAAGGGGAGACCAATGGGTGGTCTCACCATATGGGTCCATCAGTCCCTAAAAATTCTGGTAAAAAACATAGAGCTAAATCATAAAGACATCCAGCTCATTCGACTATTGAGGGATTCTTCCACCCCCATTGACATTTACAACCTATATGTTAGAGGGGGAAATGTTGGTAAATCCACGGTTTTAGCCTCACTGTACAGTTACTTAGATATCTATTCCTCTGGGAACAATATCATACTGGCTGGTGACTTAAACCGCACTTTTGAACCCCTTGATACAGGTGAGGCTTTTTTAGGTGCAGAAGAAGATACTATATGGGAAATCCCTGCACTTGAACTAACCCCTATAACTCGTTGGTCGGAGGATATTTTAAGCTTGAATGCTATGTGCCTTGAACATAGCTTAAGGGCTCTGAATGGTCGTACCAAGGCAGACAGAGTAGCAGCCATGACCTTTGACAATGGAAGATCTAAGAGTCGTATTGACTATGTGATATGTTGTATGGCCCTATGGTCATCTATTGTTGATATGGAGGTCAAGGAAAGGCTCGAGAGTGACCACAATCCTCTTTGCGTCCTCCACAAGTGGTGGCAGTCTGATGCGCTTGTCCCTAGTATTGCTATCGATCCTTTGCCCCCGTCGTTGGTACCTTCTAATGATCTCCGCAGGCTCAAGTGGACTAGTGTCAAAACAGATGCGCTGGTTATGGAAAAAATAAACATGGCAACTGACAAGGCTATCTTGGCCCTCGAGGGTGAAACTGGGCATCTTTCCAGTGTAAACCATGCCACTAAGGTACATGAAGCTCTTTTCACAGAAATTAGAGGCCATTTCTTGAAACCTGCAAACAAAAAGAAGCACGCCCACAGACCTGCACGTTGGTACAATTATGAATGTAGGCTGGCAAGAACCTCTTTGGGTGATGCAATTAAGAATAAGAACCTAGAGGTAATTAGATCAGCCAGGAAACATTATAAACAATGTATAATAAAAGCAAAAAAAGATTGGGATGAGGCTCACTGGAACAATCTAAAAAATGCTAGTGATCGTAAAGACTCCAGGTTATTCTGGCATATAGTTAAATGGGGACATGATAGGATAGATGAAGCATGCACTAATAACGTCCCCCAGGACGCCTGGGTAAAGTTCTTTAGCGAGCAGTATGCCTCTAGAGATCAAGCAATGGATAGAAGGTGTACGTATGGCCTAAACAGTGGGGATGACGTTTTCACTAAGAATGAAATACTCACTGCCTTAAAAACTGTCCATGGTGGGCGGGCCCCTGGTATTGACGGGGTGCCGGCAGATGTCTTCCTGAGTGATACTGATAAATGGTGCAGATACATACTCTTGTTGATGAATTTGATAATAAGAGGGGTGGATATCCCAGTGAGTTGGAGGGGTGCTGAAATTATTCCTATATATAAAAAAGGAGACCGGGCACAGCCGGGAAACTATCGCCCCATTAGTTTAATAGACACCATCCAGAAAATAGTGGGACGAGTAGTTGTCAACAGGTTGCTGGATTGGGTTGATGATCATAATATCTTATCCCCCTTTCAGGCTGGATTCCGTAGAGCAACCAGCACTGTAGATCAAGTCTTCCGCTTTCGCCTAATACAGTGGAAGACCGTGGTGCTAGGGAGAGGCAGCCTGTACGCAGCTTTTGTTGATTTGCGGGCTGCCTTCGACCTGGTACCGAGGGCGAAGCTGTGGGAAGTGCTTGAGACTTTAGGGGTTCCGGGAGATCTGTTGATTTTAATTATGCGATTGCACGAGGGCAACTACGCCAAAATTAGATGGGGAGGATACGGGAACAACACTGCCGAATTTCCTGTTGAGCGTGGAGTTCGGCAGGGATGTTCAATGGCCCCAACCCTGTTTACCCTCTTTATCAATGGTATTGTTTCCCGCATGCAATCTCAGTCTGTGGACGCACCTTCTCTCGCTGGGGAGAAGGTCCCCATTTTAATGTTTGCCGACGATACTTTAATTTTATCGAAAACGCCCAGAGGTTTACAAAAAGCATTGGCAATATTTGATGGGTTTTGCGCTGACCATGGTCTTGAGGTAAATGCAAATAAGACAAAACTCATGGCTTTTAACCCTCACAGAAATTTTAAATCGAATATTACCATGAGTGGTCGTACCTTAGAAGTTGTAAATTCCTTCACTTACTTGGGGATCATGATCTCCAACGACAATAAGTGGCAGCAACACCTTAACATTGCCACATTAAGGCACAAGCAGCTATCTGGGGCAATAATCAAGGAGCAAAAGAAGTCATTGTTTAAACCAATCAAATCACCATTGATAATCTACGAGGCAAAAGCTATTGCCTCTGCCCTGTATGGTGCGGAGCTTTGGGGGTACGAAAACCTCCATGATCTCCAACTATCTGAAAATAAATTTCTGAGGTCACTGACGGGTACCCCACAGAGCAGCCCACTATTACCCCTACGTTATGAGTTAGGTAGAAGAGAGCTCATGGAAAAGGCCAAACTGCGCCCGATATTATACTGGCGTAGACTTTGGACCACACCAGAACTCTCGCATTATGCGCAGGGGTTTTCTGATGTTATTAAGGCTGATCTCTATAACAAAATCAGGTGGTTTAAAACATTAAAGACTGAATTACTCAATCTAGGACTTCAGGCCTTATGGACAGATCCTGCAGGGGCTCTATTTCCCTCCAAAAAAGTGTTAAAGGACATTTATTGGGAACATGTAGCTAATAGTAGCCTACTTAATAACAACAGTGGGACTATGACCTCTGGATACTTAGAGACTAAAACGTTCCCCACTTATGAAATGTACTGGGACTACATAACGAACCCCTTGGACAGGAAATTGCTATTTCAAATGAGGGTAGGCTCGCTCCCACTCTGTAACTTAACAGCCAAATGGAAATCAGGGGGAGCTGTAGTATGCCCTGTCTGCGGGGTTGGTAAAGAAACACTAGGTCATTTCCTGTTCTGTTGCCCAGTATATGCTGCGCCAAGGCAAGCTTGGTTGGCTCCCATGTGCAGGAATTTAGGCACAAAAAGTAGCATGGTGGCATTGCGTATAGTAAAATCTACCACTGAAGAATGGATCAATATTGCAATTGCAAAGTACCTGGGATGGGCGTGGGTTTTAAGGATGAGACTGCTGGCATGTTAAATATTGCCAGTAGTCACTCAGAGACTGCTAGACATTTGTCTATTCTCTGTAATTATTTACGAGTCAGAGACTGCTAAACTAATGTTTATTCTCTGTAAATTTTATCTGACCAAAGTTTGCTAGACATTTCGTCTATTCTTTGTTTATGAAATTTGTCGTCGGCTTAAAACTGATTTTTTAATGTAATGAATTGCTTTTTTTTTTAACGTATAATTTTCTGGGAGGATTAACATTGTTATTATGACCACTCTCCCCTGGTCTATATTTATCGACGGATATGTTTCTCTGCACCTGTATATACGATGTTCCACTGCTTTTAATCTTGTATAAATATGTATGTGCTTGTTCGATTGTTCATGTAAATTTAATGGTTTTTTAATTGTATGTATGTTTGTCTGCTTTTATGAGTAAAAACTCGAATAAAGCATTTTGAAACGGCACTATAAAAGTTCATTGGCAGGTAAAGTCACATAACCATATTATTACTTTAAATTAATCATCTCTGGATAATGCATAATTTATCAAGCAAGGGTGTTTTTTGGGAACAAGTAAAATAAATAGTAAAAAGAATCACGGTACAGGATTATAAAGTGCACATATCAAGTGGTCTAGTTCTTGGGGCAAAATTTTAGCCATACCGTTTCCTAATCTGGAGTGACACGCGTATAAAGTTCAACATTGCACAACAGACTGTAGGGGATGACAGAGATATTAAGAAATCATAACCCTCTTTATAATGGCGTATTTGTTCTTCCTTGAGAATCGGTTTAATAAACCTGGTTCTCGGGTCTTTATATAAGGAACAAAAAAGAACAAGATGCATTGTGTTTTGGCTATCTTTGTAATTACAGTTGCAAGGGGGGAGTTCCTTACACCAGCCCCTCTGTATAGGGAATGCAAAAAGAAAATGCAAAGTATGTAGCCTGAATCTTGTCAAGTAAAAACGCCATTGTACATGATTTGTAAAGGTCAGATAGAACTGGTGCTGTAAGACAGCCTTGGGGGCATAGGGGCTGTCCATACAATTTACAATCGATGATTTCCAGTAATTCGATTTAATTACATTTTTAATATCTCCCTGTATGTTTTCAGGGTTGTCAAAGGTGTCACCCAAGCCTATTTTATGAAACATTTCATTTACGTAGGATAGCCAGGGGATTTGATTCATATTTGACAATTTCAAACAGTCCTGGATAATATCCTTAGTGAGCTGTAAATCCTCCGATAACCATATTTTGCCCCATAACAACAGAGGAGAAAGACGAATAATGTCGCTTACATAATTTAAACCTAGTTCATTGTGGGCAAATTTATTTGAGGAGCCTGATGGGATGGCCAAGACACGTTTTAAAAATTTGTTTTCCATAATCTGTATCGTGTCGGGGCTATCTGTCCCCCAGACCCCCGCCCCATAGGTAGCAATCGACAGACATTTTGCTTTATACAGAGTTTTTAAATGTGAAATGGGTTTTTGGCCTAATTTGCCACAAAAGCGGAACAATCCCTCTATTGAGCGACTAGCACTCTGGACTCGTGTTTTCATTAACGGTGCCCAACTTAATTTGTGATTAAAAAGGTTTCCCAAGTAATTAAAATTTTCAACCTTGTCAATGACGGAGGTACTCACTGCAAACTTTCTGCTCTTGGTGCCCTTCGGGCCACAGACCATGATAAAAGACTTAGCAAAATTCACTTTAAGATCTAGGTCCAACATAAATTTGTGAAAGGCATCAAGGCAGTGCTGCATGCTATTTGCAGTGAGTGTCATGAGTACCGTATCATCGGCATAGGAAAGCATTGGAGTGCTTCTACCATTTACTTTTGGGAAATCATGACAATGGTCCAACAAGTATTTTTCCAGGCCATTAGTATATACAAGAAATAAAAAAGGAGCTAATATGCATCCTTGTCGGACACCCTCGGTCGAGGGAATGGACTTGGTTTTCTCCCCCCCTGGTCCAAACCTTATGGCCACCGTGGTAGATTCATGGAGTCTACGAAGAAGAGTGACCAGGGGTTCCTCGAAACCCATTTCCTCCATCATTTGCCACAACTTACTACGACACACAGTGTCAAATGCACTTGATAGGTCCATAAAAGCAAGATGGATTGAAGATTTTCTTGCCTTTGTGTATTTCCCAATAATTAGCGCCAAATTAAGGCACTGTTCAACAGTGCCTTTACCTTTTCTAAATCCATATTGGGAATTTACAATGAGGCCCACCGAATCCGCCCATGATTCTAATCGTGCTAAAATGACCCTGCCCAAAATTTTGCATGATGCGTCAATTAGAGAGATTGGGCGATAGCATCTGGGATCAGATCTATCGCCCTTCTTAAAAATTGGCACCACCACTGCCTCCTTCCAGGATGCAGGAATATGGCTAGTGACAACTGCTTTAAAAACATTCAACAATACAGGTGCCCAGACTTTGACATTGTGCTTAAAAAAGTCCAAAGGTACTCGGTCGGGGCCAGGTGCTTTTAGTGATGTACCTTTTGATAACGCGTCCTCCACTTCTTGCAGAGTCAACGATAAACTCAGGGAAAGGGAAGATTGGGGAACCACAGATACCCTTTCATCTCCTATCAATATCACATTTGGTTGGATTTTATGAGGATTAAAAATATTCCCAAAGTGGGTTTCCCACGAATCACAATCAATCTCCATCACGATATTATCCATATCATTATTTACAAAAAGGGGGCGATTGATGACTTCCCAGAAAAGTCTGCTATCCTTTAATTCTGTTGACTTTTCTAGGTCTTCCCAGGCTTGATTTTTTAAACCCAACTTCCTTGTTTTAATAGCTTCTTTATAAGCTAATCTAGCTGCTCTAACTGATTTTATATCCCTAGGTTTTTGTTTTAATGCTGCTTTCAGCGATCTCTGAGTTGCTGAACATGCAGCATCAAACCATCTGGGGCCTGACTTTTTGTTTTTACCAATTGGTTTTGTTAGGCGCTCAGCTACATGCTCACATAGGGATTCAAAATTACCTATAACCTCTTCTGGACCGGTTGTAGGTATGAGGCAGGCCTCATATTCAGCACTATATCTATTTAGGATCTCTGCCTCAAGACCCACCGCGTCTATTTTGCCCCATTTAAGGGTGATACCTTGATTTTTACTATACTTTACCGGTTGCTCCCAAATAGAATGTTTGGGTTTAACCGGACAAAGCAGGGTCAAAATTAAGGGATTGTGGTCACTGGCAGCATTAGGTATTACTTCCAACTTATCGACATAGGAGAGGTGCCCGCTAGAAACAATTACAAAGTCAATAAAACTCATAGTGCCCCTAGTTCCCTGAAACGTCGGTATAGGCACAGAGTTTGGGCCAACCCAGTGCTCCAATATACATAAATCATTTAAAATAATGATATTATTTAGCGCATCCCCCTGAGGTGTGTGTTTAAAATGTGACAGCGGTTGATCATGTGAATCTGTCAAGCCACACACTTTCGAATCACCATGGGCGCATAGTGAACAGTTGAAATCTCCCAACCAGATAACAAATAGTTGGGGTTGTTCTTGACGTACCCCAGCTATGGCCCTTTCTAATTCCAGGATTACAGTTGTCTCATTGTTGTCAAAAATATTGTAATACCAATTGATCAACAACAATGGTTCAGGGAACAAATTAATCAACATCAACACTTGGAACCAAGGTGAATCAACTATTATAGAGGCCACAAGTTTACATAATTTTAACGAGGTTGCTGACATTAGACCACCTTTTGCCCTGCCCATTTGAGAGGGTATTGCTAAGGTGTTAAAAGCTTGGAAACCCTCCATACTCTGGGCAGTTCTACTCCATGTTTCCTGCAGGCACAGGATGTCACAGTCCCCCACAAAGTCCAACCATGCCTCGTCCTCAAGTCTTGATGCAAGTCCAGCAATATTCCACGAGATTAGGCCCATCTTTTGATCATTTTTTTGTCTCATGTCTAGTTCTGTTACTGCTTCTTCTAGATTCTTCCCAGAAAGGGTTAAGCTTAAATCACATTCTCTGTCAGAAGATACCTCAAGTGCTTGAGCATCGGGAATTTGGTCATCATCGGTGGGAGCAATCTCCAGTGAGTTATTATTGCCACTTTCCCCCTTCTCCCACAGGCTGGGTTCTCCTAATACTGAATTATCCATAATCCTGAGAGGATCTTGTGATGGTCAATCGATCTCTTCCATGCCTACAAGTGGGTTAAAGCGGTTTCTCAGGGGGACACCATTTGGGGGCCATCCTACATAATCCTCTCCCTGAAACCTTGGTCTTAAGTTGTTATGCCAAGCTTGCAGGGGGTAGTTGTTATAACTATGGATCAGTTCCCAGGAAAAGGCATCACTCTGTTGGGAGGGTCCCCAGTTGTTCTGGCTTGGCCATATAGCCCTATTTCTGTGGGTCCACATAGGATACATTTCGTTGTTAAATACCTGCCTAGCATTCTTATAGGGGAGAGATTGGGGTACAAAATTCAGGCTTTGGTAGAAATACTCCAGACCTATGCACTGGATATCCCCAACTCTAGCAAATCTCGGTTTACTACAGATGATATCTTTTACCCAGGTGTTACTGAAGTTAATCAAGATACAATGCCCCTCGAGATCCTTCTCGCTCGGGCCTACCCAGGGGACTCTACGTACACTAAGTATGTTTGTTTTAGAGTCAGAGGGGAGTGGTCTATTAATATTAAGCCAATATGTTATTTTATTTCTTAGTTCCTGGGTAGATTCTGTTTTGTTGGGAGGAAGTGGGGGTACTCCGGTAAGTATTACCATAAAAGGGGCTGAATCTGGCGGCAAGTTCAAGGGTGGTGGTTTCTTTCGATGTACTACCTCACTATCAGTACTTTTTGTATTTTTTACGGAACCCTGTAAACCTGTTTGTTTTATTTGTTTTTGCCCTTGGGTACTTCCCTGTTTGGGGGTCGCGGCTTCCGTCGTTGATGCCACATTGCCCATTTTTTGACCAGATGTCCCTACAACATCCGCCAAAACAGGTTTAGAACGGGGTTGTGGTATCGGTTTTGTTCGAACTAACGGGACCGGTGCCACTTTAGGATTAGTAGTTATAGGCATTTTAGCGTTTGTGTTTATATTTTTATTCTCACTCCCCTTTTTTGGGTCACTATTGCTAACATTACAATTTTTGTTCTTGTTTCTTATACCCCCCTCTTCAGGCAATTTGTTCTTACTTGCTGAAGTTTCAGGAGGATTAGTATTAGAGGAAATAATATATTCCAGTTGATCTAATTTCAGGTTAACAATCTGGATTTTCTCTAAAACAGGTAACAGGAGTATTTGAACTAGTTTCTCAATTTCCCCCAGAAGGCGGTCATTGTTGTTGGTACTAAAAGAGAAGGTTTTCTGTCCCATGTCAGCTAGTTGGGGACCCTTTTGTTTAGTAGGGATTGTTAGGGTTTTAGGTGGTGCTGGCTTCGCTAACTTTGGTTTTGCCCCTTTCCTATGAGTGCCACCTCTCTTACGTTTATTTGGGTTATGAGGTTCCCGCTGAGATGCCACTATCTGATCTTGTGTAAGGGTAGGGACATTATTACTTAAATTACTCGGGTTGTTATCTATTACATTTACTCCCATAATATCTGGTGAAATGGGTATGGGAGTAAGTGTAGATGCTTCAATTTGGGAATCCCCTGGGTCCGCTATCAGGACTGTCTGTGATTCAGGGATTATCTGTGATTCAGGGATTATCTCTAGATTTGGACTAGCCTCCAAATTACTATCCGAACAAAGTAAACTTTGCTCAGGAGTAGGTAATTTAGTAGGGGTAATTTTTAATGCAATGTTCCCCAGGGACGAGCGTTTTCCTGTAATCAGGTCAAGTGATAGACGCTTTTCTGTGAGGGCAATTTCCTTTTCTAAAATCCCGGTTGCCCGGCTTATAAAATCGTCCAAAGTTCCAGTGGCTTTACCATTATTTGTTTTAACGGTAATCTGTCTGCCCTTCCCTGAGCGTGTGGACATCATGAGAGTTAAGAAAAAGCACAATTTATAGTGCCAGATTTATAAAAGAATGATTAATGAAATGATAATGGAAACAATTTGGGATCGATAGTAAAAGAGAAGGGAGGTAGCCCCGACCCGACCTTGTACGTCCTTGGACGGCCTTAGACGGCCCCGCCCTTCTCCCGGCGCTCTCCCGTGCGCTCCCGCGCAGCGGATCTGCTGCTGACTTTTATTTGCAGATTGCAATACAGGCAGGTGGGCGTGGCCGGCAGGGAGAGCAGCCCAGCTGATGGTTATTGGGCGCGCAGGGACTCCTGGTCCACGGAGTCCCTGCCTGTGCTCGCAGCCCTGCCGGTCCTGGTACGCCTGCCCCTGGTAGCCCCTTACTGGATTAGCGAAAGGGCAACAACAACCCCCTCCTCGGTAAGCGCGCTGCGGGACCCGCGAAGCGGGTCCGGCGAGCTGCAGGAGCTGTGCTGGTTAATCCTGCTTAACAGAGGCTCCCGCTGCAACAGTCCGAAATGCTTTTGTTGAATCCCACAAGGTTGGAGGCAGAGGGAGACTTTATCCGTGGGTGACTGGCGGGCGTGGCCGGCAGGGAGAGCAGCCCAGCTGATGGTTATTGGGCGCGCAGGGACTCCTGGTCCACGGAGTCCCTGCCTGTGCTCGCAGCCCTGCCGGTCCTGGTACGCCTGCCCCTGGTAGCCCCTTACTGGATTAGCGAAAGGGCAACAACAACCCCCTCCTCGGTAAGCGCGCTGCGGGACCCGCGAAGCGGGTCCGGCGAGCTGCAGGCGCTGTGCTGGTTAATCCTGCTTAACAGAGGCTCCCGCTGCAACAGTCCGAAATGCTTTTGTTGAATCCCACAAGGTTGGAGGCAGAGGGAGACTTTATCCGTGGGTGACTGGCGGGCGTGGCCGGCAGGGAGAGCAGCCCAGCTGATGGTTATTGGGCGCGCAGGGACTCCTGGTCCACGGAGTCCCTGCCTGTGCTCGCAGCCCTGCCGGTCCTGGTACGCCTGCCCCTGGTAGCCCCTTACTGGATTAGCGAAAGGGCAACAACAACCCCCTCCTCGGTAAGCGCGCTGCGGGACCCGCGAAGCGGGTCCGGCGAGCTGCAGGCGCTGTGCTGGTTAATCCTGCTTAACAGAGGCTCCCGCTGCAACAGTCCGAAATGCTTTTGTTGAATCCGTAATTATACAAAAGCAAACAATTTGGATTTTGCACACCATAGTATTGAGTGGAAAAAATATAAAAGGTTTGGTATAATAGTCATTTTAGCAATGTTAAAACAACTTATTTTACCCAATGTTAACCTATTTCAGCCGCGCATTTTATTAATGCACCTCTTCAGTAAGGGTCCATGTTAACCTGGCAAAGATCAATAAAGTCTAAAGTAATATTAGAACCAAGATAGCTCTCAGATGAGACACATCTTCCCTCCTTATGGATCATGGCTTTGTTGCAGATAATTTATGTTTGCTGAGCTTTCATAAATTACTGTGATATTCTACCAACATTTCGGGCTTCGTTCCGATTCTTACACCAGTTGAATCAACATTCACCATTGGGACTGCTGTAACGTCCACATATGCCAAAACTTTAGTAGCGATTTCCTTAGAAACACTTGGTATAATCTATCTGAACTCATGCTGTACTCTTCGAAAGGCCTTTGAATATAAGTCACATGACAGTGGCGAGATAGGAATATCTGGGTGAGTGGCCCTGGTGACAGCAATGCTTGGTAGTGTTTTACCCATGATAACAAGATTGCCTACTGGAGATTGGAAAAAGAGCTTGAACATATAGTAAAATTATTCTATTCAACCATTATGTCGTATTACATATCAGAGGTATTTCCAAGTAACCCTATCAAATGCCTTTTTGAAATCAAGCAATATCATTCCATATGGTATAACACAGGCCACCAGTCTCTTTTATATCTGATAGCATTATTACTTTGTTAAAATGGAATGTTGTCTCCAGCCGGGGTAAAACCTTTTTGATAAAAGGAAAAAATGGGCTGAAAATAATAAACAGAAATGAGCCTAGTATGACCCATATTCTTCTGCATTTCTCCCCTTTCTC
This sequence comes from Lissotriton vulgaris, assembly GCF_964263255.1. Lineage (NCBI taxonomy): Eukaryota > Metazoa > Chordata > Amphibia > Caudata > Salamandridae > Lissotriton > Lissotriton vulgaris. The sequence goes on from NC_141691.1 coordinate 1,321,534,328, forward strand.
AAGAATATAATTATATTTGAATTATTCCAGGCAGCCTTTTCATACTCAATTAACAAGAGAACGATTCACCTGTAGCTGTTAAAGTGGGAAATATTTAATGGCCTCTCTGATCTTATCCAATGTAACCTGTTCATCAAAAGGATTAGTGTCCTCATCTTTAATTCTATCAATATCATAAGATTCTATATTGGCCCCTTCATCCTCATTTTGCTGAGAATATAGTCTTCAATAATAGCTAGAAATGCTAGCAAATGTCTTAGACACCTCATACAAATTCCTGGGGCTGCATTGCACATGTCGCTCATTTTCCTTCATTGCACCTGGGTGCACCTTTAAAATGGTGCACTAAGTACAATCAAGAAAAATTTGCCACATTTTGGGAAATGCGATGCCCCCAGGGCAGCGGCTACTCGTACTGCCCTGGGGACAGCACATTCATGTGAAATACGAAGCGGCTGCTTTGAAACCGCTCTGTGTTTTACTGTGTAAGCAGCAACACACCTACACTTTAAAAGGAGCGGTTTGGGCCGGGTCAATAGGAGCTTCTTTCCCCCTTCAAGAGGTATGCTCTCAGGGGGTGCATTGATAGTGCACCAAATTTTAGATGGTGCACTGTCAGTGCACCCCCTGAGGGCTTTGTTGCCTCTGTGCCCGCGTCGGTCATTCAGCAAAGGGAAACCCTCATTTGGATGGGGCATGACCCCACGCAAATGAAGGAATGCCTCCTTGAAGATAACGCTGACGCTTTATGTGCGCCCAAACTATTGGTATTACAGAAGGGGCCTCACAAGCGTCTGTGGCTCCTTCTGTAATACCAAAGTGCTCTGAAGTGCGCAAAGTGAGTGCAAACACCTATTGTGCCCTTCGGGGCACTTTTTGTAATCATTAGTGATTCTTATTTGCCTTTTCTGTATTGAGAATGTCAGTTTGCTCCATATTCATTTGCTTGGACTCTTAATTCCAGGACCGTTAAAAACTGTGGGGCACATGCATCAAGCATTTTTGTCTTTGCAAATGGGGCAATCGTAAAAAATGGTCTTTAGATGCAGCACATCCTATTTTGGGATTCAGTAGCCTGTTACTGAATTGCAAAATGGATTTGCCATTCGCTATTAGGAAGGGATGTGTTTAGGGCATCCCTTCCTGATACTGAATCACATCGGTATTTAGGAATGTTTAGTGACCAAAAGGAAGTTGCAAAACATTCGCATTTTACCACCTACTTAAGTAGGTGGTAACCCATTCGCAAATTAATGTTTGTTACAGCATTTTTTAAGAGCAGGCAGAGGTCCCACGGACCACTGCCTACTCTTAAAAAAAGAAAAGGAAACTTTTTATTTTTGTTTTAGAAACGCATCCTGTTTTCCTTTAAGGAAAATGGGCTGCATTTAAAAAATATATATTTTTTTACTTTAAAAGCAATCACAGACATGGTGGTCTTCTGACCCCAGCAGGCCACCATCCCTGTGATTTTTGTGATTCCCAGGGGGTCATGAATTGCAACCTACCTCATTAATATTCATGAGGTAAGTTATTTGCGATCCCCTAGGAGTCGCAAAAAGTGTTCGGAACACTTTCATGCATGTCGTTTTGCAATTTCCTAATCGCGAATCGCAAGGATTCACAATTAAGAAATCGCAAAACGGTTTCTTCATGCATCTGGCCCTTTATACCATTAATCATCTAAAAGACTGGTACAAGTAAGAATCAATTTGTACTAATTATATCCCTCTGATGAATCATATAGTTGCATAGCACAAAAATGTAAAAGCTCAAGCTGTGACAACGTACTAGCTCGTATAATATTCTTGTGCTCTAGAATTCTTCTTTGTTGCATACCTGAAACTGAAACGTCTGTTCTCTGCATAAGGCTATGCTAAAAAACTAAAATGGCAGCAGACCCAAAAATTAATTCCCAAAAATCAACACTCCACATGCTGATCCTCCATTGACATTTATAATCTCAAAAGAACGAATGATCAAATGTCCAATAACTTTTCCTAATTCAAGAAAGGCCACCCTTATCCTGTATCTCCAAAGGGCTTTGACTTAAGCTGACTTTGTGATACTTTTGCATAGCAGCATGCCATACTAGCTCTTATGGACTCAAAAGTAGGTCTATTGGAAAGTATTGTTTAAATGGAATAGTAAAGATGGTAAATCCACTTTTCTCCCACTTCAGAAAAGGCCAACAATTATCCAGGCTGTCGGTCTGAATAAATTGCCTAGTGGAAGCTCTTTGTTTCCTCCCTCTTTGTAATCACATTGTGGCTCCTATTCAGGGGTCAGTTAAAATCCTAATATATTATCATCTTTCCATGAAGCTAGTGGTGTGTGGCGTTTAGAGGTCTGAGTGAATTTTCCTGATTCATGCCCTTATGTAGTTACAATTCACATTGCTCTTATATAGGCATATAAATCAATCCCTTATTTAGACATAGCCCATGTAGACCAAATACAGGCATGGCTACTTCCACCCATACCAAACGTTACAACAATTTCTTGGAAAATCGGCTTAAGCAGTAAGGGAACTTCCCCTTGCTTGAAAATCGATTTGCCCAAGAACTCATGTACTTTGCAAAGAACAACTATTCCCTAGGGGTTCTTTCCTGACGTTATTAGGCCCGACTTTACGTAAAACTATGGCATTCCTAAACATCTTCAAGGTATAAATATACCTTCACTTGAATGGCAAACTACTGTGGTTCCGAGCAGTCCGACTATCTACTTGCCCGACGGAGTTTGCTACAGCAAGTGCCGAAAGAAGCAGATCCTCCAGCTGACACACTGATCAAAAATTACTCAAATCGAGGCAGTATTTCCTGATACTACCCCTCAAGAGAAACACAGAATTCTAACAATCTGTTTACTGATGGGGGTCCCACCACACCTGGAGGACTGCAACACTTGGGGTACAGTCTGCTGCAATCTACACCAAAACACATGGTGTTCCGTCTATGGCGGTAATACCAGACGTCCTGAAACAGATTCAAAATGAATACGGGCAGAGCCCGCTTTAAATCTTGGTATGAAATTACTGAAAGCTTTCAAACAGATCTCAACCATAATATTAGCTAATATTAAAGGTGAAACAGCGTCTGTGGCGATCCGCCAAAAGTTAAGAGAATTTGATGTAACTGAGCAACCTCAGGAACTAGCCAGAATAATTGAAAAATCCATGAAGAACTAGGAAGAGACAGTTTGGGTGGTAAACCAGTGAAACCCCAACTGAATAAAAGTCCTGAAAAGGTCTTTATTAAAAACACTCTTACTCCTCCCAAAAAGAAGTGGGAGAATACTAAACAAACTTCTAAAGAGAAGCGTTCTTAATCCTGAGGTAGGTCCCCTCAAAAGGAGCCCTCTGAAAGGAGGTATAACCTCAGGAATAGGGATAATTTGACAAAAACTGATAGATATCAAGATCCTGATACACGTTCCTCTCGTATCTTTCTGAATTCCTCACAGAAAACGGAAAGAAGAGGATGGTCAGAACAAAAAGAAGACCGCCTGAAGTCCAAAGACGATCAACACGTTCCAAAAAATAAGAAAACTCAATTCACCAAAAAGAACGTAGCAGGTCTAAAAATCAGACCTGCCGAGGATCTTGAGGACACAACTGAAGAACAGGGTATGGGCTCAGACGATGTTGGACAGCGCAGCTGAAGTCACCATAGCACGCAAGAACTTGAAGGATCACCTGGAAACAGTGGACTTGAATGAGTACATTCAAGTTGAAACTGCAGATACCAGGGTGAGTGTCCCACATAAGTTATATGAAGTAACACTCCGGATGGAGGGGGACATAACTAGAAAAATAAGAGCACTCTTTTGGGAGAAGCTCTTTCAGGGTTATGACATTCTTATAGCTGAACAAGACTGGCCACCTGAATTTGTCAGGGAGTGCCCACATGGCGAAGACATCATTATGCCAGCTTTCTTTCTTCTAATTCATAAAAAATATACCTATGCCAGGAGATGGGCAGTAGCCCAGGCTCCTGCATTATATAAAAATCATGTAGGATGGGATGAGGATTCTCCTCAACATAAAATCCAGTTAAAAACTCAACCAACTGCACAAACAGTGCCCATTTAAGCAAGAAGCTAATAAACAGGTCAGGGAGATATTAGATCAACTTGAATACCAAGGGGTGATTGAAACATGCACCTTGTCCATGAACAATCCTTTGTTTCCTGTCTCCAAACCAGACAATACATATTGTCTAGTTTTGGATTACAGATATTTAAACTCTTGTTGCAAAACTTTTGCAGTACAAAATGCACACAGTGCTGCACTAGTGAATAACATTTTGCGTAAAAAATATAAAACCACATTAGATATTTCTAACGGTTTCTTCGGTCAAATTCTTTTACATGAAAGCAGGCATTTGACCGTTTTCTCAATCATGGGGACACAGCGTCAATTCTGTTGTCTCCCCCAGGGATTCAAGAATAGTCCAGGGTTATTTTCAGCCAGAGTAACAGAGTTATCACAAACCTATGATGACGAGTCATTATCATTTGTCGATAACATCTATCTAACAGACGATGACTTGGATAGGCACTTGAACAGAGTGAACACCATTATTTTGGGATTCGCCTCTGAAGGATATAAATTTAATTTTAAAAAATCAAGAATTGCCCATTTAAACGTCCTTTTCCTAGGATACAAATTATCAAGTGAAGGCAAAAGCCTGGCAGCAAACTTTCTAGAGAAATGGGCACTGCTCCAACCTCAAAAAATTCTGAAACACTCACAGTCGATTCTACGTTTCCTAAATTTTGGAAGAACTTACATTCTAAATTACACAGAAAGGGTTAAACCTCTTCACGAATTAATTAAACCACATTTCAAACAAATTAATTGGACTTAAAAACACACAGAAATTTTGCGTTCAGTCCAAATGGACAAGTTGGCAACAAAATATTTGCAAACGCGCGTAAACATACACAACTTAGTGATCCAAATCATTGCAGGAATATGCAGATTCACGTACTTAACTTTTAATGAAGGAGAAAAAGTACCAATAGCTTATAAATCACACTTGTACACACAAGCAGAAATGAAAAATTCAGTTCAATAGAAAAAATTCTGACAGAGGTTCAAACTGCAGTAGCAAAAGAGAGAGCCCTGGCGCAGTGTAGGCGTATAATGGTCTTTACTCCTGTACCTGCCTTAGAGGCAATGACAAATGCGAGCATTCCGAATGAAAAAGCTTTACATCCGCGATAGATACAATGGGTTAATTCTCTTGCTGCAACAGACGTTGAATATGTTTTTGACCAGTATTTGAAAACACAAGAATTTCTACAATATGAACATGAATGTCCTCTGCCTACTGAAATTCTGCCTCTAGAGCAGTATGAATGTATCATTTATACTGACGAGTCAGCACAGCCCGCAATTGGGGGTCAACAAGCTTATAATGCTGTGTGCGCGATCGTTAAAGGTCGCTGGCGAGAGGGCAAATTCCTACTAATGATCACTAAAACTCAATCTCTAGGAGATTGTACAGCTCAGCAAGCTGAACTACAAGCATTCAAGGTGGTGCTTGAAAATACTGTTCACGAATTCCCCACACTCATAGTGTGCGATTCGTATTATTACGTTCAATCTTACAATGAATACTGGCAGAACTGGATTGAAAATGGTTACAAAGATGCAAAAGGTGGCACAATCAAGCATAAGTTGCTTTGGGAACAAGTAGTTCAGTTATGACAAGAACTACAAAAAGCTCTTGTGATCCATACACTGAGTCATCAACGTGATGACGTTCACATTGCAGGGAATTCATTGGTTGAAGAAGCCGCAAGGGCAGCTGTGAAAATGGCTTCCGTAGCTGCAATCACTCGCTCAAAAACGAAAATAGACGGCAAAACAATGCAAGCTGTCAATGCTTCAAGCAAAGACAGTGGTAAAACATTGCCAAAAGGCTTCCTGCTGAAATACTCATACATAACTGATGCGAATAATGTTCATTTTGCTCAAATTCCTGGAGTGGGGGATAGAGTAATTCCAAACATGCAACATAAATTAGGACTAATTTTAGAAGCACATGAAGGGCTTGCTTCTGCACACGCAGGTATTTCTACTACAGTATCATTATTAAAACAAAGATTCTGGTGGCCGCGCATGAGAAAACAAACCAGAAACTATGTTTTGGAATGTGAAATCTGCCAAAAGATGAAAGTCTCTACAGTGAAACGTCCTGCGCAAACGCCCTTGTTAATTTCTGATAAACCATTAGCATGCATTTACCTGGATCACTGTGGTCCCTTACAGAGGGATGGTAACTATAAATATATCATGGTCGCATTAGATTCGTTCTCAAGATTCATTTGGATGTGGTCTCAGCGCTCGGCTGATGCTCAAAATGTTAAAAAAGATTTTCAAGTCTTTTTTGGCACATACGCAGTCGGCACGCTACATTCTGACCAGGGTCCTGCATTTAGCTCTTGAGCTTACAAAGAGGCCATGGCCAAAATGGGCTTTGCATTGCGGTATTTTCGTCCATTCCATCCTAAAGGGAAATTCGGTAGTGGAGAGAAAAAAACAGGACATAAAGCAATCTATAGCAGCCAGGGTACTAGGCTCGGGTGACAGGTGGGTCAAACATCTAATAAGTGTCCAACGTAGTCTTAACAATCTGCCAAGAACTTCTTTAGGGGGTATCACTCCATATGAAATCCTTTCTGGAACTAGAAAAATTGTTCAGGACCTCGATTGTCACACTTCAGTTGTGGACCAAAAACTCTTTGACATCATAAGATCGTTTGGCTGTTTTGCAGGACTTAAATGAACTAAGATCCATACAAAGTAACGTACTCCTGAAGCAAACAACCACTGAAGAGAAACCATCTGTCCCAGCAAGACCTGTCTGGATTCCAAAGATTGGGGATCTAGTCAGAGTACCGATCGCGGACAAGAAGGAATTTGGGCCCTCTTACAGACAGCCAGTACCTTTCTTAGCCATCCACGGATCAAGAACAGTATTACTATCGCCCCTTGCTGGTAAAAAAGAGAACAGGTTTGTGTCCATCAACCTAGTCAAACCATATCATGTGGTCGATCATAAGTAGTAGGCCAAGTGGACTCCAAAGATGTAGCAGACGGCCAAATCTGGTTACTATCCAAGAGGTTCAAACTGACAGACTTATCACCTTTGAAGAATTTGCAGTGCGAAAAGAAGGACTATGCAACTAAGCCATGGAAGTTGTACCTCTTGAGACCCAAATAACAGTTTGTCAAGAAACGCCTGTCTACAATGAAATAGCAACTGACTATACAAATGTAACAAGTGATCAAGTGGTTCCAGCGATATCACCAAATCCTGATGCAATCCCTACAATTGACAGAACTCCCTCTGACTATTTCATAAACTTTGATACGTTTTCTGAGGGAAACATCCTTTACGACGCAACTTTTACCACTCATAACCTTTACAACGCAGGTTTTTCAACGTAAGTCATTACAACGACTTGCGCTGGGGGGCGCTCTAGGATAGGTAATAGTTTAGATTACTATCCAACACCTTCCCTACTATCCACGGGGACTGGAGTTGGAATAGTAAATTAAACTGGTCACTATCCAGCACCCCCCAACGCAAGTCTTTGTAACGACTTGCGTTGAAAAACCTGCGTTGTAAAGACATGCGTGGTAAAAGCATGTGTTGTAACAACATACATCCGTTTTCCGAGGATCCCAGCGAACCTGAAACAACGCCAACTAAAAGAACATTCAGAGAACAAGCAACATAACTTTTTCATCAGCTGGAAAATACTTATATGGTTTCACCATGGATTGAAATTTGGATTGTGTTGGGTGTATTTTTTCTTCTACTTTGGTTGACTCTTGTATTTACTTTGGGTATGCTGATAAATGGAAGATATGTTAAAAAGGACACAGCAAGTAAGAACATCAACTTACTCCTCAAGCCACGCAAATCATCTCATCGTGAACAAAGAGACTTGACATCAGTGAACATCACAGCCGTTCCTATACCAGGTGGTATAGTTTGGGACAGAACTGAATATGACATTCTTGGTCTGGCAGAGCTGTTGAAGATTCCACACCAATTCAAGATTTCCATGAGTGACTTTGTTTCATCTAGTACCTTTCCTGATGATTGGGACTTCGAGGATCCCAGCGAACCTGAAACAACGCCAACTAAAAGAACATTCAGAGAACAAGCAACATAACTTTTTCATCAGCTGGAAAATACTTATATGGTTTCACCATGGATTGAAATTTGGATTGTGTTGGGTGTATTTTTTCTTCTACTTTGGTTGACTCTTGTATTTACTTTGGGTATGCTGATAAATGGAAGATATGTTAAAAAGGACACAGCAAGTAAGAACATCAACTTACTCCTCAAGCCACACAAATCATCTCATCGTGAACAAAGAGACTTGACATCAGTGAACATCACAGCCGTTCCTATACCAGGTGGTATAGTTTGGGACAGAACTGAATATGACATTCTTGGTCTGGCAGAGCTGTTGAAGATTCCACACCAATTCAAGATTTCCATGAGTGACTTTGTTTCATCTAGTACCTTTCCTGATGATTGGGACTTCGAGACTGTTAATAATATGATGTCAGACTTAGAAATGTCTGCAAAGTTTACAGATCATGAATGCTTAGAAGGTTCATCAGAATATGAACAAATGTATTGTTATAATCACTATGTCCATCATTTCTTGCATAAATATGCAAATCCTAGAAATGTATTAACTTATAACCAATGGGAACATTGTCCTACACCACCAAAGGGTATCTCAAAACCTTTTTTGGCAAGTTTCCATACGTTTCAGGGTATAATGTTTCAAATCCAGAATCATTTTACTTTAAAAATGTTAATAGGACAGGAATGAAAAGTATTTTGACAAATACGCAGCAAATGTATTCTGCAGCCTTTTATGCTCAGCTGTCCACATTAGGTTTTGACTTTTGTAAAGACATCATTGAGACAAGAACAGTCTGGGGCACCAAGGCCTGGCAAGTGCACTAATTAGAAGCTTTATTTAGAGCCTGCATCATCCCAGAGCAATTACTGTTTTTGAATGACACTGTTCAGCAGACATCTTGTCTTGGTTTAGTCAAGATAAAAGATTTAAACAACCCATCCATACCTACACCTACGACTGATAGCAGTAACACTTCAGAGGGGGAGGTCGACGTACATACTATTTTGCTTCACAACAGAACAGATCCTGATTGAAAAGATGGTCAATCTGGCCCACAGACACAAACAACTGTCAAAATGGATTCCTGACTAAGACACAAGGGTTCACATTCACTATTCCAGACCCAAGATATGTTTAGAGACAGCATCCATGGATATTAACATCATACAGTGTAGGGAAACTGTGCCTTGAGTGGCTACAAGTCTACACTGAAGGAAGTGAAACAAGACTTATCTTTAATTACAGATGGCGGTGACCTGAGAGACTTCTTACAAGGACCAAAAAAACATGTCATAAACGTTTTATATATACCGTATCTATGCTCTATATAATGAAGCGTGGAAGATTACGCAAGCAGAGACTGCAGAACGAATACGAGAAATTGGTTGTATTAATTTAGAGTATTCTCTCTCTGTAGTTGACAATGGGTTAACGACTCTGTCATCCAGAATATATGCTTTGGACAGCATAGTATCCTCTGCCATAGACATAATGGAACAGGACTTGGTCATGTTGCAACACGGTCAGTCGTAATTACTTTCTATCATGCTTTTTGGGTGGACGTTAAAAAACCTTCGTTCAGGCTATGTGCCTTGGCGTTTAATCTACACAACGTCATTATTTTTTTAATTTAATCTCACAGATAAACAAATCAAATTGGCGCAGAGGGGAGCAGACTATACAGTGCTGAGCATTGAAAAACTGGAAAGATTGCCATTTACAGTCGCTGAAAAAACAGCCATTGAATGGATAATACATGGTACAATCAGTCTGCCTGTTACAATTTTCCATTTTCAGGATTGCTTAGAACGAATACCAGCAGGCCTATATGAAAGGTTGGGTAAGGAATACACCAAGACCTCCTGGGAATTACCTTATACACACAGATGTTAGAGTGGGGGGAAATAAGTATTTCTTACTGGTAATAATTGTGAAAATGCACTAAGCGGTTCTCTCCTATGTAAGGGTATAAACTTTCACGGGGCCTGTGATGGTTCCTCGAACAACTTTCCTGCCACCTGCAAGGTTCACCAGCTGCAGTGATTGATCCAATTTTTAGGCAACTTTTTAATGGAAGTTACATTATGTTGAATGATCACAGCTGCTGTGGCATGTTGCCAGGTTTAGCCTATCTCGTAACTGTGTCTGCCAGGGTCCCTTGCTGTATGCAAGTATTGTTTCCAAAAACCAAGACAGACCGGGAGTCACCTTTATGGCCTTCACTGAACATATCTTCTATACGAATTGACACTTTGAGCAGAATCAAAGCCATTCTTTTACAAAAAACTGTGCCATTGACCTCGGCCAAAGAAACCCATGATCTGCAAGTCGCAAGGACTTCTGCAGAGATACACACCCTATTAACTACAAACTGCCCTGCACATTTCTCAGAAATGTTTGGTTGTATCTTAAACACGGCTGATACTAGTGGTATGGTACATGTATTTAAGACGATTATTTTGGTACTGTTAGCACCTTTTGAAGAAGTCTTAGGAATTTTTCCAAATTTCGTGCATTTTGTGTTTGGCGGACTGCCTCTCATTTTGGGACTTGCAGCATTATACTATTTTTGCTCCTTTTGCTCCGATGTGGCAAGCCAAATCATAAGCGATACCCAGTTCACTATGAAGAACACTCTTCTGGCCATAAGGTGTTGTGAGGGCATAGTCCAAATTTTTGAATTAACTCGTTTAAGAGAATTAAATATCACATGGTTTATATCATCCAGACCAATCTAACAAGATTGCATCTTACCTGTTCTATGATGCCTGCTATGTGGAGAAGAATGCGTGTTAGACATCTGTCTCACACTCCCATCAGTCGTGCCAACGGATGTTGATGCTTTGCTGGACCCGTTAAAGGCCCATGCGCAGTGTTGTCCCCAGCGGCTACCAATTCTGATGATGGCATTCATTGAGATCTCACAGACGCAAAAGGCTGACGGTGAGGTACTAGAGGAAAGCGGCACACAGGTACCATCCAATTCGAACATTGCTAACGCGTTCAATGCTGACGGCGATGCTTCGCATCTTTGTGCAATTAATCTTCTTAATAAGGTAATCCAACTTTCACCTAAAATGGTAGACAAATTCTTTTCAGACTTAGATTTGATGTTTTCTCCAAACAATAACACTGACTTTTGAATAGCACACACTGTTCTGAGAGACTGTGAATTCGACCTTCGTTTTTGAAAACAAATTTCTAACTTTGGAATTCTAATTTTTTTCTATGATTAAGCGTTCGTTTTTCCAAATGTTCATTTTTTATTTTTTGGCACAAAGTAATCTGCTCATAGTAATCTGCTCAACTATTCAAAGAGAACTAGAATTCTTTGAAAAACTTCAAAGAGACAATATTTAACCTTGTCCACATTCAAACACTTTATATAATCTGTCATGGAATGGTCTTGACTTTTCTATTAATAAATTAAGAACCATTTCATGAATGTATTTTTGTGATTCATTCATTTTCAAAAGTCACCTATATGCTTGGAATGAACCAATGCTTTAAATGCGCACAGCACAAATGCTTTTTCGTGTATAACCAGTACCAATGCATCTTTATGTATTTTGGGTGGGTCTTGACACATCATGATTAGATATGTTTCAATGTGTTTATAACTTAGCAATGTCATATATTATAAAGTGGAGTGGGTGTTGTGTGGCGTTTAGAGCTCCGAGTGAATTTTCCTGATTCATGCCCTTGTATAGGTACAATTCACATTGCCCTTATATAGGCATAGACATCAATCCCTTATTTAGACATAGCCCATGCAGACCAAATACAGGTATGGCTAATTCCACCCGTACCAAACGTCACAACGAATTTCTTGGAAAATCAGCTTAGGCAGTTAGGGAACTTCCCCTTGCTTGAATATTGATTTGTCAAAGAACTCATGTACTTTGCAAAGAACAACTATTCACTAGGGGTTCTTTCTTGACCTTATTATGCCCGACTTTACGTCAAACTATGGCATTCCTAAACACCTTCAAGGTATAAATATACCTTCACTTTCTATGGCAAACTACGGTGGTTCGTAGCAGTTCGACGATTCACTTGCCCTATGCAGCGCGCTATAGCAAGTGCCGAAGGAAGCCGACCCTCAAGCTGAAGCACTGAACAAGAGGCTGCCTTTCTCTCACCGAGAATCCAATTCCAGTGTTTTTAAGCTCCCCTTGCGGGGTGTGGGGAAATCAAATCCTGAGACACAGATACCAGACCTCCTTCATTCTAAACCAAGATATGGAGCTGATTAGAACCTAAAGAAACCTTTGGTAGATTCTTGGCAAAAACATCTAAACCTATGTATGCTACACAATACTTACTTCTTCCCGCCTACTAGACATAGGTTAGAAACATTGGGGTAGGCGTATTTAGAAGCACGAGTTGAGTATTTTTACTCAATGTTATTTATGTATGTATTTGTATATGGCTTAGAAACCATACAATGCTTTAACTGTATTATTTTATAATAGTATTCTCGCTGTACGCATTACACTTTGCAGTCTGCTTAACAATTGTAGCAGTTCACTTCTCCTGTATGAGAAAGAAGACTGTTCAATAAACCTTTTTATTAAAAATGCCCATCTCTCTATATCTCTACAAACTCAGTTGAAATGAAGCATGCACGATTGACTGAGTGAAATACTTATCTATTGTTTCCTCGACTCTGGAGATAAATTTCTTATTCTTTGGAAACAAAGTTGTCATGTTTATGCGGTTGTCAGAAACTAATCCCTTCTTGTGAATTTGAGAGTTTTAGTGACCTCTGAGCTAGCTGGCACTCACTATTCACATTAGTATATTCAATAGAGTCCTAGTCAACCTCAGTCCTACGTGTAATCTATAGGATATAATATTCCAATGCGCAGAGCCAATTGGGAATATAGGAACTACACTACACAAGCTCTGTACATAAAAAATAGCACAAACAATTGTCATCTAAGTTTGGTCCATGTGTGTTGCATAATACAAAACGTCCGAGGGAACCTTTGTATTGTGCAACAAAGTATCTACCCTGGTTTTCATGGACAGTGCTGAAAGACATGACAACAATCAGACTTCATCAATTTAGCCATCCCCAGACAGATGTGATTTTGTTTGTGAAGATGTCACTTCTTGCTATCCCAGTTGGTTTAATTAATTGTATTTCTAGTGTCAGTTTGGGCGTCTTGAAGTAAAACAGTTGTAGCCCCAGTACTCTGCAACTCTTGTACAGGTATTTGTCTATTTTGTCTTAAATTAATTAGGCCTGTGTGAAATTTGAATTACGTCGATGTAATTTGTGTAGGCTCAGGAATTTTGCCTACGCCTGCTACCTGAAATTCCCAAAATTATGCCTCTTTTCGTAATTTATGACAGATGCATGGGAATAGCAGAACATGTCAGTATCCAGGGATGGTTGTCTGGTTGAATTGTCATCTATGTTTGGTCCATGTGTGATGCATAATGCAAAACGTCTGAGGGAACCTTTGTAATGTGCAACAAAGTATCTGCCCTGGTTTTCATGGACAGTGCTGAAAGACATGGCAACAATCAAACTTCATCAATTTAGCCATCCCCAGACAGATGTGTTTTTGTTTGTAAATATGTCACTTCTTGGTATCCCAGTTGGTTTAATTAATTGCATTTCTAGTGTCAGTTTGGGCGTCTTGAAGGAAAACAGTTGTAGCCCCAGCACTCTGCAACTCTTGTACAGGTATCTGTCTATTTTGTCTTGAATTAATTAGGCCTGTGTGAAATTTGAATTACATCGATGTAATTTGTGCATGCTCAGGAATTTTGCCTACGCCTGCTACCTGAAATACCCCAAATTATGCCTCTTTTCGTAATTTATGACAGATACATGGGAATAGCAGAACATGTCAGTATCCAGGGATGGTTGTCTGGTTGAAGACCTTTCATTATGAGTGAAGTGGTAAGTCCTAGTCCTAATGGTCTTCGTCTGCTACAGGTGTAGGCAACCTCTTCCAGTCGCCAAGGTGCTGTACACATTAGGTAGCACCAAAGCCGATTGTACCCTCCAGAAGAAGTCTCTGTTGAAGGAAAAAGCCAAAACAGTAAAATTCTCCAGATGGCAGTGGAGTATCAGGAACGAGAAGATGGAAACCAGAAAGCAAGTACTGAGTCAGAAACAGAACTGGGGTATCTCCAGGAAAAAACTGAAAGAGATTAACAGACAAATTGGAGTCGCAAGGGAAGTTCATCTGACTTCCTTTTATTCCCAGAAAACTCTGGAAAATACTTCATAAATGGACTTCACCGTGATGGATTAGGAAGGCCATTTGAATTTCTATGGAAGTCCAGGCTGGATTGCAGCCTCATAGCAGAATGGAGCTGTATTGGATCATACCGGTAGATTAGCTGCCATAGGGTAAGGGCATGTGAGGAGCATGACAGCCCACTGGTGCTCCATGCACTCTCCCTGCAGACAGTTCCTCGCGTGGTTCACCTGCCCAAACATGCCTCGGTGATCATTGTTGGGCGGAGTGTTGTTTGTGGTGCATTTGCTCTTTTCACAATTTTTTTCCGCGAGAAATGCATGATTGCATCAAAAGGGCATGCAGACCTATATCGTGCTAAATATAGGGCCAAATGACAGATTTGCATTTTGTGTTAATAATGGATGGTTTTGAGGAATTTTGTGGAAAATTTACGTAATCATTTGAAAGCAAGATATGTGAATTTCACAAACCCCTAGATTAAGTCCCTTTTAAATTGACACCTGAGCCAATTTAGTCCCTTTTAAATTGACACCTGAGCCACACCAATAGAACGAGGAACAGACCAGCAGCCTCCTACTTATTCTCTACAACCACTCTTGCCATCTATCTCTTTGGGGCCCTCTAAGGCTTAGTCTCCCTCCACAACCCCTATCTATCATCCATAACCTAGCTGTGTTAGCAGCCATGAAGGTTCCTTTACTTGAAGCCTCCTTCCCCTCCCCTCTCACTGATGACCTAACATACTCCAGTTACCATCGCACACCACTGTTCCATTGTGAAACCAAGAACTATACCAATACATTTTCGCACATTAATTACATTCATTCAGACAATTTACCCGCCCTGAAAAATCAGTTATGGTACAAATAACAGGGCGTTTTTTCTAAATAGTTTTGAGGTTTTAACTAATTCCTGAGCTCTTGCTATGAAAGTACATAGGTAAGCTTGCTAGTTCTTTATAATATTTATTTGTATGGGCTCTTGAAAATAAACCTGGACCCTAGCATTTTACAATGAAAAAGATGGTAGCAGGCTGAGATGTGGCTGCAGGGACATTACCACAGGGCCCTGATTCATTCGCACACCTCTAACCTCAGCGCTCACTGTGTATGTGATAGAACAATGACTGTAACTATAACTGTAAAATCAAAGTTTATTTAGACAATAGTCTATAAACCATACACAAGACCATGGATCCACTTAGCAATAGAAATTTTACATCACAGTTCATTTTAACACTCAGTACACATTTAAAACCATAAAAGCACTACATTGATATTTTCCATTTTTTTTAAATCTTAATATCCTAAAATTTCCCAACTTCCTTGGTTGTCTCCTTTACAGCTTCTCTTATTGCTTTAAAAAATTTCCCCAACGCAATTGTGATATCTAAAAACGACATTTCAGTAAGGAGAACAACAGCCTCTGATCGTGTGTTTACCTTATACTTTAAAAATATTGGACGTAAAAACATTTTACGCACTGTTAAAATCCATGTACAGTCCAGTAATATATGTAAAATATCATTCTTCACACCTAGGCCACATTTACAAGTACCATCAGGTTGGATCAGGGCTACTTTTAATTTACTATCGATCTTCCATGGATTTAAGCCTACCCGAACCTTCATGATTTCGTACCTTAACCAGTTACTGGTTAACACATCCAAATAAGGGAACCGGACCTCCTTTTCCCATTCATTCCTTACCCAGTTCACTGATTTTTTCAACTTCAGATACTCCAGATCTTGTGATCTGGAATATTCTTGCCCTCGGTCCCTAAACATTTTCTTAGTAAAAACTAGGTCCAATAAGGGTTGTTCGAGGGTCAACTTTAATTGCGCAGTTACTAGCTGAAGGGTTTTCCTCACTTCCCGTGCCCAATGTAAACTGCTTGCTTGTATTTCCTTTCTGCACCAAATTGACACCTTCTGTTCACCACCGGGCGTCTGGCGGTTCCAAAATCTTAGCAATGACATTTGTGCCTTTACCTCCCATGCCGTCAAGCCTACCTCCAATCTAATAGCTTGCAACATGGATCCGTTAGGTAGGAACAACAGCATTTTAATTATCTTTCCTTCCTCCCGGTCCCAAACCCTTTTTACCACTCAGATAGAGCACTTCAGCACCGTAGAGAACTTGTGGGGCTATCATAGCTTCAAATGCCTTTAGTAACGGTCTGTGAGACATATCACCATAGTCCTTATTAAATTTTTCAATCCACAGACCGATGAGGACGCCTTTGAAGTTTGTGCCGCCACGTGGGTATTCCACTTTAATGCACTGTCAAACCACAGGCCTAGATATTTGTATTCATTTACTACCTCTAATTTGTCTAAACCTAAAAACGATTTACATTTTTTTACCTTCTTCCCGAAACATAGGATCTTTGTTTTCTCCATATTCACCGATAGAAACTTTTTGTCACAATATATTTTAAAAGCATTTAATTTCCTTTGGAGGCCCATTTCAGTTTGGTCCACGATCACTAGATCATCAGCATATAAAAGGCATGCAACTTTATTATTATTCATGCGCGGGCTCGCACTCTTTTCAACTTCCAAAACCACGGGAAGGTCTGATAGGAAGATTGAAAAGAGCAAGGGTGCCAAAACGCACCCTTGTCTCAAGCCATTCTTTACAGGGATTTTCTGCGTTAATGAGCCCTTTGAATCTCTAATGACCTGGGCCCAGTTGCCACTATGTAATTCTTTTAGAATATTTAATATGCCCTCCGGCAATGCATAATTTTCTAGCACTTCCCAAAGGCTGCTTCTATCTACTGAGTCAAAGGCAGCTCGGAAATCGACGAAACAGCAGCATAATTTGCCATTTTGTTCAATCGATTTCCTAGCTAAGGCCCACAGGGCAAAACAATGATTAATCATAGAGTGGCCTTCTTTAAACCCACCCTGTTCCACTGGTACGATTGAACGAAGATCCGCCCACTCTTTTAACTTACCGAGTATCATCTTAGCAAAAATATTTTCTCCTATATCTAATAGGTTAATTAGCCTGTAGTTTTTAGGGGCATGTACATCTCCTTTTTTATGCAGAGGCCTTATTATTGCACCCTTCCAGTTTGCAGGTATTAGCCCTTGCTCTAGTATTAAAGTAAACATTTTTGAGAAGAATTCCGCCCACCAAGGCTGGTTTGAATTTAATATCCGGGCCTGCCGCTCTAGTTAAATTTAAAGTCCTAATTATCCTAAGGATGTTTATTACTGAGCAATCATGTTTGAGATCCCCTACTAGATCTCTCCACTGCTTTGGTACCAAATTATCCGACAACCTCCCCGGGGCATACAATTTCTGAATATACTCAGCCCATACATCTTCCTCTACTACACAGGTCATTGGTGCAATCAAGGGTTCCCTGGCTGACTGTATTAGCTTCCAGAATTGCTGTAGGTTCTTATTTTCAATGGATTCCAATAATTTGCCCCAGCAAGATTCTTCATGAATCCTTTTTACATTGCGGATTAACATATTATATTCTCTCTTTATTTTTATAAAGTTTTCCGCCTTTGCTTGTGTAAATTTTTTGCGCAGGCTACGCTCTTCTCTCCTAACTTCTCTTTTTTCATTAAACAATCCTGATTAAACCATGTTCCTTTCTTACTTTGAGTATTTCCTTTCTTATTCTGAACAATGACTGGGCTAACCCCATAGCCCTGGGAGCCTGGGTGGTAATATATAAAGAGAACAGTTGTTCATTCATATGAACCTTTAAGCCCTTTATGAATTCAGGATTTAGGTAAGGTAACCAGTATGGTCTAGCAGAAGAAAAAGAAACAGTTATACTGTCTGTCACCATATAGATGAAGATGCATGCATGTCTTCTACTATGGGTCGCTTCCGTGAAGGTGAGCGCCGGCGCTCACATTCACGGAAGCGATCCATGGTAGAAGACATTGTTTTCAAACCAAGAAATACGGGAATTAAATCTCTCAAAAACAAGTAATGGACATGCTGGTCCCTCGAAATCTGATTACATGAGGATTTTGTCAAATCTTCAATCGCCTTCATTCAATACTCAAAATGGAGAACTCTTTATAACAGAACACAGATTTTTGTGTGTGGTCCTGAAGAGAATCCTTTGAGTTTTAAAGGGATTCGAAACGCGTCGACCCTGTTGACCCTGTTATCCTTGAGTGTATAGACTAATCGACCACTAAATTGTATTGCAAAAAAAAAACTTTTCTCGATGGTCTATTTTCTATGAATATCATAAAAATCTTTGCATCTCTTCATTGAGTGGATTAGGTTGTACCTGCCATCAAAAATAGAACCTGTGCAGTGCCTAAAACAAAAAATTCCTTTTCCCTTCAATTACTGTTCCCCCTTCACTACCATTTGTGGTTGTCTGTCGTCAATATATGTTCACCAATGTTCGTCTGAAACTTCGATTTGTCCTGTGTTCCAGTAGTTTGTACTACATATCCCCTCACTTTCTTGAAACCCCTTTGAGATTTATAACCCCCCCTTTAATGTCAATCACATAAGTTTAGTTGATTCTAAAAGCCTTCCTAAAAATTCCATTTTGTACATGCTTCATCACAACTATTTTATATGATGAAAGAAAACAAAAATAAACAGATTTTATCAAAGAAACTGGTGACTGAAAAAGTGGTTTTTGGAATTGAGTGATTCTGACCTCAATCCCTTTATTATGTGTTAAATTGGTTGCACAGTACTGGCATTCAGTTTGTTCATTCTCATCTTGGCGCAGCCTTACTGTGCTTTTGCCAAAACCCTCGTTGTTCCCTTCTAGGAATAAAGCAGTCGGAAAAGAACATGGTGACGACCTGTGGCGGACAAAAGATAACAACTACATTAGGAGACCTGGGCTTGGCAATTTTGAATGGTAATACAAAGCGTGACAGGCCGGCATGTGTCACATTTTTGAGCGTCAAGGTTCACTCAACAATTGATTATACAATTAGAAGTAAGGAATTAATTCCCATTTTTGAAACATTCCAAATTGACCAACGCATAGAAAGCGATCACTTCCCCCAAATAACGAGAATTATCATCACACTTACCGTACTACCAAGAACGACCTCTCTCTTACAACACACCGTAAAGTTCAACCTAAAGAAGTTAAAATGGCGTGGGGGGGGGGGCGTTGAAAAATATCCAGGATACAGCAAAATACTTTTTTTCCAAGTTAGGTCCGCAGTATGAGGAAGAACGTGTAACTAACTGGGAGCAGCTGATTCTGGACCTCCTGCACAAATTTCCAGCATTGCCAGGGTATCCAAGAAGCACAAACAGCAGGAAGGAGCCATGGTTTAACATGGACTTAGGAGTGCAAAAGAGAAGGATCACAAGAGAGGTTAGATCAGTGGCACAGGCAAAAAGAATGGGGATTACTCCAAACAAATGCAAATTAAAGGAAGCAAGGAGCATTTTCAGGAAATCGTTGAGGGTTGCTAAGAGCACATATAAGGAAACTATTTGGAACAAACTATTGAGCGCGGGAAAGTTGCCCAACAGCAGGGACTTCTGGGGTATCATCAACGATCTAAATAAGGGAGCAAGTCTTCGACAAGAAGCCGTGGTTGGAGAGGAAACCTGGGCCCAACATGTGCATTCTTTGTATTGTAATTAGGGCTCCCGGTTTTCCTTTTTTACGGATTTTTACATATAAATACAGATGGAAAACAAGTTTGCCTTTATCGGTATTTATATATAAAAATGGGATAATATGAGTACATTTTGCTGTGCTGCCGTCTGGTGTCTCCCCCTCCTTAGAGGGTTAAGAGGTGTCAACCCAGGCTGAGACACACCCGAGTACTTCACAGGTCTTTGAAAGACCAGAATCACTGGCCACAAGGGATTTGTGACGTCGCCCCTTGCCCCTAAACCCTGAGACGTGCAACCTGTGAACCCAGCCCGCAGTACCTTCTTCTGTCCCGAGAGGGCCAAGCCGGAGCCGGGAATCAACTGCAAGGTGAGTCTGCGTCCCGGTTGTGCTCAAAACTGCGGCTGGTGGCAGACGCTAAAGAGCAAGGATTTTTCCTTTTAAATCACAGGGCAGGGAGCCCTCTTTCTTTCCCACCCGCAAATCCACCTTTTAACATCAATGGGGGCCAGCACCCTTACTCGAGTGCACCCCCGCATTAAGGCACAGAGACCCATACCCTCATTAGACACAGACCTGCTTTCCCGCTTTCCACACTCGGGATTCTTTGTTAAAATCAGGTCCACGCTCCCATATTCCTCCAGAGCGCTCACTGATGGCCCCTCGGCTCGCTTCTGCCCCAAAACGAGTGGCAGGCAAGGGGATACCACATCCTTGGAAAACGAGTGATTTTGCAAACTTTGACATTGAACTAATTTTGAACCTGTGTGGGCAAATACAGGGCTCAGCCACAGAGGGCTTTATTTGCGGAGCCACAATGTTGCCCTAAGCACAGGGAAAACGTGCATAACTAAGATGGCAAAACCAACGCTCCAGTATGGTGAGCTTGCCATAAAAATTGAAATTGAGCAGCGTGTTATCTGCTTTATCGCAACAAGCAAATACGGGCAGGGGCAAATGGGACTTTCTTATTCTGACTCCTGCTGGGCCCATAACAATGGCCTATTCTGAGGGGTCATCAGGCCTCCATCTGATCGAGTCTACTGACTGGGTGTGAGCAGCCAGGAGCCTCACACCTAGAAGCAAATGCCACAGATGGGAAATATAGGCTCACACCTGTTATCACTTCACACATACTTAAGAGAGGCATCTTTTCACTTTGTTCAGGCAGCGGAAGGCAGTGTGAGTTTCTCTCAGTGGGGCTGTATGGTGTTCAGTGGGGGAGAGGATGTGGCACTCTGCCGATGACAGAAACTGCAAGGCTCTGAGACAAACGGCTTGTGATAGCACATTTAAGCATATTTGGGACATTTTGTAAATGGCAAAGTTTGTTTTCAGATGAATGTATAGTGTTGACCAATAACAACTGAGCGCATGTGTGCATTGTCAATTTAAATAAATGTGTAAAAATACTAGCTGTAGCGTCGTCTTTTGCTTGCGGCGAAAATAAATGTGGATAAATACAGAAAAAATGCCTGAAAAATAAATATGGATAAATACAGACAGAAATGGCAAAAAAATAAATACCATAATGCAGAGCCTGGCCTCACCAAAGGTCCCCGTTGATTGGAGTCGGATGAGGGGAAAAAAATAGGAATGAAGAGCTTGGAGAATAAAGAAAACAAGGACCGGGAAGGAGTAAACGGGCCCGTTGAAACAGCTCCCCTAACAACTAAAAAACAATTGAGGGGCATAATATTAAGATTAAAGACAGAAGGAGCAGCAGGCCCGAACGGGCTACCCAACGCGCTTTTTAAGAACGAGCCTGACTTCTGGTCAGAGATCCTAACGCCCCTTTTCAATTATATATACACACAAGCCAACGTCCCCGCTTCCTGGAAAGGGAACATTATTCATCCGATATTTAAACACAGAGACCATCGCAACTCCGCAAATTATAGGTTGATATCCTTAATAGATGTTGAGGCTAAGCTCTATGCCTCTTGTATTCTAGCACTGCTACAAGACTGGATAGAAGACACAAATACTTTGCCTAAGTTTCAAACAGGGTTCAGGCAAGAGATGAGAACCGTAACAAATTTATGTCAACAACCAAGGAAGTGGTCTGGTCCAGAAAAACTGTAAGTGTGCCGTAACTGAACTAGAACCCCTAAACCATTAGTAACACTAGAAGTGATAACCCTGGGCTGGTAAAGAAAATCCCATCAGCCCACCCATTTGGTGGAGTGTCGTCATGGGCCAGTTCCTCCGAGTCAAGAGGAACTGTTCACTGACAACGTCATTTACATGATAACCTGTCCTTGCTCCTTACGATATGTCGGCTACACCACCCGTAAGATCAAAATAAGAATAGGGGAACATAAAAGCACTATTAGATGTCGTAAACAGGCCACCAAATTAACAAATCATTTTTTAGACCACAGACATACTCGAATGGGTCATACTCGAACAGCCATTTATTCCAGCACATATCAGTGACGTGTCCAAATTCCTGTTCAAGAAGGAACAGAAGTGGGTCTTCCTTCTGAAGAGTCACATTCAAGGCTTAAACGATGATATACCTTGGACATCGCTATAATCTACGAGTCCGGGTATTTCAGGACCATCTCATCACATGAATTCAATTTAATTGGGATCCTGAATTGTATAAATCCCATACCGTATTTTGGTGCATCTCTTTGAACCTGGTACACTATTCCGTATTCCGGCCCTTGGTGCTACACTGTACTAGTATAGAATTAATAAATAATATTCATGTACATTGAATGTAATTCTGGTTCATGCATTATAGTACATAAGTGTGCTAGGGTCTGCATTACTGACAGTAACCCGACATCAACATATGCGCTGCTTTTTCAAATAGATCTCATGGCACATGTGGAATTGGACACACTTCCATTTGATTACATCTTGGTTCATCTTTATTTAACCTGACATTGTGTTCCAAATCACAGCCCTTTGGGTGGCGTTATATATAAATATATGCTTTGGTCCTCTTTGTGGCGTTATACAAGTAGATGCTTTGCCTTGTACATTGAGTCTCATTCTTAGATATACAGTATACAGTAGTGTACATACATATGCTCGCAAGGACTGCACTACTACTAACGACTGAGCATCAGCGCAAGCGCAGTTCAGTGAATCGGTTCACATAGCACATGCGCGTCTCGACAATAAAGATCCTCAAGACGACGCATGCGCAATACACTCGAGATACCTAGCGCATGCCCAGATCTGCCGCAGTGCTTTATCCGGGCGGCGATCCAATAAACCGCTCACACAACTGTTACTTATTAGCACTTCAGCGCAAGCACATTCCTTTTGACTACAACAGCGCATGCGCGACTCGAAACCATCTATCTTCGACGCATGCGCAGTCTAACTCAGATGCATAGCGCACGCGCATATCAACTGTAGTGCCTCATTAGCGCGGCAATTTTACAATCCCCTACACAGCTGGGGCTAATCAGCTTATCAACGCGGATATAAATAGACATGCGCGCCCACGACCTAGCTACCTCCACTCCCTCTCGGACGCTGGTGTAGAGGTACCGACGGAGAGGTAGGGCAATACATCCTGCTGCCCCTCACTTTATTGGGAACCAATTTTTAGCCATCTTAACGCCATTTAAGAGCTCTTTGAGTTGGGATTTTAATCTGAGATTCTTGTTAACTTGTTTCCTGCATAGTATTGGCCATGAGCTGTAAATGAGGTTGAGTCTTTTTTCTTGACAACTAGGTTTTGTTAGGAGATTACTGGGAATGCAAACAAATTTGAGCATAAGTCCCTCTGCTATTTTTCTGAGGTTCTCTTTCACATTTCCATCCTAACTAGAGCGGGGCCTCCTTCTTCCCGAGTGGGTGCCGGGTGAGGTGAGGCGTACTCCCACACAATGCTGGGTAAGTCATTACGCTTTTTACACATAGCTGTGATTGTTTACACGTATTAATATAGACAGGATTAGATTGTCTGTTCTGTTAGCGGTGAGTGACTATCTCACCGTAGTGTTTGTGTGCTTAGTTACTTATTCTAGTTTCCTTAATTCCGTTACACACTATATCTTCTGATGCACGCTTATCCTCCTCTTTTCATAGGAGATACTGAAAGATCTGGATTCCCTCCAGTACACATCTGGGCTCAGAGGAACTGGTAGGATTTATCCAGCGTATATAGCCTGAACAGTCACATAGTTTTGTTGTTTATAGTTGCAGTCGCAGTTTCCCAATGGTTCTGAAGAAAGCTTAGACCAATAGTCAGTTTAGCTGAAACATGTCGACCTCCACTCACTTTGCCTATGTATAGTTATTATTTCAAACTATTTGGGCATTTTTAATATTGACCCTAGTACCATACTGATTAAACTTAATTTTGGTCCTTTGAGTCAATTTTATTTTCACTTGTTCACTTTAATTTTTCCACTTGCACTACACCCCATTAGCATCACCAGTGAAGCCCAGTGGCCTGGATTTACATCATGATAATCCATCTCCGCACCATCACTAGGTGCATTGTCTGAGATTTGGATTGGTGACATCTCCCACATGACGACACTCCACCAAATGGGTGGGCTGATGGGATTTTCTTTACCAGCCCAGGGTTATCACTTCTAGTGTTACTAATGGTTTAGGGGTTCTAGTTCAGTTACGGCACACTTACAGTTTTTCTGGACCAGACCACTTCCTTGGTTGTTGACATTTATAATAAGGGCATAAGTGGTCCTGGTCGTTAAATAAGCCCTGTTGACCCTCCCTACATCTATTTTCCGTAACAAATTTAGCCAGTCTGTCGCTCCTAATGGAAAAAGCAATAATCAAGGGATCCCGGTTGTACGCTTGTTTTATTGATATAAAGTCAGCGTTTGATTGGGTGAGTAGAGAGCGCCTGTGGGCAAAATTAAATACCTGGGGACTTCCAATCCAAATTTTAAAGGCCATAACCGCCCTGCATAAAAACACATGAGCAAGAGTGAAACTAGGTAATGGAGGCAGTACACCTTTGTGCACTACAACGCACCAAG
The DNA here is from genome assembly GCF_964263255.1 of Lissotriton vulgaris. NCBI lineage: Eukaryota > Metazoa > Chordata > Amphibia > Caudata > Salamandridae > Lissotriton > Lissotriton vulgaris. Next base: position 1,321,559,301 of record NC_141691.1, read on the forward strand.
GTCTCCAACAAGGGTACGTGTTAGCTCCCAGCCTCCAAAGTGTTGGAAGCTGCTGAATGCCATCCACCGATATTGGCCAACAATCCAATTTATTTTCTACAATACGCGGACGACATAGTAGTGCTAAGCAAAACACCAATTGGTCTTCAAAGAGCAATAAATAATTTAGCAGCCTATTTGAAACAGGAAATGTTGGAACTAAACAAAGCAAAAACAAAAGTCGTTCGACTTGTGGAACCAAAAAAGATCATGTATAAATGGATGGCAAATGGGGAAACAGTGGAAGAACAACAATAATAAAAATACCTTTGAATCACCATAGAGCAAGGATTAAAACACAAGGAGCATAAAGCAGTAATAAAAGCAAAAGCACAATCAATAATTTTTGCATATCGACTAGTAAAATCAAAATTGGACTGTCCCAATTACAATCATCTTTTTTTTTTTTTGTAAATTTTTTTACAATCATCTTTTAAAGGTTATGGCTGTCCAAATCCTGCCCTCCTAGTCCTACGGCCTAGTAACTTGGTGTGGTAAGGAGGCTGATTTATTAAATGACCTACAGACTAAGATATACAAGGCTATCTTCAACTTGCCAAAATCTGCCTCACCTACGCAGGTACCTCTTGAATTTGGACTGCAAAATCAGAGATTCCGGAGCATGAGCGGCTTCGTAAAGCTCTGCCACAAATTCCGCTCCGCCGACCCGGAGACCATGGATTGTCTATGCTGGGAAGAAATTAAACAACAGGCGATAGCGAAACCCCGAGTGCCTGGGGAAAGCACTTGAATTCCTGTCTAACAGAGCTCGATTTAGGAACAGCATGGAAATTCAGGGCAGACAAAGCATGTTTAAGCAGATCAGCTAACGAGGCGGCTAAAAGGAAATCCTTCTAGGAAGATAAAAACACAATCTCCAAACGTCGGCATGGGATGTCCATCATCACCTCCTTTACATCACTTAAACCACAAGCATATATATCCTCTCACTTTAGTGGGCACTTAAAAAGAGCTTATATACACTACCGGATGGGACAGCATGTCTCAAAAGATTTATTACCCTCCTAGAAATACAATTATCAAACAGAGCATTGCCGCCTTTGTGGATACAAAACGGAATCCTTAGTCCATTTTCTTTGTGTATGCCCAGCAGTAATGGTCCAGAGGCGACGATACTTGAAGCCAATTTTTATTGACCTAAAAATTCGAACTTGCAGACATGCAGTAACAAGTTGGTTGGGAGGTGCCTCTATAATTCTGGCCTGCCGGGGAGTAAAATTCCTGGCAGAGGTAAGAAAATGCTTAGGGCACGTTGAGCAGGAGGAACACTGAGGAGGAATGCCGCAAAGGCCAGACTATTTTGGGACTCTCACGGAAAACACAAACTGAACCAAAAAGACGATTAAGACCTCATAGAGATGGCAGGAGCTGGCCCTGATCCAAATTTTTATAATTGTATTTAATAACATATTGGATACTGAGTTGTAAATTGACTAGATCATTTTTATTGTGGTTTTGAAATAAATTGTTTTTACATATTTACTTTATGTGGAAATTGTGACAATTTTAATTAATTATACAATAAACCTTTTTGACCTTGACTTTGACAGTGCTAAAGATGGCACAGAAATATTTCTATTTCAATCTACAATTTAGGTATTTTCAATGAAGTTAATGAAAGGAAATGTGCTACAAGTGAGATAGGTGAAGCAGCACAGTGCTAATGTGAACTAAACATGAAAAAGTATTGAAGCACATGTTGAAACTTGCAAAACAAAACGGCAGGCGGAGGCTTGTATAGGAAGGTACAATTAATTTAATTCAATTGTACTAATTAGATGAGATTTAAAACTGCCCAGGGTTTGATAATATTCACATTTTAACCCAATGTTGCGATTTACATTGGGTCATTGACATAAAAAATGTAGCGCCTTACCGATCACTAAAGCCATTCTAACTGACACAACCATTCACTAAAAAGGAGTCCAGGTGGGGGTTAAATTTCCTTGAATTAAAAACAGTGTTGGGTCAGTGATTGTAATGGCCATGTACACTTTCCAGCTTGCTGTAATGAAATGGTGAATATCCTGTATGTTGCTGTACTCCACCTGGTTGGACTATCTTCATCAAATCCCTAAAATCAGCCTTTGCTGCTCTGCTAAACTGTCAGAAGGCTCAAAATAATGCTGACACCTAAGCTAACTTTGAGCTTCAACACCTTTAATACTGCTACGGTTGACACAGATGTCTACGTCTCAGTGGGACCCAGGCAGCCATTTTCATACACTGGAAAATAAAATAAGCTGATAATGGACCTCCTTCCTCCTTGGATTGGATGAGAGATGAGGAGCAAGTATGAACAGGTTTAACAGCTAGATCTCCATCAATGACATAGTAGCCTCTCCCCTTCATGCCTTTCCTGAGCTACAAGAACTCCAGACCCACGTGTTGCCCTCCTTTAAGAACACATGCTCTCCTGATCCAACAAGAAATCACAGAATCACATGATGAATAACAAACCGAGTGCCTCTAGAGAACTACAGTCTAGCTGGAAGCCAGCACCAATAATTACCTGTAAAGTATAGACACACAGATAACCAGATTCACAAAGGTAAAGTCAGACTTTTGGTCTAAGTTTAGACCAAAAATCTAGCTTTACTACTTTTCGGATTCTCTGCAGTCGTAAAGATACTACTCGTAACTTACCTTTTTGAATCCCGAAAAGTAATAAAGTTGGACGTTTAGTTTAAACTTAGACCAAAATCAAGCCCAGAGTCTGTAATGGAATAAGTGCTTACTATTTTAATGAACAGTGGTCTTGAAATCATATTTGGCAAAAACACAGCTGGGAGCTTGATGCATGTAATAGAATAAATGTAATTTAGGAGCCTGCCCAGAAGACCACACCAGGTGAACAACTGAAACGAAACTATGGCTAAACAAAAACTCATATCATCTGTTGCTTGATTATAAAATACCTTGACAAAACAAGCGACAAAAGGCATTTGGCAAAACAGGAATAGTTTGTTTAATTAAACAATACAATCAGGAGTACAGTTACAGGCATTGGGTCTGAGGACTGTACCAACTTACAATTCATCTAACACAGACTTTTATACAGTTCATTGATTGTAATAAAGTCATTCTGGTGATCCTTCTTTGGGAAGGAATGTGTACCTCTTTCTTTGGAGCCATAAATTAGGGCATTGTAGTATCAATCCAGGTGGGCCTTGAACTTGCGTGGACACAATGCGGCCTGTGGATAACGTTTCCAGATGTCCAGCCTAGGGAACACGTGATCCCTGCGTTTACTGTGCATGCTAGGTCTTGATTGGCTCAGTGTTCATAACTTCATGTGGCATCTGACCTTATGGTATTTTGGGAACGTGCGCACCCCTCCGGCCATGGGTGCTTTTTTGGGGACAATCGTCCTGGACCATTGTGGTGTCGCTACACCCATCTGTTTGATCAATCTGGTGTTTTATGTTCGTGCAAGTGTATGTTGGCTACATGCTACCCCCACCTGTGATCTGTCAAGCAGTAACCTCGGGCCTGGGTCTCAGGGCTTGCCAAAACACATATTTCTGAGTCAGGGTTGATGTGGAGTTAATAACAGGCACATTTGTTAATAAAGAGGCTATATTATGCTGGTGCTGACCATCAGAAATTATGTTAACTAAGCCGGAGCAAATATGAGAGGGATAGATGGCTTCAGTTTGTTTAAAAATTCAAAAACTGAGAAGGAGGCTCTGATCATCTCATCATTTCAAGCTTTTGGTTGGAGAAGGCATGACATTGGATCGGGTTCTGCATATCTGGCTAATGTGTCTGAGTAAGAGTGTGTTGGGTGGGTATGTGGAAGCTAATGTAATTAGTCAGGTAGGTGGTTTGAGGTTATGCAAAGCTTTGAATGTGTGTGTGAAGAGTTTAAATAGTGCCGATTAAGGATGGGGAGCCAGTGGAGGTCTTTGAGGTGCAATGAGGAAATGGGTGCAGGCAGAGGGTGGTCTGTGTGTGAGTCTTGAAGTCGAGTTCTGTAAGGTCTGGAGACTTCTGGTCAGTGTGGGTTAATTCCTTCATAGAATGTCAAACTTGCTAGTGATTAGGTCATCAGTGACAGTTCTGCACGTGTTGAAGGGAATCCACTTGAAAGTTTGTTAAGCATCTCTAGTGTGTGGAACTGTGTTCACTTTGCCTATCATAGAGAGTTCACTGTAGGCCAATATCCTGAGGTTCCTCGCATGGGTAGTTGAGTGGGGTATGCGTCTAATATCAGCAGTCAACCAGGTAGACTCACATAGCAAGATGTCTTTCTTGTTGATGATTACTTCCGTCTGGTCTGTGTTCAGCTATCGAAGATGGTGGCTAGATTAATTAAAGATGAGGGCAGTTAATACTCATCTGTCTATGATCAGTCATCTGTGGTGGGGATGAGGGTGGTTTCAGTGCTCTCGTTGGGTCTGAAGCCCAATTGGGTGATGTTAAGGAGATTGTTGTAATTGAGGTGGGTATCTAGATGTTTGTTCAAGTAATTCTCTATAACTTACACTGGGAAGGGTAGCTAAGCAGTGGACTAGAAGTTGGCTAGAGTATTAGGGTTACCTGAGGGTTTCTTGAGGAGAAGCAGAACTGGGGCGTGTTTTCAGGTATCTGGGAAGGTGGCTGTGCTGATCGAGTCATTCAGGATGGGGAGAGGTCTAAGTTGATAGGATGCAGACCTTTTGTGAATACATGATAAATGCATGAATCCTGTGGTGCTCCAGTGTATATGGTGTGCAAGGTCACTGTTGTTTCTTGAATCATGGTGGTGGGCCAGGTGGTAAGGGTTATCCTTTGGGTGTTAAAAGTGATATGTAGTGTGGCTGCTAGGATGGAGGGGTCTGGATGGCCCTAAAATGTGTTGTAGATGCTGTAGGTATTGTTATTGAAAAAAAGGGACATCTGGTTGCAGAGGTTTTGTGAGGGAGTGACGTTGGTGGAGAGGTGAAATCTGTCTCAATGGTGACGAATTCCTTCATGCTGCTGGTGCTTCTTTTGATGTTCTTTGTGAGGGTAGATAATTTGGTGGCACTGGTTTGTTGGTAGTATGGTCTGAGTGGTAATCTGTAGTTGATTTTGTCGATGTCTTCTTTTCTTTTTTATATAAGATAGAGAGAGACCCCTTACAAACACAAAGGGACTGGAGTACTATTAAGTAGGTTAGAAATAGACTATCCCTTGAAGTATGATTAGGACAAGTGATACAATCATGCAACAAATCTTACGATCTCACGTAAGGTCTTGAAAAAGATGGAACATTAACAGAAATCATTGAAATGCATTGACACAATTTTTGGCATAATCCATGGGAATACTTGGCTCTGTAGATGTTGTAAGATTCAGTGCATCAAGGCCTAGTAATAAATTGTCCCAAACGATATGCTTTATGAATGAAAGAGTGTATTGATAAAAAACAAATTCTCTAGTTTTTTATGAATTCTTGTATTGTGTGATGTTTTAATTTTATTGTATTGTTTTTTAACTGTGTTTTTATTTAAAAAAGATTGTGTCACATACATTTTGTGACTTTTAAATTGACATGAACATTTGTATACAATTGTTTTAAATAAAAGTAGCTTTTGTGATAAAAATTGGGAGTGATATTATAGGAATGTTTCATGAATATATTGTGGGTTATATACATACAATATAACTACTGTGAGATCGTAAGGGTTGTTGCATGATTGTATCACTTGTCCTAATCATACTCCAAGGGATAGTCTATTTCCAACCTTCTTTTCTTTCTATCCATCTTATATCACGAATGGGTAGTTGTATTTAGTACCACATTTCCATAGGAAATTGATTTTTTGATTTGTTTAGAACTTTGGTGCTGTTTGACTAATCATCATAACACTTTCCAAAATAAAGCCCCGCCCTCCTCAGCTCCTTCCTGGAAAGTTTCCGGGTGATCCATTTAGTGGGGGCTGAGAAAAAAGGGTGGGTCCAAACATGTTTTCCCTATGAAATTTGCAACAGGAAAATTAAATAGCAATTCAGAAAAAAAATCATAACAGATTTACACAAAATTTGGGAGAAAGCTAGATATTTACCCACAAAATGTGCTATTTGTGATATGGTGTAAATCCATTCAGTCATTTGTGAGAAATTTAGGTTCAAAATGTATGTATATTTCATGCTGCAAATGACCAGAGGACCCGTTGCGGCAGCCATTTAAGGATTCTGTGACTCAGGTTCAGTGACCTGAAAAAAGTAACGGAAAACATATAGGGCCAGGGCAAAGATACCTAGACCCCATTAGCCTTGTGGGGGGTCTGGAGGGACCCACAGGTCTAAAGAATGTATATTGTTTTTAATGATACCACAGATTGGTTTTAAGGTGAAAGAAAATTAGGGATGGTTCCCATCCCTTTGATATTGAAGGCTCCCACGATGGGCCAGGGCCCATAGGAGGAAGTCACTATTTTAAAAAAATGAGGGTTGGGGGCATGCAAGGTCTACCCTTCCCAAGGCAATTTCAGCTCTAATAATCCCATCCCCTGGGGCAAGCTGCATATTTTGATGGGGAGGCGGAGTAGCGACTCTCTAAATGTGCCATTTTCTGCCTGGGGGCCCTATCCACAGGGGCCCGCGCATTTTTTATTTGGGGCGGGGGCATGAGACAAAATTAAATAAACTAATTATAAGATCAATAACCCCCAAAGAATTCAAGAGGGTCATTTATGAGAGCATTCTGCCACTTTTGCACCACGTAAAGTGGTGCAGGGCTCTGAATCAGGATTTATGAAGCCACGCAGAGCCACCCCGCATGGCTTTGAGTGGCCTCATAAACCTTGAGTAAGGCAACACACCGATTTGCCTTACTCTGTGTTCGGGAGGCGCTCCATGGACGCTGCAGTGAGTGTTTCCACGCAACACCCATGTATTTTGGTGCTGCTCCCAGATTTACAAAATCATGTAAACCTGGTGTAGCGGAAAATCCTTACACTTCCTGAGGTGAGGTGTAACGAGGAGAAATATCTTTATTTTTCCTAATTTTTTCCTCTTTCTATGTGTGCTGCGCTATGCAGAACACATTGAAAGAGGAAAACACCACTTAGGATTGTTGCTGTGCAGGAAGATGCCCCTTCCTGCACAAAAACAATACTGCATGCAACGGAGGCACCCTTGCACCATGGCGTTGGTGAAACTGCGCTAGCGCAGGGAGAAACAACAGAAATGATCCGTATTGAAAAAATACAGTGCATTCCTTCCCTTTCACTTTGGCATAGGGCAGCCCAGCAAGGTGATTTAATGTGCTGCCCTAAGTCAAAATCCCATAAACGAGGGCTTAAGTATTTCAAATATATCACTAAACAATTTCTGTCAAAAAATAGACATATTCATTTCCTCTACATGTTGATTAACTACTCCAGTTGGAATTACAATTGCAAAGAATAAAGGATGTTAGTTTGCCACAAGAAAGATGCCTTCTATGCCAGGACGTTGCTAATTAGTTAAAGTCACGCATAAAGTCATTGACAAAGCCTCAGACATAGTAACCTGAAAGATGACGAAGTCCATGTCTAATTTGTTAAACAAGAAGTTACAGCGCCCGAAGCTTTGCTCAGAAGCCCTCAGAAGCCCTCAGAGGGTTTTATTAAAAGTCTGTGCACAAAAAACATAAGCTGCATAGTCGGTGCCTTACTATTCCACTGCCAGACACTACATTCTGCTTTATTTCACTCTTGCAATTTCCTACGTTCTCACTTTATAATGTTTTTTCAGCCTTTCACTTTCTTCTTTTTTCCTCTTTGTGTGTTTTCCCATCTTTTGCTCGCCATAAATGTCTAATAAGTGCCAGTCCCCAGAAATGAGTGCCAGTGGGCCCCACCAGCAACCCTGGCTCAATTTAAGCCCTGGGTAAAGTGCGCTGGGATTGCCTACATGCCATAGATGTTTGCAGCTGTTGGCGTTCACAATCCATGACTGATCTGAACTTCTTTGTTCACTTTCCCATGTGAGTGAATGCTTTGATAGCGGATCCTCAGAGGATTGGTGTAAAGTGTTGCTTGTTGGGGGAAGTGTGCAGCGAGTTATAATCCCCTCAGACAGTCATTCTTCATCAACTAAACTCATGGGGTGCAAAGGACACCCATAAAGATTGGTGATGGTGATCCAGTATTTGGTGTTCTTGCCTGGAGCATTGATAATGCATTATGGTGGCACCACTTGCCCGGAGAAAGTACTCCTTATGATGGAAGACACTGTGCAGAGCCACAAGGTTGACAGGACCGCTGAGGTGCTAGTACAAGAAAGGGCATGACGTCAGGATCGTCCTGGGGCTCAATGTGGAGCTCAACTACCCCTCCCTGGTTGGACTACCCAGGAAGCAGACAGGCTGACAACTTGTCTGTGCTCTTAGCCTGGGTAAAGAGGTTGGGGGCTTACACTTCTTGGAACCTCATAAAGAGGCAGATAGGAGAGAATTACTGGCTGGAGTTACACCATAGTAGGCTTTTGCTGCTACCCTTACTCCAGAGACTTTAAACCCTCGGAGTGACATTGGTTTAGGTATGTGTAAAGGAGACATGCAACAATCGTAACTACCCCATCACGGCTGGACAGGAGATAGCCGCACCCGATGAGGGTATGGATAGGGAGCCAGCACCGCCCCTCCCTACATGCTGGCTTAGCCAGCAGCTGAAAAATAAAATGATAATAAAACATTGTTTTATTTTTTAGCTGCTTTCTCTGAGCCAGTGGGGAGCTGCTCCGCCGCCATTGCGGAATAGCCGCCTCTGCAAAACAGTAAAGACTTTGAAAAGTTAGAGTGTCTTGGTTTCTTTGAATATATTTGAGGCTGTGTGTAGGAATTCTCTGTATTGTTGACAGATCAACGGCCACATGCATCATTGCACCCGTTTGCGATTCCTAAATTGCGAAAATGAGGGAATCGCAATTTAGAAATCGCAAACGGCAATACTTGAATAATTTGCAAATATTTTTGCGATTTCTTAATTTTCCTTAATTGCGATTCATATTTTGCGAATCGCAATTAAGGAAAACCTTCCCATTGATTCCTATGGGCCAAAAGGCCCATAGGAATCAATGGAAAGGCATTAACATTTTGCCATTTTCATTTTGCAAATCACAATTTGTTAATGCATTTCAAGGGTGCTGAGGGTGGTCCAAAGGACCCCCCCCCCCCGCACCCTTGAAATGTTTTTGTAAGTGCAAGTTTCACACACACATGCCCAAAGGACATGTGTGTGTGTGTAACATGACACTTTCAAAAATGCATTTTTGAGCATTTTTGAAAGATTTTGCAAATTAACACGAGGAGGTTCGACCTCGTGTTAATTTGCTCCCCCTATTTGCGAATTTGCATTTTTTTAAACATTCATGCATTGCATTTAAGAAATCGCAAAAATGCGATTCCTTAAATGCAATCGCATTTTTAGAAATCGCAAAAAATTGCGATTTCTACACAATTGTTTAATGCATCTCAAAAAGTGATTTTGGAATCGCAAACGGCCGAATTTTGCGATTCGCACCGTTTGCGACTCCAAAATCGCTTGATGCATGTGCCTTCTAATGTTCTGCCAAGTAACAACATTTAAATTAGGACACTTATAAAAGAGTAAGTAACAGTTATTCACATGTGAACCACAAACACAGCAATTTATAGGGTTGCTGTTCTATGCAATTGCATTTTGTTTGTGATTCAATCTCAAGTGTGGGAGTAGGTACAACTGTCAGTGAGTTTTTTCCCTGATGTTGCTGTGCCAGAATGTGTTGGTCTTAATTATATTAGTTGTAGAAATACCTAAAAATGAAAGCTTGCCACTAAAGTAACCTCATGGTTAAATGCAGATATATCAAAAGCTGGCCAATATGGATTGTTTAGCAGGAGCTAACGTGGACAGATGTGTTCCTCATAGAGATTAGATGAGCTGTTGTAAGGACAACTTTTGTTAGTGTATGTGAGGAATGCGGTATACTTTTCACAAGTATATCATCTCCATCCATCTGTGCGTAAAGATCCATGGCTTAGAAAAATACCGGATTCCATATTTCACATTTATGTATCTTGACAACATATATATATGTTCAAGGTGCATAGATGTGAAGTTAAGAATAGTAAATCTATACCTACCTATTTTCACGTACCTTCTCAATATTTTGATTGTTGATATTTTTGACACAATATTCTGTACACATTATGTTTGTGCTTAATGTTCTATCAGTGATCTTTTGTTTTTTGGCAAACAAACACTAGTGGCTCGGGTAGACCTGACATCCTTCGGGTGGTCTTTCCTTAAATGTTTTGCCTGCTTACCTTCTATTTTTGCTGATTCGTTTTGTTGCCATAGGACTCTGAGCACTTTAACACTGCGAACCAGAGCTAAAGTGCATGTGCTTCTCCCATATATCATGGCTTCATTAATGTATCCACAATTGGCACATTTATTTTACTTGGAAGTCCCTAGTACTTTGCACTACTGTAATTTAAATGCTACTAGTGGGCCTGCAGTACTGAATGTGCCACCCATATAAGTAGCACTTAAAACTTGTCTCAGGCCTGCCACTGAAGAGCCTGTGTGTGCTGTGTACACTGCCATTTTGACTTGGCAGTTAAAACCCCTTGCCAAGCCTTATACACCCCTTTTATTTCACATGGGTCACCCTTAAGGTTGGCTCTATGTAGGCCATAGGGTAGAACATGCACTTTTAAGTTTTGCAAGTCCTGGTGTGAAAACTTCCAAACTTGTTTTTCCCAAGTGAGAGACCTCCCCTTCTGACAGGTTAACATTGGGGACTCCTTATTACAATTAATATGCTGTAATTCCTAATTGAGAGTAGGTAGAGCTTTCATGTGAAGTACCTGTGGAATGGTAATGACAAATCCTCTCTAATTCTCCATCGCGGTTGGCCTGAACTCTTGACTTTGCCCCAATCCAGTGCGACCAAATTACTCTTTAAGCTCTGTTAGCTTCCAAGTGCTATTTTTGCATTCAATCTTTAAAAATTCATATCTTGACTTCTACTGATTGGATTCTTGTCATTTTGGTGGTGTGAAGTTTTTTTGTGAGGTTTTCATAGTGTTACTGTATGAAGTGTTGCAAAAATACTTTACACATTGCCTCTTAAGTTAAGCCTGACAGCTCTGTGTTAAGATACCAGGGGGTGATCACAGGTTCATTTATGTTGTGCATCTGATTTACCTTAACTAGGATTGTGTTTCCTGCTTGGACAAGTTGCATACCTCTGCCAATAAGAAACCCAGAAGCCCACAGGCTCAATATGAAGGGGCAGATTTACAAAAAATGGTGCATCCCTACATATTAGCAGGGATGCACCAGTTGTTTTGTGTGACTCAAAAAACCCCTTGGCCACCTTGGATGCGCTGCATATACAATGCAGCGCAGCATGGTGCAAGTATAGACAGATGCGTGACGCATCTGTTGGCATAAGGGTGACTCAGTGCTGGAGTTGTGTCGCAAGCGCGACTCAGCTCCAGCACTGCTCAGGGGTGCCCTGGGCCTATACCTAATATGCTTCATCACTCCTTACGCCTGCTTCAAGCAGGCTTAAGGATTTGACACAGTGGGGACGTAAAAGTGACTCAGTGAAATCTTGTAGATTTCACTGCGTCACTTTTACGGGCTTCCTTGGGATGGAACGCCCACCCTGCATACATTATACCTGACGTACATGTAATTTAGCGCAAGGCTTTACAATGTAGCACATCTAACTAGATGCGTCACATTCTATATATGTTGCATAGTGGTGGATTATTTACACCACCGCTGCGTCACCAAAGTGACGCAACAGTGGAGTAAAAGTGTCGCGAGTGGCTTGTATCTCTGCCCCAAAGATCCCAATGTCCATATTTCCCGTAAATATATTTACAGATGAAAATACCTCCATTCATGCCTGTCAGCAATTCCTAAAAGGATTCTTGATAGTCCTATGTGTGGATTTCTCTATCACAATGGTAGAGGAATCCGCAGTAGTATATACCACACAGTGGATGGGAAGCTGGTATTGTAAGCCAAGGTTAGCCTTTTTTCGTTGGAAAATTCCAAAAACAAATACATTTCTGGGCATTCCCAAACTCCAATCCAACCTTTTACCACCCTGGAAATGGGCAGAAATGTACTCACCACACTAAGATTTGGGACATGATCTCATCCCTAACCCTGGACATCATCTTCCTCACAGATGCCTGGCCGAACCACTCCTCTGCGATGGAGATCATCATCTCCACTCCTGAAGGATAAAAGATAACACACGGAGACCGAAGCAACAAATACAGAGGTGGAATTGTCATCATCTACAAGGACACCAAGAGCTGCATGACCTCCTCAGATGACTCGACTCCTATATTGGAGCATCTCAACTTCCAACTCCACACAAACGGAAAAAACACCATCAGAGGCACCCTCACCTACAGACCACCAGGACCACACCCCAGCTCCTTCAACGCCTTCCATGACTTCATGACAACAATCACCATTGGCTCAGAGCACTATATCTTCCTAGGGGATATTAACTACCACTGCAATGACCCTAGTGACACAAACACAACAGACCCCCTGGAAAACATGAGCAATATCGGTCTCAAGCAACATGTTACCGACCCTACCACATCACAGGACACACGTCCGACCCCATTTTAACATCCAGCAACAGAGTCAAGTACATCCACATCTCACAACTCACCTTGACTAACCACTACAGCATCCACTTCACCATCTCAGACCTACCAACACTGGCACCATTGCCCCAACTCCATACGCAGAAACTGGAAAAAGATATCAGAACACCAGTGGAACAATGCTCTCAACTACTACCTCTCAGACTCAACATCCGTCCTAGAACAATCTGCAAAGAACTTCTCCCAGTGGATCACAGAATGTACTGACACATTTGTCCCACCAAGCCAGCCAAATCCAAAGGACAATCCATTAAAGCCAGCTGGTTCTCTTTGGAGCTGGAATCCACCAAATGTGACTGCTAGCAACTGAAAAGGAAGTGGAGCACCAGCAAAGAGACAGGAGACCATTCCACCTTCAAGGCAGCACTCAACGAATACCACTGCTCCTGAAAGAAACAAAGACGAACACTCTTGCAGACTACATGGAAGCCAGCACAAACCACAGCAAGGAGCTCTTCACCTTCATGAAGGAGTTCCCTAACCCTGCAGCCACCGAGAACGACATCACTCCTTCCCAAGAACACTTTGACACCATGGTGGACTTCTTCCAAGACAACATCTCAGTCCTCTATGCAAAATTTCAAACCTCAACCCCGTTGCCAACAGCATCAGCCTGCTCACACCCACAAACACAAATCCTGAAAACCTGCTCACCACTTGGGACCCTGTCACAACTTAAGCCACAATCTACATCATGAACTCCGTGCACTCTGGAGCACCCATGGACCCATATCCCCAGTACATCTTCAAATTTGGGAGTATGACCATTGGCGACAAGCTCAAGTTATGTTATGTTATGTTATGTTATTAAGTCACTTATAGAGCGCGCTAACACTGATTAGTTTCTTGGCACTAAAAAAGTAAGACCTTAACACCTCCATCACATGCTCTCCTTCCCTGAGGACTGGAAACATACTGAAGTGAGGCCCCTCCTAAAGAAACCATCCACCGACCCAGGTGAATAGAAGAACTACCAGCTCATCTCCCATTCCCCCTTTTCAGCGAAGGTTCTGAAGAGGGCAGTCAACCAGCAACTCACTAAACACCTGGAGAACAACCACCTTCTGGACCCCTCTCAATCCAGATTCGGAGCAAACCATAGCAACAAGACGCCTCTGATTACAGCCACTGTGGACACGAGGGCCCTCCTGGACAATGGCAAAATGGCAGGACTCATCTCCCTAGACATACCAGCCGCCTTTGAAGTCATCTCTCATCACATCTTGATCAACAGACTCCACCACATCAGAATCCAGGAGGATGCACTCAAATGGATCACCTCATTAATCACCGGAAGATCGCATAACATTTGTCTCCTACCATTCCCCTTAGAACACAAGAAGATCATCTGCAGTGTTCCTCAAGGATTGTTCCTCAGCCCCACCCTCTTCAACGCATACATGACCCCCCAGGCCATCACCATCAGTTCCCATGGCTCAAAATCATCTCCCATGCTAACGACACCCAGGTCATCGTCTGGCTGTCAGACGACCCCTCCACCACCAGATCCAACTTCCACAGATGTATGAAGAACATCATAGACTGGATGAAGAAGAACTTCCTCAAGCTCAACACGAACACGACAGGAGTCCTCATCTTTGGAAACAACACCTCGCCATGGAATGACGCATGGTAGCCTGCGGAATATGGCCCATCCCCAGCCCCCGACAGACCATGCCTGCAACCTGCCTCATCTTGGACAGCAAGCTATCTATGATGAAACAGGTAAACGTAATCTCATCATCTACTTCCACACCCGATGCATGCTCTGCAAGATTTTGAGATGTCTGCCGGTCAACACCAGAAGGACCATCATCATGGACTATGGGCAGTGGCAAGACTCATCCTCGACCTCCCCAGACAGCCCCACATCTCATCCCACCTCAATCCCACCTCAATAAGCTACACTGGCTCCCGATCCAGAATAGCTTCCAGTTCAAGATGTTGACCCACACATACAAAGCTCTGCACAATGAAGGACCAGCATACATCAACAAAAGCATGACCTTTTGCTCACCAAGCAGACACCTACGATCCGCCTCCCTCGCAGATACCTCCTGTGTCCGCTGAAGCAACAGTGGAGGACATTCCTTCTCACACCTGGTGGTCAAAGCTTGGAATGACCTCCCCTGCACCTTATGACCACCTCATTGCTCTGGAAATTCAGGAAAGGACTCATGACCTGTATGTTCAATTGAACTGATCATCACACAATAGCAGGCAACTCCAGTGCTTAAGAACCTCTTATGTGCTTTGCCCTGCTTTATAAATCATGCATTGATTCATTGATTGATGCAAGTCACCCGACCCTCATTTTCGAAAATGTGCATGTTTTGTTAGGTTTTCTTAGGTGCAGACTGAGCTAGGGACCAAAATCCACAGATTCCCACTTTGCAAAGAAAAGCTTCAGTTTAAAGTGGAAAAATGGGATGTGTCCATGTTGGATTTTGGGTCTTTTCCTGTCACGGGCACTATCCCTACCTTCACAAGTGGGGTACCATTTTTGAGTGTTTGAAGAGCGATTATGC
Organism: Lissotriton vulgaris; assembly: GCF_964263255.1. Lineage (NCBI taxonomy): Eukaryota > Metazoa > Chordata > Amphibia > Caudata > Salamandridae > Lissotriton > Lissotriton vulgaris. The sequence continues at coordinate 1,321,574,532 of NC_141691.1, forward strand.
TTTTAATAAAATGCACTAAAGTTGTGCCATGACGGTCTCGGTTGGAGTGGTGGATGCAGTCACGTTTGCGGAGTCTGCAGCGTTGCTGGTTGCTTCGGTGTTGCAGGTGAAGCGGCAGTGCTGGCAGGAGAATGTTCCTATGGTTGTGCATGTAGATGTGTGGCAGAAATTGTTGTTGTCAATGTGCCTAGGATCCAGGGCTCAGAGTTCTGTGGCGAAGTAGCTGCATAGGATGGAAGAACCAGAGTTACTGGCTCTGTGTGCGGTCAGGTGCATATGGGCACAGATGGGCTTGACTTTAGCATGCCAGCTATGTGCATCCGCTGTGCAGCAGTGCTGCTGCCTCCATTGAGTAGGCACTTGGAGGACGGCGGGGCACTGGGAGGCAGTGGGCGGGGCTAGGCGGGAGGCACAAAAACAGGCAGCAGGTGGGAGCAGCAAGGAGGGAAAAACAAGGAGAAAGCAATGAAAACATGGGGAAAGCAATGAGAAGGCACTCAAGCAAATGGGGAAAAAGAAAGGGGAAAAAGCAGGGAGAAAACAGTGAACATGAGGGGAAAGCATAGAGAAGGAACTCAAATATGGGGGAAAAGAAAGGAGAAAGGTGTGAGAATGGGAGAAAAGCGAGCAAAAAGGTGCCAAAACACGGGCAGAAGCAAGGAGAAAGCAGTGAGAGTGTGCGAAAAGCAAGGAGAAAGCACTCAATAAAACGGGGAAATTGAAAGGGAAAGCATAGGAATGAGGAAAAAGCAAGAAGAAGGCACTCAAAAACTCAGTCGTGCTGCATGTGTCGACCTCTTGGACCCTCCAACCAACAACCACCTGAGTCCGAGGAGTCACACAGCCAGCCCAATCCAAGTCCCTCACAAGGGTCATGGGTGACACCATCAGCTTGGTACCCCACTATTTACACTTCCCCGACACTGTGCAGAAACAGCCGGAGACCAAGCAAGACATCTACGCCAGAGCTGGCTTCCCACACGTGTCAGGGGGCAATTGACTGTACACATGTCCTACTTGAGCCCCATGGCAACACTGCACACAATAACCGCAACAGAAAGCGCACATATTCCACCAATGTCCAGGCAATTGGGGACCACCGGGAAATCTCCACCAACGTCATCGCCACCCCCCAGGCAGTGTGCATGATCCCTACATCTTCTGACAGTCCATCATCAACCAGTGCTACCAGGATGGCACACACGGAATTGTACTGCCTGTTTGCAAATACCAAATGAACACACCACACACCTCAACTCCACAATCATGCAACTCACAACACTGGGAATGCACCGGGGCAGCCAAGCTACATAGAGGAGAACAAGCTCACATACAACATGCCAAACAACATCCATACCCACCAGACACCACGGCACAACTTACTGTGGGAACCTGGCCCAGCCATGTACATTAGCCATCAACGGCATGGCACCTCAGCCACACAATAGCAGAACGTGGGAAGAGATGGGGATCAGGCATGTGCGAAGGAGGCAAGTAATATTAATAATAAAGAAGTTTATAAAGCGCATTGTTCCACTCACTAGTGTGTCACCGGCCTGTGGCTAATAAAGACTCGTCTGGAGCAGTACTGGAGCCTAAGAGTGGAAGGGACAGATGAATGAGAATGTACACAATGCCAGGTGTGGCATGGATGTGCTGGACAGACTTCAGTATTCACACACATATCCATGTTGATACACACCACTGGTGTTTGCAGTGTAGTGGACAGTGGACGCAACCATGTCATCCCAACAAGAAGATAGTGGAAATGTAGCTTGTTACGTCCCCCCCGCAACCCATTGACCATTACTGATTGAGTTTTGTGCTGTAGAGAGAATGCGCAGCTATGTCACCTAAGGCAGTGTGGGAGACCCGGGACGTTGATGTGGAAGAAGATGCAGGTGTAAGACACTCCACGGCATCTGCATCAGGAATATCCCGAAGTGACACAATCCTAGACATTTTCTTCACATGATTGTGCTCAGCTCTAGTGCCCCAACCTCAGTGCACTGCAACTCATGGACAGTTCTGTTTGCATGTTGGATGACCTCTGCACTTGCTCCAGCTCCCTCCAGGTTGCTCAGCAGTTGACTCTATTATGCTGGTGTTTTCAGTTTATGTTTCAATGGTGTTCACTGTTCAAGTTGTTGCCAGCACCAACGACTTTGTGCTGGCTGGCATGTGCCCGTAGGCAGTTCCACATACTATCTGCATGTGTCCCTCTGGTCATGTTGTATGCATGAGGGCCCTGGGCCCTACGACATTACTTTGTGATGCGTACAGGAGACGCAGACATGTCACCGCAGGCAGCGGGTTAGAACTTGGACATGTAGCTGTGTTGTCACCCACTCAATACGTAAGAGGAGTGGACTGGGCCATCGTACACAGTGCCAACATGGGTGTGTCACTGATAATTGCATACCTTTGGGTGTAGTTCTGTACTGGAAATGTGCATCTGCATGTGTCTCTGTGGCAGTCTGGGTTTTCTTTGTGGGATGTAGGTGGTCCCTAAAGGTTATTAGACACCCACGTATTAGAACTAGTTTGTCTTCCATGGGTTCGGACCCACCCACTCCTGTTCGGCCACCTCCTTTTGGCATTCTGACACATGGCATTGGGATGCCATGTGTGGGTTGGTGAAGTGTTGGGAGTCAGCCATGCTTGCGGGTGCTTCCTGCTGTGAGGTATGTTGCAGGGGCTGTGTTCTCCTCTATGTAGCTTGACTGCCCCGGTCCTGGTGGTGGGTTGTGTGGGATGTCCATGGGCTGTTGTAGGGCGTCAGTGTCAAAGGTGTGGTGGTCCTCTCCGGCATCACTGATGAGTAGTCTGCTCTGCTGGTGATGTTGGTGTCCCTCTACAATGTGAAGGGGAGATGTATGTTGGCATTGATTTGACATGTATGTTGGCGCATTGTTCTTGTTTACATGCAGACTGTATGACAATGTACATTGTGACTGTTTTGGAGTTGCTGGATTTAGATGCGGGACAGTGGACATTTGGACTACATGACGGATGTGAGGTTGTACACATACATTTCCATCTCACAGTTTCCAGCTCTGTCAGATGTAGTTGGCCTATTTCTGCACATGTGCGTAGCCAGTTTTGTCCTCTGTTCTGCAGTGTTGCACATTGTACCACATTGTCAGCAATGTGGATGTACTGTCCTTGCTATGTGTGTGTGTTGCAGTGTGCCATGGGGATCAGGGACATGATCCAGCATCATTGTGGGTGTGCAGTGTGCTATACATCGTTGTGCATGTGTGCCATTGTGCACATCTCCCCCTTCCCCCCAGTCCCTGGTCGTTACTTACCCTGTTGATGTTGTGTCAGGTCCTCTCGAGTTGTATCCGGACTCCTGACTCCTTGCACCATCTCCACACCGATGACTGTGGCCTTCGTTTCCTCCAGCTCCTCCTGTGCTGCAGGACTCACACCTCCTGTCGCTGTTGCTGCCTTCCTGTTGGCAGCGGTTTTGTGCCTGGTTTGGATTTTAACATCATGCCAGCGCAAATTGTCCTCCTCCGTTGCCCTACTCGACGCTCTGATTGCATTCATGGTAGTCTAATTGTGGGTCAGTTGATGGTAGTGTTGTGTCACCTCCGTGACGCTGATCTGGTTTGCCTGCGGACTGCACCCTGTCTTCCTTTCCCTCTTCTCCTTGGCCTTCCCTGACCCCGTTGTTCCTTGCTGGTGGTCTGTGGGGCTTGTGGGATTCGCGTTGGCCTCTGCACTTGGTCAGGGGGCATCCATGTTGCTGCGCACTTTGGACTGTTTTAGGTGTGTTGTTTTTGTTGCTTTTAAAGTGCATTTTCCCACCAGACGCAGGGGATTTGCAAGCCTGCCGCTGGTTTTCCATGCTTTTTGTATCGCGATTGGCCTCATCGCAAGTTTTTTTGCGTTTGTGTTTTGCATTTTTGTGACGTCCCGTTGGTTTTAACGCAGTCATTTGACGCATTATCTGGAGACTATCGCATGGTATCGTCGTGTTGTGTATACTTAGTTAACACGGCGTAATTTTCCCACGATAGACTGCGATGTTGAAAGTTGTGTTAAGTTAATTTTGCAATGGTTATCATACTTTCTTGAGAATATCCCCCTGAGTCTTTATGACAAGAATTTGCATAATCATCTCAGTAGAATGGTAGAAAACGGGTTTGGATGTTGAGTGTGAAAGAAGTACTTGAAACCATCAATATCACTTGAATAAAAGAAAAGTTGAAGATAGAGTGGACCTACTTAAATATGAATCTACAAGCATATAATTTGAACATACCAGATTGGTTGGTTTGGTTTTACAAGCTAGATATGTCAAAATTCAGTAGGTAAAATCAGCAAGCCAAATTATGTTCTTCTAAAACATTTGTTTCCCGTTGACAAATCACAAGAGATGTTGTTCTCACAGTCAGCTAAAGTTCATTTAATGACTTCTAACATACCTAATTCTACAGAGCACTACTGCATTGTTATCATTGTTATGATATGTTATGAATACATGATGTAGTACTACAGGTGTACACTTTTACATACTTTTACTTGCCTTTGTTAATTGGCTCCAAAACCTCCTTATTAGTGAAAGTGAAAAAGGGGACATAACCATTTTTTTTTGCTAATTGCATATTAATTTTCCCTGAATATTCCCATTTTATCCTCGGCAGTTTTTTGGGACCAATTCAGAAAGGCATTTAAAATTACATAAAACACTACAATAGGAGTATTACTTTACGTACAAAAATGCCAGTGTGAATAGGTCCTATTACCTTCATATAGAAATATGCAGAAAAAAGGTAAAGTGTATATTGAACATTTTGGCCTCATTCTGAACTATGTGCTACATACCGTATGCTGTGTGTGGTATGCTCTTGAGGGGTTGTTGACATATTTGTAAAATGTGTCTGTGCATTTCATGTCTTTGTGTATATACTATATGGTGGAAGGTTTTACTGCAGATGTGGTGTAAGAAGGCTTCTGATTTAAAAAAAATAAAGTTCAACAAAACAAGTTTGGACACAGGCTGAATATAGCTAGCTTGAGCTGAAACAGACATTTCATTTGATAGGGGATTTGTTTTATTGAATACTCTTGGATTTATGATGTTTAACATGGCATGTTTATGACTGCCCAGGAGCCGGAATCATCAGGATACAGAAAGTTCCACTCTTTATAGCTATATTTCAGGTATCTCTTGGTACTTTGTTTTGCCTCCTAAATTTGCTTTTTTCTGCACCTAGTGTGGGGCATGCTACTGGATGTTGCTTAAAGGTTTTGATTTGTTTGTCAGAAGAGGTAGGCGAGGTCAATAAATCATAAAAGCACATATTACCAGATAAACATTCAACCCACATTGGCATTTCTTTGCCTTAGAATTACATTTTCTGCAGCAAGGCAGGGTGAAAAAAAAATCAGGAGATGAAGTTTCTATCAAACAGGATTTATATTGGATTGAGCTATGTAGCTGACATTTTCTGTCACTATTCATTTTCTTTATAAATAGAACGGCAGCACGCAGGGATGATGGCTGGAGTGTGAAGGCAGAGCATATTTGTTTCTATCTGGAACAGGAAATCTATTCTGCTCCCCTCCTTCCTCATCTCTTTTCTCAGGCAATGTTCATTTTGATAACAGAAGGGCATTAATAGAGTGCAGCAAGGCGGAATAAACAAACTGGTCCTTCCCTTGAGAAACACTCCTATTGTTGGAAAAAAAGATGTATTTTCGGTAATTCTTGCTCATCCCCTTTGAATTGTAGTTTATCATTGTTTGCATTTGCGTTCAAAGTATCTAGGTGTCTAAATGTTGTAGCACAGAAAGTATATTATCCCGCAACAACTGTTTTTCCATACCAATTTACCCTGCCTAGTTTTACTCAGGTGTTATTTAAAAATATACATATAATTTGAAGATTTCCGTCAATAACTGGGCCATGTGACACACATCTAAATTGTGCACAGTGTGCTTGAGTATTGCACATGTGCCTTATAACTACGAACACAATGACAGTGTCACAATAATGGCACAGACAAGAGAGCTTTAATAGATCTAGCCACAGCTGTTGAGAACATGCCTACCAAAAGCTGCCACACTTCTGTGTGTGGGCCCTGCCCTGCATGAAACCCTACTAAACTAATTTTGCATCAAAGATGTGTACAGTTATGAAACCCACAGTGTAAAGAGTGGTTCTGGGCATCACCACTACCCTTAGCAGTTTCAAGCATTCTATGTGGGAGCATTGCCTAGACCAGTCTTTACACGTGTGGCAAAATTCCCATTCGAAGGCATTTGTGTTATTCTGTGTCATAATGCCATATAGGATGTAAAGGCATTATTAGAATCCTATTCGTTAAGACACTTTGAAACACACAACAGACTGCATAGGGTATATGCACTGAACATATGACATGCAAAGATTTTCAATATTCACAAATCGCTGGTGTGAGGCATACATACATAGGTGGAAAGAAATGAGTACAGTTATGAAAATCTCATGGGAAAATGTTTACTCAAAACAGGAGGATTGGATTTCGTATTTTCTACACCAGTATCGACCTCCAACCATGGAGTCCACAATATCTACTATAGTTATATAATCAAGGTAAGTAAATGTCAAAAACTATAGATTTAGGTGCATCTTTATCCTTACTGAGGCAAAGCTGTGTTGCGCAGCGTTGCTTCAGAAAAAATCTACGCTGTATTTTAGCACTTCCCTGTGCCATGGATGCGCCATTGGCTCCCCGTGGCCCAAAGAGTGCGTTTTAAGGCTCTGGTACTGACTCACAAAGCCTTACATGGCCCCTGTCCATCCTATCTGAGGGCCAGATTCACATTCTACCAGCCAACTCGTGAGCTTCGTTCAGCTACGCTCCGACATCTAGTGGTCCCAAGATTCAAGAGGGTGCGCCTCGGGGGTCATTCCCTGGCGGTTAGAGCGGCCACCATGTGGAATGATTTACCTGACCTACTCAGATACACTACGAACTTGAATAGTTTTACAAAGTTACTCAAAACGCATCTTTTCCAACAAGCGGCCTAGCTACCTTGTCTGTCTTACACGCATGTTGTTCCCCTAGGCGCCAGGACAGTCTTGACTAACAGTGCGCGATAGAAATCTAAATATAACATAACATAAAATAACATATTTATGGCACGGCGCACCATGGCGCAAGGACCAAAGATGCATAAGGAGTACTGGTGCAACAACCTTGGGAATGGCACAATGTGCTGTAATGCAAGTATTCCCGCACAGTTGATTTGCATGTCGGAAAGCACCTATACATGCCGCAACTCAGCATTGCATCACACAGGAGTGCTTGGCATAGCGGGAGCACTTTAAAAAGCAATGCAATCAGCACAGCAATACTCCTCAATACAGAGAAGTATGGAAGGACCCTCCCTCGGGGAGCCAGGAGGGTAACAACCCTATCCCAGAAGTCTTGCCATGATCCCTGGGTAAAAGGAAGAACAAGTCTAACTTCAATTTATTTATTTATTTATTTATTTACGTAATTTTTATAGCGCAACAAATACCCTGGGGTGTCTCGGCGCTGTGGAGCTACTGGGGTCAGTCATCCTCTCACTGGTTAAATAACCACGTTTTTAAGAGCCTGCGGAAGCTCATCAGGTTCGGGGCAGTTTTGATGGAATGTGGCAGAAGATTCCAGAGTTTTGGGGTGGCCACCAAGAAACGTCTATCTCCCCAGGTGGCCGTTCTTGTGCGTGGCACAGTGAGGAGGTTGGTATTGGCCGATCTTAATTGCCGTCTAGGAGTGTATGGCTGAAAGGCTTCCGTCAGGAACCTGGGTCCTATGCCGTGTACTGCCCTATATGCAATGCAGAGGGCCTTGAATTTAATGCGGCTCTCTACTCTCAGCCAGTGGAGTTGACGAATGCCAAGAGTGGTGGAGTTGCGGCGAGGAATGCTCAGGAGAATCCTGGCTGCCGCAATGAGGAGGAGAACCAGATATCTATAAGTGAGGTGATAAAAAACTTACCATCTCCTATTTGTCACCTCAAAATTGGCATTAGGGAAAAAGGATGTCATTTGGCAATCCATGGTGGACACAATAAACTTCACAAACAAGCAAAACATCATCCGGGGTTTGCAAGAAGAGGTGGCCCAACTACAAATGAAGAACAAAAAAAAACTGACCAGCCATGAGGAGCAGAGCGAGAGCTGCTGTCTAGGATAAGTTGGAACCATTGGAGGAGCAGGTGGTGTCACTCATTCCAACAGATTTGGTAGCTGAAGTGTAAGGGCAGGACAGTGCTGAAGTAGAGTACCAGCAAGAACTATAGGGTGAGAGAAAACAAGGGATCTTTATATTAGCAAACTGTCATGCAGGGCAACATAGCAACAAACTTTGATACATTGGGCTGCGTGAACAGGAAGGTCCAGGAATGCCCCACACGCTAACTCATCCTTCACATAAATGTCATTTCCTTGGGCAGTACCAATTTTGCCAGCCCAATGCAGCCCTGCAAGTTTCCCAGGTCCATGCGTGAAGTGCTGCCGCACTCTAGGTATTTCCTTTCAATCCTGGGACTTGTGGTGGCATTTATCCCTTCAGAAAAAAGGACTGCAATATAACAGAATACAAAGTAGAAAACCTGTACTGGAGCAGCACCTGAATCATGGACCTTGGAAGCTGATAATGCATGTGTGCTTGTGTTGGGGTTAAGAAACAGAAGCCAAAATGTACAGTAATGTAAATTCAGTCTATGTCATGTTTCATTGTCTAGCAAGCTCTATTAAATCTGGCCGCCCAGCAGGGGGGGTTGATAATTTGGGTTAGAATTGCACTCCAGTGTACGATTCGTTATCTTCTGTCCATTAGCCCTGACATTCTAGCCGTTCAATTCAAAGGCCAGAATGTCATCTTGCTTGACATTTATAATGTCTACCCCAGAGGAACCAGGGCAGGAAGGAGGTTGGCTTCAATACATGACCTAGAAGAACCTTTTTACGATAGGACTATACAACCACCCTTGATCATTGTTGGCCGCTTCAAAGCTATTTTTGAACCCCTAGAGAAGGAGAATATCTGTGGGACTAGGGAGGAAGAAGAGATGTGGCATGTCCCTCACCTTGATCTAGCACCTATGAAAAAATGGTCCCAAGTGACACTCCAGCTCAATGCCCTTTCCCTGGAGTCTGGTTTAAGGACAGCAAATGGCTGTACTAGTTCAGATCTAATGGGCACCAATACTTACAATAGGACCAACAACACAAGCTGAGTAGATTATTTTTTGGCATACCTAAGGTTATGACTGAGAATCGTCGATATGGCTGTGGGCTTTACCACTGACAGCGATCACAATCCCCTGAATCTCTCCCTGGGATCTCCCTGGAGGGATTCTCCTAGTTCTCCAAAACTCATTGTATTGACATGGGAGGTACATCCATCGAACGACAATAGATGACTTAAATGGCCCCAGGTAGCCTTGGATGCAGGCAAGCTTGAAGCAATCAAGCAGCATCTCCTGACAAGCATTTCAGAGATTCAAACCTTAAATTATCAACCGGGAGGGTTAGAAGAGGTTCCTGCATGCCATAATCACCTCTTCGAGCAGCTGGCTACATACTTTTGGGAGCCAAAGCACCCTCAGGTTCCCTGGCCGGAAGACAAGGCCACAGTTTGCGGAGTATAACCAGGTGTGCAGAGGTCTTAGGTGTCAACTAGACCGGGCAATCAGAGCATGAAACATGGTTCTTGTGAGGGAACTGAGGATGTCTTACAAGTCTGCTCAGATCAGAGCAAAAAAGAGTGGTTCAAAAATAGATGGATGATAATCAGAGAGGCCTGTGCCTGGAAAGATTCCCAAAAGTTCTGGCTTTTAGTCACTAGGGGGATGCCAATAGGCCTTTACCACCAATTAATAATATCTCCACTACTGCATGGTTTAACAATTTATCTTTATTATATTGTTGGCCCTGTGTTTCAGATGCACAAGACATCTCTCTTGATCCTACCCATGTCACTGCCTTGGGCTTCTTCTCCAAAAATGAAATTAAGACCTGCATAAATTCTATCATAAAGGCTAAAGCCCCTGGATCTGACGGCATTCCTGGTGATGTTTTCGTACATGACAGTGAGAACTGGACAAGCTACATTTTGGCCCTAGCCAATAAGATTGCAGCCGGAGCTCAAATACCATTTTCCAGGAAGGGAGCAGAAGTGATCCCTGTGCACAAGAAAGGCGATAGATCTTCTCCTTCCAACTATAAACTTATTAGTCTTATTGACTGTGTGCAAAAGGTGTTTGCTCATGCACTCCTTCTAAAGATACAGAAGTGGATTAGTGATCATAACATCTTGACCCCATTCCAAGCTGGTTTTAGAAAAAAAGCGAGCACCATTGAATAGGTTCTGTTTTTTTCTCCTGGCTTGGAAGACTGTGGTGATTAGTCAAGGGAGTCTTTATGTAGCCTTCATCGATTTAAAGTCTGCCTTTTATCTCGCCCTAAGGAGCAAGCCTTGCTACATTTAAAAGACATGGGTTTACCCCTGGAGATCTTAGCAATTATTATTTACCTCCATTAGGCAATTTTTCCCATGGTTCGTTTGGTCAGCCAAGGACAGCTTACAGACCCAATTCAAATCAATAGGGGGGTACGCCAGCGCTGTGTACTGGCACCCGCACTTTTTCGCTCTTCATGAATGGTGTTGTCCACTTTCTCTTGGATGTCCCAGCTGACGCTCCCACCTTTAGCAGGGGTAAAAGTAGTTACCCTATTGTTTGCAGACGACACGTTGTTGGTCTCTAAATTTCCTGGAGGGCTACAGCTGCTTTTAAATTGGTTTAAGGTGTAACTTGAGGGTTAGAGGTCAATACCGCAAAGACAAAGTTTTACTGCTGAATCCCTATTAATGCTTTAGAGGTAAAGTAGTATTAAGAGGTGTTCCCTTGTGAAGGGTGAGTACCTTTAATAATCTGTGTATCACTCTCTTGGAGTACATGTCATAGAGCCTCATGTATTAATGCAGCCTTAGAGCACAGGCAAATAACAGGGCTTCGATCAAGGAACATAAGACTTCCTTTAGTAAACCAGTGGCAGCATCACTCCGGATTCATGATTCTAAAGCTGTAAGTTCTGCTCTCTATGGAGCAGAATTGTGGTGCTTCAAAAAGCTGGATGCCCTGCTGAAGTCTGAGAACAATATCTTAGGTCCGTGGACTTGCTTCCACAGAGTACCCCTTCCCACCCGCTAAGGCTGGATTTGGGTAGAGTCTCTAGTACAGAGAAGGCAATGTTACTTCCCCTATTCCTTTGGCTGTGCATAAGGTCCACCCCTGAGTTGATCCCGTATGGTACCTCTCTCATGGAGGTGAGCGCACTCGACCACCTCAAGAAGATAGGTTGGATCCATAAAGTGAAATCTCGGCTTACTGCAATAGGATTATAAGGTAATTGGGATATTAAGGACCCAGCATTGCTTCCCAGCAAAGACCTAGTTAAGAAACAGTACTGGGGCTGGGTTGCACAGGCTTCACTTATCTATCCATTTTGGGGTCGCTTAACCATGGAGTTCATGGATTTTATATTCTCTAGTTCATAATAACACTACCTAGAGATTATTACGGTACCTCAGGACAGAAAACTCTATATGCAGTTGAGGTTTGGTTCCCTCTCCCTGAACTCTTTTACAGCTTCCTGGAAACAATCCTTCACTACCTCTCAGTATTGCCCAGGTTGTGTCCCTGTCACAGAGACTATTGCTGCCTCTCATTTGTACTGTACGCCTTCCAGAGGATGCAGAACACTCATCAGAGGAGAAAGATCTAGAGTTCCCCAGCTTCTAAAGTTTCTAAAGAGGGAGAGATACAGTGGGGTTTGAAGATGCAAGGTTTTGTGCGTAATGCAGACGTTTTTGTAGATGGATCTGTCATCGAAGAGAAGCCATTGGAGATCTTTGAGGATGGGGGAGATTTGTTCTCGCCTCTTAGTATTAGAAATAAGCCTGGCTGCAAGGTTAAGGACTGACTTGATTGGGGCTAGGTGGGCTTTGGGTGTACCTAAGAGCAAAGCTTTGCCATAGTCTAATCTGGAGAGTACTAATGATTGAACAACAGATTTAAAGTCATCAGCAGGGATGAAGAGTTTGATTTTTTTGAGGTGTAGAAGTGAAAAGAGAGCTCCTTTGGCCACGTTTTTTTATGTAAGGGGACAGGCTGATGTTTTGGTCAATGCTAATTCGGAGAGATTTGACTGAGCTAGAGGTGAAGAGGGAGCAGTTGAGAGCGTTAAGGTCAGAGAGCCAGTGTTCATTGGGGAGCTTGTTATTTTTTGGGGAAAAGAGGATGACTTCAGTTTTTTAGGGTTGAGTTTCAAATGATTGTGATAGAACCATTGTTGAATCTTAGTCAGAGTGTTGTTAAGGTGCAGAATGTCTGGGATGGGATTTGATTTTTAAAAAAAATATTTTTATTATTCCACAGTTGGAGCATTTGGAAAGACAGTGAAAATCGCAAAAACAAATCACTAATACATCAGACAACATTATAACATCTCCATATGTTCATAAATAGCCCCCCCAAATAAGCATACCTTATTTGCGCTTTCTTGCCCCTTTAACAGCGTAAAGACTCCATTCCAGTTTAAACAAATTGTACATTTTGGCCCGCCAAAATTCAAATGCTGGAGGTTCCGGTTACAACCAATCTGATGCAATACATAAGCGAGCAGCAGTCATTGCCACAAGTAAAAAATGCCTACGTTTAAATAGGGGAGTCCCCTTTTCCATGGCTTGCCCAACTCCCAATAACATAAGCGCTGGAGAGATCTTAAGCATGGTCCGTATTATTATTGATAGAAAATTTTCAATGCTAGACACAAATTGAGACAGTTTAACACAACTGTAAAATATATGCAAGCTATCTGCGTTACACTCCCACAGCAAAAACATTTGCTGTCATATCGAGTGCCCAAATTAAGCATACGATCCGGAGTACAGTATAATCTAAATATGGTTTTAAAAAACTGGGCCTTCAAATTGGCCGACAAAATTCTTCCCTAGAAATAACAATAGCCTTCTCTATTATAAAATCTGGTTCCCCCAGCTTAGACTGCCAATATGTATTATGCTTCTCCATATCATCAAATCTAAATACTAATAGTCTTTTTTATAAGCCACCAATTTTCTCCTGGCGTCGAATCGCCTCAACCAAATCATTTGGTTAAAAAATAATATGTTTCCGGGTCAAAAAGTCACGAACCTGGAGATATTTAAAAAACTGAGTATTAGTTAAATCATATTTCCTCACTAAATTTTCATAAGTTGAAATTAAACCTCCCACTTCATAGAGGTCCCCAATTTGCACAATACCCTTATGCGACCAATCTCTGGCTACCTTGTCCCAAAATATAGAAGGGAGTATTTTACTAGTATTCAAGGGTATATAATGTGTTAATTACCCTAGGACCATCATTTGGCATACCCTCCTCCAGACTTTGAATGCCGCTTCCAATACTTTAAATCGAGTTCTTTTGTAATAGTTCCCTTCAAGCTCTCTAAATAGACATCGATTGGCCTGAGTCCCTAGAAGTAACTGAAATATTGATGGTGCTTCCGCAATGTCATCTATCTGTTCCCCCGTCAATAATAAGCGCATTCTTTGCAAAAAACAGACATAGAAATAAAAAGTAAAATCCGGTATGGCCCGTCCCTCTCTTTCGACTGGAAGTGTCATCAATCTCATAGCCCGCCGTGGTTTCCCTGGGGCCCAGAGGAATTTTGAGCATAGAGATTGCAGTTGTTGTAAATACGTTAAGGATATCTCAAGAGTAATAGATCTAAATAGATATTGTACTTTTGAGAGAATACTCATCTTTATAATATTTCCTCTATCTATTATCGTTAATTGAAGACGTCCCCATCTGTCCAAGGACTGTTTTATATGTTGTACTGTAGCTGACCAAGTAGCATCTACTATTTATTTCATTGATGTTTTAATTTTGATGCCCAAATACATAACTTCTGAAACGACTCTATAATCTGAAATTAAGATATTATCTGTGCAGAGAGCTTGGGTTTTTGAAACTTTCATTTTATACCCGAGACCTGGCCAAACTCAGATGCCAGCCGCTTAATCTCTGCCAGGGCCACCACCGGATCAACTGTAATTACCGCTATATCGTCTGCGTATGCAACAACAGAGTGTGAGGTATTTTGTACGATAAATGGTTTTATTTGCTGTCTCTTAGACAGTTTTTCTATGAAGGGGTTTATATACAATGCGAAAAGCAGTGGAGAACAAGGGCATCACTGCCTTGTTCCTCTTGTTATTTTAATTGTGTCTGATTTCATCCCCATAGCAGCAATTCTAGAATTTGGTGAAGTATATAGCACCTGAATTGCATTCATAAAACTTTTCCCAAACCCTGCCCGGTGCATAACTTCCCAAAGAAAATGTCATTCCACTCGATCAAACGCTTTCGCAGCATCTAATAGAATTAATCCCAATTTCCATTTTTCCGCTTGAGCAATGTCAAAGAGAGAAATTACTATATTTATATGTGTAACGGTTCCTCTTTTAGGGATAAATGCATGTTGATTTATTGAAACTAATGGAGAAATGACTTTTGATATACGATTAGCCAAAATTTTAGAGTAAATTTTGCTATCGCAGTTAAGTAGAGAAATCGGACTGTATGAACCGGGCAGCTCTGGAGGTTTGCCCTTCATATTAAATACAACGATAGTGGCTTCATCCCATGATTTGGGTGTGCCACCAAGCTGCGCTGCTCTAAATGTTTCTAATATTACATATTTTAATTGACCAAAGAAAAGTTTATACACTTCTCCAGGAATGAGGTCAGGACCGGCAGCCTTCCCAGTCGCTAAACTTTTTACAGCATTCTCTAGTTCTTCCATAGTGAGGGGACGTTCTAACCACTCCTTCTCACTAGAATCTAATTGATTAAAGCTCCCCTCCTGTAATATTGAATCAGCTGCCACAACCCTTTTTTGCTGTGTATATAACTCTGAATAGAATTGATGAAAAATAGCTAAGATCTTCTCTCATCCCTGACATATTTTTCCATTAGAATCTATTAAGCCCACAATACGTCCCGAGGTTTCCTGCATTCGTAATCTTAAAGCAAGGCACCTCCCTGTTGCTTCCCCATACTCATGGCATTGTCTCTTATACACCAAATATTTCCTTGTCATCTCAGTGTTCCAGACCCCAGAGATTTTAGCCCGACAACGAGCAACTATATCCTCAAAGTCCGAAATATTCCCTTGATTTGTTGTTTTTTGGATTTCTTTTATCAAGTTCTCCTCTGCAGTTCTTAATGCAGTATAAAGATCTCGAAATTTCTGCCTTTAATTTTTTTTTATGGAAAATTCCATAGCTCAAGACTTCACCTCTGAAACAAACCTTGAATGACTCCCATACAATGTCAATACGGGTAGAATGTAGATTGAAATAAAAAAATTCCATTATCCAATTTGACATATGACTTTTGAATTGATCATCCACACATAATTTTCGGTCAAAGGTGAAGCCACTCCTTATGCAATCGATCTTTAAATCAGATATTTCTATTAAGATCGGTACGTGATCAGATGATATCCTAGGAAATAATTGCATACTTGCTCCGGTTAACAAAGAAGAGGAGATAAAAAAGTATTCTAATCATGCCATTTTTTATGAGGAAAAAAATAAAAAGTATAACCTGGGCTTGTAGGATATAAATTGCTCCATACATCAACTAACCCATTATCTGCTAAAAGATTATAAAGAGCTTTAAAGACCCAAGGTTTACGTCCTGTATAGTTTCCGGGTCCTCCCAATATCTCTTGGGTGGTTAGATTAATGTTGATGTCACCACATATAATCAGTGGGGTCACCCAGGATGCCAATTCTAAGTTCAAACCCTCCAAAGTCTCTGCCTCATCCAAATTGGATCCATAAATTGAGCATAAAGTAATTTGAGAGCCACCTATCTTTAATTTCTTATAGCCTACCGACCCCATTTGTCCGTTAAACTTCGACCAACTAAGCAAAATTGTGATTTAATCAGTATCATAACTCCCTAGGTCATCGAGGTCTGTTGTGAGGCAGAAATTAACGAATACCCCAAATCGGCCACTAAATGTCTATTACTCCATGACAAATGTGTCTCCTGGAGACATAAAATATCTGGTTGTATATATCGAAGTTCCGCTGCTACCCTCTTCCTTTTGTTGACGTTATTGAGACCCGATACATTTAGAGAACAGATTTTAATTCCCCGTAACACCATAATAAGTCGTATTTAACATATGGATTTGGTTTTACAGTAAAGTTGGGTGTCGTCTGCATAGAGGTGGTATTTGATACCTGCTTTCTTTAGAATGAGGGTGAGGGGCTCCATGAAGAGGTTGAATAGGGAAGGAGAGTGAATAGACCCCTGGGGAAAACCCAGGTGGGCAGGCATAAGTTTAGAGAGGCAGCTGCTGATTTAGATTTGTTGGGATCTGAACTGGAAGAAGGAAGTGAACCATTCAAGAACAGGACCATTGAGACCAAACTGAACTTTGAGGGTATTGAGTAGGGTAGAGTGGTTAACAGTATCGAAGGCTGCAGAGAGGTGAAGAAGGATGAGAAGGGAAGCCTCACCCTTATCGAGGGAGTGATGGATGTCATCAACAATGTTGAGCATTGCAGTTTCAGTGCTACAACCCTTACGGAAGCCTGATTGTAATACATCCAGAAGGCAAAATGAGTCAATGTGTTTGTCTAGTTGGAGCAGGACGCATTTTTCAAGGGCTTTGGAAAGAAGAGGTAGATTAGAGATGGGGCATAGATTGTTAAGGTAGTTAGGATCAGCTGTAGCGTTTTTGATGATGGGGAGATTTGGCCCAATTGGAGGGAGACAGGGACACAACCCGTAGCCAAGGAGAAGTTGATGATGGTAGTCCAATATGGAGAGATGATATGCTTTAGGTCTTGAACAATGTTGGAGGGCAGTGGGTCCAGGGTATGAGAGGAGAGATTGAGCTTGGAGATGTTGTTGAGTACTTCGAGTTCGGTCACTGGGCTAAAATGAAGCCATGATGCATTGTTTTTAGGCTGTGTGCTGGGAGGGAAGATATCCTGGGGGGTGACCATGTGCAGGAGATAGGCAGGATCTGGAGGGGGGAAAAGGATCTAGAGGGGGCGATAGAGAGAAAGGTCGCAAGGGTGAGAGGATAGGCAGGGGAGTGACACATTGTGGGCGGAGTTAAGGCAAAGGATGCGTTGATCTTGGCAATTTTTTCAGAAAAGAAATTCTCAATTTCTTCACAATTTTCAATAGTAGCGGTCAACTTGGGGGTGGCAGAAGCAGATTTTTTTTTGATAATGTTGAATAATTACCTGGGTCTTTTCTTGGCTCGATCAAATTGGGTGCAGAAGAAGGAGGCCTTTACAGTAAGGATGTGTTTTTTGTAATGATTCCTAGCGGATCTGAGGAGGGCGAGGTTAGAGGGAGAGGGGTGTTGTCTCCAAGAGCGCTTGAACATTCTAAGTGCACGTCTCTCAATATTGAGTTCAGCATTAAACCAGGATTTGGAAGGGATGTTTTCTTGGGGTTTTAATTTAGTTGGTGCAAGTTGGTCAAGGACCTTGATGATTGTTTTGTTGTAGTGTTCAGTGATATCGCTAGCATTTTGTGAGGGGGAGGAAGTTGAAGTTTAGCTTTAAGTTTAGACTCTAGTTCGCCTGGGGGAATAAGGTGAATTTTTCTGGTTAATTTCTTAGGTTTAAGGTTTTTTTGGGGGGGAGAAAAGTTGTTGATCGTGAAGAGGATGAGGTGATGGTCCGACCAATCAATGGGGATAATTTGCGAGAGGGAGGATAAATCTTTGCTAGTGATGATGGCATCTAGCGTAGCTCCATTGTCGTGTGTAGGAGAATGGCAAAGTTGGATCAAGTCATTAACGTCTAGGTCATTGAGGGTTAAAACTGAGGGGTCATTATTATTGTTCCAGTGAATATTGAAGTCTCTGAGGAAAATGTTAGTAGAGTAGTAGATCGAGGCTTGGGAAAGTAGGTCCGACAGTTCATCTACAAAAGAGATAGGGTCACCAGGGGGATGATAGATATTGTGGAGCCGAATGGGGGGGCCCCTGAACTATAAGTCCAGCGATCAGGTATTCGACAGTATAGGAGCAGGCTTTTGGAGATGACATTTTACTTAATAGGTTCTTTTATATCTGAATTGAAATATTGGAAAAAATGAGTCTTGTAATTTTCAAACAATTTTATGTTTATATCCAAAAATGCATATATGATATGTCTATGTTGGATATTTGTATTCATTAAAAACAACTAGAAATCATATATGTGTTTAATACATACTAGGTGGTCTAAATATGTATATAATACAATTAAATTCAAGTTTTTACTCTGACACACAGGTTGCCCAAAGAAGAAGACCTGAAATGCTAACAACCTGTTGTCTTGAGAGATTCATTATTTTCATAGTCTTTGATAAATGTCGTTTAGTAAGTTTTGTATTATAATATTTATTTTTTGAAATTGTTAATTTATTAATTTTGCTTATATGCCATGTATTTTTGGTCTTCTAAGTCCAAATGTTAGAAATAAAATAATATGTTTTTAATGTCTCCAGAATTTATAATACATTGATGCTGTAGATTTCATTTATTTATTTATTTTTAAATATTTTTTTTGTTGATAATTTTCATTGCGAGTGATCAGGTTACAAACAAGTGTAGTACAAAAAAAAAGAAAACAGCAGAGAATGTTTCATATATACAACTAACATTGCATGCGAAAGAAAGAAAATAAAAAATAGCCATTTTCCAATCATAATTATACATTGAGAAGACAGCACTGTGAATAAAAACTCAAGAAAGAATACCTAAGTAAGCTACTACCCCACTTCCCCCTCCATCCATCGCTCTATAGGTTCCCAGATTTTTATTCCTATTGCCCGTCTTTTACGCCCTTTTGTTTTATAAATGGCGCGTTCTAAAATATACCTTGCCAGCAGCCGCCCTCTCCAAGCAGAGAAAGAGGGTGGGTCTGACTAATCCAATCTTGAGTCACACATGAACGATAAACCCCAACAGAGATGGATACCAGCTTTTTATGATTATCTATCATAAATATAGAAGAGACTCCAAACAATACAAGCTCTGATGTGAGTATTATAGGAATTCCGAGTATCAAAGAAAGAAAATGTTGAATTTCTGATAGAGTTCTGCCTAGATGTGGACATAGAAAAAACATATGCACCACGTCCGCCACGTGCAAACCACATCTACTTCAAGCAGTACCTACTGAAGACCCCCATTTTGAAATTTTGGCTGGCGTATAATAAAGATTGTACAACACCATGTAATGCTGTGTTCTACTCCTTCCGGAAATTAGAATAGAGTTGGCCAGATGGATGGATTCCTCCATCTTAATGGAGTCTAGTCCCAGTTTCTCAGCCCATAGTTGTTGTCTGAAAGATAAATCATCTTGGTGTAGGGACAACAACTGATTTTAAAAATATCCAATCTTTCTTCTTTGATACATGGAGTCAATCAAAGGGATTTGTTGTAGCGATGTGCGTTCTTGCACCGTTAATGTATTAAAATAACTATGCCACTGTAAATATTTAAAGTAATCAGCATTCGTTAGTTGGAATTTAATTTGAAGTTCTGAAAATGATAACAGTTTATTAACCTGTAAAAGATCACTAAGCTGTATGATACCAAGGTTGTGCCATCTTTTCATAGTGTTGTCTGTACCTGCAAAAGGGAAAATATGAAGGGACAACAAGGGAGTGTATCTCGTAATTCTAGGGCTGTCAACAATTCGTTTAATAGATTTCCAAGCCCTAAAGGCAGCTTTTAGAATCTTGAATTTAGTTCTTTTGGAGTAGCTGGGCTCTGTAAATTTTAATAGACAACCCTTAGCCTCTGCTCCTAGAACCAGTTCATAAATGGATGGGGAGTGGGAGTCCAATATCGGGGCCTTGTCGCTAATAATTAAAGGGGAGATGAGTTGGAGCACTGATGATAAGTAATAATAGAAAAAATATGGGATGCCCCAGCCCCCCTATCCTTTGGTATTTTCATTTTTTGGTAGGCTTGTCGGTGTCGTTTATACCCCCAGAGAAATCTTCCAGTCATTTTCTCTAATTGTTTAAAAATGGGAGAGGAAAACTCCAAAGGGATGCAACTAAATAAATATAAAAATTTCGGCAAAATCATCATCTTCATAACATTATTTCTGTCATATAGAGACAGATGTAAATGATTAATACGCTCAAGTAGGGCTTCAGACTTTTTTTTTCGTGGGTAAAATGTTTATTTCAGGGATTTGTGAAACTGGTGTTGTGATCTTGATACCCAAATATGTCGCAATGGGAACTATATTATGAATAGATGGGGGGTTATAGCCAGTGAATAGGATATGTGTCTTAGCCATATTTAATTTATAGCCCGAAAAGGCACCAAACTGACCGTCCTGTAATGTGTGCCAGCCGCCACCACGGGTGTTATATCGCGCGCATGGTTTAATTTATTTAGAAAGACATCAATATAAATTGCGAATAGCAACGGGGAAACCGGGCACCCCTGCCTAGTACCTCGGCAGATGGAAAACTAGGTTGACTTATTTACTCCGATTTTAATCGATGAGGTAGGTGTATTATACAACGCTTTCAGTGCACTAATCATACCTGGTCCAAACCCCTTAAATGATAGTAAATCCCATAGATAAGGACAGGACACTCAATCAAACGCCTTTTTGGCATCTAAAAGGATAATCCCCACAGGTGTATTTGTACCTTCAGCCCAGTCTAACAGAGTAATTACTCGACGGACATGGTCCGTGGTGTCACTTTTGGGTATGAACCCATGTTGCCATTGCGATTCTATATTAGAAATTATTGAAGACAGCCGTGTTGCTAAAATTTTAGA
Source organism: Lissotriton vulgaris (assembly GCF_964263255.1). Taxonomy (NCBI): domain Eukaryota; kingdom Metazoa; phylum Chordata; class Amphibia; order Caudata; family Salamandridae; genus Lissotriton; species Lissotriton vulgaris. The sequence continues at coordinate 1,321,595,432 of NC_141691.1, forward strand.
AAAGGCTTTGCTATCGGAGTTTATCAATGATATCGGCCTATAAGAGGCCGGATCTGAGGGAGGTTTATCCTTTTTAATAAATGCCATAATGATCGACTCGCCCCATGAAGGGGGGGTATCACCTTTCTGTGCATCTATGAATATGGTCAACATATCCTGTTTTAACACATTTCTAAACATTCGATAAAATTCTAGTGGAATCCCATCTGGTCCCATAGCTTTACCAATAGCCAGAGATAATATTGCAGAGTTTATCTCTCCCCAGGTAATATTCAAATCTAAAGACTGGGTCTGTTCTAGAGAGAGTTTGGCCACGTTATCATTGAGAGTAAAATTCAAAAATAAATCACTGGAATAATCTAGGGTATCTTGAGCATATAGCTTGCTATAGAATTGTCGAAAGACATCTAAAATTTCATCAGGTTTGGTATGTATCTGACCAGTCTCATCTTTAATTGACCCAATAAAATTTGATGCTACTTTTTGTCTCGTCTTTTTTGCCAGAACTCTCCCAGTTTGTTCCCCCATTTTGAATATCTGTGCCCTCATGACTGCAGATTGTTCTGCCAATTTAGCTGCAAAAACTTCATAAAGTTTAGCTTTATGAATGGCTAGTGAGGATTTAATAGCTTCAATATTCTGGTTGTTCCTGATAGCAGATATCAGCTTCTCTTCCCACTCTCGAACAGCATTATATAAAAGATCCATTTAATCACGATTCAATTTCTGTTTATTGATTGAATATGATAAGGTCTCTCCTCTCACCCCCGATTTAAAAGTATCCCATACGATTTTAGGGGGGGCACTACCTCTGTTAAATTCAAAGAATTCCGTGATCCACTTGCCCATGTGTTCTATGTATTTCGTATCCGCCAGTAATTTTCGATCAAATGACCACTGCTTGAGGCTGACACTGGAATACATTTTTAGTTCTATCATAATGGGATTGTGATCCGATATTATGCGGGCAAATGTCTGAAATACAGTATTATCAATGAGAGAGGTATTAATGAAAAAATAGTCCAACCGCACCATCTTATGATGCGGTGCAGAATAAAAAGTATAATCAGGTGAAATAGGATTCTTTATAAATGCTACATCAGACAGGCCATATTCTTTTATTAACCCTTTTAGAGCTTTAAAAGATTTTTTCTTTAAGCTTAAATATTTACTAAATCAGCCGCTCGAGTCGAGTTGTGGAGTTGTGAGGGGAAAGTCTCACTGTACTGCTCGCCACAGGAGTGGCTGGGAGCCAACGCCCACTGGGGGAAAAGCCATCTGAGAAGTCCGGCCGCAGCGGAGGTGAGAGGCGCAGGCGAGCGGGACTGCGAGGACCAGCATTCTTTCTGTCATCTCCAGCTGGTTCCTCTTCCCGCCGCGCCGCGCCCCCTCCCAGTGCCACGCCCCCCTGCCTGGGAGAGTTCTTTACTCCTCGCGGCCCCCGCTCCGCGGGTGCCGCTCGAGTCGAGTTGTGGAGTTGTGAGGGGAAAGTCTCACTGTACTGCTCGCCACAGGAGTGGCTGGGAGCCAACGCCCACTGGGGGAAAAGCCATCTGAGAAGTCCGGCCGCAGCGGAGGTGAGAGGCGCAGGCGAGCGGGACTGCGAGGACCAGCATTCTTTCTGTCATCTCCAGCTGGTTCCTCTTCCCGCCGCGCCGCGCCCCCTCCCAGTGCCACGCCCCCCTGCCTGGGAGAGTTCTTTACTCCTCGCGGCCCCCGCTCCGCGGGTGCCGCTCGAGTCGAGTTGTGGAGTTGTGAGGGGAAAGTCTCACTGTACTGCTCGCCACAGGAGTGGCTGGGAGCCAACGCCCACTGGGGGAAAAGCCATCTGAGAAGTCCGGCCGCAGCGGAGGTGAGAGGCGCAGGCGAGCGGGACTGCGAGGACCAGCATTCTTTCTGTCATCTCCAGCTGGTTCCTCTTCCCGCCGCGCCGCGCCCCCTCCCAGTGCCACGCCCCCCTGCCTGGGAGAGTTCTTTACTCCTCGCGGCCCCCGCTCCGCGGGTGCCGCTCGAGTCGAGTTGTGGAGTTGTGAGGGGAAAGTCTCACTGTACTGCTCGCCACAGGAGTGGCTGGGAGCCAACGCCCACTGGGGGAAAAGCCATCTGAGAAGTCCGGCCGCAGCGGAGGTGAGAGGCGCAGGCGAGCGGGACTGCGAGGACCAGCATTCTTTCTGTCATCTCCAGCTGGTTCCTCTTCCCGCCGCGCCGCGCCCCCTCCCAGTGCCACGCCCCCCTGCCTGGGAGAGTTCTTTACTCCTCGCTGCCCCCGCTCCGCGGGCGCCGCTCGAGTCGAGTTGTGGAGTTGTGAGGGGAAAGTCTCACTGTACTGCTCGCCACAGGAGTGGCTGGGAGCCAACGCCCACTGGGGGAAAAGCCATCTGAGAAGTCCGGCCGCAGCGGAGGTGAGAGGCGCAGGCGAGCGGGACTGCGAGGACCAGCATTCTTTCTGTCATCTCCAGCTGGTTCCTCTTCCCGCCGCGCCGCGCCCCCTCCCAGTGCCACGCCCCCCTGCCTGGGAGAGTTCTTTACTCCTCGCGGCCCCCGCTCCGCGGGTGCCGCTCGAGTCGAGTTGTGGAGTTGTGAGGGGAAAGTCTCACTGTACTGCTCGCCACAGGAGTGGCTGGGAGCCAACGCCCACTGGGGGAAAAGCCATCTGAGAAGTCCGGCCGCAGCGGAGGTGAGAGGCGCAGGCGAGCGGGACTGCGAGGACCAGCATTCTTTCTGTCATCTCAAGCTGGTTCCTCTTCCCGCCGCGCCGCGCCCCCTCCCAGTGCCACGCCCCATTGTTATACTTAGGAGAACCCGCTCACGCGCATCGCGGGACGCGCGCGGGGCGGTAACCGGGGCGAAGACCGGGCAAAGAGCGGGCCGTTTGAGGCCGTTCGAGGACTGAGCGGACTGGACTGGCCCATCCTCTTTCGCCCCGCATACCATCACTAACCCCAATCCAGGACTACAAACTACCGCGACCCCTTCTCCCTCCCTCTCCTAGTGTTACTGCTTTTCTCCATTTCCTTAAGGCATGAGCTCTAGGATGACTAGGAGCAAAGCCTCCAAAAGTGGCCATCCGATTAGTGGCCCTATGGATGACTTCATTACCCGCACTAACATCGCTATAGATCAGGAAATATCGAAACTCCAAGCCAGGGTATCCCTAGAGCTGGGTGCCGCTAGAAGGTTGTCGGAAATTATTGCCACTTCCAAAAAATCTTCCCTAGGCCCCATAGCTGCAGCTATCACCCCAGAGCGAACTACCATTCCCAGGTGTGTTGTCACACAGGTTGAGGTCCATCCGACCCCGCCCCCTCTGTCTCCTATTCCACCTCCAGCCCAACTACCTAAACTAATCGAAGTGGGTGTACCCGCCACTTCTTGCACTCAGAATGCAAGCGCTAAATTTCCATCTCCGATGACATTTAATGCCCCTGGCGCAATCGTACCTAAACGGAAACACCGTTCTCGCTCCGCTTATTCGCGGAAGAAGGCAAAGATTGCGGTGTCACATGATTTAGCAGGACTGGATGGCGTAGTCAGCACCACTCAGGGTGTACAGGTTCCTGTGGTACAGCCCGTAAGGGAGGGGGGGGGGGGGTTAACCACCAAGTCTGCCCCTGAGCAGGTTACCCTGATTTCTGAAGAGGAGGGCCCGCGGGTAGATGGTTTGGCCAACAACGATAGAGAATTCATTGATCTAGTGTGGGAAACTTTAAAAAAACTCCTCTCCCCTCTAGACCTCAGACTCTCAAGGATCGAAAATAATTTACTTGAAATGGAAAAGAGTATTATTGCTCTTGCCACTCACGGCCTGAGAAGTCTCGAGAATAAGGTTGTTCCAGACACTATTATACCACCTCTAGTTCCAACACCACAAGCCCCTCAACCTCTCCCTATAATCCCTCCCACTCGCCCGGTCCCCAAACCAAGGACAGTGCCTGTGGATCAAATTTTAACTGGTACAAACCCTAAGGCCTCTAAATGCGCCCCTTCACACCACCCTGCAAATCCTAAACCTGGAGCCATCCCCAAAAATCATTCTGGCGACAAGGGCCACCAGCCTACTCAGGATCCCCCAGCCAAGAGCAACTTTAGAGGGGGCTACATTGACCTCCCACCTGAGGCCAATGATTATGTGGTTGTCCTAACGGGTGTTCCTCAGATTGGTAACGACCAATATGAGAATCATTGGTCCTTGAAAAATAAAATAATGCATTGGCTTAATGTCAATAGACCAATTCCTAATGGCCATAGAAGTAGAGTCTTGATGGTACGTAGAACTCCATGGGTGGGTCCAACGAGAAAGAGCAACCCTGGGGATTGTATAGTTGTAACATTTGACGACCCTCACGCAGCACAGCATATATGCTCGTGGCCCTGTAGTGAAGGATCTTCTGTCATCCCCAGGCCATTGTCCTTTTTCTATCCTCCACGCCCTACATATAACCAATCAAACAACTGGTCACTTGTTAACCACCAAGCTAGGAGAAGCCGCCCTAACAATCGTGTGGATTCCTACCCAAACTGGAACGGTTTCCCTACCTCAAATAGATATGGAGGCCTGGAGGAAGTAGATTGACTCCCCAGGGACCTGGAAGCTGAAGGCCCCCCTGTTTCTTCTTGTGGTGGTAGGGATGCCCTAGTCATCGACCTCCCTCCTGACCTGGCCAGAACATCAAGCAGCCCATCTCGGGAGGGTGGGCCGAGGACTATGAGCAAGGTCATTCCAGTCGATCTGACTCCAGGTGATTCTTGCCCAGGTAGTAGGAAGGTTCAGTTGGTTCCCCCTCATACTTCTCCTCTGCCTCCTACCCAAGCCATGCTAGCGCCAAACCATGCGTTGGAGGATATTACGACCTCTAACATCCTCCAAAACGAGCCCTCAGATAGTTTTCCTGCAGAGGCTGTGGTTTCCACATTCGAACCCGCCCACTCCGCTGTTTATCCTCCTATAGAGGCGCCACTGCTAAAGATTTTAAGCTGGAATGTGGCAGGGCTTGTCCGCAACCTCGATAACCCAGAATGGAATGCGTTTCTTGAGCCTTACAACATCTGTATCCTGCAAGAAACATGGACACAGGAACCAAAACATAGGGTAGGCTTTGCTACCTACTTTGTTCCAGCTCTCCAGCAAAGTGGATCTAAGGGCCGACCATCGGGAGGCCTTTTAATATGGGTCAGCATTGCTTTGGGCCTGAAAATAAGTTCTAGGCCCACTAAATCTCCTGACCTACAGAGAATTTCAATCCACTGTGAAGGTGGGAGGACATTAGAGGTTTTTAACCTCTACCTGAGAGGCGCTAGGAATGGGTCATCAATCCTACCATCGACAGGCTTAAGTAACGACCTAGCTGCTTGCAAAATTGACTCCTATGTTCTCCTTGCAGGCGATTTCAACTGCTGTTTCGAGCCATTGGCAAAGGAGGACATTTTGGAATCCGTCGATGAGGACACAAAAAGAGGAATTCCGATACTAACTCTCGATCCAATCCCAAAATGGACGCAAAGTGCGATAGACATAAATGCACTTTGCATGGAGCACAATTTGCGTTCGACGAATGGTCGTTCCAATTCGGATCCTGAAGGCGCCCATACTTACAACAGGACTGGCCACACCTCCAGAATTGATTTTATCATGTTGAACTACAATCTTTGGCCTCTCCATAATGACATGGAGGTTATTGTTTCTACCGACAGCGACCATAACCCCCTCTCTTTAACTCTTACTTCCCCGTGGCAGACCAGGAAGCAGGATAAGCCCCCCCATATCTGGAAATCATCTCATAATGTTGCTCCGACAAACTGCAGCAGGCGCTTGAAGTGGGCTAAAGTCAAAGCGGACGAGGGCAGACTGTTGCAAGCTGGGGCCATTTTGTCTGGGGTGGAGCCTCAGCTTGATGTTTTATGCTCATCTAGCCTAAATGTGTTACCCTTATTTATAGAGACCATAGAAGCACTGAGTGAACTGTTTGTTATCCCCCAACCTAAGGTCAGGTCTGCTGCTAATAGTGTCCCTAATGCTAAAGATAAATGGTACTCTGCTAAATGTAGAGCTGCAAAGAAGGACCTCATTTATGCAGTAAAAAATAGGGACCCAGTGACCATCAGTTCCGCAAGGAAATTTTATAAAAAAGCGGTGACTGAGGCGAAGGAGATTCATGAAAATCACTTTTGGCGGGAGTTAACTGAGGCAAGCAATAGGAAGGACTCAAAGGGGTTCTGGGATCTCTTGAGAGCAAGAAACAAGCCCATTGATCAGCAGTTAACCTGCAACATTCCCGGCGATGTATGGTTTGCCCATTTTTCCAAATTATACTCTGCTACACCGGGGGAAACTCCCCCTCAAGGCTCCACGATCTGCCCAACAACTATTCCTCTTGTCACCGTCGACCCCTTCACTACCCAGGAGGTCGAAAGGGCAATTAGTGGTATTGTTTCCAACAAGGCTCCAGGCCCGGACGGGATTCCTGGTGATCTGCTGAAGTCCCACCCAGCAGTATGGGGTAGATTAATTGCCACACTCTTAAACGAGGTTCTATTGGGAGGTTCCTTCCCGGTCTCTTGGAAAGGCGCTGAAGTGGTGCCAATCTTTAAGAAAGGCAGCAGGGATGATCCAGCCAACTATCGTCCCATCAGTTTGCTGGATTCAACCCAAAAGGTGGCAGGAAAAGTGGTACTGGGCAGGATTTTGCAGTGGATCGACGAGGAAAAGATCCTGTCTGACTTCCAGGCAGGATTCAGATCAGGGACAGGCACCATCGAGCAGACATTCCGTCTCCTAATGCTTTACTGGAAAGTAGTGGTGCTGGGAGGGGGCAGTTTGTATTTAGTCTTCATTGACCTGCGTACTGCCTTCGACCTGGTCCCACGGGCACTACTTTGGAACGTCCTCGATGGTCTAGGCTTACCCCCCTACTTGCTGTCCCTGCTCAGGAAATTCCATGAGGACAATTTCGCCCAGATCAGATGGGGTGTCCAGGGAGAAAAAACATCTCGAATCCCAGTAGACAGGGGCGTCCGCCAGGGATGTGTGCTCGCCCCCACTCTGTTCTCTCTTTATGTCAATGGAGTGGTGGAGCACCTGCTACAACATCCTGCAGATGCACCTACCCTGGCGGGCATAAAAGTGCCCACGCTCCTGTTTGCGGACGACACCCTTCTGATATCCAAATCCCCAGCGGGCATCCAGAAATTGCTCACTTCCTTCAAATCCTTCTGCGACTCCAAGGGACTTGCAATAAACATAGGCAAGACAAAATTCCTTGTCCTCAACCCCCCCAAGAAATCTGTTATTCCTCCTGTCTTAGACTCTATCCCTCTGGAAAGAGTCAAAGAATTTGATTACTTAGGAATACGTCTCAGCGATACCATGACCTGGAAAGCTCACCACCAGAAGGTATTTCTGACTCACAAAAGGGCTACTGGAGCCTTGCTTAAAGAGCAGCGAGCCTCATCTTTAAAACCAATAGGGGCACTGATTGATATCTATAGAGCAAGGGTTGTGAGCGCAGCCCTGTATGGGGCTGAACTGTGGGGTTTGCAGAGAGTTGATACCCTGGCCCATCTCGAAAACAATTTTCATAAAGATCTGATGAGGCTACCTCACAGTACCCCCACAATCCCTCTCTTGTTAGACACAGGCACACGCCCAATCTGTGAGCAAGCAAAATTGCGTCCCTTGCTACTCTGGTCTCGGATATGGAATGTCCCTGAACTCTGTAGCTATGCGGATGCCCTACGAGACCTTCTGTCGCTCCCAGGCTGTAATAAGGTACCCTGGTTGAGGGAAGTCAAACTTCTGCTCTATGAGCTGGGTTTGGGAGATGCCTGGGTCAACAAAACCGCACCTCCCAAACAGTTACTTAAGAAGGTGTATTGGCTCTGGGTAGATAATAAGCGAATGACTAACCCCAACCATTGTAAATCTGTCGTCCAGTTCTTGCTAGTTAAGGAGTTACCTTATAGGGAACCCTATCTGGACCAAATTCATAATTCTGGAGACAGATCGCTGTATTTTAAGTTTAGGGTGGGTGTGCTCCCTTTAGGACTATTCACTTCCTCTTGGAACCCTCCGCACCAAACGCTTCCTTATTGCCCGTTTTGTGATACAAAGGTCGAATCTGTCGCCCATTTTTTGTTTGAGTGTGGAACTTATGCAGCGCCAAGATCGAAATGGCTGAAGCCCCTGTGTAAGACTTTGGGAACAAGGTCACATGTTGAAGCCCTACGCATATTGCGCTCAGATGCACGCCCGTTTTTTGCATGTTGCATGGCGAAATTCTTAGGTTGGGCTTGGCGCTTAAGAACTTCAAGGTTGTTGCTGCTCCAGTAAAGTGTCCCTTGACAAAACTAAATTTCATGCTGGTGTATATATGGAAAAGGTTATTATTATCTGCACATTTGTTTTTAACGCTTTTATCCTTTAAATCTTAAAGCACTATATTGTATATTCTGTACCGTTTTTATTGATGTTGTACTGCTTTTATGATACGTACTGTATCGAAATAAAGTTACTTACTTACTTACTTACTTACTAAATCAAATTATTATTCACAAAAATATTTCCAATTATAACATACTGTCAAAAACAATAATTCTGATATGTTTAACAATATACAGTTTAAATATACACCCCAAAAATTAAATAAATAAACACAAAGACACATCACATTTTTTCAGCAAATTATTTATTATATATTACTTTCAAACAAACCACTCTACTCCTCTCCCTCTCAATCTAATCTACAACCTAATCTCCTACAACACAGTATATCCTAAAAAACATTCTTAAACGAATAATAATCTGATCATTGAAAAATCTACCCAACAGTATAAAACTGAACCTCATGCCCAATAATAAAAGTATAAGAGCAAAATTAAAAATTAAACAAAAAACTTTTACAACTTTGGGCAATGATATAAGAGCCTCACTGGCAGTTCTTCAATTGATGAGGAAATATTCCTCAATTATCTTGCGATAATGTTCTATCTCTTTTTTTACAAAGGTTTTGCTACAGTCTTCAAAGTCATTGTTTCTGATGTTGTCTTCTAGTTGCAGTTGGTGGGTGTGGAGGTGTTGCAATTTGAGTACAATGGGGACCTGCAAGTAACAGAGAATCAGTCCCTCAAAAGACTTCTGTGCCTCCCCTCTTCGGCATCCACCAAACTGATTCGTAAAGAGGCCGGGCTGGATCATTTGACAGATTTATTGGGCTTGAGACCCCTTATGGTTTGGAGGTCAATCTGGGCAAAGGACGAAACAGGATTTACCAGGCAAATTATACAAGACTGTCTTCGGCTGGACAATGTTCTCAAGATCCCCTGGTTAAAATATGTTTTAACGTCCTATAAAGAAATCTTCAATCTGGATATTTTCGATGATCCTTTATGTGCTGTTAATTTACCCAAACAGGAGGTTAAAAATGTTTTTGGGGGATTAAATCCAATATGCGTAGAGTCCAATGTAGCCACTTTACAACCCCTGTTTTTTACCATTCAAGCAAGGAGGAAGGCCAGGGCATGCCTATGTATTTAAAAGCAATCACCAAACAATCACATCAGTTTGTACTCACCAGGCTGAGATTAGGCATCGTCCATAATTTGGTGGCTTTTCCACGGATGAACATTTATAGTTCAAGCCCCTGTCCGTGTGATGGCACCACCAAACAAAGCACATTGCACTTTATGCTAATCTGCCCATTGTATTTGCACATTCGTTTATGTTATCTTAAACCTGTTTTTATGAAATACTCTGTGTCTACAACTGCCCATGCCATGAAATTACTATTTGCACTTGATACTTTGGATATTTGTTTTTTTACCGCTACCTTTATTCTAAAAGCTGTGTCCGATAGGAAAAGTCTGGAATTTTAAGTCTGATTTATTTGTAACAATTTAATTGCCCGGTCGAATACTTGTCTTCAATTGAGCTGCTCCATTTATTGTGACTTATGCTTTTTCCGTTCTGTAATGTATTTTATCATGTACATTTTTTAACACTGTATGCTTTTATGATTGTTTATGAATAATAGAATAAAGTATATGAAATTGAGTTCCAGTTTGTCCATGATGCCCCAGCTCCCTTGCCTATGTTTAAATGGAGCACCAATGCCAGAACCATTTGTCCACTGTCTGAAGCCTGAGGTATCTTGTTTACTTGAGGGTCTAGTTTCTCCTTCCATTGTCATTAATTTTAGCTAACAGGTTTAAACAATAAAATGTAATTACAAATGCAGTTTTCTACGTTACTGATTCATGTTTGTGGTGCCTGTTTGAAATTTACTTACAGCCATGTCAAGCATACCCAACACAAGGCAGCATAATCTACTGAAAATTGGTCAGTTGCTTCATTATTATATTAAACCTTACCTAATCTTTGAATAGTGCAGTAGAAATGCTCAAGGAATTCTACCATGGTTAACAAGGTCATGCGCTGGCATGATTTATGTAGGACAATGAGAATTAAAGCATGGCACAATTTATTTATTTATTTATTTTGAGATTTGTAAAGCGCCTGGTGACCCGAAGGCATCCCCGCGCTATAATACTGTAAAATCCGGGACGGGCGAGAACCAGGAACTATTTGGGGAAGAGGAGGGTTTTGAGTCTTTTGCGGAACACCGTGTGGCTAGGTTCCCAACGCAGCAGACGAGGGAGTGCGTTCCATGTGGAGGAGGCCTTGACCGAGAATCGTCGTCCACCGGTACGCGCTTTCTTGAATCTTGGGACTGTGGCCAGATGTTCGTTGTCCGAGCGGAGATTTCTGTGGGCTTTATAAGGTGTGATCATATCTTTGAGGGTGGCAGGTCCAACCCCATTAATGAGTTTGTGGGTGATGCACAGGGCCTTAAACTCCACTCGCTGGCGGACCGGAAGCCAGTGCAGCGATTTGAGGGCTGGTGTTGTATGGGCTCTAGGGGGAAGTTTGAGAATGAGTCTCGCCGCGGCATTTTGTACGCGCTGAAGTTTGGTCAGGGTGGTTTCAGGTGCACCGAGATATGCGGCGTTCCCGTAGTCCAGGCGTGATAGTATGAGCCCTTGCACCAGAAGTTTCCTGGACAGGGGGGGCAGGAGGGGGAGGATCTTCCGAATTGAGCGGAGAAGACCAAAGCAGGTGCCCGCGGTCTTGACTGCCTGGGTCTTCAAGGAAAGGTCCTGCTCCAGCCAGAAGCCCAGTGTTTTAATTTCAGTCTTGGGCGTAGGGATGTCACCGAAGGAGTCTGGCCAGGCTGAGGGAGAGACAGAAGACCATTTGTTGCCCAGCAGCATGATTTCTGTTTTTGTCCCGTTCAGTTTCAGCGCAGATTCACACATCCAGGTATGTATGTCTTGCAGACAGTTAAGTAAGATTTCAGGGTTCTTGTCTAACTGGGACAGGGAGACGACGAGTTGTGTGTCGTCGGCATAATTGACTATTTTTATCCCATAGCGGGTGACCACGTCCTCCAGCGGGGCCATGTAGACATTAAACAGGGTGGGACTGAGCGATGACCCCTGGGGCACACCACGCGTGAGCGGAAGGGGGTCTGATCGGGAGTTACCGTCCCACACCTGAAATGAGCGTCCCGTGAGGAAGGATTTGATCCAAGCTGTGCGGCTCCCACAACTCCTGCCTTCGTCAGGCGGTGGAGCAGAACACGGTGGTCCACCGTGTCGAATGCGGCACTGAGGTCCAGGAGGATCACTGCCACTGATCCTCCTGAATCCAGGATACACCTAGCCTCCTCGATGACGGAGAGGAGAGCGGTGTCTGTGCCGTGGCCTGGCCGGAATCCGGTTTGTGACTGCCGTAGTATTTTATTCGACTCGAGGAATTGGGAGAGTCGCACATTGACCAGTTTCTCCGCCACCTTGCTGAAACAGGGAAGGAGCGAAATGGGTCTATAATTGGCCAAGTCGTCCGGGTTGAGGTTGGGTTTTTTCAGCAGGGCTTTGACGACTGCGCCCTTCCAGGAGGAGGGCACTATGCCTTGGGCCAGAGAGGTGTTTATGAGATCCCTAATGATAGGTGAGGTGCTGAGAGACACAGTTTTTAAGAATCTGACGGGTGCTGGGTCCAGGGGGGATCCACTTCTCATTTTAGCCAGCGTGTTAGTAACCTCATCGAGGGAGACTTCTCTAAAGGAGGACAGCCGCGGGCTGGTAGAGTGGGCATCTAACTCCACCGGGATGGGGGGGCTGATTGGGGGGAGGGATTCCAAGATCCGCGTGATTTTGGAGTCAAAAAATGAGGCTAAGTCCTTACATCTGTCCGGTGGGGGGGGAGAGGCTGCGGGAGCAGAGGGGATGTTAAGTAGTTCCTTAACTATCAGGAAGGATTCCTTAGTAGAGTTGGACGCGTTTTTAATTCTATTGTCGTAAAAGGTGGACTTGGCTAGTTTGATGGCCGATTTATAGCGTCTTACTGCTGTGTTGTAGGTGTCTTTTTTACTATGCAGCCAGTCTTTCCTCCACGATCTTTCCGCTTTTTTACATTCCTTGCGGAGGTCACGGAGTTCAGGAGTGTACCACGGAGCATGACCTATTGGCCTGACTTTGATCTCCCGATTTTTTAGGGGAATGAGGCTATCAAGGGAGGCGTGGAGCCAGCCTCTTACTTGGGTGTCGGCCTCGGACGGGTCAGTCGAAAGGCTCGGGGTAGAGGATTCCAGCGCTGTGGCCCAGTCCCCTGTTGAGAGTTTGGCCCATGATCTGTTCGTGGAGAAGGTGGGGGCTTTATGGGGTTTCCTGATAGCTCCAGGAATGTTGAAAGTGACAACAAAATGGTCCGTCCATGGGAGAGGATGGGAGTTGGTAAATTGGAGGGAAGGGATGTTTGAGAACACAGGGTCGAGAAGATGTCCTTTGATATGTGTAGGACCTGAGTTGGCGAGAAGAAGGTCGTGGGAAGCCAGGTCGCTGATAAGGTCGGCGGCGCCTGTGTCCAACGGGTCATCAAAGTGAATGTTGAGGTCCCCTGTTAGGAGAAAGTTTGATGAGAGGTGGGCTGAGGAGGAAACAATTTCCAGAAGGGAGGCTGCGAAGGGGGCGAAGTGGCCAGGAGGCCGGTACACCAGAAGGCCTGAGAGGGAACTGGTCGGAGTAAGCTGAAAGGTAAAGAGACAGCTCTCTGCGTCCGGGGTTGTCATTGTGTTAATACGGCCGGATAGGTGTTCCCTGAAAATGATGGCAATTCCACCTCCTCTACCTAAAGGGCGAGGTTGGGACAGGATGATAAAGCCGGGGGGGAGAGCCGCTACCATATCGGCATTGGAATGGCCCGTGATCCAAGTTTCTGTCAAGAAGAGTAGGTCCAGGTTTAGGTCGTCAATCAGGTGATTAATATGCAGGGCATGCTTCGGGAGCGATCTGCAATTGATTGTCGCCATTTTGATGACCGGCGGTGGGATCGGGGATTTAGGGAGGTGTAGCTTCGTCGGTTTGCAAATGGTGCAGCTGACGTAGGGGGTGTTAGGGTCTTGCTGGACGTGGCATGCGCTGGTTTTCTTGGGTCTGAGGCTGAGTAGCTCCTTGCGGGAGTAGCTCAACTTTGTGGGTGACGGGACTGGCATAGAGTCTGGCCCTAGGCCCGGTCGTGCGCGGACGGGCGCAGACGGGCTTGCCTTAGGCGCGCCTTCGGCGCGCAAACGGCGCTCCCGCTGCGCTCGTCCGCTGCGCGTCCTGTGGTTGCACATTATATGGATGGGGAAAGGGGCGTGGCCTCAATGTGGGCGTGGCCTCACTTCCTCGCCGGGAATGGCGGTGCAATGTAGATTTTTCGAGCGTTTAGGTCGGTGCAGCGAAGGAGTCGCTGTTCAGGAGCGTCTCTACCCGCTGGAGGAGCTAGCAGCCGGGTGAGTGCACAGTTAAAATTACAGGAGGATTAAGGGTGACACACAAGTGAAAATACAAATTTTTTTAAAAAATGGACGTCTCCCGGCTTCCGCCTCAGGAGATTAGCAGTTTCTGGCTAGTTGGCGCTGATGGCAGCGCTTAAATACTGTGGCGGGTGGGCGTGGCCTCAATGTGGGCGTGGCCTCACTTCCTCGCCGGGAATGGCGGTGCAATGTAGATTTTTCGAGCGTTTAGGTCGGTGCAGCGAAGGAGTCGCTGTTCAGGAGCGTCTCTACCCGCTGGAGGAGCTAGCAGCCGGGTGAGTGCACAGTTAAAATTACAGGAGGATTAAGGGTGACACACAAGTGAAAATACAAATTTTTTTTAAAAATGGACGTCTCCCGGCTTCCGCCTCAGGAGATTAGCAGTTCATAAGACCACTGTTGCCGGTCTTCTTTTGGGAAATATATCGTACTGAACATTTACCACTACCTTCAGCACAATCTGGAACTCTCCACAGCAATTTGCCATTGTTTGTATAAAGTAATCATGTTAAAGAGACTGTAGCTACCAGAGCAGGGGTAGACAGATAACTGTTGTTGATCTTATATTCAGAAACTGTTCTGGGCCAACAGTTGACCTATCTCCTCCAAAGTCCTCATTCTAGGCGGAGTTTGGCAGACTTATTCATTATCTCAGCAGGAAGCCTACTTTTTATGCCATTCTGATCCAGTGTAAAATTATTGCACTGAAAGGCCTATTACGAAGGCAGTCGGAAAGCCTCTGACCTTTGGTCAGAGGCTTTCTGACCACCATCGTCGGTTTCAATTCCGATCAGCTGATTATGTATCAGCTGGTCGGAATGGAAACCGGGCGGTCATTCTGGCTGGCTTCCAACAGGCTAAAGGAGCCTGTCGGCCAGTCAGAACTGGCTCGTAATCCAAAAGGGCAAGCCTTTCCACGCTTGGAGTTATGATGCACGGTTTCCAGCATGGTTTCCATGCTGGCCTGTCCGACATGGAAACCATGTTGAAAAGCGTATTTGAGGGCCCCAGCTTGGCCCCTGTGTATGTTTGGCCCCCATTTGGGGACCGAGGGGGCACATATGGTGCCCCCCGTTGATCGCTGCACCCCATTGGAGGCACCTTGAGGTACCTGCCACAGGTTGCATGGATGAACAACACCTCTTATTTCCCAATGGGAGCATGTATTATGTGCGGTTTACTGCCGTAAGTAATGCATGCTCCCATAGGAAAATGTTGGAATGCAACCGAACAGTGTTCAGACGCATCATAACGAGGTGGGCGGGACCACCAACCAAGGACATTTAATCGCCCCCTTTGTGTTAATATTAAAGTGTTTTGTTGTCCTTGATAAATATGGCTGTCATCAAGACACCAACACAGTGTGACCAACATTCCTCATTACTCTTTGGATCAAACTCTTCCTAGTCTCTACATGGTTTTAAATTTGGAACTGTATGTGCTTTTGTGGTTTCATGGTTTATACAGTAAAATAGGATAGGTGATGTGTAACTCTGTGTAACCTTTATAACTAATTCCTTCTGGTTCTCCTTTGCAGTGTCCTTTCCAGTTTCGTAACTTGACCCATCCCTTGAATTGATTAATGATTCTGGATGCAGGGTAGCATCCATACCAAGCCACTTGCAACAGAGCCATTAAGAGGCGTGAGGCTTCCATACCTGTCATCAGCCCAAACAAATGGATAATCATAGAAAGTTAAAGGAGGAGGTCTCATCTAAAGGTATATTGCACAACATAGGGGCCGATTCCGATCTCGGTCAGTAGGGCACCGAATCGTGTTCGGCATTAGCGGATCCGATTCGGAATATGAATTTCCGTCCGAGTCGAACATGGCTCCGGACGTCAAAGTACGATGCGAACAAGCGCAAAATCTCCGTCCGAATCCTTTCCGGGTCCGAACAGTTCCGTATGTCTTGGTCACAAGCAAACCGTGGCGCGCAATGGAGATGTTTCACGACCGAGCTAGTACGATGCTCGATTCGGCATGCCGGATCGAGTCGGAACATCCGGCTCGCAATAGCTCCCGAAGTTGGACTTCAGGGGTCCATGTCAGACCCCCTGTTACCTGCAGCCTTACGACTTGGACACAGGGGGAGACCCATGGGTCTCCCCAACACAGGCATGTATGGTGCAGATGGCACCGACGTGTACCCACTGTAGGGGGCGCACTTGTCCACGAAATACCCATTCAGTCAATGGGAGCCCATGTACGCGTCTTATGACTGGCTCTCATTGACTTCTATGGGAGTCCGACCGAATCAAGTCGGACAGCATATGGCCGCATCGTACTCGCTCGGTCGGACTGCAGGAGTACGGATCGGTCGGAAAGCACCCCGTATCCGACTCGGAAAGGGAAAGCACCCTAGATCTGGCTCAGTCTGAGTGCTTTCCGAGCCGGATCTGGGGTGCTTTCTGACCGACCCGGACTCCTGCAGTCCGACTGAGCGAGTACAATGCGTGGGGGTATAGGACTCACTAAGGCTGGGTCCAGGTGTGGGTTCAGGATTGAGAGAGCCTATTGCGTCCCTGTGGCGCTGAACAGGATGCCAGCAAACTAGCTCTTGGAGTCACTCTGAGAGTCATGGGTTCCAGTGAAGATGCAGGGCTCAACATCAAGGCTGACCTCTGAAGGATCAAGGAAGGCTCCAGACAGCAAAGCAGCCCTTCCAGTTATAGCAGCAGCCTTACAGAGTGTATAGGAGATCTCAGCAGCAGGTAGTGCTCTCGAGTCCTTCAGCAGATTCTTTTTGTTTTATTTTGTTTATTGAATATCAAACAGTTCAGAGGTATACAGAATATAGTGAGCATGAAATATAAGGATGATAAAGATATACAGACTGGTATAAGTTAGTAGTGGACCTTTGTCTTCTTAGTCCACTGTAAAGGAAAGAAAAAAGTGAGAGAAAAGAGGGGGCAGTGTACATAGTGAGAAACGGTCACCCACCAGAATCATGTTACACCATTCATAGTTTAGATGGCACCATAGGAGGGTGCATATATTGCAGGGAACTGCAAAGTATATCGGCTATTGTTCAAGTCAAGCAAGATAGGGTAGTGCACCACCATATGATGCTGAAACCACAGCATCTGCTCCATCTTGCTCATTATTCACTGCATCTGTCCAGACAGAGAGATACAGTTCAAGTGGGTGCCATAAATCCTTATTTGGGAGCTTATGGGCATGAGGTCCCAGAAGGCAGCAATTTGTCCTTGACAGTACACTGCACCTTCCAGCCAGTCAGCTGCAAACAGCAGGCCGTGTCTTCCCCATCGCATAGCAACCATGCAATTGGTGAGCAGTAGAAGGATCGCTGTCAATTTTCGCATTTCAGGAGGCACCTCATTGACATAGCCAAGCAGCACAACTCTTGCAGTGTGCCCAAGAGGTTGTCCTGTGATGTGTTCAATCATTGTAAATATTTCAGCCCAGTAGTCAGAGATTCCAAGACAGTCTAAAATGAGGTGTAAAAAAACAGTGATTGGAAAAGAGCAATGTACACAATGGGTAGCTGTACTCAGGCCCATCCCTAACAGTTGCTCAGGGTTTGATAGAGACAATTGGAGTGAGTGTGAGTGTTTGGGCGCAGCAGTAGTGCCAATGTTTATCTTTAAGGAGAGGTGTTATGTCAGTATCCCATGTGTTCCTCATCATCAGGGTGTGTATTGGCGCAGTATTCTGCATCCCTGCATATAGTTGCATACGATTGCGGCAAGAAGGGATAGTCAGAGACACCTCAAGCACTTGATTTGTAGGAGGGGTATCTGAGAATGAGGCATGTATCGCACTTCTCACAGTGCGTAGTTGATAATATGTAAACATGCCTAGTAAGTTGTTATCTTCACCTTGTAGAGCTTGCTGAGGTGAGAGTAAAAAAAGGGCATCCGGATAGATCGTGCTCATGGATGTAAGCTGCAATTTGCTCAATTTAGAGCATGTTCCAGGATCATCAGTAATGGGGAAGGAGGAGTGTCCAATGAGCTGCACAGATGGAACACAGAGATCCTCAATGCTGGCCCTATGTCTAAGCTCGCTAGACCCCAAAACCATACATGCCACACTTTCTGCGTTCGCGGGCACCTAAGTTTCATAACCATCCCCATCTGAAGAAGGGAGGGTTCTGTGTAGCCAGATCCAGGGGCCGTGTGGGCAAGGAACTAATCAGGGAAGAGCCTGTGGTGGGCAAACTGGTCCAAATCAGGGGTACCTAAGCTACCTTGCTCAAAAGGAAGTGTCAGAACCCCCTATGAGATACACAGGTGTCTACCCGCTGATGCGAAAGAAACAAGACATGTTCTGAGCTGTCAGCAGAAGTGTTAGGGTAAGGGAAGTGGCAAGTTGATGAAGAGGTGGAGGAATATAGGGAGTATAATAATTTTCACACTGTTCAAGGACCAGTTAGGGACAAGTGGAGTTCCCTCCAGCACTCAAATCTCTCATCCAGCCATGTAAGCAGTCAACCTTGAGCTTCCATAAATCACTGATGTGTCTATTGAGCCAGACTCCAAGGTAACTTGAAGGGGCCATCTGTCTAGGCAATTGGGAATTCTGAGGTGAAGGGTGACATGTAAATGTAAATGTAGTAGTATTTTTATAGCGCACCGAATCGACCCCCGAAGGGGTATCTCAGGCGCTTGTACGCATACCGCTGTGGAACCCTTCCTGGCTTTTCCCTGTGAAGTGCCCACTCCTGGGCACCCCCAAGGTGAAGCCAGGCACCCTAGCATTGCTAGGGCCGTTGTGGAGATTAAGCAAGCTATTACCCAGAGTTGCAGAGTGGGATCCATGATTAGAATACGCACCGAGGCGAGAATTATCAGGTCCGCGGAAATTGAGCCCAAGACCCGCCGAGGTGGGAATTGAACCCCGGTCCCAGGCTAGACCTCTGCATCAGGGTCTGTCGCTCTAACCATTGAGCCACACTTCCCAACTGTCAGTGAGAAAATAAGCGACTTTGCCCAATTGCTCTCAATCACCGACAAACCCTAAAATCTGTTGAATTCCCTAATGAGAGGGTATAAATGTATATGTTGGTCTCTGACACACAAAGTTACATCATCCACATGTAGCAACACAAGAATTCTGCAAGGGCTAGATGCTAGTCTGTGATGGGTGTGGTGCTGGTGAAGTCAAGTCACAAGTGGATCCATGGCGATGGCAAAAAATCTGAGATACAAGGGGCATCCCTGTAAGGTACCTCTCAACACAGCAAAGAGGGCTGAGATTCTGCTGTTCATATGCAGTCGGGCTGCTGGTTGAGAATAAAGAAGACTGATTGGTTTCACGAATGTGTGGCTCACTCCGAGATGGGTCAGCAAGGTGAAAACTTATGGCTATTCAAAAGGAGCGAATGCCTGTGTGGTGTCCAAGAATGTATCTGGCGCCTGAAAGGCCGATCAATGCTATGGAAGAGGGCAAATAAGGTGTGCAGGTTGCAGAGTGTGGACCTGGCTTGATCGGGCTTCACCATGGTTGATAGCTTTTGGCTGCCATAAGTGTGGCAGGGTATGCTCAGACGTGAGTCCCTTGCTCACTTTGCCACTGGATTCAAGCAAGCCAGGCTGAAGACGGCTGGAATGCCAGAAACTGGTCCTCAGAAGCTTGTTTCCAGGCCAGGGAAGACATGGCTTGGCAGTTCGGGCTGGACTGTTCCCATGAGGCACAGGGTCAGACTAATTTGCATATAGCCATGTCTGAACTGGGGTGGCAGAGTGGGCTAAAGAACGGTGATGGATTAAACCCAGATCTTTTGACTGGGTGTGAGTGTTTGATTGATTCAGATGCTCCGTCCATCACCACCCCCTTTTGTACCGTATTACCAAGGTAAGACACCAACCAATCAAGGGCCAAGCCAGACACCCCCACTTCCTCCAGTCTCCTGATCAAGATCGTGTGGCTGACCGTGTCGAACGCGGCCGACATGTCGAGCAGTACTAAAAAGGCTGCTCGACCTTGGTCGGCGCGCGTCCGAAGATCATCCAAAACCGTCACCAATGCTGACTCCGTCCCATGGGCTGGTCTAAAACCGAATTGAGCTACGTCCAAGCAAGCATTGCTCTCTAAGAAGCTGGAAAGATGTTTTGTGGCCAATTTCTCCAGAATTTTAATTGGAAATGGAAGTAAAGAAATAGGCCTATAATTTGCTGGGCAGGTGGGATCCAAAGTATCCTTCTTCAGTAGTGGAGAGACCATCGCCAGCTTCCAGCAATCCGGGACCCGTGCAGACCTGAGGGACTGACAACAGATGGAAAAGAGAGGGGGAAAAAGCTCTTTACGGAACAGTTTCCAAAATTTATGTGGAGGTGGATCAAACGGCGAGCCCGAAGAGACAGCGTTTGCCAGTGGACAAAAATCCTCAAAGGACGGCAGGGGAAAACTGTTCAGCCGGACTGGCCTAGTATCTTTCTCCGTAATAGAAGTCGAAGTGATATTAGGCAAGGACTGAGAGTCAGGGCCTGGCGGTGTAGCAAGATTGTTCAGGATAGTAGCAATCTTGTCCTCAAAGGACTGTGCCAACGAGTCACATAGAGATTGAGAGGCAGGAATATCATTTGCAATGCAGGCAGGACGCGCCAAGTCTTTGACGATCTTGAATAGGGCCTGAGACTTATTCGCGGCCGACAATAACGATTCCTCTAAGAATCTGGCCTTGGCACGTCTAATCTGGGCTTTATAGATCGCCAGTGCCTGTTTAAAAAGAGCTCTATCTGATTCGAGGTACTGCTTTCTCCAGGTACGCTCAGCCCGTTTGCACTGGAGTTTAAGCTGAAGAAGTTCCCCTGAGAACCACGGCATTGCATGTTTGGCCCTAAATCTAGTTTTTCGCAGCGGGACAATGAGTCCAATGAGGCCAAAATTCGCTGGCTGAGGGTCTCATAGCTCACATCCACACTATCTCCCAAGGTGAAGCCATCCGAAAGCACAGTAGGCAGGGTTGACTGTTTAAGGAGTTTAGACCATTGTCTACCCACCTTAGTGGCTCCTAAACTGCCTTTCTTCGCTAAGGCAGCAGAAAGTGAGAGAGAAAAATGGAAGAGTGCATGATCCGTCCAACACTGGGGTAGAATATTCCGTATAGTCACTTGGCATACGTCTGCAAAAATCAAGTCTAAGACGTGACCCTTTAAGTGGGTCTGAGAGAGCACTAGCTGCTGCAGCTGGATGTTGCTGCAGGCTTGGACCAAATCTTTGAAAGCTGAGTCAGTCGGTCCATCCGGCCACAAATTGAAATCCCCCAACACCATAAACCTTGTATGGGAGTTAGATAGATCATAAATAAGATCAATAAGCTCAGTCACAGCAGGCAGAGCGCTGGCCGGGGGTCTATAGCACAGCAGCCCAGTATGTAGAACACCTCCCTGACCATTTAGGGAGAAACCCAACAGTTCACAACCTGGAATTGCCTTAATATTGAGCTGGGAAAGATCTAGTGTCTCCCTAAAAATCAGCACAATTCCTCCTCCTCTGGCCCCACCTGGGGATTGTGTCTGATTTTGTAGCCAGGAGGGCAAGCTAAACCCAATTCCACAGTGCTATTCGCTCTAGTCCAAGTCTCTGTCATGAAGAGTACGTCTAACTCATGAAACTCAATGAGTAGCGCAATTTCTTCAAAATGCTAGCTGAGAGATCTCACATTCAGCAAGCCACAGGACAAGGATTCTTGATGCCTACTGATGGTATAAGGCTGGCGACTGGGAATAGTGCCGGAGTTCAGGCTTAAAAGTTCATCACGGGAGTAAGTAAGAGCAATTCGAGACGAAGAGGCAGCATTTCCGGCACCGGCGCATCCTGTGCGCCATCGCTGCGCGCTAATTGACTATCCATCTTAAATAGCCGTACACATGGGAGTCGTGCAAGGGAACCAACTAGTCCCCCAACAAAGATGGCGCCCGTAGATCGGCAGCCCCAGATTCCCTCTCCCAAGATGGCGGCCTGAAACGCCGCAAAGCGATGAGTGTCGGTGCCTGACTGCCCTAAATCCTGCCAAGTGCAGGGTGAGCCCAACTATTATTGTGCAGGTAAGAGCTACTGCTACAATGTTGCCCCCAGACAGCCCAATACAAAACAGCAAGCGTAGGTATGCAGCGCGATCTTAATCTATTTAAAAGTCAAGCGCAGGTATAGGGCGTGTCCCTGTGAGTGGTTGTCATGAATGTCAGTGATGTAGTTACTCGCTTATGGTTTATGGAGTAGTTGGGAAAGGGACTTGCCGTGTTTGTCGCCCTCCCCAAAGCATCTAGCCTGTGTCTCCCACCCAAGATAGTGTGCCTCCCACTGTGCAGCGTCCTCGTAATCTGAGAACTTGCTCTGAAAGGATGCAAGTGTGGAGGCATCACGATCGTCAAAAGAACAGAAGTTAAATCTCCTTAATTTCTTTCTCTAGACGTGCAAGGACGCCTCATAAAGCGGGGAGTATACCTGCATGATTTGCAATGTAAGCTCCTCTAATGATGACATTAAAGGCCTCCCATAGTGAAGAATGCAATATCTTGGCATGGTTATTGTGTTTGAAGCATTCCACTACTGCTGTTCTGATATCTTCCTGGAACACCAGAATGTGCAGGGCTCCAGTTTGAAGCCTCCATGTGAACATGCAATGGTGACTATCAGGAAGTAGAAGCTCCAGTAAGAGAGCGGCATGATCAGGGAGTGTCCTCAGTAAATGGGAGAGGTGGGCCATGCACCATCCCCTCCCTTACATGAAACCCCCAACACCATTGAGATGGAACATTTCTGGGAAGCATCACATAGGGGTGAACTAAGAGACCAGCTCCTTACCCAACAAAAGTAGCTGGGTGCCGGTGATATAGTATGGGGAGTAACACCCCTTGCATTATGCAACCAACCATTGTATTACTTGGGCTGAAATCAGATCTCAGGGTGGTGGCCCAGGGCAAAGAATGTGAGCAGGGCCTCTAAATGCCACCTGCCACATACACACCATCTGGCCCCAAGGGGAAAGTTACTATAGACATCTCCAGTCACAGTGGTCCTCAGTGTGTGCAGTGCTGGAGAATATCACCAAGTGCTACTCCCGCTGACCAGATGAATGGGGATTAATCAGTCTTGCTGAGTCATGCAGGATCCTGCTCTTGATCCCCAACGGGTGACCAACCTGCTTTCAGAGGGATGGTCTTGGCAAACTTAGTGGCCTTTTATTTGGGTCAGTGAAAAGGAGAATTTTGCCAGCATGGGAGTTTCGCAGTTTGACAGTGTATAGAAGTTAGGACATAATTGACTAATAAGAAGTCACTGTTCATGGCTGCACTGACGTTGTGTAGTTCGGAAACATGGAGAACTCGATCCGCTTATAATGCAGACATTGCCGCTCTCCTGTGGCAGTGTCTTAGTAATTAATAATCGGGCAATTATGGGGCAAGGAGGTGTACCATATGGTGGCCTCAGACCAAATAAACTTTGGGCCTTCTCAGCCATGAGGGTGGGCAAGAGATCAGTTCAGAAGAGTGTACATAGCATGTCCTCTACAAAGTTCTCCATTTTGCCCATCTGCATTGACTACAGCACACCAATGATTCACAGATTGTTCGATTGGGAACATGCCTTCAAATCTTCATTTATATTCCGTATTACTTGAAGTACCTTTTCCACGTGCAGGAGCTTTTCCCTGTCTGCAGTGTGTTCGACTTTGGCTTCAGATGTGAGGGTGTTCCAGTTAATCGAGGCAGTCATCTTGTTTCTGAACCTTTTCTTTAAGCCGATCAAGCTTGTCAGCAAGAAGATACATTTTGGTGAAGACTGCTGTTAAGCTCGACCTCAGGTCCAAAAACATGGTGTGACCAAAGTCCAGGGATGTGCCCGGTGTGCCATGAGGTGCTCTCTGCATGTCCTCAGGGGACAGCTCCATCTCACGTTTCTGTCTTTGCTTGTCAAAAGAGAATTTGGATGGCCTGGCATCACCATTTCCATTCCTTTCATGGAGACCACCCTTGGCGAGGAGGTGTTCGACCACTCGCTCAAGCATAATCAGATAGGCACAGCACCAGTGTCAAGAGAAGATCAGAGATTGCCATGAAGCACAGAGCTGTAGCGAAAGATAGGTCAATGCTCTCAAAACTGCACATAGTTGGGTTTATATGTCACCTAAGACCATTTCGCATTTACAGCAATTCATTCTGTAAGTCCAGGGCAGTATTTGGATCCTGGAACATCCTGCGTTGCCACAGGGGGCATGAGCAGGTCAGGGATGGGCTTGTTGGGGAGTGGAATGGAGCACCATAGTCCTGGATATTTGCTGCAGATTTTTACTGTACATTCAGAATCCAATGTATGGAGGAAGTCAACTCCTTGACCTGGGGTTTGAAGGTAAGTTGGTTGTCTATAATGACTCCCAGATTCCTCACCTTTTGAGCTGGAGATGGTGGAGGGCCCATATCTGTAGGCCACCACTTGGAGCTCCAAAGGTTTGTGTTTGACCCAAAAATGAGCACCTCGGTCTTGGAGGCATTTAATTTTAAGCAGCTTTTTGCCATCCAGCCACTGACTGCTGACATACAGTCCTGAAACCTGAGTAGAGGATTCCTCACCGTACTAGCCCTGTTCCAATCCAAGTGGGTCCGCTGATCAGACAGCTGCGCATGTGCAGAGGATAGACGCCTCTCACAATTCTGCCGATTCTGCCAATTCTCCGGTAGCGCCCGCCCGCCCGAGGCGATCACTGAGCACGGACCTACACCGGCCCCTGCCAGCTGTTGGCTGGGCAGTGCTCTTGCTGAGAACGCCGGCGGGAACGGCGGCGGCGGCGGAAGCGGCGGGGGCAGCCCAAGGCAGAGTGAGGCACTACGGCGAGCTACAGCGAGAGTAGCGGGAGCGGCCCGGCGGCCCGGCGGAGGCTGCAGCTGGGAACCAGGAGCCGCACCAAGCCACCCCCGTGGGTCTGCCCCCCCCCCCTTGACAAACTTTCCAGCATCCAGGTGGTCAACGGAGGAGCCGCAACCGCGTTTTTGAAAACAGGAGATCAGGTGCCTGCAAGGTGCCTGCAAGGTGAGAAGCGAGGCTGGAGGGAGGGAAGGAAGGAAAAGAAGAATAGCAAGCGCGGCAGCCATTAGAGGCCGCCGCTAAGTAAGAGCTAAGTAAGTCCGGGGGTGGACCCAGGGAGGCGGGTTGACTAGGTCCTCCCAGCCTGTGGCCCCCCGTGTGCTCCGCTTGTTTGCCCACCTCTGACCAATCGCCAGTCGCCGTTTGCTGCCATTTTTCGTCATTTGCCATTCCCTACCACTCTTTATCAAGACAGCCTGCATACTTCCCTCCTCACTGTCAACTAAAGCGCCAACCAAAGGGCCAACTTGTACAGCCCCCTACGCAGCAGTATGAGGTCGGGGAGACTACGAGGCGAGGATGCGGCAGCATTCCTACCACAGGGGAAGACAAAGAAAGCTAAGGGGGGTCCCCCATGTATGACCACCAATGGGGTGGCAGAAGAGATGGAGGAGGAAATCGAAGGGGCAGCCACGGGCAGGGGTAAGAGTCCCGCAAAGACAGCCCAGGAAGCTCAAGGCTCTATTACAAGAGCACCCGCAACAGACTCAGCGGACCTTGCAAAAAACCCCCAGGGCACGCAACATCAATCTGATATTCTTGGTCTACTAAGCTCGGACGAAGGAGCCAATAAGAACAAGGACAAGGACAGTACAACCAGCAGCCCTGCTGTGAATAATGAAGGAAATAATTTGAGAGATGCAACATCACTCCCGGTACACAGTGAACAGGCCCCGCACTTAAAAGCAAGCAAAAGAGCCCTGATCACTGACTTCCTCAAAGTCTGTCAAAGACTTTCCACCGGGGGTGGGAGCGGGAAGGTACCGCCACCACAAGACTCCGGCCCCAAATGCAGCAGCTCACAACATAACGCTCACATGGAGGGCACAAACAAGGAAGACAAACGGTCCGTATCACCACTATATCGGCCAAGGTGTTACAGCGAACCCTGCAAAGCCCAGACCGTAAGGTCAAGAACGAATTCGGGGCGCAAGGGGCCCGGCCCTCTTTGGCTAAACGATTTAAAAATCAAACAAATAGCCAAGGACTTAGAGCAAGCCAAGGGGGAACCACCCATTCAGTCACGACATATGTCAAACATACTGCCGGCGCGCGCCCTAGTACATTGGGCCCCGGACGCAGCTGATGACTCGGTCTTTCAAGAGCCGAGTTTGCAGAACGTACATCTAATTCAGAACACGTCCACGACCAAAACTGAGGAACCCCCTCTGCAGTTTTAGGTGTATCCCCGCGTTGAAAATCCGTGCCCAACGCCTCAGGCAATCTCTTACAGTCCAATGTCCAGTCACCCAATGTTATGCTTGAAAAAAAAGCAGCGCTCTCTTTCCATCGGACGAGTCACTGAAGACACAGACGCTATCAAAGATAGTCCGTCATTGAAACTACAGCAACCAAATTTAACAGCACTTGAGACCGAAAAACTCGAACGAAGCCCACGTAAGTCATCAGCTTTACACCATCAAGGTCCAGGGATGGAAGAGAGCACCGATAAGAGATCAGGGTGCGACCAACCGTGTGAGCATCCCATCCAACCAAACCACTTAGTCTACACTGCAATATCTCCGATCTCCATTTACAGACACTCTCAGGGGGAATCGCCAGTGAACAGTCAACCGGTTTCCATTTGGCCGCAATTATTAAAGACAATGGAAACCATGGGAGCCGCCATATCCTACCATGCGGACAACCTGGACACTCAAGTCGACCTCCTTCATCTCCTGGCATCTCACGTCCAGGGGATTGAAGCAAACCTTCAAGAATTAAACACCATGATTACAAAGGTTCAATTGAATAAAGATCAGACGTTCTACACTTGTCACTGCTCCAACATAATAGACAAATTGGCTACAGTTCCCAGTCTGATGTCCCAAATACTGGGGGCTGTCAAGGATTCGTCAAAAGCCGCCCCCACGGAGACAACCACAACATCAAGTGATTTAACCGGCAACCAGAAGTCAAACGAGGACCACGGCAGGCTGACGAGGCTGACCATTGCTGGTAGGAGTGAAGAGAGTCTCGAATCACAGGATCTTCTACAATCCCCCCCAGTAAGGGAAAACAGGTCGCCAGCAAGCCCAGACGACAACAACCTGGTAAACCGCATAGAGGCAGCCGAGTTAAATCAGGAGCCAACTCCCAACGTCGCGACAACCGCTAATCACACCAAACAGGCTCCAACGCTTACAAAGAGAGAACGGAAGCGACTAAGGAAAGCCAGAAAGGCAAAAGCACACAACTGAAGGGCCTCTCAAACCTCTCCGGGAAGCTCCATCAACAACTCCGTGACCAAGGAAGTCGAACAGCACTTCGAGTGCGCCCCACCCGAAACCAAAACAATGCTAGAGCAAGGGACCATGTCGAGGGATTCCTTACCCATTAAGGCACCCTCAACCTCAAAAGGAGCAACAGGTCACACCATGACAAATCAGAACGCATTAAAAGTGTACAGTATCTTTAAACCGGTGGAACAAAAACCAGATAGCAAAGAACCACCTCAAGAGTCTGGAACCAACATAAACATCGATCAAAGGACGGAATTAAGCGACAAGAATATAACTGGCCAAGCCCCAGACATCAACAGCCAAGTTATTTTAGTCAAAGCCGCAAAGATCAAGGGAGTCAACGCACGTGACTCACGTGACACACAGGGCGGCGAATTTCACTTTCCAGTCCCCAATGGACAAGACCTCGCCAATAGCGTACATATGGTAAACTCACACACATTAGAGCTAGTGGTTGACCAGGCAGGAACGGCCCTCCCATCTAATGATGCGAGCACTCGACCAAAAATCCAAAAGTGGCCCACTCCAAGTAACAAAATCGAGTTTATTCCACAATATTGTTCAAGAGGGCTCTATGATATCCTGAATAGAGGGGCCATTTTAAGACTTCTAGAAGAAATTCCAGGCCTACGTCACTTAAAATCAAGCGACCTCGAATCAATAGAGCTCAAACCAAACCCTCTGCAATCAGGCTCAGACTCGACGATAACAACTTGGACCAATCATACCATCACAGATCAAATCCTCTCTCACAGGGAGGTTTTCGCCGCATGGGGTATTGAACTATAAAAAGTGGAGTCTGCACGCTATCCCAGCCCGCTGCTGAAACAAATCACAAAAACAAGCCTTTTAAAAAATGCCAAAGGGCCAGATTCAAGAAGCAGCACCAAAGCGGAAGTGCAGCGACTTAGACAATTTACAATCACTTTCGCTCACCAAGAGGCAGATACGCCTGAAAGACCTCAACACACTATTCGGGCTCAATCCCATAGGAACGCAGCTTGAACTGTTGGTAGAACAACGATGCGGGAAAAGCAGGGTTGCAAGATCTGCTCATGGAACATCAATGGCTTGAACACAAAGATGGAGGAAGCCGACTTCATTGAGTTCATAACTCAATTTAAAATACTACTGTTCCAAGAAACATGGCAGACTAAAAACTCGCCTTTAGTAGGATACAAAGAATTCTTTGTCCCAGCCCAGAAGGAGGGACGTCCCGGAAGGGCCAAAGGGGGTCTATCCATCTTTATATCAACTGATTTCACCTGGTCACCAACTTGCATCGACTTAGATTCAACATGGATGCAATGCATCAAAGTGGAAGTTTCCCCCAACTTGGGACTCCTGATCGTGAACCTCTACTTGCATCCTAGCGGAAAACACAAAGGAAAAAGGATAAAACAACTAGTGACTACAATTAAGATATTGAAATCAACCTACCCAACGAAAACATGATTATAACGGGAGATTTCAATCTGAACCTAACTCGCGGACAGGAGGGAACCCTCCCCGCTCATATTGAACCACGGCAGGGCAATCAATGCAGACAAAGTGCATTGGGAAGGAAATGTGCCTCTGAATTGGAATATAAATGGGAGAGGCCATCTGGACAGACCAGCCGCCCTAACGAGGGTCTCTAAGAACTCAGGCTCTACCTTAGACTACACTCTGGCTGACCCCGACCTATTCCACCACATAAGTGACTTCCGGATACAGGAACGCGTAGAAAGCAATCATTTTCCTCAGACCCTCACCCTGACCATTCAACCCACAAAGTCAGAGAAGGCGGCGCCATTGACCTTGCATACACAAATCTTCAATTTAAAACGGCTAAACTGGAACGAAGGAAATCTCTCTACCTTAATGGCATCATGCCACGATCTGTTCCTTCTATTAGAAACATCGAGCGACACAGTCAAAACGTGGGAAAACTTTGTAATGGAGATCAATAAAAAACATCAATCCAACAACAGAGGAGGCAAACCCATAAGAAAGGGAGGTGGGGAATGGTACACACCGAAACTGCGTCAACTTAAAAGGCAAATAAATGCTTTCCTCCGGGCCGAACGGAAAAAAGATCCCCAGCTCTCACAACCCGTGCTGAATACAATCGAATCTCTAAAAAAAGAACTAAAAAGAGAGACCAATTTGGCAAAGCGAATGCACAGGGAAAAACTAGCATGTTCCATACTTCACGCAAGCAAATTGCAGAACTCGAAAGACTTTTGGGCAAAAATAAACTTCATGCTAAATGGCAAACATCGCCAGTTTAACTCAGACATGACTGACAATCTCTGGAGTAGTCACATCGACCAATTATATAACTCCTCGTACATGTCATGTGTGGACAATAACATCGAGCATCTTGTGGAGCTTTCTCGGTCTAGCCCGAGTAAAATGCTAGTTCCAAAAATCACTGGGAATTCACAGATATTAAAGGCTACAGGAGACACAGAATTGTTCTCATTAAAGCAGGTCTCAAACTCCATAAAATCACTGAGAGCAGATTGAGCGCCCGGTCCAAACGGACTTCCCAACGCCTTATTTAAGAAAGACCCATCGTTTTGGGCCAGTCAACTAACACCTTTGTTTGGTCAGAGCCTACAGACCGGGAACATCCCCGAATCATGGAGAGGCAGTATTCTGCATCCAATCTACAAATCTGGGCCCAGGTCAGACCCCAACAACTATAGGCTTATAGCCTTAATTGACGTGGAAGCTAAGATCTACGCTTCCAACTTGTTGGTAGAACTGGAATCCTTGGTGAGCAGTACTGGGATCATTCCCCGGACACAAACAGGCTTTCGGCCAGGCCTGGGCACCTTGACCAATCTATCTGCGTTAACCCTCCTTGTTAACAAAGCTATCCATAACTCCACCCCGCTGTATACTTGTTTTCGGGACCTAAAAGCGGCTTTCGATAAAGTGCCTAGATCAAGTCTTTGGGCAAAAATGAAAGCCTGGGGCGTGCCGCCAAAGCTGTTGGGAGCAATTATTGAGCTCTACACAGACACCTGGGTCCAAGTGAAAAAAGGAGATGGTCGACGCCTGACCAGGAAATTCCACACAACTAACGGTTTAAAGCAAGGCTGCGTTCTGGCCCCAAGCCTCTTTAACATCTACACTGCGGACCTAGAAAGTGTCATAAGCACCATCCCGGGGGATCCACCAAAATTGGCCCACTCGCCTATAACAAGTCTCCAATACGCTGACGACATTGTTCTCCTTTCAAAAACCCCCATCGGTTTACAACGTTCGATCTCTAAACTGTCGCAGTACCTTGTGAACGCACAATTGACTATAAACCTAAAGAAAACCAACATCATATGCTTCTGTGGCTCTAGAAAAAAAAAATAACTTTGTCTGAAGGATTAATTCTACCCCTCTAATCCAGGTAAATCATTACAAATACCTAGGAATCTTACTAGACCACCGATTAAAGTTTAAACTGCACCAAGACCAGGGGGAATCCAAAGCAAAGCAGCTCCAATTTGCCTTCAAAACAGTCCAAAAGCAATTAAAAGGTCATTCCACCGGCCACATTCTCAACATCGTAGCGGCCAAATTTTTGCCATCACTGACATACGGTTCCGAACTACTGGCAACCCGGGACGCTACAGCGTTAAATCTCGCCCAATCTAGGCTGTTCAAAACTCTTTTCTCAATTCCGAGACACATTTCGCAAGCCCAAATCTGTTTGGAGTACGGTCTCACTAACCAGCTCCCAGCAAGACAAGGAGCACTCGTTAAATATTACTGGCGCATGAGGGAGGCAGAAGAGGAATCCCTGGCCCACCTTTGCTGGTTAGAAGTCGAAAAACAGGCCGGGCAGCCAGACTCAATATACAAGATCTTGAGGCAAGCGCTGGAGGCATTAAAACTAGATGAATCTTGGCGTCTGCCCATGACATATTCTGCCTTCAAACTGCTAACCAAGAAAGCAGTCAAACAATCATCACTATTCATGGACAAAGCAGCAGTGGCTGGCAAAAGCCTTGCCTGGATCGTCTTGCCGTCATATACCCACCTAAAACCACAGGATTATTTGAAAGAATGCTTCAGGGACCACTATAAAAGGAAACTAAGCCTTCTAAGGTTGGGCTGCTTCTCGTCCAAAGACCTCACTCCCAAATGGCTACAGCAGTGGGCAACTCCCGATTGCCGCCTATGCGGCAACGGTGCAGAGTCTTTACTGCACCTCATATGTATATGCCCGGCACTCCAAAATCTAAGAAAAATGCTCCTTCGATCTTCCTTAAGAGAAGCCCAGGTGAAAACTTGCAGGGCGGCGGTGATAAGATGCCTAAGGGGGTCTTGGATTGAACTATCATGCAAAACCATAAAATTTTTGAACCTTGCCTCCATAGAGCTGGAAAAAAGAGCACCATCCAAAGAGGTTCCTGGACAATAGGCCAGGCTTTGGCAGACCACAGAGTCTTCCTCCCTTCTTTCCAATGGTTGTTTTTACACAGCACAAGTTAATAATAATGAGCCTCTTGTTTGAATAACCATTATTCTTTTATACTTTTTCTTCTCTTCTTAGATCTTTTTTTCCCGCCACTTTTGCAGAGCATGTTATTAATTTTTAACTCGACTCAAAGTTTATTCTGTGTTGTTTTTATGATGTAAATATCTCTTGCATGGTGGTAAGTCCACCCTTTTATGATTTGTTTTAAATCGAATAAAGTATTATTATTATTATTCTACAGTCCTGAAACCTTGCTGCCACCCCCAGCTCTTTCCCCGGAAGCACCGAGACCAAAATATGGGTGTCATCTGCGTAAGATGTTAACTCGAACCCGAAGGATCGAATCACTGGGGCAAGGGAGGATACGTAAATATTAAATAAAGTGGGGCTAAGGGAGGATCCCTGGGGGACTCCCCTGGGGAGTTCGAAAGGTCTTGATTCGAAGTCCCCCATAGCCACCACTTGTACCCGATCTTTCAGGAAGGCCTTCAGAATGTTAAGTGCTTGCCCCTGGATCCCGCAGGCCTCCAATCGGTCCACCAGCATAGCATGGTGAACCGTATCGAAGGATGCTGACAGATCCAGTTGGACCAGCACTGCTTGGCCCCCATCGTCAAGCACCTTCCGGACCTCCTCTGTGGACTTGATCATGGCGGTCTCAGTGCTGTGACCTTCCCTAAACCCATGTTGGGCCGGATCTAGACCCTTCGAATTACGCAGAAAGGAGCAGAGCTGGGAGTTCATAATTTTTGTCTATCAGTTTTGCCGGCAGAGGTAGTCTGGCAAGTGGCCTATAACTGTTGGGGTCGGTGATATCCAGCGATGGTTTCTTAAGTAGTGGGCGGATGGATGCCCGCTTCCACACAATGGGAAAATCGCCCCTCTCAAACATCAAATTGAATACACTGGCTTAAAAGTCCGAGATAGGGACAGCTGCCAGTTTTGCAATTGACATAGAGCAAGGATCTTGAGGTGAACCTGATTTGGTTGCCATGAGAAGTTTTAAAACATCACCGAGTTTACTGGCTTGAAGGCCAATAATTTTTCCTCCATGGATCCGGCAGTAAATGCCCTATGGGACCCCTCCGCAAGACTGAGGGCCACCTGATGTTCAAGCGTGGTGAAAATTGCTTGAACTTTAGTCCGGAAAAAGTCAGCCAATGATTCACACAGTTCGATATTGGAAGGCCCTATCACCGATTTGGGGGATGTTAAACTGACCACGGTATCGAAAAGTTATTTGGCTGAATTCTTGGCCTTTTCAATGCGGTCCGTATAGAAGGCAGTCTTGGCCTTTCTAATATTGTCCTTATATGCCCTTAGGCTGATAATTAGTCTTTCTTTATCAGGCTCATGATAATTTACTCGCCAGACACGTTCTAACTTTTTGCATATTGCTTTTGCTTCTTTAAGCTCAGCTGAGTACCTTGGGGCCGAGGGAGCCTGCCTGGTGGGCCAGCACAACGTAGGCGGAGCTAACCTATGGCAAGCCCTGTCGAGCCATTCAGTGTACTCGGAGGTGGCTTCATTCACATCAGTGTGCATGACAGGCCTAGAAGCTGTCAGCACATCCTCCAGGGCTGTACAGTCAATATTTTTCCATGCCCTGCACATCCTAGTTAATTGCCCTTCTCTCCGAGTCTTCTTAACCAGAGGGCTACGGATGGTAAATAGTACCACCCCATGGTCTGTCCAGGACACTGGTTCAGCCTTAGCAAATGCCAGATCGGGATTGTTCGTGAAAATGCCATCTAATGTGTGGCCGGCCTGGTGCGTTGCCCCAGAGACCACCTTAGTCAAACCCACTGCGGACATTGTTTCCACTAGAGCCATGGTGTCAACATCCGAGCTTCCTTCCAAATGAAAATTAAAATCACCCAGAACCGTAAAAGAGTTGGTACAAAGGGCTTCCTCCAAAATGCTACCCACTGCTTCCAAAAAGATAGACCTTGTCCCAGGCGGTCTATATAGGAGGCAGCCCTTAAAGGATTGGCGATTGGAAAGTTCCAATTTAAACCCCAGGGCCTCACATGCCACCGAGGTCACTGGGGAAAAGACTCCTTGAAGGGACGCTTGATAGATGATGGCCAAGCCCCCTCCTTTTTTAACGGGTCTGTCTAAAACATAGTTGCGATAATTTGGTGGAGTAGACTTTACCAAATCAGGACCGGATGCTGTGTCCGTCCATGTCTCGGTGATAAAGGCTATATGCGCATTTCGATCCAAAATCAGCTCAGCACACTCAATACTATGCTTTACCAGTGATCTTGCGTTAATGAGTAGCCAGTTAATAATTTGATCCCTTCGATTTTCTTTTAACATAGAGGAGTAAGTAAAGGCTCTAGTTCTTCCACCGATGAGCTCTAGTTCTTCCACCGATGAGCAGTCATCGTATTGTAGGTCGCCCATGCCTCTTCCTACTCCCACGCACTCACCAGTGAATCCGGGCTAGCAGCAGTTCTCACAGGGCCCGACAGAGATGGCTGTTGTGGCACACAGCCAGAGTCAGGAGTTTATCGGGGGCACTGCCTCCACAAAGGCTTCGTGGGCTGGGCGCGGCACAACTGTCCGTATCCACAGCCCCAGTGCCATTAGGGCAACTGCAGTCGAGGCCCGCAACCAGGTGCCGGGAGTCTGGATGTCCGCTTCTCACTAACTCAAGCCCAGGCAGGCCACCAGTCATACAAATCATCAAGGTAGGGAGCAGCACCCCAGGCCGCATCCAAAGCCTGGGTGCCACATTTGAATAGCCGGCAAGGCTCCTAGAGATCACTGCAGTAGGAACAGACTGGGCTCGAGTGGCTCTATGTGGTGGTTCCAGCGCCACCACCAAGGGTCCGTCCCAGCAAAAAGGGCAATAGTTAGAAGCAACCCGCCACAAGGGACTGTAGGATGAGGCCAGGGGTGCACGATGCCCCCAGTTAACCTGAATAAATTGCAGATTATTGTCTCCAGCAGAGCCTTAGATGAGTGTGGCCTTCTTGCGGCCAGACTCTCTAGTGCCCCATCCTTCTGCAGGTTCAAAAGTGAACTGAAAAGTGGGTCTGAAAGTCCTATTTTTATGAAACAAACAATGGAACTACCGGTCTACAAACAGTGAGATACGGAATGGCAAGGAAACTGTGATATCTGGGTCAAAGCAAACACACACTCACTGAGTGCAAATAAATCCCATCAGCCCATCACAGTGGCGGAGCATCATCATCTGGGAGTTATTGTACGTTATATGAATAGTGCGGCCCACACCTATTAATGGGGAAGCTACACTCAATTCATAACCAGTGATCGATACAGCCAGTTATATTGCAATCAGTGGTGCGGATGATTTGCAGTGCAAAAAAGGTGAAAAAGTGCGCATAAGTTAAAATTGACTAGTAAGACACTTTAAATAACTTTAATAGGTGCTATCTTAGTGTCAAGACTAAAACCAAGTGCTGATAGTTTGAAAAAATAACTATCATTAGCGATAAATGGGCAGGTCTACATGTTTCAGCCACGAAGGTGTCATTAACCAGGCTTTCGTCAGGACCAATATTTTACTACGCTACTGCAAATGTTATAGAAAACTGTCAAAAATCAAAATAGAACAACTAAATAATTGGTGCGATACATCCTACCAGTTCCTGTGATTCGAAGAAGAATGTCAATTTTCACAGGGAATTCAAGTTCATTCCCATCTTTGTGTGGGAGTACTCCTCACCTCACAGAACAATATTTCCTCATGACCTATAAAATGTTTAAAATTACAACTTTTTATGCTTTCAACAAAGGTCTTCAACACAAGGTGACAACAATTATTTTTTCTTTTTTCACATTTGTGACTTTTATTTCTTTTTTTAAGTATTCTTTTTAACAAAATTATATTTTTTACAATATTTCTTTAAATTCATCACAGTCGTTTTATAAAAAGGACATATAATTTAACATTGAGCAATAAAAATACAAATACCATACAGAGAAAAAAGTCTAATACACTCTAACAAATACCTCATACATACTCTCTCATACACTCTACATTCATTCTTTATTCTGTGTCTGAGGGGTCACAAGTCGTTGTGTGATCTATTACGCAAGGTAGACGCGTTTCGGTGGAATGGGACCACCTTCCTCAGGACCTTTAGCAGAACAGACACTCTTTCCAATAAATTATAGACTCTGTATGGGTATCTGTAATAATAAATAACATATCATGTATCTGTGACACTATCCTAGGTTCATATTTTATCATAAAGTACACAGCTACTACAATTATTATACCTCTTGGTCACCTTGTGAAGAAATCACAAAGAGCTAGTTCATTACATATTATTATTTCTTTATGTCTTTTGTCATTGCTCCGTCTGGGATGCAAACCAGCACTAGTACCTCTATACTGTTGCTAAAAAATGAGGATTTCCTCAGGGGGTTACAGGAACAGGATGGAAAGGCTGAATCATTAAGAGATTAGTAAAGAGAGAGAAATTTAAAGAGTATATGAGTCTGACTTGTCATTAAGCTGCATTATTTAGAAAGATGAAGTTCATATCACTAATTCTAATGAGAAAAGGACAAATTATTAAGATTCACTACATGAGTTTCAATTTTTAAATCTTTTATGTTCTTACCCTGGTAGCATAGGTGAGACAGATTGTAACTTCAATTTTAACTTCGTTTTTCAACTTGTATACAGATAACCGATCCTACAATAATTTGTACAAAATAGATATTTTTGTCTCAATACCTTTGAGAATTATGTAGGAGTTGCATACTATTAATTACACAACAGCTTACCCAGATAGACTTACCCGTTGACGATCATTTCAATTATATAGAAGACGTAGTGGGCTGCAAACCTTAACTATTTAATATGATGTGTGTAAATTTCTAAAAGAAATATGAGTAGTTCTTAGTCTTGTTAATTGCATGTATAGCAGTTGTAAAGCATGTTGTTAGAAGAAGGAAGGACTAATCTTATTCGTAACAGTAGCTGCTCATAAGCAATCCATTAATGAGCTTCGGGTGACTTCAGTATGTTCTCAATTTATCGGCGGCATCTCTCTATATTTTAATTTTACGGCTGGAATAAAATGATGAAAGCAAAGTTGGAGGAGTTTGTCTAGTGTTTGCTCAATGCATATAAATAGTGCAGAGGTTACTATGACTAATGAAATTACACCGTTATTTGTCAAGTTTAAGGTCAAGTCCGATAATACAGTCAAGACAAATACTCCTTTTAAAAACCACGAGCGGATGACATTAGTACCCTTTCTAACTCCAAATAGTTACTCTGTACTCCCTTTACATATAAGAATAGGGTAAATGCCGTGTCTACGAGCTCAGGTCTCCGTATGGAAACAACCAGTGTTTCACGAGCAAATACGAGTCTCTAAGATTCGAGCAAGCATAAATACACGCCTTTAGGAAACAAACTAACAAGTGCGTGTATGGGACGGACGGCATGTATTAACGTTGTCATTCTCAATACCTAATCGCGTAATCGTACCCCGCTTGTGTCCGAGTAGTCTGCTTACCTTAGCTATCGAGAGATGTGGACACCATAAAACCTTGGCTCGCAATCCCGTAGGCTAGGAAGGACCTGTATTTGTACCTTCATTTAAATATTGAGTTTCTCGCGCCAAATATCTGTCTACGTAATCGGATTGTGGTGTTCAGATCGGGCGCCATTTCTCAGTGGTGGTTCATTGCTAAACACACAATTCCCAATAGGCATGTTATACCAAATTGTCTTGTTAGACCAGTTGAAATGATTGTGTAATTAAACAGAAAAAGTTTTAAATATAAGAGGCTCATATATGTCCCTGGAATCAACTTTCTCTCCAAAGATCGAAGTACCAATCGCATCTGAGCCAGCGGCTAAGGCTAACATGGGCTCCATTACTAAATGGGGTTTTTTCCATAGCTATCCCCATTGAGTGAATATCAATTTAAAAAAATATATATTTCTTCACCCATAATGCAATAGAATAAATGAATGAATATATTGAGCAAAAAATATGAAAAACTCCTCACCTCACCTGGCAACTGCTCAGTGAATGAGGCCCCGCTCTGTCCGTCGGTACCCCTGGCTATTGCCGAGCCGAAGGTCCTATTTTTATACCTTGGTGCCCTTTTTCTGGAAGGTGGGAGAAGCTTCTAGAAAGGTTCATTGATGTCCATGCCTCCCCTGCCTTGGCTCTAAGCTGGCTGCTGTGACTTTTTGGGGTTGCTAGGCCCTTTGTGTTAAGGTAGAGCACACCCTATTCAGCTGCAAGCAGGCCTGTGCTGAGCTCCACCCACCATCCTGCCAGTAGATGGCCTATTGAGCCACACCTAATCCTTCTATTGTGTGACTTTCTTGGGGAAATTCGTGAAGCCTAACTGTCAGCTATACCTAGTCATATGACCCAAGACATGCTGCAGGCACAAAGGGCTAACAGCAGGAACGTGCCAACTTTATAAAATAGGCATTTTCAAAATTTTAAGGAAAAATCTGACTTTATCATTAGAAAGGTTTTGTCATAATTTCATAGATACCAAACATGATATAGCTATGTTCTCCCAAATGGGAAGTAGAGCTTACTAAATGTGATAAGGAATCCCCAATGCTATCCTATGGGAGTTGTAGGCCTCACAGTGAAAAATGAAGTAAGGAGTTTGTTACCACCAGGAAACATTAATATTAAAAGTATATGTCCAACCTTTTGATTACACTGCACCCTGCCCTATGGGCTAAATAGGGCCTACATTAGGAGTGGGTCTAGGGCTTGGCAAGGGGATTTAAATGCCAAGTCAGCATTGCATTTTAAAACTGCATTCAGACTACAGTACCAGTCCTGGGAAAGGTTTTATGGAGCTATTTAAGTGGGTGGCACAATAGGTGCTGCATGCCCACTGGTAACATTTGATTTACACGCCCTGGGTACATGGGACACCACTCTACAAGGTAATTATAGGTACAATAAATATGCCAATCAGGTGTAAGCCAATAAAACCATATTTAGGGGAGTGAGCAGAAGCACTTTAGCACTGGCTATCAGTGATAAATTACACAGAGTACTAAGGCCAACAAAAAAGAATTCAACAATACGTGAAGGGAAAAATGCAAAAAGATAGGGCCATGTCCAACTCAGCATTACAAGTATATTAGAATTTTCTGATAATGAGACATAGAAGCTGCACTTATATTCATTTGTGCATTTTCCTTACCCCGAAGCTGCATTTATATTATTTTGTGCATTTTACTGGCAATGAACTGAAAAAACCACAGGTTTCAGAGGCATTATAGTTAAGAATTAGCATTTTAAAAACCTTAAAAATTTATTGAAAAAACCACAGGTTTCAGGGACTTTATAGTTAGGCTGACATTTCACTAGTACAAAAACAGAGAAATGTGGCTGTTATAGTTAGCTGAGCTAACTATAACTCGTGCCCCCGCAATGCACTCCTGATGATGTCACATATTACATCACTCATGACGTGATCAGAGACATCACTGATGACATCTCAAATTACATCACTGATGACATCATCCAGTGACTGTCTGTTTCTAAAAAGGTTAAGTATGTTTTTTATTACCTACTGGGGGTCACCAGTAGGTAGTTATAGTTAGGACCTATTTTACAAAGGAAATCCGCAACATTCTATTTGGAATAACTTTGGCGCCGGTTGACGAATCTTCGCGCAATTTTTAGAACTGGTGGGACGCTCCGGTCTGCTCCTATCATGAAAGTCTTGGGGTGATTCGTGAAGCGGGCCTGAGAAAGAAGGGGTCCCAAAATGTGTTTTCCCCATGCAGTTTTCTGTAGGTACCGTTCATCTGGGCCATAGCCCGAACGGCTGAACGGAGTACACCAAATTTGGAAAAGTTGTAGTCCTTGGTTCAGACTTGTGCCTTTTGCTTGTATGGTGTAAATCTGTTAAGTAGTTCCTCAGAAACATACAATTAAAAGTACATATATATCTATAGCCTCAGTGGATCCACGCATCTTTTGCAGATTATAAGCAAAATGCTGAATGGCAGAATGCTGATTGGCTGTGAAGTGGTTGTCAACATTCGAAACTAGGAAGTGTTGGCAGCCATTTTGTGCCTCGGTAGAAGAGAGGATCTAGAAATTTGTGGAACAAGTGTTTAAAACATATAAATGGGGTAGGTAAGAAATATTTTGACCCTCTAGACCTGCTTAGGGGGTCCCACAAGGACCCAAAAAATAACTTTAAAAAAAAAGAAGAAATCTGCCCTGGGTGCATCGATCCGCCGTAAAAAAAATAAAAATGAAGCTCAGGCTCCTGTGCTTGTTTAAAAATTAGCTACCTGGAAAGGAGAAATCCCGGGGTCTAAAATATTGGATTTGAAGCAGGGGTCGAGAAAAAAGGGGGTCCCAAAACGTGTTTTTCCCATGCAATTTTCCATAGGAATCGTTCATCAAGTCTACAGCCCGAATGTCTGAACTGAATTACACCAAATTTGGCAAAGTGGTAGTCCTTGGTTCAGACTCGTGCTTTTTGCTTAAATGGTGTAAATCCGTTCAGTAGTTCCTGAGAAAATTACAATTAAAAATACATATATATCTATGACCTCGGTGGATCCGCTCATCTTGCCCGCTTTCTGAGCACACCGTCCCGATCACGTGCTGAATGCTAATTGGCTGTCAAGTAGTTGTTAACATTCGAAACCAGGAATTGTTGGCAGCCATTTTGTGCCTCAGTAGAAGCGAGGATCTAGAAAATAGTGGGACAAGTGTTCTAAACGTATAAAGCTGAGAAATGTGCGTTGGGTGCATGGTTCCGCCGTATTAAAAAATAAAAACGAAGTGGGGGCTCCTGTGCTTGTTTAAACATTCGCTACCTGGGAGGGCCAAATCCTGGGGTCTAAAATATAGCATTTGAAGGGGTCCAGAGGGGCACTGTAGTCCGGGGACCGCCATTCCTCGGTGCTACAAACTAAATGGGTGAGGGAGCTCCAAGGTCCGTCTAAGCCCCGGAGATTACCACCCTTCGAGGTTTTTTATATTTTGGGAGGGGGCGTGTGGTCTCCATTCTGGAACTGACGAAAGCCTTGGGGAACACCACCTCCCAGGAACGGCTCCTGCTGTGTCTCGGCGTGTCTATCCCCGGGACGCTGCTGTTTGCTATGGCAGGGCGGGAGTCGAGGTTCCCACTGTGTCATAGCAAACTTGAGGGCATATTAACAAGTGCCATTTCACCACAATTTTTGTAATAAAGCCAAAAATGCAGTGAAAATTATATCGCCTTATTTACTAGGTGATGCTAAGATGCATTAATGCATGTTAGCAGCCGGTTTGCTAAGGGGTCGCATCGTATCTCCAAAGTGTTGCAATGTAGGTGTTCTCAGTGGGAAGGTAGGTGTTGCTATGAGAATATAAAAAGGAAGAGGGAGGTATGACAATTGAGTTGTATTTACAAGGCGGCCCTGGATTTGAGGACCAATAGGAAAACTCTCCCTAATTGCGGTTTATGTCGGATCCTAACATTTGTTCTGAAGTAGACTTAAGCATGTTAATTATGCGAGGTGGATTGATATGTTAAGTCCACAGTCTTATATTAATAAGCTTTTCACTTGCAAACATAAATTATCGCTGTACTTCTCGCGATATTGGGGGCATATTTACAAGGACAGCGTTGAAATTATCGTCGCTTTAGCGTTAGGAAAGTGTTGTTATAGTGGCCATGATGGCTTAGTAATAGACTTTTGAGAATTCATGAGAATTTCA
Organism: Lissotriton vulgaris; assembly: GCF_964263255.1. NCBI lineage: Eukaryota > Metazoa > Chordata > Amphibia > Caudata > Salamandridae > Lissotriton > Lissotriton vulgaris. Next base: position 1,321,636,756 of record NC_141691.1, read on the forward strand.
ATAGAAGCCCAGGTTTACACCAGAACATGTTCACGCTGTCCTTGATAATATGCTCTAAAATTTGCTATGGCAGGGCAAAAGCCTCGGCTCTCACTCTTGCATAGCAAACAGCAATGTAGAAAAAATCTTCGGGTAAGATAAGAAAGGATTTTGAAGTCCATTATCGCTGTTTTAGTTGTAGTCTTCTGCAGTTAAAGTGGCGACAATTTTAACGCTGTCCTTGTAAATATGCCTCAAAGTTTTGTAATGTTGACAATCCCGTCTCCCATTTAAATAGACACAAAGTATTTAGTGAAGTGCATTGTGAATCGTGAAGCAACACTGCCTATTTGTGATCGATAAAGAATTCGAAGAGTTGTGTACTTCTTTTGCTCGTAATGTGCATAGGGGCAGATTTACAAGTTCCTTGCGTCACTATTGCATCACTTTTAACATGGGAAAAGTGACGCAAAGTGGCGCAAGGGGCTTGTAAATCTACTACACAGTGTTCTGTCTTAGTTTGCTTTCCTTTCTGTCATGTAGAGGATCCTGGGTAAATATAACGGTTTCTGTAAAGCCAGTACCTTTCAATCCTACCCTCAAACTGCTTACTGCCTGTTACCATAGTAACAGTTCATGGAACACTTAAGTGAGCACACAGGTCATAAGTTCACCACACAATGTTGCTAATCCAAAGTTACTATGCTGGAGTTTTTAACATTTTCCATAGGAACCGTTAATCGCAGCTACAGACTCTGGTAAAGAGCTGGTAAAGAGTTAGCCTCAGAATTATACTTCTAGTTATAAACATCATTTCTATTTTAATTGTTTAATGTTTTCTAAGCATATAATTATCACACTAAAAAATAGTGAATTGTTGTCAGAAGAAGAAGACGTATATGCTTTTTATAATTAACTTTTATTAAAACAACAATAAATAACTTGAAATTTAACTTTAAAATAACAATATAATAAATAACTAGAAACATAACTTTAACATAACAATATAATAAAATGTTCGATGGACTCCAATGGAAGGAGGGTAGGTAACCTGCAAAACAAAAATGAAAATAAGTGTTTAAAATTAGATCGATGTGACTGAATGAGGTCAAAGATTATAAATTAAGATAAGACTTGTCAATATTTGTTAATTTGCACATCTGCAGTGTGCCTGATACATTCCATCTCTCTTATAGGCCCGCGTTCAAGAGGTATCTTTAGGGAAGTGCCTACTGAGTCAGATTTACAGTATGGACCAACTGGTCTTTAAAATGATTCAAACACAAAGTAGCTATAGAGGACTACCAAATTGCCCCAAAAGAAAAGCAAACTTCGTAAAAGACCAAAGAATCCCCAGAGAGGCCACATACAACTTTGCAATTAGCTGAAACTGCCGCTTAGTTCTAAGATGGGTCATCCTTGATTACAGAAACCAAAGAATGTCATGACACAACAAATGGAGATGTGAAGAACCCCCTGTCTTATTAGTTTGTATCTGTCAGCCCTGATGAAGGTGGTATAACCTAGCTTCCACTGAAACGTACATAGGCCTTCTACAAACATCTGAGAACTCCACCAAAGAGGACCATCAAAATAAGGATTAAAACCCCCAAAAATATGGGACTGATGCCATTTGAAAAAATGTATATTGTTATATAGGGTCCTTGTATCTCAGTTGTTTGACGTTTTTTGTTAGTATTTTTGCACAGTATGAGAGTGTGTATGTATGAGAAGAATGAATGGTGAGATAGTTTCGAATGAGTGGACAAAGCTGATACTGTTTAGTCTTTTATAACTGCTTTATGGGGTATATGATCTCTTGTATGAAAGTTTTTTCTTCATTGTTGGAATAATGAATTGTAAATCATTGTTATTTTACCTTTAACAAAAAAAATACAAAAAAGATTTTTTTAATTTATGAAAAATGAAATAATAACAATCAAAATGATGAATAAAATAGAATTCAAATGAAAACTAATCGTTTGTTGAAAATTTGATATGTGTGTAGTATCTTTGAAAAACAGACATTGAGTTACACCTATTTGAGAAATTTGAAAGGTCAGTTTAGAGGTTTTTTGGTATATTTAGATTGCCAGGGCAATGCCGTTATGCCTTTGTACACTCAGGATACTGTATTTCATCAACTTCCACTGCAAGGAGGTGTCTGTTTCTGTACACGCAACCCACCGACCAACCCCTCCAACCCCGTTGATGGTACGTGCACCCTCAGGTGGTGGATGGACGACTGAACAAACGCCTTAGCCCCGCTGAAAAAGCAAACACTCAAAGACACCAGCAAGAGAGCCAACTGGTTCACCCCGGAACTCCTAGCATCAAAGCGCCCCTGCCGGAAGTTGGAAAACATATGGCACAGCGAGAAGTCCCCGGGCAACCGCGCAGCCCACAAAGATGCCATCCGCTACCACCACCACCTCATCAGGATGGCCAAGTGGACCTCCTTCAAAGACCGCCTCAATAACAACGCACACAACAGCAAGGAGCTCTTCAACGTTGTGAAGGAACTCTCCAACCCCAGCTCCAATGCCAACAACATCCCGGCCTCGCAAGCCCTGTGTGACTCCCTCGCCACCTTCTTCCACCGCAAGATCACTGACATCCACGATAGCTTCAACCCCCGGATGACCCTAATAGGTCCCAACACGCTGGACCCACCACACCCCACCAACCACGACCCCCTGACAACCTGGGCCAACGTGAGCATCGAAACACAATCAAGACCATGGGCACAATCCAATCCGGCTCGCCGTCTGACCCTCTTCCACACCACATCTTCAACAAAGCCGGCAGCTCCATCACACCCCACCTGCACAACATCATCAACCTCTCCTTCGAGACCGCGACCTTCCTTGAGAGCTGGAAACACACCGAGATCAACGCCCTACTGAAAAAACCCAAGGCGGACCCAAGTGAACTCAAAAACATCCAGCCCATCTCCCTGCTTCCGTTCCCAGCTAAGGTCATGGAGAAGATAGTCAACATCCAGCTCTCCCGCTACCTCAAAGACAACAGCATCCTGGACCCCTCCCAGTCAGGATTCCGCAGCAACCACAGCACCGAGACCGCCCTCATCGCTGCCACAGACGACATCAGGATACTACTGGACAACGGCGAGACGGCAGCCCTCATCCTTCTGGACCTCTCCGCTGCCTTCGACACCATCTGCCACCGCACACTACGCACACGACTACACGACGCTGGGATCCAAGACAAGGCCCTGGACTGGACCACCTCCTTCCTCTCCGGCAGAACCCAGAGTCCACCTCCCCCCATTCTGATCCGAAGCCTGCGAGATCATCTGCGGCGTCCCACAAGGATCCTCCCTCAGCCTGACACTGTTCAACGTCTACATGGCGCCTCTCGCACGCATCGCCCGACATCACGACCTCAAAATAATCTCCTACACCGATGACACGCAACTGATCTTCTCCCTCACCAAGGACCCCCTCACCTCCAAATCCAACCTCTACCAGGGAATGAAGGCCGTCGCCAACTGGATGGAGGATAGCCGTCTTAAGCTGAACACAGACAAGACGGAGATCTTTATCCTCGGGCCCAACCCCTCAACATGGGACGACTCCTGGTGGCCCGCATCGCTGAGGACACCCCCCGCACCTACCAACTACGCACGCAACCTGGGAGTCATCCTCGACTCGAAACTCACCATGACCAAACAAGTCAACGCTGTCTCCTCCACCTGCTTCAACACCCTCTGTATGCTCCGCAAGATCTACAGATAGATCCCTACAGACACAAGGAAAACAGTCACCCAGGCCCTACTCAGCAGCAGACTCGACTACGGAAACGCCCACTAAGCCGCAGCCCCGACCAAGCTCATCAACAAAGAATCCAGAATGCCTCTGCACGCCTGATCCTCGACTTCCCGCACCGCGACCACATCACCCCCCACCTGAGGAACCTGCACTGGCTCCCCATCGACAAAAGAATCTCCTTCAAGCTCCTGATGACGCACATAAGGCACTCCACAAGACCGGCACAGCCTATCTCAACAGTGGACTCTCCTTCTACGTACCCAACAGGAATCTCCGGTCGGCAGACCACTTCCTGGCCACCATCCCACGCATCCGTTGAACCACAGCCGGAGGCAGATCCTTCTCCCACCATGCCACCAAGACCTGGAACACCCTCAACCTACGACAAACTGAAGACCTTCTAATCTTCAGGAGATGACTCAAGACCTAGATGTTCGACCAGTAGCAACAGCACCCCCCCACTCCCTCCCTCCGCGCCTTGAAAATCTTGCGGGTAAGTAGTGCGCTTTCCAAATTGATTGATTGATTGATTGATTGTGCTCTGTTTTTCTTCCAAAGTACTATAACCCATGCACTCCTACTGCATAGCGGTGAGTTCTCATTACTGTGAGCCCAGACTGTTGCACCCCATTGACTCCCAGAGTACGGAGGTGAGTGCTTTGTCTTGCGCACTCAGGGGCTGATTTATAAGCTCCTTACGCCACTTTTGCGTCACTTTTTCCATGTTAAAAGTGACGCAAAAAAGGCGCAATGAGCTTGTAAATCTGCCCCTCAGACTGTTGCAACCTATTCACTTCCACTGCTCTGAGGTAATTGTACATTCGTACGCAGTCAAGCTGCTGCACACTATCCACTTTCTCAGCCCACAGGTGACTTCTCGTTGCTTCAGAAACAAGCTTTTTTGCTCACCTTGTGCCATTGACGTGATTCAAACAGGGTGCACCACGTGTCAAAGCAGCCTTCTCAGACTTTGTTACGATGGCCAAGCATCATCGCAGAATCCTCAAACGTGGAGCTTTGGAGGTGTTGGGGGGACGCCAATTTGTGAAACACAACCTGTAAGATAAAAAGGAAGTTAACATTGTGCGTCAAGGAGAGAGGAAGTGAAAGAGTGACTGAAAAGAATATTGCAGCTCGCCTTTCTGTCACTGGTGTGTCTTCACCACGTGCTGGGACATAATGCACCCTGAAGCTTTACATCTAAAAGATAGTAAAAGGAAGATGTTATGATTGGTAATTGTTACTATCTTAATGTGGAGTAGAATTACATCGCCCTTTCACACACCTTCCCCCCCGCATTTAAAAAACAACTATTTGTACAGTTCCAACTTGTTAATAGGCTTCGTTTTTTGTAAAATTACTATAGTAGTAATGTTTTTTATCCGGTTGTGAAAGCAAGTGGTGCGCAGTGATACACGTGGTTTCGATCGTCACAAGCGATGGACATTTGACCAATTATAAAAACTTTCCTGCTATTGGAAAAAAACTACAAATGCAATAAGATACTGTATATAGGACTGCGTACGCCTAAATGGCTGCATCGTCTTTTTGTAGCCAGTCTTGTGCACCACTCCCTCCACTGCGCACCTAGGTCTGACTGCTCACCTTTTTGTGGACAGAGTACCTTCTAGATCATACAGTCCCGCTCTGCCACCAAGAAGTTTCACATATGGTGCTGAGTGTTGATATCGCTATGGCTAAGGACATACTCCTGCTTCCATCATCATCATAGGTTGCTCACACACTCAGTCCTTGCGGTACCACTAACTAAGTGATTAAAGAGGCCACGCACGTAGTGGTGGGCCCCCCTGCTCTGTGGTTCAGGCCTACATGAGGCGTCCGAACCACTAGGACGGGCCATCACAGCGCTCGCAATAGGAGCAACTCTAAAATGGCGTTGAGCACTTGTGCCCCGTCTTTTTTATTGGTAGGGTCAGGTGTGCAGTGACGTATGTGCTGAATGGGTGTGGTGTGGGTGTATACCAGCCATGAGGGAGTGTGCGTGTGCTGTTCTGACAACTAGACCTGGAAGTAAGAAATCACTACAATGGAAATATGGGCCATGTACGTACCGTTGTTGTGTTTTCCTGGAAGCGTAAGTGGAGTGGGCTGAACTGACGTATGCCAGTGCTGCACGAGGCTGTGAACGATGACTCCGGAAGTATGGGCGTGGTTCCGTCATGAGCTAAATGAAAAATCTACTGATTTGTGTGTCCGTGTTGTAGTGTTGCCGTCACCTGGGTCCTACACGCAAATATGTCATCATGTCTGTAAAGTCCCACAACATGGAAGGTACGGGGTATCACCGACCCGATATTCATCCATAGATGCACACATAAAAGATGGTGGACATGATGTATTTCCGCGAATATGAATGTTTGTTGTACATTTAGTGGAGTGTTGTATCTTTAGTAATACAGGGCTGTGAGAGGTTTAGGTTTCAGTTTTTAGCACATGAAGGACAGATAATATATATACAGATGTGGTCATTCAGGTATACTGTCGAACTTGGTGCTGGAAATCATTGTTCGAGGCTCAGAGTTGCGTCCATATCCTGTTATTGTAAAGTAATGACGTTATCTACTTGTGCCTGAAAATGTACTGTAAATACGGTGCTCATTAAATTGTTGATATAGTTTTAGGTCGACTTCGTGGTATATAAATATGCTGAAAAAATCAAGAAATAGTGCACCTTTATAAATTGAGTATACAGTTTCTTTGCAGTATTGTATGTTCCTATTTGTAGAATGAGCAAGAGAAAGTTATATAAACTAAGTTTTTGTTTTTGGCAGAGGTAAGATGGTTGCATACACTATTTACAGCACAATATAATGTGGTAGTTGTGCAGGAGCAGCATTTTACAAACATAATAACTACACAGACACAGATAGATAGTTGAAGTGGGTATGGGCATGTGTGCTCGACTTTTATTTTGTTGCTGTTGGTAACAAGTAGAATAGTAATCATCATATCATACACAGATATTCAATCATAAACAGTTTATGACTTCCGGTGTACAAAGGTGGAGGCACTGTATGTAAAATTATACACAGAAGATTCTATCGTAAAGGATTCATGAGCTGTGGTACACTAAGGTAGAAGCGATTTGTGTAGAGCCTGCGATGATGCGTGGTTCAGGCAGAACGCACTGGAAAGAATGTCTTTTGGGAACTGAATTTTTCCTTAATAGGGCCACGTGGCGATTATTTATGGTGCACTGAGTTAGTTGTACGTCTGGTGCTCAGTATGTGCTCACCCTGCGATGATGCGTGGTTCATCTGTCTGTACTCAAAGCATTGACTGTTGCATACTGGACTGCATGAACTTTGAGGGTAAATAAAAAAACTACCATCAATGGTTATAAATATTTCTGCAAACTAGGTCTAGTGATTGCTCCCCATAACAAATTAAACAATTGCATTTCAAGCAGTGCATTCTAAGTTTCTCAAAATGGGGACGTATGTCTGGTGGTGATGTTGAAGGTGACGCCCCAGAGGTATTTGGTATTGCCGGTGGTGGAGGTACATTTGGTGCTGTGTTCTACATTCTTTGTGAACATATGCAGGAATTAAAGGTGCTTGTGCATACTAGCAGTGCCACAGGAATATTTTTGTCTGTGCCTTAAATAAATCAAGGCTACATTTCCTACTGCCTGTAGTGTAGATACAAAGCTGAATTCAAGTTGTGAATTCTACTTTCCACAATGTACATCGAAGCCACTAGTCAGCACAGTTATAGAAGAATGCTTTTTTTGACTTATTTTAACAAAATCTGAATACATACAGTATAATTGTCTCTGCATTAAGTAAATCACGGCTGAATTCCCTACTGTCTATAGTGTAGATGCAAAGCTGAATTCCAGTTGTAAACCCTGCTGTCCGCAATGTAGAATTAGGGTGGACTGCATCATCTGTAATCATGATTGAAATGAAAGATAGAACATGCATAGAATACATTAATGAAATATGTATGTTTCAGGGACATTTAAAAGGGACAGTATGTCTCACTGTAACATAAAACTGTTCACTCTTCTTTGCGATGATTTATGGTGCACTGAGTTAGTACTATCTTTGGCGCTGAGCTTGTACGTATCCTGCGATAATGCGTAGTGCAGGGAGGCTGCACTGGGAGCAATTTTTTTTGCCTACTGAATTCTTCCTTAATAAGGCTACGGGGAGATGACTTGTGGTGCAGGGAGTTAGTGGTCCCGAAAGAACTTAGCGTGTGTGCACCCTGCGATGATTCATGGTTCAGGGGGGTCGCAGAAGTATAATGTCTCATGTCTACTGGAATGCGTCATGTACAATCACCATTATACCTGAATCGTGAGCACTCAAAATGTAGAACAAAGGCAGTAGTCATCACTGACATCAAGCAATTCTTTTTGTTGAGTCTTTTAACAAAATCTGAGGACATAATGTACAATTAACTCTACCTTAAACAAATCAAGGCTAAATTTCATGCTGTTCGTAGTATAGATTCAAAGCTGAATTCAAGATGTGAACCCTGCTGTCCGCACTGTAGATCAAAGGCAGTAGTCAGCAGAGATATCGACAAATGATTTTTGTCACTTATTTTAACAAAATCAGAACACGTACAGTAAAATTGTCTCTGCATTAAACAAATCAAGGTTGAATTCTCTACTGTCCATAGTGTACATGCAAAGTTGACTTCAAGTTGTGAACCCTACTGTCCGCAGTGTAGATCGAAGGAATGCTTTTTTTGTCACATACTTTAACAAAATCTGAGGACACAGTACCATTGTCTCTGCCTTAAATAAATCGAGACTGAATTCAATGTTGTTTGTAGTGCTGATGCACCACTGGTATCAAGTGGTAAACTCTGTTGATAGCAATGTACATTTGAAGGCAGTAGTCAGTATAGCTATTGAGGAATGTTTTTTGTGGCATCCTTTATCAAAATTGTCTCTGCCTTACATAAATCAAGGATTGCTTGAATGCTGTCCGTAATATAGATGGAAAGCTGAATTCAAGTTGTGAACCCTGCTGTCCGCAGTGTAGATCAAAGGCAGTAGTTGACACAGACATCGAGGAATGCTTTTTGTCACTTATTTGAACAAAATCTGAAGACATATAGTACAATTGTCTGTGCATTAAATAAATCAAGGCTGCATTTCCTGCTGTCCATACTTTACCAAAATCTGAGGACGTAGTAGAATTGTCTCTGTCTTAAATAAAACAAGACTGAATTCAATGTTGTCTGTAGTGCTGATGTGCCACTGGTATCAAGTTGTAAACTCTACTGACAGCACTGGAGATCGAAAGCATTAGTCAGCACAGATACCGACTGTTAGAATTGGGGGTCTCTGGTTGGCACAGGTAGGTACTTGTGACAAGCAGGGACCCTCTCCTCTAAGTCAGGGCAAGGGAATTACCTCTCAAGAATAACCCCTGCTCACCCTCTAGGTTGCGTGGCGCGAGCAGTCAAGGCTAATCTCAGGAGCGCTGTCAGTTAAGCATTTGTGACAACACACAATACATATACTGATTCCCCCACAAATGGACACCAGGCTGTAGGTTGTATCAAAAATACGTCTTCTTTATGTAAAAATATATGCAGGCAGGTAAATTATCACAAGACCTTGTATAACATTTTTCAAATGGGGGCCACAAGATATTAAACAATGGCAAGTGTTCTTCTTAGCTGCAAATTACTTTTGGTTGCTTCCCTGTAGTCCTTATTATTTTAGAACAGTTCTTTTACACTCTGGGCACTATTTCCAGGCACGGGGCACACGCCGTACAGGCTGTGCGCTTCGGAGCGCTTCTCGGCGCGTTGTACAGGCAGGGAAGCGAAGTCCTGCCGACTCCCACGCTTCTCGCGGTGCGCCGCGTACGGCGCTGTAGATTTCCAAGACGGGGTACGCACCCGTCACTGTCAGCGGTCTAGGTGGGCAGACAGGAGCGTACCGGGCACGTTGAGGTGCACAGGTATCACGGGGAAAGAAAACATTGCGGGCCCGAGCCCATTGTGTGCAGTCTCATACCTGAAAGTGCACAACGTCTGGTCGTTGCTTAATCTTCTTGGCAGGCGGACGCGTCGTAGGGTGACAGTGCGCTTCGTAGCACTGACGTACCTTGGGGTCTTTAGACGGCGGGTGGCTTCCAGATAGCGGGCCACGGCATCAGGCCTCCGGTACGGTTGTACTGGTGGAGAGTCCCTTTGTGGTGCGGCGCAGCCTCTTGCAGAGGGCACAGCGGGGTGGCCGGGTGCGCTCGCAGCGCACGGGCGGCCGTCCAGGCTTTTCACTGTGCTCGGGAGACCAGGATTCCGCCGGGAGGGGGGAGAAAGCCCTCCAGGCACTCTAGTGACGAGCGACGTGACAGAGGAGCAGGTGGACTGACCCGAGGGGCAGAGAGCGGCTCTAGCAGAGCGAGGCTCTCAACGGGTAGAAGGCAGGGGAGCTCCCGGGTGTCACGGCCCTAGGAGGGGGCAAGGGGGTGCAGTCTTGCCCCAGGCGGGAGGAAACACACGTCTCTGGTCACAGATGAGCCAAGGCACAAGGAACCCACTAGTCCTGGGGTTCAATTCAGGGGCAAGCTCAGTCAAGCCCTTTGAGATAGTTTAGAGCACAAGTCAGCAAAGTCCTTCTTGGTCTTCTCCTCTCCTTTCTCAGCAAGGCACTACTGTAGGCCACTCCTTCAGCTTTTCTTTGGGTCCTTCTAGTTGGGCAGAGGTTCATTGAGGTAAAACTGGATCTGATTTCTTAGGAGCAGGGCTCCAACATTTATAGTCAGTTTCGTTTGTCTTTTCAGGCCAGGGGGGCCTTTGCATAGTCCTTTTCAGCACTGGAGCACTTTGTTGTGCAGACTCTGCCTTCTCCTTCAGTGTGTGGGGCAGGGACAGCAGACGCTCCGCAGGAGGTGGAGCCAGCATTGAGAGGACAAGTATAGTCAGGAGCACTTTGTTGACAGTCTACCCTCTTCCTGGGCTAGGTGACGGGCGGAGTCATCATTCGCTCCCCAGGAGGTGGAGCCAGCATTGTGGTGGCATAGCACAGACCTATTCAGAGTCACGGGGCATTCCACCACCCACTCCGGTGTAATCCCTCCATTCACCACCTGTCATCCCCCATCCCTGTCACTCACACAACCCAGACAGCAGATACACATCCTGGCAGAGACGGGCTGAAATGGTTAGGCAAGCAAATGCTAACTTTCTAAAAGTTACTATAAAAAATGCCACCCCACTTTGTTATGTTTGCTCTTAATTATAAGCAACAAATCAATCTTAATTTTGATATGTTAGGTATATTTATTTTTACCTCGGAGTTGGTGGACTTCCACATGTGGATCAATAGAAGGCACTGGGACATTAAGTTCTCATTGGAGTCTAGTAACGATAAGATGACATTTCTTGACATTGAAATAAATTGCACGGATGGGTATTTGAAGTCATCTCTCTTCAGAAAGAAGACGGACAAAAATACGATCCTTCACCATCAAAGTGCACACCCCAGAAGTCTAAAGGACAACTTGCCGTATGGGCAGCTACTTTGGATCTGAAGAAACTGCTCTGAGGTGACTGAATATGAAAAACATGCAACAAGGTTTTGCGAGGAGATGAAGAATCGCGGGTACCCCAAAAAACTGCTAAGTCATTCTAAGAAGAGGGCACACTACACCCCACGGGAGTGTTTACTTGAGCGAAAGGTGAAGCAAGACCTGGACAGGTTGGTATGTGTAACCACATTTGGACCTGACACACATAGAGTACGGCAAATGGTCCTGAAGAATTGGCATTTGTTGGAGGAACTTGAATGTGCGTTCCCGCGGCCGTTATTCGCTTATAAGAAAAACAAGAGCATTGGCCAATGCGTAATTAGAGCGGATGTACTAACCCCCAAACCAAAAAGTGACTTACTGTCGAGATGGGGCCTTAAACCAATTGAGGGTCACCACAAATGTGGTAATTGTATATCATGCGATTCCACAATAGAGGGGTCGGAATTTGAACACAGGGGCGTAAAATGTAAAAACAACAGTTTCTCAAACTGCAGGACACGTAACGTAGTCTATGCAGTTGTTTGTGCCTGCCAAAAGATGTATATAGGTAAAACTACACAACAGGTCAACAGCAGGATCACCCAACATCGGTCAAGAATTAAAAAGAAGGTGGTGAGTGCACCAATGGTCCAACACTTTTTGGACTCAAATCATAGTGAAATGGATTTTAAATGGACGGTACTATGTACAATAGTGCCATCAGGAAGCAAAGGTCCCATTGATATTGAAGACACATTACTTAGCAAAGAGGCATACTTGATTCTCAAATTTAACAGCACGCAAAACGGACTGGACACTCTTTCTGAGGTGTCTAGACTGTAATGGAAGATATGAACATTTGTATGGGGCTCCACGGTTATCTAGCAATCCTCCATGTAGGAATGGCAAATGAATAGTGAGGCAATGCGCAATACTAATTTTTTGAAACGTTCAGGGCTATATAATAAATATTCGCGTCCTTACGCGATTCAAATGCAGGTAACATTGCATATATGCCGCTTAAACTACAAATCCCACAAGCACAACGGTCACATGACCGCTATAAGTAACTAGGCAACCTGGCCGCCGTCCTCCATAGTGAAGTGAGGAAGAGCGAGAGCAAGTTGTAAAGAGGTAAGGAGAGCTTGAACAGGGGATGAGTTGCGCACGAAGGGATTGAAACATCTAAGGGGGACCAAAAATACGTCCTGGTTTGTTTTTTAAACAGTGTATGCACCGGAGAATAACTCGGAAGCAATCACGCGGCGCACATAACGAGAGTCCAGAGGACCGTTGTAAACAAGGTCAGTATGGACGTGCGGCAAACGCGATAAAGCATTTTTTAACAATCCTACTTAGAAACGGTTCAATGTTATATTTTGACAGATTGCCCGCGCATATCAAACAAGGTGAACATGGAGTGAGACGCTCCCAAAGCTATCGGTGAACCTAATAAGGTACGAGGATAGTCATAAGCTGTGCAACATGTTTGAGAGATGACATTAGCCCACTAGTAGTAAACCAACTTTGCATTGCCCTTAGGTTAAAAGCATTTCCGAGCCATAGGGAGACGCCCATACACGGACTCAAAAAGATATAAAAAGGTATGTCTTGCAGTGTTTTTACTAAAGTGACCGAGAGGCTAGAATTGAGTTTGGCTCTAATGGGATTTGTTAATATCCTTTAGACTGCAGCTCAAAAGACCTAGAATCAGACACAGGACAACTACAGCTACAGTAAAGGTAACATGGACCTTATATGTAGTAGAATGTAAGCAGAGTGAAAATATGAGGCTATGGGAATTGACACTGAAACATTGTTTGGTGTTTTCTTTTCCCTACACACATGCAGATAGAAGTGACAAGGCCCTGAGGAGAACCCATAACTGTTGTATGGAGTTCGAAACGCGTCGGCAGAACGGAGATAAAATTTAAAAATACTAATAATTAATGACTCATAGAATTAATGTTGTGTGTTATCTCCTGTTGATCGTGACTTTGTCCACTACTGTTCTTTTCATTGTAAATCACTGATGGTCAGTAAGGCGAGGAACTGATACTTGCCTCCGGGAACAGTCCAAAATAGATATACATAAGTCATGTTGTGTACAGTGAATGTATTGTATATAATGATGCAATAATGTTTTTTGGTAAATGTTGTATATAAGTTGATGTACATATGTGTTATATATGTTGTGTTTTTTTTCTGACACAGAACCAACAATTTTTTCAAAAAAGAGAATTTAAAGAAAAGGTAAAAATAAATATACCTAACATATCAAAATTAAGATTTATTTGTTGCTTATAATTAAGAGCAAACATAACAAAGTGGGGTGGCATTTTCTATAGTAACGTATATATAAGGTCCAGCCATTCCCACATTTTAAGGGCCTAACTCCTTTACACAAAAAGTTTAGGGCGGGTGCACACTCGCGAGAGTAGAACACGGGCATTGAAAAGTGTACCCTAACTACTTATCATAAGAAACGCGGAGGGTCCTTTGGTCCCTCCGAGGTAATGTCGGAGAAAGACACACTGTCTTTTTCAGAATCATACATCCAAAACCTAATAGCCTCATCTGCTTTTGATAACAACACTCTGAGCACCTCCGCACAACAACAAAACGAATCGGATAAACTTATTAGACTTAGGAAGAAACATATCCGGACAGAGCTCCACGGACATTTCCTCCTGAAACACCTCAGGGGTGGGACCATCCCATGGGGTCTTCAGGTTAAAAATGTTCTTGTTATATTTACGGAGGATAGTGAATACAAAAAAGGTTTTAGTGGTATAAATACCAAATGTAGCCGGGATCTGATGGTCCACACCATCGAAACAGCCCAGAGACTTTGCTTAAAGGAACTAGAAGAAATTGAGGTTTTAACAAAAAGCCTACAGGAAAGCTCAGCGGTCACTGATGCAAAAACACTGCTTGAGAAAATTGATAAAGACATCCAAACATTCAGAGATATTACCATCAATTCTAAATCTGCACAATACGAGAGGGACTCAAAAGCATTCACACTAGAAAGGGCCTACCCATTCCTCAAGGAGGATTATTATACTCAGACGGAGTCACGTGGAGCCCTATACAACTTTCAAGGGCGATCAAGAAACCGATTTAAAACGTTTTCTGATACATCCTCTTCCTCAAATTCATCAGGTTCAGAGGACAGGGGCAATAATCCAAACAAGAAGGTGGCTTTTTTAGAGAAAGGCCAACAAGCCAAAACACGATTCAAAATCCTGTGGGAAATGCGCACTCGCAGAAATTTCTACAAATCATAGAACCCACACCATCGACAATAGTGAACTTATCCACGAAGGTACTAACCAGTGATGAGGAATCTGTCCTCAATCTAGGTTTGAAATTTGTTCCTAGTCAGCAAACTGATTTTACTAGACTCAAATTGGAAACCATTGCCTTTTGTAGAAAAATTTGCCTAAGAGCCTTTTTTGCAAATAAACCACCTGTTGTTGACATGGAAGTAACAGGCTTGAGGAATAAATCTACTTTTATCCCCTATCAAAATATCCCCAAGCAGGTTGTCGCGTTTGAACAGATCATGCTATCATCGATAAATAAATTGGAGAGAAGCAAGAAATATGTCAAACAAAATATTACGAAAGGCCAACGTATAGCCCTTAGAAATTTGAAAGATGACCTGTCGGTTGTTATCAAACCCGCCGACAAGGGCGGAGCAGTGGTCATCTGGTCAAAAGATAAATATCTTAAAGAAGGGGCAACACAGGTGAACAATACTGAGTGGTACAGAGAACTTCCTGAGGACCCAGTTAGAGCTATTCAGGGACAAATTTGTGGAATTATACAAAATGGTCTGGAGAATGGATTTGTGGGGCAGAAAGAAAGTGAATTCTTGATAAAGAAATTCCCGAGAACGCCCATTTTATATTTCTTACCGAAGATTCACAAGAACCCAGATGAGCCCCCAGGACGACCAATCGTCTCTGGGTGTGAGTCTTGTCTAGAGTCACTTTCGAAATATATAGATTTCTTTCTTAAGCCCTTTGTTGGTGGTGTAAAATCATACTTGAAAGACACCACTGACTTCCTGTTAAAAATTGAGGGAATGCAATTTGACCCGCTGACGGAATTGATGGTGACAATGGACGTTACGTCCTTGTACACCCAAATTCCTCAAGACGAGGCACTAGAAGTACTAGAACTATACCTCGAGAAGAGGGAACGGCCACATCAAGTCCCCACCTCGTTTATTCTGCAACTAGCGGAAATAACATCAAAGAAAAACTATTTCCGGTTTAATGACCGATTTTATATGCAGATCAAAGGTACGGCCATGGGCTGTCCGTATGCGCCGGAGATGGCCATACTGTATATGGCTGAGTACGAGAACAGATTCATCTATTCCAACAATCCCTTCAGTAAACACATTAAGCAATGGTTGAGGTACATCGACGACGTGTGGCTCCTGTGGCAGGGGAGCCACGCGGAGTTGGTGGACTTCCACATGTGGATCAATAGAAGGCACCGGGACATTAAGTTCTCATTGGAGACTAGTAACGATAAGATAACATTTCTTGACATTGAAATAAATTGCACGGATGGGTATTTGAAGTCATCTCTCTTCAGAAAGAAGACGGACAAAAATACGATCCTTCACCATCAAAGTGCACACCCCAGAAGTCTAAAGGACAACTTGCCGTATGGGCAGCTACTTCGGATCCGAAGAAACTGCTCTGAGGTGACTGAATATGAAAAACATGCAACAAGGTTTTGCGAGGAGATGAAGAATCGAGGGTACCCCAAAAAACTGCTAAGTCATTCTAAGAAGAGGGCACACTACACCCCACGGGAGTGTTTACTTGAGCGAAAGGTGAAGCAAGACCTGGACAGGTTGGTATGTGTAACCACATTTGGACCTGACACACATAGAGTACGGCAAATGGTCCTGAAGAATTGGCATTTGTTGGAGGAACTTGAATGAGCGTTCGCGCGGCCGTTATTCGCTTATAAGAAAAACAAGAGCATTGGCCAATGCGTAATTAGAGCGGATGTACTAACCCCCAAACCAAAAAGTGACTTACTCTCGAGATGGGGCCTTAAACCAATCGAGGGTCACCACAAATGTGGTAATTGTATATCATGCGATTCCACAATAGAGGGGTCGGAATTTGAACACAGGGGCGTAAAATGTAAAAACTACAGTTTCTCAAACTGCAGGACACGTAACGTAGTCTATGCAGTTGTTTGTGCCTGCCAAAAGATGTATATAGGTAAAACTACACATCAGGTCAACAGCAGGATCACCCAACATAGGTCAAGAATTAAAAGGAAAGTGGTGAGTGCACCAATGGTCCAACACTTTTTGGACTCAAATCATAGTGAAATGGATTTTAAATGGACGGTACTATGTACAATAGCGCCATCAGGAAGCAAAGGTCCCATTGATATTGAAGACACATTACTTAGAAAAGAGGCATACTTGATTCTCAAATTTAACAGCACGCAAAACGGACTGAACACTCTTTCTGAGGTGTCTAGACTGTAATGGAAGATATGAACATTTGTATGGGGCTCCACGGTTATCTAGCAATCCTCCATATAGGAATGGCAAATGAATAGTGAGGCAATGCGCAATACTAATTTTTTGAAACGTTCAGGGCTATATAATAAATATTCGCGTCCTTACGCGATTCAAATGCAGGTAACATTGCATATATGCCGCTTAAACTACAAATCCCACAAGCACAACGGTCACATGACCGCTATAAGTAACTAGGCAACCTGGCCGCCGTCCTCCATAGTGAAGTGAGGAAGAGCAAGAGCAAGTTGTAAAGAGGTAAGGAGAGCTTGAACAGGGGATGAGTTGCGCACGAAGGGATTGAAACATCTAAGGGGGACCTAAAATACGTCCCGGTTTGTTTTTTAAACAGTGTATGCACCGGAGAATAACTCGGAAGCAATCACGCGGCGCACATAACGAGAGTCCAGAGGACCGTTGTAAACAAGGTCAGTATGGACGTGCGGCAAACGCGATAAAGCATTTTTTAACAATCCTACTTAGAAACGGTTCAATGTTATATTTTGACAGATTGCCCGCGCATATCAAACAAGGTGAACATGGAGTGAGACGCTCCGAAAGCTATCGGTGAACCTAATAAGGTACAAGGATAGTCATAAGCTGTGCAACATGTTTGAGAGATGACATTAGCCCACTAGTAGTAAACCAACTTTGCATTGCCCTTAGGTTAAAAGCATTTCCGAGCCATAGGGAGACGCCCATACACGGACTCAAAAAGATATAAAAAGGTATGTCTTGCAGTGTTTTTACTAAAGTGACCGAGAGGCTAGAATTGAGTTTGGCTCTAATGGGATTTGTTAATATCCTTTAGACTGCAGCTCAAAAGACCTAGAATCAGACACAGGACAACTACAGCTACAGTAAAGGTAACATGGACCTTATATGTAGTAGAATGTAAGCAGAGTGAAAATATGAGGCTATGGGAATTGACACTGAAACATTGTTTGGTGTTTTCTTTTCCCTACACACATGCAGATAGAAGTGACAAGGCCCTGAGGAGAACCCATAACTGTTGTATGGAGTTCGAAACGCGTCGGAAGAACGGAGATAAAATTTAAAAATACTAATAATTAATGACTCATAGAATTAATGTTGTGTGTTATCTCCTGTTGATCGTGACTTTGTCCACTACTGTTCTTTTCATTGTAAATCACTGATGGTCAGTAAGGCGAGGAACTGATACTTGCCTCCGGGAACAGTCCAAAATAGATATACATAAGTCATGTTGTGTACAGTGAATGTATTGTATATATTGATGCAATAATGTTTTTTGGTAAATGTTGTATATAAGTTGATGTACATATGTGTTATATATGTTGTGTTGTTTTTCTGACATAGAACCAGCAATTTTTTCAAAAAAGAGAATTTAAAGAAAAGGTAAAAATAAATATACCTAACATATCAAAATTAAGATTGATTTGTTGCTTATAATTAAGAGCAAACATAACAAAGTGGGGTGGCATTTTCTATAGTAACGTATATATAAGGTCCAGCCATTACCACATTTTAAGGGCCTAACTCCTTTACACAAAAAACTTTCTAAAAGTAGCATTTGCAAACACAGGATATTAAAATAAGCTTTACTAAAAGAAATATTTTATTATTCTGAGTTCAGGCATACTAAACTTGCCTTTCCACCATGCTCCCTGAGTCTGTTGGGATTATATAGTGTAATAATTCCAGCAGCCCATTCTGGCCTATGGAGAGTAGGTAGCCTTACAATAGTGAAAATCGAAAATGGCTGTAATTCATTATTAGGACATGCCACACACATCAGAGCGTGTCCTACCTTATGCTTTTAATGCACCCTGTCCTTGGGCCTACTATATGGGTGACTCACATGAAGTAAAGGGAAGGTTTAGAGGCTGGCAAGTGTGGGCACTTGCCCAGCCAGCATGACAGTACCAGACTGCACGCAGGTTCTGCAATGGCAGACCTTAGACACATTTTAAAAGGCTGATTCTGTGGGTGGCGCAACCAGCGCTGCAGGCCCACTAGCAGTATTTGTATTTACAAGCCCTTGCACTCCTGGTGCACTTTACTGGGGTCTGATAGTAAACCAAATAAGCCAATCATGGAAATCAATTAATGTATACTTTATAGTAGGGAGAGCATATGCACTTTAGCACTGGTCAGCAGTGCTAAAGTGCCCAGAGTCTTCAAACCAACAAAAACAGGTCAGAGAGAGTATTGGAGGAAGGCAAAAAGTTCAGGGATGACCCTGCCAAGAGGTCCAAGTCCAACACTGCCAAACAATTTTTATCACTTATTTTAACAAAGTCTGAGGAGATAGAGTAGAATTGTCTTTGCCTTACATAAATCAAGGATAACTTCAATGCTGTGTGTAGTGTAGATCCAATTGAATTCAAGTTGTGAATCCTGCTGTCCGCAGTGTGGATCGAAGGTAGTAGTTGATACAGACATAAGTCTGCGGTGCTGTGGCGCTGAGTTCACAATGGACCTTTATCGAGGAGGCACGTGGTTATGGCGGCAGCCACGTGGCAGGGTGAGGACCATCGTTGTTGCAGAGTCATTTCTCTTTGCAGAAGCGAACCACACCCAAGGCGTAGGCTAATTATTTATACTCGTCATGCGTACGTTGGATCAGCCCACTCCGCTTCTGCTTCAAGGTGGGGGAGACAACACAGGTACATGACCAAGGTATTCCTCAGAGTCTGAGATAATATGGTTGCGCCCACTGTGCAGTACACACGTATCAATGGTATATCTACACACAAAAAAAGTTTTTGGTTTGTATAGTGAGTTCTGTATAGCATATCACCAGTAGTATTAGCAGTGTGTACATTGATGTTCAAGTTCCTTCCCTTATACATAGTTGATTGCCACATCTCTGAACATTGAGCTAGTGTGCTGTTGAGGGGGTATATTATTTTGGGAAGGTCTGTTGTCCTGTTTTGCGCTGCCTCTGAGGTAGTAGGGGGGAGGGGTCCGGGGGGTGGTGGCGCTGGGTGTTGTGATTTTGTTGGGTGTCGGAGGTGCATGATTAGTACCTCTATCACATATTGGTCTTTAAATATGGGTGTGAGATGGGTGTAATTCACGCAGTAGATAGTCGACCTCCTTACACCATTTAAATGTTGTAGTTAATTTGTTACTGGTAAGTGGAGTTATCGCCAGTTCTTTTAGTGGTTTGTGGTGATTTTGTTGGAGGAAGTAATCAATTGAAGAGCAGTGATATTTACAGTTTTTACTAGGTTGAGATTGGGATGATTATTAAAAAAGATAGAAAAAAACAGATATGCTTAATGAACATTATAATTAGGAATTATCATTTAAAAAAACCTTTGAAATTCACAGGAAAGAACATGGGTTTCAGGCAGGTTACAGTTAGGAATTATCATTTAAAAAAAACTTAGAAATTCATTGATAAAACCATAGGTTTCAGGGTTGTTATATTTAGCTGGACATTTCATCATACAAAACCATTTAAATTCCTCTGTTATAGTTAGTTGTACTAACTGTAACTCTCGCACCCGCAATCCACTGGTGATGATGTCACATATTACATCATTCATGACATGGTCAGTGACATCACTGATGACATCACTGATGACATCTCAAATGACATGCTTTTTTGTGAGGAAGGAAATCATCATGTGGTCCTTCTTCATTGTGCCTGATGGCAAAAAAGTACATGCCCATAAGGTGACATGTACCATCAGTCACAAAATCTTATCAAGATGCTCTTAGAAGATGTACTTTTGTGGTACTTCTTTGATGAAAAAACATCTGGAGACAATGCATCCTATTAGCCTGGCACGTGAGTTGGAGCATTGAAGACAAGAGGAAGCAGCCAACATTGATGGACAACAACCATCAACATCTGCAGGGGTTGTTTTGACCACTCCACAACCCCTGATAGTTCTTGAGTTGGCAGATGCTGCCATCGTCTGCCGCCACTACCTTACGACAATGTGTGTGGGAGAGTTATGCATTGACGTCATCAAGATGCTCCTCAAGAGTCACAAATGTTCATTTGTTTTTGTTGCTTATGTTTCTAGTTATAAAGAAACAGAAGAGATGGACTGTTAAACTTTTCTTTTTTCTAAAAAAAAACCCTAAAAACACCCCAAAAAAACATTTTCAGAAAATACAAAACAATATAAAATTGTTCTTGTAAAAAAAAGGTTCAAATGGAACCACCTAAACTGGTAAAAATAGAAAAATTGTACGCAATGAATGTGAATGATTGTATGAAAGTGTGTATGATTAATGTTAGAATTGTATATAAGTAATGTCTCAGTAAGTGAATGAATGCATGGGTAGTATTTGATGAATGGATGTGTTCAACAGTAGTGCCTGAGTGTTTGCATGAGTGCATAGACAATGTCTGGGTAATTGCATGAGTACAGGGGTACTGCCTGGGTGATTGGAGGACGCATGGGTTGTGCCTGAGAAAATGGATGAGTGCATGAGTAGTGTTTGATGTTATGGATGAGTGTAACAGTAGTGTCTGCGTAATTGCGTGAGGTCATGGATAGTGCCTGAGTGATTGCATGAGTGCAGCTGTAGTACCTGGGTGATTGGATGAGTGCATAGGTAGTGCCTCTGTGGAAGGATGAATGCAGGGCTAATGTCTGTGTCATTGGATCAGTGCATAGGTAGTGCCTGAGTCAATGGATGAGCGCATGGGTACTGCCTAAATGAATGGCTGATTGCAAGAATAGTGCCTGAGTGATTGCATGATTGCATGGGTAGTGCCTAGGTCATTTCATGAGTGCATGGGGTAGTGCCTGAGTGATTGGATGAGTGTATGAGTAGTGTTTGAGTGGAAGGATGGGTACAAAGGTAATGCCTGGGTGATTTGACAAACGTATGGATAGTGCATGAGTGAATGGATGAGTGCATGGGTAGTGCCTGAGTATATGGATGCCTGGGTGCATGGGTAGTGCCTGAGTGATTACCTAAGTTCATGAGTACTGCCTGGGTAATTAAATGAGTGCATGTGTAGTGCCTGTGTAAAAGAATGAATGCAAAGCTAATGACTGTCTTTTGCTATTACTGCAAAACTTGTGCTTCAGAGAATGCATACGTCTATTGGTAGTGTCCACATGTAAGGATAACTGCCTCCTTTGATTACATGATCAACATAATGAAACTGTTGAATACTTGAGTGTAAGAGTAGTTCCTGAGTGATTGAATGAGTGCATGAGTAATCCCTAGGTGATTGCATAAGTGCATAGGTACTGTCTTGATGATTGGATGAGTGCATGAGTAGTGCCTGAGTCACTTTATGAGTGTAACAGTAATCTCTAGGTACTTAGATAAGTGCATGGGTAGTCTCTGAGTAAAAGGATATCTGCAAGAGTAATGACTGTGTCATTGGATGAGTTATTTGGGTACTGCTTGAGAGAATGGATGAGTGCAAGGCTAATGCCTGCATCATTGGATGAGTGCATAGTTTGTGTCTGAGTGAAAAGATGAGTGCATAGTTAGGGCCTGAGTGAATGGATGAGTGCATGGGTACTGCCTAAGTGAATGGCTGAATGCAACAGTAGTGCCTGAGTGATTACCTAAGTGCATGGTATTGCCTGGGTAATTGGATGAGTGCATGGGTAGTGCCAGTGTAAAAGAAAGAATGCAAAGCTAATGACTGTCTTTTGCTATTACTGCAAAATTGTGCTTCAGAGAATGCATAAGTTTATTGGTAGTGTCTACATGTAAGGATAACTGCCTCCTTTGATTACATGAGCAACATAATGAACATGTTGAAGCAGTCTAAAGGTTCAACATTATTTATATTAGAAATAAATAACATATAATTACACTTTAAACATTTTTTCACCTTATCAAGTGTTAGAAATGGGGTCTCTACTTGGCAGAGGTATGTGCCTTCGTCCAAATATGGAACCTTGCGTCTAGTCAGGGTAAGGGGGATACACTCTTAAATAACCCCTGCTCACCCTCTTGGTAGCTTGACACAAGTAGACAGGTGTATCTCAGAGGCAGTGTAAAGCATTTGTGAACTCATACAGTAATACAGTGAAAACAATACAAATGGACACCACACCAGTTTAGAAAAATAGTAAATCTTTATCTAAAGCAATGAGACCAAATACAATAAAAATCCAAAATACAATACTCTAGAAAAATAGCACTTGAGCAAAATAACCTTTAAATTGCAGGAAAATCAATAAAACACAGTTCTTTTGACTCGGTAGCTCCTCTTTTGGCTACTTTGATATTGAATTGGACAGAGCCTAAACATTCCAGCTGACCACGTTGATACGGGCCAGCTAAAGCGTCAACAGACTTGGACACAGTACCTTTTTTGTTGCAGAAAAAAACGTTGGTGCAAGTCTGTCAGGGCAAACATTGTGGTTGCGCTGTTAAACAGAGCATTGCCGCGGACGATGTCCTCACTATTTGGTACAGGCAGCGGCTCGTTGATGGAGTCGGTGAGACCAGAGCTTGCGTTGAAGGGTGAGATGAAGCTCGCTGCGGTGCGGGCAGGTCAGGTAGCAGAGATAGAGCTGGTCAATGTTCGGATCAGGCAGAGGCGGAGTCGTTGACGTCCTTGCAGCGTGTAGCGAAGCGTTGCAGAGTTCAGTGCCCCCAGGACTCGGTGCAAGCAACGACTCATGGACAGATTCGGTGAGAACAGGGTTGGGTTGTGAAGTGAGGCGTTTCTCTTGGCGGTGCTTTCAGGACACGAAATCCTGCGATGGACTCAATGGCAGAGTTGATTACCCTTTTCTTCTGTGGAGACGATCAGAGATGGTGCCCAAAGAGACGGTGAAGCCTTTGCTGTTCCTGAGACCTCTAGAACAGGGGGCAAGCTCCATTCAAGCCCTTGGAGATCTTTTCTTCAAGCAGGGGGACAAACCAAGTAGCAAAGTCCTTTTCTCCTTTCGTTGGCAGCAAGTAGCCACTACAGGCCAACCCCAGACAGTAAACAGCACAGGGGCAGTATTCCTCCTCAGCTTCTCCAGCTCTACTCTGTGGCAAAAGTTCCTCGTGATTTCAAAGAAGTGATCTAAAGGTCTGGGGTCTGGGCCCCTCTTTTTATACACCAAAATCCTTTGTTTTCTGAAGACAGAGAGTGTCTGTGCCCAGCCAAAACCAGTTCAGTCCTCACTGGTGCAGCTTCCTGGCAGGAGGTGGAGACAGCATTGTTGAAGGCAGACCAGGCCCATTTAGGTGAAAGGGAATCTCCTCCCCCTACTGTAAACGCAGCCCAGGTCTATTCAGCCCAGCCCTGACTCATCAGACTTCTGAGCCACTGCCCCTCTCCAGCCCCTGTAACCCAAAAGGCAGACATGCAATACACAAACCTAGCAGAGGCACACTGGATGGTTAGGCAAGAAAATACCTACTTTCTAAAAGTGGTATTTTCAAACATAGAATGTAAAATCACCATCACTAAAAGATGCACTTTAACATTCTGAGTTCAGGCACACTAAACTTGATTTTCCTACCTTGTTTCCAGGGCCAGTAATGTTTATAAGTTGTTATAAACAAAATTCCCCATTCTGTCCTATTGGAACCGGTAGTCTTGCAATAGTGAAATACTAAATTGGTAATAATTCACTATCATGACATGCCTTACACACCAGGGCATGTCCTACAAGTCATATACACTGCACCCTGCACACATGGGTAACACAGGCCTACCTTAGGTATGTCTGACATGTAAGAAAAGGGAAGCTCAACATGGCAGTACCAGACTACACACAGGCTCTGCAATGGCAGGCCAGAGATACATTGACATGAATTTCAGAGGTTTCGCACGGAATACTCACGCCTCATGGCAACACCGACCACTGCGTTTCCGAATGCAAAAGTCTGTTGTTACAATGTGAGCTCTGACTATACAAACAATGACTATGTATATCTTTGTTTTTCCTCCTTTTTCATTTCTTCTCAAAAACAGGTGTGATAAATAATTGTGTTCAGGCAAAATTATTTTTTCTTGTCCTGATGATGATCCCGTGATACTTGAGCTGGGGATCGAAACGTCGACCTTAGAGTAATTCATACATGTACTTTTATGATACTATTGTGTGTGTGAATGACTCCAGGATACACTGCTAATGTATATCTAATACCAGTGATCTGCTAGCTCACTTTGTTTGCCTGTTAACTTTCCTCACTTACGTTTACCCTCTTGCCTTCCCTCTTTCTGTATAGCACAGGACTGTGCCCCAATATAACCCTTACTCCTTGGGTTATTTGTTGTATTTTTGTGATCATAAACTTATTGAACCAATAAACATTTCTTGGCCGGCTGGTCAAGGAATCCTGAACTATATAGAATTCCATTGTGATCTATATATATCATTTTTCCTTATTCTTGTATGCTCAGGACCACTTGTTGTTTTGATGAAAAGAGATACATTGACAGGCTGCTTTGATAAGTACAGGCCTCAGCAAGGCCTGTTAGTGCAAAGGGTTCGCCCTTCTGTGCACGAAGTCCTCAGACAACAGAAAGAAATTGGCATGGAAACTGAAAATACAAAAACATAGTTTAATAAACGTTTGAAGGTGGTCCTACAGCCTACACAACACTCTACAGCATTGTACAGGGTAGCACAAAGAACTCAAATACATAGCCCCCTTTTATACACAAAGAAGGGGTTCATAAGTAGGCGGGTTCAGCTCAGAGCATGATTTTACAACCATATATGAACATTTCTGAACATGATCAATACATGGGTGGAGTTAACGATTCTTGAGACCCGCGAAAAGCACATTCCTATCTACGCTGATCAAAGACAGATGTGATTCTTACTGAGCATGCGCTAGACGCACAAAGGAGGTTTATTTATAGACTGTTGCTGGGCAGATCTTAAAGGCGACCAGCGAAGAGGTAGGACTCGTCACATGGCGGGCACATGGCAATATGTAGCATACAAAATGGAGGACATAAAAACAAGATGGAGTCTGACCATTGCGAGAGTTGAGCGGGAAAACGCAACATATGAGTTACGATATCATGTCTTTAGCTAATGCTTAACATTATCGCTGTTTTATTTACAACAGACGACCCTTTCAGCATTAGCTGAAGACATTCGGTTTCCTAGAATAATCTAAATACTCATCGTTAATGTCGATGCTCATCATTTCAGCTACCTCTCTAGTTATGCTCTTCTGGTGGACAGCCTCAGTGACAGCTCTTTTATTAGGTACACAAAATGAAACACATAGGGAACATATCATTGGACCACATTGGATACATACACAACATGTAAAAATAATTGCAACAATTATACAAAGGCCAGTAAGAACTTTCCAGCCCCATGTGGAGATCAAAGTCCAGAACCAACTTGAAAATGTCCAGGTTCCATTTTCGAGATATATATTAGCAGCGATCTTATGTAATTTATTGATTGCTTTGTATACAGAAGGAGTGTGGTCAGGAATAAATACACAGCAGCTACTTCCAATAATTCTACAAGCACCACCTCTATCTGCTAACATAACGTCCAAAACCATTCGGTTTTGCAACGCAAAAATTCTAGTATTTTGCAGCTCTTCAGTAAGATTTCCGAGGGCTGCAGCAGTTTGATTCGTTACGGCTTCTACAACTCTAGTTAATCATCGTATCTTTCTACTATTCAGAGCAGCTCCAACAAAGAAAAATAAACCTAAATTAAAATCTATTTACTGTTGCAAACTAGTGTCGGTTTGATCTACATCATCAATAGACAGAGTTTGCTAATATCTATTTACAGTTACATTATTCAATAATTTCAAGTCTTTATGATATGATGCAGGTGCTAGGAATACAGGCTGCAGTAAAAATGCTACATAACACACTCCAGACCATCCGGCTGGTAATCGATAATAACCTCTATTGCCGCATACAAAATAGGTGTTATGGGAAGCCAAAAATGTGCTGTTATTCAGACCATCAATATTCAGCACGATGGGGGGGGGCGTGGCCAGGCGCCGAAGGAAATGGCCGCCTGAATCTCTAGCTCCGCCGGGACCGCCAGTGTCCCCTTCAAAATCCGCACGAAATCCTGGCTGGGAGGCTCTCTGAAGGCAGCCCCCAGCTCCCTCAGGTTGAGTGACTCCTCGGTGCGGATCCCGGGCCGGGCGGACCCAGGGAGGCTCCGTAAAACGGCCGCGACTGGCAGCGGCGACCCTGCATCTCACCCCTGGAGCCCGGGAGCGGCCGCCTCTGCCACCTGAGGTCCCGGCTTTTGGCCTGCCGCGGCCCGCGGCTGAGAGGCGCGAGGGCAGGGGGCGTGGCCTCCGCACCGGCGCGAACACATCGAGGCGCCGGGGTCGGCTGGCAGGGCGGCCAGCGAGACCCCTCGGACCTAGGGGGACTTGAGGACTCATGTGAACACCTACCCAAGCGGTAAGGGGGGCCGCCGCACACAGCGTTGCTGCCACAGGGAGTGAGGGAAAAACGACCGGCCTTTGCTGCTCACAGCCTTCCAGGGAGCAGCTGCCCCTGAGCGCTACACTCAGACACCCCCTGGGGGCCAGACACGTACCCACGGCTGTTGAAGAGGCTGGTCCCGGGACATGGGCGACAGGTGAACCGGCTGGGAGTGATAGTGGACCTGGGAAGCCTCGGATCGCGACGGACAGCCTCGGGGCACACCCCTGGAAGCGGGCCCGTGCTGTTATAGCGCCTGGGCGGTGGTTGCAGTGAGATAGAGTCTCTGTCTCTGGGTGAGCTCAGTTGGAGCCCGGGAGCTGATCTGAACTGGCTGCGGCCCGGAAGAAGGTGGGCGACGGACCGTCTGACCCCAGGGGCACCAGGTCAACCATGAGACCTAAAGGGGGTGTAGTATCCCAAACAAATAAACTGCCTAAGACTCAGACGCAGTCCGGTGGTGAGACGAGGGAAGTCACGGGGAAGGCAGAACCCTCACTAACATCCATCATGGCGGCAATCCAGACCCTCGGCACTAACCTTGAAACGAAGATGGACAAGATCACGATCAAAGTGAATCTGCTCCGCACCGACTTGGGGAAGACCACGGACCGCTCGAAAACCAACGAGGTGGACATTAAGGCCCTCCAGGAGTCGGAAAAAAAGCTTGAAAGCAGGGTCAGCGAGCTTGTCAACCAACACCGACAGAAGGCACTTCGGCTCGATGACCAGGAAGGTAGGGCTCGAAGGAGCAACATACGCGTGGTGGGCGTAGAGGAAGAACTGGAGGGTGACAGCACGGAGCTATTTCTCGAGGACCTGATACTCCGCCACCTTAAACCCAAGAGGCTTTCTAAGATATTTACTGTTGAGCGGGCCCACCGGGCCCCGATTCCGAAACCCAAGCCTGGAGCCCCACCGCGCACAATTATCGCCAAAATTCTTAATTACAGAGACCGGGATGCGATACTACAGGCTGCCAGACAACACGGGGACCTGCAATACGAGGGGTCCATAGTACGTTTTTTCCCGGACTTTACGCTCCAAGTGCAGCAGGAGCGGCGCTCCGTGACCATGGAGTTCGATACATGATGTTCTTTCCCGCAAAACTAAAGATTATACATGAGGGCAAGTCCCATTTCTTCACCTCGCCAGCGACGGTACAGGAGTGGATTGATGCAACGTTGGCAGTGGCCCACCCTCTTCAAAATGGCGGACAGTGGAGAGACACTGGGCACCCCTCTCCGGGATCGGCGACGGGGGGAGCTGAGGCTGGGGGGCAGAGTCAACGATCCTGGCGTTCGAGGTCAAACAGTCCCCGTTGGGACTCACCCGGAGGAAACACAGCGCGATGAAGCGGCACGCACAGGACTCGGGAGGAGCCGGACAGTAATGTATAAAGTGTGATTGTCTGTGTGCCTGGACGCTCCGAAGGGACAGAGTGAGGCCTGCCCATGGACTGAGGGCCGGGCTCCCCTATAGTACTCGCACACCCATGGCCTGAGGGACTGAGGGACCTGGGACGCTGCGGGAGGGCGGCCGGGAGGGAGCTGGCCACGTAAATCCCGAGTTAGAAGTTCCTCGGTGTCTCACCGGGGTAGGGTTGGGCGACAGGCGCTCTGCTAATTGGGGTGGTGGGTAGTTTGAAACCCACAAAGCAGGGGGCAGGGAGGGAGGGGTTTGTTTTTGCAGAGGTAGGCGGGATGGTGGTGGTCCCGACAGGGAGGAGAACAAGGGAACTGTCGGATGTTCAGGTTACTGTTTGCTCTGTTAGAGCCTTTGGGGGGAGGGAGGGGCTAGTGGATTCTACAACTGTAATGCTATGCACCGCTTGCCTGAATTGCTCATGTTGGGGGGGATGTTGGTGGGGTGGGGGTGTTGAAGAAGTTTCACGGTCACTAGTAATCCGCACTGTCAGGTACGCATCTGGCACCAAAGTACAGGCGAACAAGGCCTCGCTAAAGTGGAGTCAATTGTCTAGCAGATCCTTGATCAACTGCACTGCATACACCTACCAAGAGGGAACCGGGGAGGGGTGGAGAGTTGGGGGTCCTTTCCGTTCCCACGGAAGATGTAGCCGGGTAGTCAGCCGCAGCGCCGGGGTGGTGGGACGTGGCACCCTACACAATAACGGCTATGGCTAGGAGGTGGGAAAAGAGTCTTAAAGTCCTTAGCTGGAATGTAAACGGGTTAGGAGACAAACTCAAACGCACCATTGTCCTACAGTTCATCAAACGACACCAGCCGGACGTGGTACTAGTTCAAGAAACTCATCTGCTGGGGAACACTTGTCAGGCCTTAAACAGGTGGGAATACACTCTAGCAGCTCACTCCGGCTTTACCTCCGGCTCCCGTGGGGTGGGGATCCTCCTGCATCGCTCACTGCCCCTCCAAATAGACCTCACTAAATCTGACCCACAGGGACGCTTCACAGCCAAGTCTGGTCGGTGGGAGGGCCGCACACTTAACCTACTTTCGGTCTACATCCCGCCAGGCCTCCAGACTCAGGCCTTCACGGACCTGGGCGCACTGCTCCTCTCCCTTCCTGATGGCCTATTGGTGCTAGGTGGGGACTTTAACGTAGTGGTGTCAGGGACCCTAGATCGGCAGCCCCCTAGAGATCTTCCCCAGAGACAGGGGTGGCTGCCGAACTTCCTCGAGGCCTTCGGGCTCACAGACGTTTGGCGCCTGCTCCATCCTGCAGGCAGAGACTTTACATTCTTCTCCGGGTCCCATCATTCCTTTTCGCGCTTAGATTACATCCTTACTGTGCTACAACATGACATGACATTACGGGAGGCAACACTTTTGCCCAGGGGCATCTCAGACCATTCACCGGTCCTAACACACGTGACAATCGCAAACAGTTGTGAGGGCTGCGTAGCGCCAATACCTGCATGGCAGTTAAACCACGAGGGCACCAGGAAGGGCATATCAGACTCCATCACACAGTACTTTGATAATAATGTGGGATCAGTTGACTCCCCCGTCACTTTGTGGGAAGCGTTTAAACCCGTGATCAGGGGGGAGGCGCTCTCAACCATCTCGATTAGACGGAAGGAGCAACGCAGACAGGTCGCAACACTTGAGGCAGATCTCGTAGACCTGCAAAGGGAGGCGCTAGACACTGGGACTAGGGAAGTTAGTCACAACTTGCAGTTGAAAACAGCGGAATACAGAGCACTGGTTACCCAAGAAACTCAAACTATGGCCCAGCACAAGATGGGCAGACTCTATGATCAAGGCGACAAAGCCGGGAAGCTTATAGCCTGGCTTGAAAAAAAACAGCAGGCCAGTAGGGTGGTGCCGGAAATACGCACTGAGTCAGGGGTCGTACTCACAGAACCTCGGGAGATAGTGAGAGAGTTTGCTAGACATTACCAAAGGGTTTACCGGCGAGAATCAGATCGCCCGGAGGAGGACTCTATAGACCTCCTAACCGATATTCGGATGCCTTCCTTATCGGATGATGATCGGGAGGCCTTGGATAGCCCGCTTACCGAGGCCGAACTACAACGTGCAATAGGAGACCTCCGCCCTGGGAAGGCTCTAGGCCCCAATGGCCTTCCCATAGAGCTTTACAAGCTTAAACCCCATGTCACCAGTAAGTACCTAAAACCCATGTTCGACGAGAGTAAGGAGAAAGGGGTGTTGCCTCGGGATCAGCGCATAGCGACCATAGTGGCGATACCGAAGGAGGGGAAACCCCCAGACTTATGTGCTTCATATAGGCCGATCTCGCTCCTCAACGCGGAGCCCAAAATACTGGCCAAAACACTCGCTAATAGGCTCCAGCTGATGCTTCCCACGTTGGTCCACCCTGACCAATCGGGATTCATGCCCCACCGCAACACGGCTCTCAACATCAGACGGTTACATGGCGTTCTGGGACAGCGCCACAGGCTGCGGGAGGATGCAGTGGTGGTCTCTCTGGACGCCACCATGGCGTTCGACACCCTAGAGTGGCCATATATGTTCGCGGTCCTGCGCAAGCTGGGCTTTGGTCCTCAATTTATAGCATGGGTGCGACTCCTTTATGCAGAACCCCTGGCGCAGGTACGTGTAAACAACAAGGTGTCTGAGGTTTTCACACTCGAGAGAGGGACTAGACAGGGTTGCCCCCTCTCCCCTCTTCTCTTCGCCCTGTCCCTTGAGCCGCTGGCAGCCTGGATACGACAGGACGTTTACTTGAAAGGCATAGTCTGGGCGGAAGGGTGGGAGGACAAAATATCCCTCTACGCCGACGACATCCTCTTGTACCTATGTAGACCGCGCAGGTCGATAATGGCAGCCCTTGATATATTTGCGAGCTTCGGTCGCAACTCTGGCTTCCGGGTCAACTGGAGCAAATCATATCTCTACGTCCTGCATGGTGACCCCCCGAGGCTCCCTGACACATGCCCTATCACGGTAGCAGAGGACGGATTCAAGTACCTGAGTGTGTACATAACCACGAACAAAACCCTACTACACGATCTAAACCTCAAACCGCCGTTAAGTCGGCTCCAAAGGGACGCCAAATCCTGGCAGCACTTACCACTGTCTCTACTGGGCCGGGCAGCCCTATTTAAGATGCTAGCGCTGCGGCTCTTCCTCTACGCGCTACAAAACTATCCAGACCTAGTCCCTAAAACATATTTTGCAGCAATAGAGGCGGCACAGCGCGACCTCCTCTGGGCCGGGTCACCCAGAATCGCGCTGACCAAACTGATGCTGGGGTGGTATGATGGCGGTATAGCCCTCCCAGACATTCGCAAGTATTACTGGGCAGCCCACCTCTCAGCAACCAACCAGGGGATGTACGGCGCGGGGAACGATCCCACCTATGGTATGGACAGATGGTTGCTTCCCGGGGGGAACTATGAGATAGCACTCTACTCTAAGCGGGGTGCACGCCAACTCACTGGACCCACACTACATGCGGTACAGGTGTGGCACGCTGCCCAGAAGAAGCTCGGATGGTCAGGAGTCCTCACCATGGCCACACCACTTTGGGCCTCAGAACAACTCGGCAACCTCGGACGCACTAAGGGCTTCCACGAATGGGACCTGATAGGAATCTCCCAAATCAAGGATATCTGGGGCCCCAAAGGGATCCACGCGTTCGCCCACCTACGGGACACATACGAGTTGGCGCAAACTGAATACTATCGATACTTACAGGTGAGACACTCCTTACAGGCAAATATCCCACCAGAGACTACACTACCACAATCCTCCCCACTTGAGGATAGGATACTCGATGGGCACATGACAGAACATGCCATATCACTCACATACAAAAAACGAATTAATCACCCCCCTGACATGCTCCTACCCCTTAGAGAGAAATGGGTTGCTGATGGGCTTGAGATAGACGAGGAGGAATGGATGTATGCCTTGGCCTCACCGCGTGAGGTAGCGATATCGGCCCGCCTGCGACTAATCCAACTGAAGGTACTCCATAGAGTGTATGTCTCCTGTACAAGGTTACACCTCATGGGGAGGGCTGATACTGTACTCTGCAGGAGGGGATGTGGTGGCACGGGTACCTTTTTCCACGTGTTGTGGGGTTGCCCCAAGATTCAACGGTATTGGAGAAGGGTGGTGCAGTGTATGCAGGAGGTATGGGAGGTGGAAATTCGCCCAGAGGCAAAGAGGTGTCTTCTTAATATCTGGGAGCCAACGGACCTGTCACCGAAAGGGAGGCTCTGGGTTATGCTCGGACAAATGGTAGCAAAAAGGAACATTGCCAGACTCTGGGGCAGTCCGGATCCACCTAAACTAACAGATTGGCATAGCGATATGGACTGGTGTATGCTACAGGAAAAGACTGTGTATGTGGCGAGGGGGTGTCCCCGAAAATGGGTGGAAGTATGGTCCAACTGGAACGATTACAGGGGGGGTATCTGCGAGCCTCCGTCTACCACGCAGGCATGCGCAGAAGATCTGTAAGAATCCTAACGACCTTGTGGTTCCAGGTGCTTAGAGCTGGGAAGTACAATTGCATCGCCTGTGCAGAGGTGAACTTATGGTGCTCGACGAGATGACCGTGTGGGGGGGTGGGGGGTTTGTTCGATTGTTGGGGTTCATTTTACGATATTCTTGAAACGTACGCTCATGTTTATGGCTATAAAAAATGGAAAATCAGACCTACACTATCCTTCTCTGAACAGTGTGACACCTGCACTTTACCACGCCGCCGTGCCCCCGGGATGACGGCTTTGGGCTGTGTAATATCTGAAGCAATGCACGTGTTACGTACTGCGTGGCCAGCCCGAGGGGTTGTAGGCTGGAATCTGTGTACCATGGACGATCAAAATAAAGGTCTAAAAAAAAAAAAAAAAAAAAAAATATTCAGCACGATAATACAATCACTAACACCTACAGGGATATAACCTACACTCTGAACACATAAATCTGCTTGTGCTTGGGCCACTGAAATCACAAATTTCTCATTTCCAACAATATCTCTAGTGTTCGTAAAAATATAGGGCGTTGAATCATTGTCCGGTCGATACTCTTCCCACTTCCATATAGTTCCATTGGCTTGTGGATAGCCTTCTTTGTCCTGATGGCATTCTTTATTCAGTCTGAAAAGCAGTCTGCCCACCGTAGGCTTTCTCGTAGCAAAAAGCAAGGTGTACCATGCTCGACAAGAGCCATTATGGGAGAATGGGAGAAGTATGAACAGTGTTCCCCCCTTCTTCTGGTGTGCTGACATCATACCACATATCCAACAGTTTGTAGCATTAGTAGCAACATGGGTGTGATGAAGCATCTGGATGAAAGTGTTATTCAAATATGACTGTCGATGCTTCAACTCTTGATATGGAAGCGTATAAAAGAAATGATCATCTGGCACTGGAGTGGAAACAACATACAACTCACGGGCAGGAACTGCATCCTTGACAAACCACGTGATTGTAGCAACAACTGCTACAGCAGCAATGAACCCTACAGCACAGAAAACCTTCTCCTCTTCCATTCGAACAAATGTATCTTCCTGAAACAAAAAAAAAGGTTGTCAAAACTCTTCCCCCTAGGCAGCCGTTATTTTCTTCACCAGCGGGCCAAGACGGGTATCACTACACTAATGCAGGGCTAATCCCCCCCGCCTCATCGGCTCTCCGTTTCACTAACCTTGGGGCTGTTCTGACAACTTATCTCACAACTGCAGGCTCTTTCCTTGGTTGTAGATTGTATCTCCTCGCTCCAGGAACTGTCGGGTCCGGGAAGAACTCCTCAGATTCGTCAGGTACCACAGCACGGCCTCTCTCCGCAGTCAGAATTTCTCGATGGTCAGTCAATACAGCAGGCTCCACCAGTCCGGGTTGCACCTTCCGACAATGTACGAAATGGATCCAATTCTTCCGGTTGGTGACTCGGATAGCTGTTCTAGTCGTGAGAAGAACCTGCTCGGGACCACACCACCTCGGCTCAAGACTGCTTGACCTCTCGAATGATTTCATAAGGACGAAATCTCCGGGCCGGAGATCATGGCCTTCACCTGTGGACCGGTCAGGGAGTGCTTCTCGAACCTGTTGATGAATAGAAACCAAACTGTCAGTTAATTGTGCCAAATAGTCATTCATTAAAGCACAAGGTACATCATACTGGTGGTATGTCACCCCAAACCTTTTTTGGACCACCATGTTGTGTGCCTGCCGCACCATCGTCTAGGAAGCAAGCTGAGAGCAGCACTTTCATAAACAGCACCACCCCAGTCTAAGCCGAGGACCATGTCTGCCAGTAAGGTAGTCACAGCAATCATGGCAAAGCTGACGAGTAGTGATGTTGAATTAGATTTGTCCCTTTTGCAAAGTAATACACAATTGTTTCAGGAAACAGAGCATAGTGGACAGCAGCCGAAGCCAGCAATAGTACTTTTTCCTGATGTTGGAGCAGACCACCACCATCTGCTCCAAGCACCACTGCTGATGAAGATGATGGAAGGACATGGGGTGGACCCCAGCAGAGTCCTGGAGACAACAGGAGAGAGAAGAGAAAAGCAAAGTTCATGAAAGACTTAGACTTATGGAAGGAGATGATGAGGAGGATGACGACGACAAGGCAGTCATTGTGGAAGGTTACATTGCTATTCAGCGTGCTCCAAGAGATGTGGCACAGGTAGATCTGCCAGATCCCATATTTCCAAAGCCCCAGCTAAGACCTGCACCAACCCCTACCTCAGGAGAAGCATAGAGGCAACCAAAGACATGCCCACCTGCCACCAGTTCTTCTTCCGGCATTGGCAGAGGCACAGTAAAAAAGTGCTTCTACCAAGTTTGGGACTTTTTTACGGTTAGCAAAGAGGGGCAGCTCATTGCAGTATGTAGCATTTGCCCCATGTATGTTCATCAAGGTAAGCCTGGAGCACATAATGGTACTAGAGGCCAAATAACCCATATGAAAAAACACTACACAATCAAGTGGGAGGAGCACCTTTAAAAATTGCTGAACATGGTTGTGATGGTGAGGAGAGCTGAGGAACATCAGCTACAAGTCCAATCATGGTGGGAGGTGATGATGACGAAGAAGAGGGAAACATCTTCACGCAAAGCAGCCATGACCCCAGCAGTGCACCAGCAGAATGAAATGAAATGAATGAAATGAAATGAAAATTAGGCTTATATAGCGCTGCAGTTGCCCTGAGGCGTCCAGGCGCTGGAGCTAAACCCAACAAACCTGACCACTAAGGCTGTTAGTTGTTGAACAGGAGGGTTTTGAGCTGTTTCCTGAAGCTGGTAAGATTTGTGTTGTTTCGCATCTGCAGCGGGAGAGTATTCCACGGTTTGGCAATGTTATATGAGAATGAGCGTCCTCCTGCTCTGGATCTAAATATTCGAGGGATTATGGCAAGAGTAGCAGTTGAGGAGCGTAGAGTTTTATTGGGTTGGTATGGGGAAATCAGGGAAGAGTTGATTTCTGGACCCATTCTCCAGAAGGTCTGGTGGGCGATGCAGAGAGCCTTAAACTTTACTCTATCCCTGACAGGCAGCCAGTGCAGAGTTTTTAGGCCGGATTTTATTGAGGTCCTCCGAGGGATTCCCAGGAGCGCCCGAGCAGCACAGTTTTGAGTGCGCTGGAGTTTTTGTAGAGTATAGTCCGGGGCTCCAAGATAAAGGGCATTGTTGAAATCCAGCCGTGATTGGATCAGGCTCTGTATGACAATTTGTCTGGCCTCGAATGGAAGGAGGGGAAGGATTTTTTTTGATTACCCTAAGAAGGCCAATACAAGTGGCTGACACCTTGGTGGCTTGAGTGTTTAGGCTCAGCGATTTGTCGAGCCATACTCCCAGGCTTTTGATATTATCTTTGGGGAGGGGGGGGGGACCCATACTTGAGGGCCAAATTAGCTCCAGAGTGGAAGGAGTTGCTGGGCCAAGGAGCATAAGCTCCGTTTTATCATCATTGAGCTTCAAGCATGAGCTCGACATCCACCTTTTTACGTCCTCCAGGCAGGCCGCCAGGTCAGGTGGAGTCTGGAGACCGCTCTTCTGTGCAAGGGATCACCCACCTCAGTGACTTCACAATGGCACAATACTCGGAATGAGATCGAGACACCACGGCATACAGTGACTGCCCCACTACTCCACACATTGAGCCGACCACTACCATTTACTTCTTGAAAGACACCTGTACCAGTGGCCCCAGAAAAGAAGAAAATCAAGGCTAATTTACAGGCATGTTTAGGCAGGAGGGACATTATGAGCTTTTGAATGTTTGTACAATGGGAAGCTGGGAAAATGTTAGTGCGGACCACCTCTCTTTATCTTTTGTGGAAGGAGAGGTATGCTTAGAATTTGAGGCAGCCACCTAGCCAAAATTGAGTGTACCAAGTCAGACCTATTTTGACAGAGTTGCAGTCCCAGCTCTGCATCACAATTGGTTGGACAAGCTTTGCAGCAAAGTGCTGTTCACTGGTTAAAACCCCAATGCAGATGCTACTCCCTTTTGAGATTTTCACGTGGGAAGTTAGCAAGGAGGACAGTACGATGAGCCATGCTATCCCGTTGTTACACCTGCAACAGGATCAGTTAAAGAATGTGTCTGACAGGTTCACCCCAGCAGGTGTGAATTAAAATACAGAAGAGCTCAAGCCTTTGCTTGGCTTGTAATACAAGGCTGCTACATGACATCATTGTGACCCAAGAGTGCATCTGTGCCATACTACTTCGTCCACGGTACAAAACATTTTTGCCCACTTTCATTACTTTGTCTGATGGGGATGTTTAAAATACAAGGGTTGGATTGTTGAGCAACTCGGAGACCTGGGGGAAGAATGGCTGGAACTCAGACTACCACCCTGCAGTTCTGGGGTGCTGCTTTCATCTTCAAGAGAGGGTAGTCTTGTCTCACAGCAGCCAAAAATACCATCAGCCAGAACACCATCAACAACAACAACAGAAGGACCAAAACCAACCTCTGCATGATATTAGTTTTAATCGGCAGGGGCTACGTCCAGTGCAGAGGCAATGGAAAAAGAGATTGAGCAAGTGGTAGTCCCAATGAACCTCTACAGAACGTTCCAGGAGTATCTGGATGATCCAAAATAGGTCTATGTGGATCCGAACCATTGATATATTGGAAGGTGAAGATGGGGCAATGGACAGAGCCCAGCAATCTAGCAATAACGTATCTGGGTTGTCCTGTAGCCAGCGTGTCTGCTGAGCATGTCTTCAGTGCAGCTGGTGCAGTTGTTACACTGAGAAGGACCAGTCTCTCACATCAAAATGTGAAGCGATTGACTATGATCAAAATGAACCATCATCCCAAACCACACAATTACATCATTCCTGATACGGTACAGGAGGAGGGGAAGGAAGAGGATGATTGGTAAGAATCAAGTGTATTAGCTGACCAACTTCTGGGTGAAACACCTTAGTTGTAGTAGAAACTCTACTTCCTGGTCTGAGTATGCCATTGCCCCCATAAACATCCTAATTATTTCCATTTGAACTTCTATCTTTGCAAAAACAAAGTAGTGGGTGGAACATTATTATTTTTGTGTCAGGTGTATGCAGCCCCATCATTTTTTAGTCACATATGTTGCTGGACTGCAGTTAGACCAGTGTGCATTGAAGAAGCCTCCACAATTCCTTCCTGATTTTGGAGAAAATGCCTGCCTCCCTTTCAAGCCTATCCTTTTTTGCTTCATTTACCACTAGCAGGGCTGCCCCAGAAGAGTGTTGATTTACAAATTGCCAATACCAAATGCCATGTGTTGCCTGCATCAAAAAACAATACCTACTACCTAACCTATCCGTGCCATTATTATAAGAAGTAACTACAACTATTGCAATGGTGAGTGAGTGATTGTGTGAGTGATGATTGATGATTCATGCGATGCGACAATATATGAGGGTGTTGAACTTTGATTTGGGAACTTGCTTGAGATGATTTGCATTGTTTGGGGCCTGAATGATGGGTGATCATTTTTTCCCTTGAGGTGATTGACCTTTACAAACTTACTTAGTGAAAATTAATTAACCTGTATGGTCCACTCCTATGATCATTCTGTTTTTTCATCACCTAGGAGGCTACCCCATGAGATGATATAATATATAAGACTGCCAAATTCTGTTACTTTCATCAAAGGGGAGATAGTGTACTTTCAACCGTGCTTGGATTCAAACAGGTAACCATTGCACCAATGAATGATCTGATTATTGAGTGATTGTGAGCGATGATTGATGATTCATGTGGTGGCAGACAATGAGGAAGGGTGTTGAGTTGTAATTTGGGAACTTGCTTGAGATGATTTGCAAGGTTTGAGGCCTTAACTGTGGGAGATCTTTTTTCCCTAGAGGTGCTTGGCCCTGTCACGTTTAGCCATATTTAATTGCCGGGTCCTCTCCTTTTTTCTCCTTCTTCAGAGGCCAGACAGTCACTTTAGTTAACAAACAAAAACATATGCAAAATTCTGCAATTCTGTTTCTCTATTTGTTCTTCAACAGCAGTGCACTACACGTCTATCTTGCTTGGGTCATGACTGATCTGGGACGGGGGTAGTCTGCGTCAAGAAGAGGATAGAAGAAATCAGGGTGGGAACCATGAGACTACCTCATTAACAAGTAGAAGCAAGAAGTTATTGATTTCAAAGGTGAGTCTGATCCCTAGTACTTAGCAATATGGAATGGAGAGAACTGTGTTAATTTGTATAATGCTGCTCTGTGTGTCTGTGAATGTTTGTATGTTTACCTAAGAGTGAATGATGCATTATCCAGACTCTTCAATATATTTCCATAATGTTACTTCCATACATACATCAACAGGCCTAGGAACACATAAGACGACTCACAAGTTAAAAGTTAGCTGAAGTCTTTGAGTTGTTGAGAAGCTGATTTGAGACTGCATTGAGATGACCCTGAAGATATTCCACAATAACTGGTTTATGGTGACATTGAGAAAGAACTCCCAATGTTTTTTTCCCAAGGTTTATGAAATGGCACCTCCCAGTTCATTGATATTTTTTGCTGCTGTGAGATAGTTCCTAACAGCACACTTGAATTGGTGTGATGTTTTGTAAAATAATGAATTGCATAGGAACCTACAGATATATCTAAACAATGTATATGCATGTTTGTGTGTATATTTGACTCCTTCACAGACCATATGATGCTGGTCAATAAATGATCGCATTGAGAACCCAACCAGACAACCTTGTGCCTGATTCTATTAAAAAGATCTGGGGTGAAATTGAATATAGTTTTTCTGTTCCAAGCATCTAGATATTCCGACCACCAGCTACCTCTTCCTTTGTCTCTAGGTCTAAAGCAAGCACATTGGTATGACCTCGGCCTTGGGGTAGATGCAAAAATGTTACTTTCTCGAGTGATAATGGAGTGGTCCAGAAAAGCTACCAGACGAGATGTCACCAAAATCTACATTGTGTGCAATCATTTATGAAGAGATTAGTGGGACATTGTTAATAAGTGAAGTATCTCTTGTATGATCATGATTAATCTGAACTCTAGAAGTTAAAAGGGTGCAAGATATGGAATTTACTAAGAAACCCAGAAATGATATGGACTGAACTGATTTAAGCAAATAATTTGGCTTGTGTATTATAAAACTTAAATCTTTCAGAAAAAAAAAACATAAGTGTTTGACACATGCACATTGTTATGCCTTGCACCATTGTTCTATCAGTCAATGTCACTGATTTGAGCATCTTGGTAAAACACCATGGACCTGAAAGCAGGGTGAATGAATGAACCGCAAACTGGTACACCTGATTTTGCCACTGGAATTAGTAGAATGTTCTGTATTGGGAGCCAACAGCAATAGTTAATTAAGTATCTTTGAAGTCTAGGAAGACTAAACAATCCTGAGGTTGGAGATCGACCCAGAGATATACAATTGTCTCAATTTTGAAGTGTATGTATGGGATAAACCTGTTGTAGCAACAAGGATGTATAACCACCTGCCATATTTAGTTTTTCTTTTTGACAAGAAAAATGATTGCCAAAAAAGAACACTTGGAAGCAGATGAATGAGTTATTTTGAATATTTAGATAAGAGATCCTGAATTTTGGGTTGAATCAAAGATAGATGTGAGAAAGATTAAGTCCGAACTGGATTATTGAAGAATTCTGTTTGGTACCTCTTCACTGTCTATGGAATCAGGGTCTATTGAAAAGCAAATCCAATTTTCTTGAAATAAGCAACACACACCCCTATAAGTAAAGGAATTGGCTAGGAACTCACTGTTGTTAATGGTGGTTCTAATTTTACCTCTGGTATATTGATGTCTTGACCTCTTTGTCTCTTAGGGAAGAAGGATGGTCTTGAGTATTGGTAACCATAGTGTCCTCTGTTGTACTAAAACAGGGACAAGTTATCAGTTTGAAAGCTGCTCACACTTCCAAATAGACTTTGTTTGAATAAGTATGTTCTTGAATTGAACGTAACATATGGACATACATGGACATTTCATTTATGAACTTGCCTTTCAAATAATAAACCCTTAGTAGAAAGACCCTTTTCTGAGAATGCTTGTTTGACCAATTTGGAATCTATCTTTATTAAACGAGCAATGCAGTGATCCAAGAAAATGGCAGAAATGGTATTTCCAATAAAACACATCCATCACTGAATCCAGTTATTTAACTTGAAAGAGTTAATGGACTGCGTTGCTTTCTTTGACCTCTTCGACCATTTAAACATTAGTGACAAAATATACCTTTGCTTGAATACTTTCTGATTTCTTTAAAAAGAATGGCTGATGGCCATCTTAATTTAATGTACCTTGAATTAGTTTGCAAAGAGGGGCCCTTATCCTTGCCTTTAAATAACCTGCAACATGAGGAAAAGTAGGCCAATCTATGGACAATGGATGATATATTATTGAAGATGAGAGGAGAGGTTCCACCAAATTCATCACAGATCTCAGCTTCGCCAGGCAAAACAATGAGTTAATTTGTACATTTTGAGGCCCACTTTAAATTATGCTTTTTTGGGCTACACAAGTTCAGGCATGAATCATTCTTCTCATCTAAATCAGATTCAGGGGAATATATGGCAATATCATAATTGTCATCAGAAGAATCTAGTTATAAAACAGATTGATATATTTTCTTCATAGTCATTTCTGCCTTTTTTAAAGAGGGTCTTTTATCTGAATGACAAATACCATCGGCCAAACGTGGAACACTTTAATTCTCTGCTCCCGATATGTCAGAGCTCATTCTTGCAGCCATCTCTGCTTATGCCACAGGCATGTACTTAGCTCTGCACTGATATTTGGAACTATGCCTCTTTATTGAGCTTATAAGAAAATGTATGATATATGTATCACAGGAAGCATCTCTAAATTTCTAGGATAAACATAGATCTTTTCCTACTACCAGCAGGCTCGGTCATGGCATTAAGAAACCCCTTAACATTGTTCCCAATATCTTGAAAAGTTGTGCCCATAGAGGGAGTAAGTGCAGACTTTACTGGTGTATTGATGAAGTGCCTTAAATTCCCCTTAAAACCTGTTTACTGGCATCCATGTCCTTTTCGAGGATATCGTGTGAACTTAACTGGAAAGGTGCATTCATTTTCACAGGTTAGCCTGTCACACTTATGTAAATTGTCAGTATAATAAATGTCTAACAACGTTTTTAAAATACTATTCATGGGAGATTGGGCT
Source organism: Lissotriton vulgaris (assembly GCF_964263255.1). Taxonomy (NCBI): domain Eukaryota; kingdom Metazoa; phylum Chordata; class Amphibia; order Caudata; family Salamandridae; genus Lissotriton; species Lissotriton vulgaris. The sequence goes on from NC_141691.1 coordinate 1,321,679,072, forward strand.
TGCTTTATTGTCAAAAATGTGGTGATGCCCATGTAGAAGGCAGATACTAATTTTGGGTGTTTTCACCAGAAGCAAACGGCTTCACTGAGGTGATGAGCACTGTAGATAACATGAGCATTCCGAGAAAAGAACAGATGCATGTTGAATGAGTGACCATGTTTGGAGAACCATGGGAAACTGAGTGTGAATTTAAAACAGGCTGTGTCTTCCTAAGAAAAATCCAGCCAAGCATGATAGCTTGCAAGAGAAGGCTGGATAGTAAAGCATGTGGAACATTCAGCTTACATTTATTATCAACAACATGTCACTTCACTGTAAAGTTTACAAAAAACAATCATAGTCACATCTTAAGGATTTGTGAGGCCCAGGGCAGGGGGTATTTTGTTGGCCCCTGTTCAGAAAAACTTTGAATATATTATTGCTTTTTGGCTTTGTTTTTCCCTCATGGTGCCAAACAATATTCAATTACATATTAAACATTCTGAGACTGGGGCATGAAAAAAATTGTAAAGTCAAACGTTCAAGCAGCTTCATGTTCTCCAGCTAAGTAGAAGCAAAGGAGAACATGAAAACACATTAATAGGCGATTTCTTTTCTTAGGTTGGATCTAGATTTTTGTTATACTTTCAACATAACATTTTTATTTGGAATTCAGTATTTAACCAGCTCTCTGTTCCCATTGCAGCAGTGAGGTACTGAGTGGTTTGTTGGTTGTTTGGTGAACTAGTTTCACAGACTAAACATTTACCTGTGACCCTACTGAGTAAAAGAATAGGATGGGGCTGATCCAGGAGATGAACATTGATCTACACAGAACAGTATAGTGATATATGTGAAGTACAGAGAGAAAGGAGTAGGAAGATTTGTGAGGTGGGTGAGAAGTAAAGTAAATAGAGAAAGGTTGGGTAGCCAGAAGAAAAGCTAAAGGTACGCAGAATGATGAAGATGTAGGTAGAGAAAGAGAGGTAGAGAAAGATGCACAGTTTTAGGTTTTAAGGTGTGGTAGAGAGATGTAGAGAAAGGAACAATATAATGTAGAGAGAGAGGCTGAGGAATACAGTACTCCAAGAGTGTTGTAAAGAGACTAGTAGTGTACAAAAAGAGGTGAATTAGATAGAAAAGTAATGCCCTCCAGAAGTAGAGGTAGATAGAGAAACTTGATGAAATGGAAATCGATACAAAATCATGATCAGGGGAAAAGAAAAATGGGTCAAGTAAAGACAGTAGTGGGGAGGGGAGAAAGATAGAAGGGTTATGGTTAGTAAGAAATATTAAATGCAGAGCTGAAAAGAGGAAGTTGACAGAAATACGTGAAATAGAGCAAAGGCAGTGGGGTGGCTTGGGCGGGGCCTCGGGCACAACATTACATTTTAATATTGGAGCCTTGGAATGGAAAAAGAGGACCAAAGAAAAACTTGTTTGTGTGAGGGTGAGAAAGATGAGAGAGAGGAGGTGATGACAGACAAAAAGGGATAAACATTGAGAGAAGAAGGTAGCCAGAAAGGAGTAAGATATTTTGAGAGGTGAAGGAAAGGGAGTAGACATAGCGAGAAGGGGGAGTGCAGAAGTGACGTAGTGAACAAAGGATGAAGTAAATAGAGTCGTTAGGTAGTGAGAAAGAGAATAGTGTGGTAGAGAGAGGTGGGTTAGTGAGAGAGATGTGAGAGAGAGAGAAATGTGAGAGGAAAGGCAGAGGAGAGTTAAGAAGGAAAAGGGCTGAGAGAGCGATAAGGTAGTAGAGACATGGAGAGAGATAATAAGATATGGTAATGAGATAGATGTTGTGTCAAAGTAAAAAGCTGGAGGAGAAATACAGGGATGTCAGAGGGAAAAAGATCAGTCGGTTACAGAGAGAGGAATACAGCTTGAAGATGGCACACAGTGTGATAGAGAGAGGGGCAAGGTCATCAGACAGAGATGTAGTTGAGTGAGATATAATGGATACGTTCAGAGAGGTGAATTGGATGAAAGTTAGGTAAAGAGCTGAGCTGGAGTGAAAGGATAATGGCACATAGAGAGAAAGTGCTAGGGAGAGGTTAAGGGAAAGGGTTATGAGAGAAGAGGCAGGTGGCATAAGAAGTGAAAAATGACAGAAAACTTTTTTTATTCAATTTAATTGCTACACACTGCCTCTGTTGCAGGGATTCTGCACATACACTGAACTATGAGCAGGATTATTGGACTTCGGTGTACAAGGGCTAAGACTTCCCAACACCTTAGTGCCCACGAGCCCAGGACCGATTAGCTATAGTATCTCTTTCGCTCTCCTACACACTCACAAAGAAGTAAATGATTAGACACATGTGACAGTTTAGCCTTCTTTGGTATCTATGTCTCCTATGGAATGTTATGAGCTCACCCTTGGAGAGGAGGGAGATTGGAACCCAGGCGAGACCTGTTGACCATTTACATCGTTGTCGGTGAAGGTGTCAATAAAAGAAGACTCTTACCTGCTTGCGTTTCCTGTTGTTCCTTATTATAGAAGACATCACAATTTGGCGACGCTTTGGACGGGATCTGGATTTCCTGACACCTTAACGAGACAACAGAATCGTGTCAGCTGTTCCATTCGGGATGGCTGTATGTGATGAGGAGAGCCAGAGCTGACGTTCTTCAATGATTTAGTTGACGTTTATTCTTTGTGCCATATTCTGCTTCCAAATTACAGGTTCATCCTTCTTTTCAGTGTCTGTGGTAGTTTTGAATCTTCAGACACATTCACAACTCTTTTCTGAAGGAATTTTGTCTGGCGAGGTGTCCGGTGAGGAGCGGTTATGTTTTCGAACACAGACTTGCTCCTCAGCCTGCAGATTCGTCTTATGGCGGACACGCACTCTGGACTGCCAATTTGCACAGAAAGTACTGTTTAAGTGACACATGTGCCGAGTGTCATCAATTAAGAAGATTTAAAGCGGAACTGCAGTTATCATGGACTCATGAATCGAGTGATGCGTACCAAGCAATGTTGTGCCGTTTCTATATGACTTCGGATTTGGTGTGAACTATTGGTTTTCAACAGAAGATTTCTCTCAAGTTTCATTCAGGCAGTAGTGGATTCGTCATTACTCTGATGAAAACTTACAAATTTATTTTTTCTTAACAGATTCGTCCTTTCTACTGTGAACTTATTCTTAGAGATTAAAAACATCATTGGTTGTGATATAAAAGAATCTCTGGGACTGTTCAAAATAAGGAACTCTTTTTGGGTTTTTTTTTGGTATATATTTGCTGACATTATTGGTATATTATTCAACAGGGTTATTGAAAAAAAATGTAATCTTATTGAATTGTTTTAAAATATCTCTTATGGTCTATTAATATTTTAAATGTTCTTCCTTGCTTCATTTTCAGAATTCAGAATTCTTAGTTACAAAATGCAGAATGTCACTTCAGTACCGTTTTTTCTATCCTCACCTGGCGAACCAATAATTGAATGGAATAAGTGGAAAAAGGTGTTTGGAAATGATGCACCTGTGTGTGGCACTAATCTTAGTGCAGAGCCGAAGTGTGCTTTAATGTTACACTGTTTGGGGGTAGAGGGACAGGATGTTCGTGAAAACTTACCTGAACTTTCACATGCTGAAGCGCGTAATCTGAATGAGTATGAAATTGCCATTGCCATTGCGAAGTTGGATCATCATTACTTGCCACGTGTCAGTACAATATTAGAAAGATATCACTTTGGTTTGAGGGCTCAGGGTCAGGATGAATCTGTTGAGGAATTTGTGACGTCATTAAGAAAGTTAGCTTCAACAAAAATATTTTTAACCCCCCCCCCCCTCCTCCCCCCGGCACAGGACAATATACTAACTGAGAATATAACAGCAATGCAAGGAAAATTACATAAACATAGTAATAATTTACAAAAACACAAAAATACGAATATAAAGACACTGTTTAGAGAAGAGTAATAAACAAACTAAGCAAAGTAGAATAATCCACCCAGCTTAATTCCCTTCCTTCCATTTAATGATTGGGTTCCAAATTCTTACCCCTAATGCTCTTCCTTTTTTCCCTTTTCGAGCATAAATTGCCCTCTCTAGATTATAGGAGCTTAATAGTCTAGCTATCCATTGATGTATAGTTCATGCTAAGGTATTGCGCCATGCTGAGGCAATACATATTCGTAGCACTGCCATAGCAACAAATAAAAACTGCTCATTCTGTAGACAGTGCGGAGGTTGCCCTACCCCCAATAATATCAGATCTGGTGTTAATTTCACATCGTAATTAATGATCTTTTCAGGAATATTCCAACAGCGCAAAGTAGTGGTTGCAAGATAGGGAAAGTAGCAAATATATGTATAGAATCTCCTTCTGTACTGTCACACCGTGGACACGTAATTCCTTGCATGCCCCCCCACTGTGCTATTCTTGCTGGTGTATAGTAAAGTGTATATACAGTTTTATAGTGCTGCGCTTGTAGGTATGCTGAGCATAAAACCTTGTGCCCCATCTGTAGTGATTTTTGAAATACCCCGTGTCCTATACCTATCTTATTTATCCATTTGGATTCATATTGCTCTAAATCATCTTCTCTATTTGCTAGAAGTTCGGCGTATATCCTTTTAATTGTACACTCGTATTCCCCCTCCATAATGCCCAAAATTGTGTTAGGTTCAAAACCTCTTATTCCCCCCCTTTTTACTAGACAGAAAGCTCCTAATTTGTAAATACTTAAAAAAAGACCTTGTGCTAAGGCCAAATGTAGCTTGTATTTCCGAGAATCGTCATATACCTGCCGGCCCTATCATATCCCCCACTTTCCTCAGACCCAACATTCACCAATCCAAAAAGACAGTGTCCCCAAAGATCTCCTGTGGCAGGGTGGGATTCCGGTACAACCTAGTATAGGCGTTGAATCTCCCCAACCCGAAACTTTTTGCAAATGCCTTCCAAACCTTGCTAGCAGCATCCACTGTTTTGAAGTAGCTAGGTTCCGTATACTTCAGGAAGGCATTCTCCATATCATCCCGAGCACTAATCCATAAATAGAGACTGACTGTCTCCAGCTTCCACCTCAGCTCCTCTTATAAGTCCAAACATTGGCTGTAGGGCTGCAGCCCAATAATATAACTTTAGATCCGGCAAGGCCCACCCCCTCTATCCCTAGGCAGCGACATGAACCTCAATGCTCTTCTTGTCTTACCGTGAGCCCAGACAAAGCGATTTACCATTTGCTCTATTGTACCAAAGCAGCTAGCATTACATAACAGGGGGATTGTCCTAAATAGATACAAAACCTTTGGTAACAAAGACATTTTTACAAAGTTGACCCTCCCCACTAATGACATGTGTAGGTTGTTCAACCGGTCCAGGTCTTTCTTTGCCTTATTAATTATGGGGCTTATGTTTATCTCTACTAGTTTATCCAATTCCGCAGTGATGGTTACCCCCAGGTACACCCCTGCTTGAGCGACCCTTGAATCTGTGCATATTGCCTGGTTGTTTTTAATGATTTGGGTTTTAGTTTTATTCAGAGCATATCCTGCAACCCGCCAAAACAGCTCTGCATCCTCCTCTATAGCCCTGATTGCATCTTCAGGCGATGGTGTGATAACCGCCACATCGTCTGCATATGCAAGCACCTTACAGGTTCCTCTTTTGGTTATTAATCGGGGGATATGATTATTTTGTTCCAGTTTGTAAATCAGCGGATCAAAATACATTGCAAACAGCAAGGGTGAGCAGGGACACCCCTGACGGGTGCTGCACGTGATGTTAAAGGGGGCAGTGCGGTCAGCATTCACCCTGATTGAGGCTGTAGGTTTGATATACAATGTCTGGATGGCTTTAATAAACTTCTCCCCACAGTCTGCACGTCTCAACACCGCCCACAGGAAATCCCAGGAAACTCGATCAAATGCCTTTTCAGCGTCTAGAAGCAATACTGCCATTGGGTTTCCTGGGACCTCCTGTGCGTCAAACGGAGTAATTACCCTCCTAATATGTTGTGTTGTGCCCGCTGTGGTATAAACCCATGCTGATTTTCATTTACCAGTGTGGCTATAACCCTAGAGAGCCTAGTTGACAATGCCTTTGAGAAGATCTTCACATCCGAATTTATCAGTGTGATTGGTAGATAGGAGCCCGGCTCTGTAGGTGGTTTCCCCTTTTTGAGGATGATTACAATATCTGCCCCCACCCAGCTTGCTGGTACGGATTCAGCTACCTGTGCCTCTATAAATGTCCTTATTAGGTCTGTTTTTAATGCCTTAAAAAAACCTTATAGAACTCTGCTGGGATCTGATCCGGCCCTGCTGCTTTACCTGAGGGTAGGGAGAGCATGGCTGTAGTAATGTCTTCTTCCTCTAGAGGCTTGTCTAACCCCTCCCTATCTTCATCTGCGAGTGTGTTGACGGGTATACCCTGCAAATATCCATGAATCTCTCTGGGATCTCTATCTTGCTCTTCTTTATATAATTTACAGTAGAACTGTTGAAACACCTCCCGGATATTCTCTGCATCTTAGACCATATTCCCCATACTATCCTTAATCTCTCTGATTTCCCCAAAGGCTACCTCCTGCCTTGTCCGCACAGCTAGTGTACGGCCCACCCTTTCACTATATTCGTAGCATTTTTCCTTTTGCGCCGAGAAGATTTTGGCCGCCCTTGTAGCAATACCTTCCTCCGCCTCTGCTTTTGCCAATGCCATATCGATCAGTCTCTGGTCAGCGTGTAACCCTGAAATTGTGGCCTGAGCCAACCTATTTTCGGCCTCTACTAACGCGGTATTAAGTCGAGTCATTCTCACTCGTTCTTTTTTTTCTTTAGATAGGCTAAAACTGAGCGTCTCCTCTCGCACCCCCGCCTTGAAGGCATCCCATGCATTCCCTGAAGCCGTGCTCCCCCTGTTAATTTGCCAGAATCCTTCTATCCATGAATGCATATGTTTAACATATTCTGTGTCTGACAGCAACCCCCTCTCGAATGTCCACCCAGTTTCCTGTCTGCGTCCCACAATGCCCTTAAGTATTAGTATCAATGGGTTGTGGTCAGAAACTATTCGTGGCAGTTTCTCAACCTGGAGGCTAGATAGTAGGGAGCATGAGGCAAAGAAGTAGTCTAGCCTGATACACCATTTGTGCGGGGCAGAATAGTAAGTGAATCCTGGATCGCCTGGTTTTAGCTTCCCCCACACATCTAGCAGAGCATTATTGTTAGACAACCTCAAAATCGCCTTACAGACTTTCTTCTTCCACCCTTGGTATTGTCCTAGACCTGCTACACCATGAATGGTAAAATCTCCTGCTAGGATAACCCTAGGGGCCCAGGTAGCCAGTTCTATGTCCTTAAAATCAAACAGCTCTGGATCGTCTTCAGTGGACCCATATATTGAACCCAGAGTGATCCATTCTCCCCTAAGCAACATTCTATCAGCACCCAACTGCCCCATTTATCCTCTAGCTTCCTCCTGGCCATAACATTACCTAGCCTTGACAAGATTGCCTCCCTCCTAGTCATTGTCCCTTGCCTTGAATAGGCTAGTAGATGGAAACCCAGTTGTTCTAGTAGGAAAGCCTTGGTGCCCTCTATACGGGTCTCCTGAAGACATACAAAATCAGCCCTTATATTTTTCAGCATCAATGCTACTCGTTGTCTTTTTAACCTATCATTGAGTCTGCACACATTAAGTGTTATTATCTTTATATTATTCATTTAATATAAAAAAATTGCACCCCGTGTCTGCCAGTCCATTACTACCCCCTTCACCAGGACGCCCTGATTATGTTTCCTTCCATGTCTTCCTAGAGTACTTTGCATTAACCACCTTCCATCTCCTTCCCCTCCAGTTTTTCCCCATTTTGCCCCCTCAGTGTGTTGTGTCTTCATTGTCGGTTGTGCCCTTACCCCTTGCCCTGTGCCCCCCTTTCCCCCTACTGGCGCCCTCCCCCCACCCCCCCCTTTACAGGCAAATAGGTCAATCCTGACCTATGTGTGACTGCCTCTTAGCCTCCTGAGGTGTCTCTCCCCCTCGCTCCCGTTGCTCCCCTCTTATAGCCCATAATATTCTTCCTGACTGTGGATTCGTTTCCTAAAATGGATGACGCCTAGTGACTTACAAGCACAAACAAAAATAATACAAAAAGAGGAGATTTCTCTTGAGACTGCAGCCTTTTTAGCTCTTAGCCTAGCTCAGAAACAACCTGCATGGTTCTACTGTGCCCCCTCCTCTCTTTGAGTTCTGCCAAATATGCCTGTGCCTTAACCTCAGAAAAAAACATCCTGGTCTGGCCATCTGTTATAACTATTAACCTGGCTGGAAACAGTAGGTACGCCTCGCACCCTGTCTTTTAAAAGAGGTCAATCAATTGTCTTAGTCTCCACCTCCTCTCTACCGTAACGTGGCAGAAATCTGGACGTGCGAAAAAGGACACCACCTTAAAGCTACGGCGAGCCTAGGGCTTAGCTTTCTCCATGATCTCCTGCCTGACCAAGAAGTTCCCTACAAAGACTAGCATTGCTCTAGGCCTGGAAGTGGCATACGACTTCTTTTTGCATTACAGGGTACCTATGCGGCCTATAAATCTCTGTTTCCCAGTCCTATGCAGTAATTTCTGGGAATGCTCCTTTTAGAAATGTGACGATGAAGACCCGGGCGTCCTGCCCCTCCGCCCCTTCAGGAATAGCCAGCAGTCTGATGTTATTGCGTTTTTGCCGATTTTCAAAGTCCTCCATCTTCCACTGCATGTCCTCCATAGCCTTTTCCTGAGCTTCTTTAAATTCCTGCCATCTTGTCACTTCGTCCTCCAGCTTCCCTGTTCTTTCTTCCACTTCCGTGACTCTGCCAGCCATCTCTGCATACAGTTTGTTCATTTTACTTAGGGAGCCCTGAATTTTTTTTTTGCCTGTTTAGCCCTTCTACTTTTTGACCTGGCTTCCCCCTCCATCTGTTTAAGGGTAGTGTAAAGTAGATCCATTGTTGGCGTCAGATCGGTTGGTGCCTGCTGCTGGAGTTTACCACTCGCCCCTTCTTCTTCTTAATATAATTTAGAGGTGGCTGATAGACCCAGACAAATTTTTTTGCTATCTCTGCTTGCGTAGGGCTGATGGGGGTCTTACGCCTCTGCCGCTGAAGGCCGTTCTAATGCTTTAACCTTTGTGGTAGAGATGCCCTCTGGATTGTACTCTCTGAGGCTGACAGTTCCTCTTCTGAGTTCGGGCTTAGATCATTACTGCCCGTCTCGCTCCCCCCTGAGCCCTCATTCGATGTTGAGCCGGTGTCGTCATTTACTGAGAAGAAACGCTTATCATTGGGTGACCCTGGAGACAGCTGGCCCTCGGGATTTAAGCCCATGATAGTGTATCCAGTCTGTGTTTCAGCCGGCATACCCCCAGGGTATATCTCTGAGCCTGGGTCTGATTCCACTCTCCCCACTGTCTCTTGTATGATACCGGCTCCCTCCACTATTCGGGCTGCCCCCGGTTTTCGGTTAGCTGCACTTTCGTGGGGCCCGTGAGTTTAGACTTGATTATGTACACATTTCCCCAAAGGATCATTCATTGCGCCCTTATTGCTATTCTCAGTTGCCTTTGCTCCCCCGGCCGCTACACCTGCCGATTCATCTGCCACTGTCCCAGGATCATTAGTGAGGAGTCCAGAGTTACCTTCCTTCATTATTGTGATTGCAGCGCGACTTACCGCACTGCGCGCTTCCCCCTTCTCGGCATCCTTCGCTGTAGCCTGCACCTTTGGAGTTTGTGTCGCTTCTCCCACCGTTCTGTCAGGCTGCTCGGGGAGCTGCCCATCCTTGAGCATCCTGTTTGGTACTCCTGGCGTGCTCAGAGCTAGATCGTCCGTTTGCTCAGCCCCTCCGCCATTGCCCACGAGCCCAGCCGTTCCCGGCACCTCCTGTCAAGGATTCCGCCAAGGTAGGCTGCCGCATACTTCGTGGTGTACCATCCTTAGCTAGGTCACCTCTAGAGGCCCCTTTAATGTTTTTCTTTGTGATCTCTGTGGGTGCCGCAGCATTTTTCTGCCTTCCGCCAGCTTTGTTTCTGCCTCCCGAACTGTCTGCTATGGCTGTATTTTTTGCCAGTTGCTCCCTGGTTACAGTGGGAGCCGTGGGCTGCTTCGTAGCATCTGTTTCTTTAGTATCCTTTGGTTTTGGTACTCGGGGCACCATGGCTGTCAGGAATCCGCACATTCCGACCTCACAAGATAAATGCGAAGCACTCCGGTGTAGCAGGGACAGCAGTCTGTACACGATTATTCGCATTCACCTAAGTCTTCTATGCATCGTATATCATTTCCACAGCCATTGTCTTTCAGGAACGAGGAGCGAGGAGCTGATGCGACTTTCTCACTCGACTGGTCCGCAGCCATCTTTGTTGTAAAATAATAAATATATTTTATTTAAAAAAAAAGAAAGTTAGCTTCAAAATGTAAATTAGGAGCTGCAGCTGAAGAAAGGATAAGGGATCAGTTTGTTTTACGTTGCAACAGTGACAAAATCAGGGAACAATTGTGGATGAAAGACAAACCTCCTTTCGAGGAAGTAATTATAGTTGCAATACAAGTGGAGCATGTGTTTAAATGTGTAGGAGAGTTGAAAACAGAGAAAAATTCAAGTTCTGTTAGTGAAGAAAATTCTTCTGAAATTAATGCTATAAAAAACTCAGACTGTCGAGAAATTAAACAGAATGTTGATACAAGGAGTGCTAAGAGAGTTGAACAGAATGTAAAGGTGAGTTGTTTCAGGTGTGGATATGATGGTCACAAGGCTAATGACAGATCATGTCCTGCTTTATCACAAACATGTAATTCATGTGGTATGAGAGGTCATTTCAGTAAACGCTATAGAAATAAGTCCAGAAAACAGTATAGGGGTAGAGGTAAAGAGGTTTGTCAAGAAATTGTTGTACAAGTTAAGGGATCCAATACCTTATTCCTGTCTGAAGTGGTGTGTATTCATGGAAAGGATGTGATAATGAAATTTGACTCATGCTTACGTATTTCTATCATTTCTGAGCAAACATTTCTAAGATGTTTGAGAATGACAAAGTTCAGTCCAAAATGGACATTCAATCTTGAGGTTATTGAGGCTCTAAAATAGACATGCTTGGGTACTTTGAGGCCTTATTAATTGTGGGTGGAAAGAGCACGAGTAGGAAAGTTTAAGTTTCCTGTTATGGTGATGATCTTCTTGGTTGGAGTCCTCAAAAAGAATTGGGGGTCAGATTAAATCCTAATATGTCTCCACAAGTTCAGGTTGATGAAGTCAACTGCGAAAATAACAAGTTTGTGCAAACATTTAGTAAACTATTTCAAGATAAATTGGGAAAGTTGATTGGCTGCAATTCCTGTGGTGTCCAAAGGAAGGAGAATACCTTTGCATTTACTCTCAGTGGTGGAGAGTGAGCTCAAGAAATTGACAGAATAGGCGTGGCTTGGACGTCGGCAAAGATGGTGGCGTAGGTTTTTCCTCCTCCCGTGGCGGCTGACTAATCTACTGTTTTTACCGCAGTACCGGCTACTATCCTAGCGGTAATGCCAGCGACGCAGAATACATGAGAGAGGGCATCAACGCTCCGGTTTTGGGGAACTTCCAGCTTGATTGTTCGGAGAAACGAGAAGGAGAGGCTGGCTGTGTGAGGCGAGTCTCCCGAACCGGGCCGATAATGAGGCTTCCTCGTTAATGCTGAGCTGTCTACGGAGGCTGCTCACAGAGGCGCTGAACACGGATCGAAGGCACTGACCGCGGCCAGCCGTAAATGAACACTAAATTACCGGAATTCATGTGCCCCGGTGGTCCTATGTGGTTGCGACAGCAATGAGTTGCGAGAGTGACGCTGCTATTATCGGAAGCGCTTAAGTACCTGTAATGAGGGTAATGGCTGCAGTATACAGATTATGAAAGGAGACTGAAAGGAGCCGTAAACCACTTTCTGGGGCAATGTGTTATGTAAAATGTGCAGATATGAGGAGAGGCTAATGATCCAGACTGCCTATAGACAGAGAGAAGTGTGAGTGCCATTAATTCAAAGCTCGTGGTATGTACCCTGCATTCACAAAATGGCGGCCGTACACTGAATGATTGAGAGGGAACTCTGTTTAATTCCTGAATACCTGAGACTGAAAGGAGCTGTGAACCAATGTCTGGGGCAATGTCAAATGTGCAGATAAGAGGAGAGGCTAGTGATCCAGACTGCTTATAGACAGAGACAGAGAGAAGTGTGAGAGCTATTAATGCAAGCTTGTGGACTGTACCCTGCATTCACAAAATGGCGGCCGTACACTGAATGATTACGAGAGAACTCGGTTAATTTACGGCGCCACAGTACAAGGGCCTCCATTCCACGACACATAATTCCTGAATACCTGACATGGTGGGCACCTACACGGATCCATCCTAGAGGCGCATCTGTGAGGAAGCCCTAGCCTGTAATTGGGGATGCTCTGTTAACAAAATAGTGGACACTGCTGGTGTCTAACTGTTGCGCATCGCATTCCACACTGGAGAGACGCAGAGCAGAGTATTTATACCGCATCCCGGCCTGCATATGTCAATGCTTCATGAAAATCATGAAATCATGAGAACATGGAATCACGATATTAGTATTTATACATCCTCCATGAATGCATCCCCAGGCATCCCCATGAATATATAAGGGGGGACCAGACCTTACACCCACCATACACCCATCAGAAAACTTTGGCCCATAGGAGTCACGCCTAGTCATACTGCTCTGTATGCTGTCTGGCCTACTGGTTCTCATCGCTTGCCTGCTCACCTACTACACGACCAGCTGGCTCTACATCCCAGTGTGACACGTGGAGGTGGAATATCTAAAGAAGCATGCTTGGTGCCCTCATACAGTGCTTGGTGCCCTCACACAGTCGCTGTCTCTCACTGTCTCTCAAATCTAAGTAAAGGTGAACCAAAGAAGATTTACGTCGGGCCCCACATCCAGACCCATCATGGGCGAGAAGGAAGCAAAGAACCTCAAACGGCTTAAAGCTGAACCACCGACTCCTTTGTCACCGATAAAGGAGAAGAAAGACCTCAATGACACTATGGACATGATATTAAACAAATTGGCGGAAGTGCACGATCTGGTGAGATCCACAAAAGAAGAAGTCACAGCAATCAGACAAGACATCAAAGACACTAATCTCAGACTAACTGAAACGGAGGCGAGGATAAGCCGACTAGAAGATTCTGAAACAAAGATTTGCAAATCAGTTAAAACATTATCTCTAGCTTCAGACTCTATGTCCAGGAGACTAGCTGAGTTCGAAGACAGGAATCGATGAGGAAACCTTCGCATCTTTGGCATGCCGGAATGTTCAGAAGAAGCCTTTAGCTCAGGGGTCTCCAAACCGGTCCTGGAGGGCCGGATCCATGCCAGATTTTTAAAATAACTACATGTATCTCAATGGGGATATCCAAAAAATCTGGCATGGATCCGGCCCTCCAGGACCGGTTTGGAGAACCCTGCTTTAGCTCTTGTATAGAATTCTTGGAGTCATGGTTCTCGCAAGCAACTAAACTAACCTTCCTTCAGTCACTTGAATTCGATAGGGTGCACAGAGTACCAGGCAGACTCACTCCGAATCAGAAGGGCCCTAGGCCAATTGTCTGCAAGCCTTTACGTTACCAACATGTGGAAATGATATTTTCTTTTATGCGCAAGAAAAATCACATCCTATGGAAGTCCAGAAAGATCTACATATCGCAAGATTATAGTAAGGAAACAGTCGAGATAAGGAAGGAATTCCTTGCTCTCCGCCCAAGACTCCGTTCGTTAGGTCACCAGTTCGGATTCGTGGGCCCAGCAAAGTTTCGAGTAACTATACATGGCACCCCCCAGGTATTCATGGACCCTCGGGCACTCCGACGATTTCTTGATGGCCCGGAGGATAAGCAGATGGACACATCGAGACCTGGTGCTTCAGCGATAACCACATGAGTACCCTTTCATCTCACATATGTGTATTTTGTAATATGTGTTTTTCATTGCATTGTTGCCATAGATGAGTTTGGCCTTGTCATACTCGCTATTTCCTGTTAATGTAACATTACTGGTACATATTTGTTCATGGGTCTATTCGTATGGGGCCTGACTTTGAATCAGTTGTACTTGCTGTTACTGGTACTTGTTATAGTTGGCAGAGTTGGTAGTCTTAGGGTCACAACACATATGAAGAAATAGAAAATTAGATAAGGAGAAAATGTATTTCTGAAATTTCTGAGATCGAATTCCTGTTTGAGTTAATCTTGTCACTATGCCACTATGAGAGATGCTGTCCTGGGAGATGCTGCCCTGGGAGGGCATACCCTGTATCTTCCCGTTTAATAGATTTGCTCTTGCCCGACATATCTGTGACAAGTTGTTCTAAGTGATGCTATATTTCCATGCATTCATTTGTGTTGTTTAATGTTTCATTTAGGAATTCAGGATCGGTACGATCCTTCGCCATGGGAGGGAAGCTGTTTTCCCCAGCCGCCATGCCTACTGCATTTGTTCAGGGTGGGGAGGGTGGGGGGGTTGGTGGGTTGGGGGCGTGGGGGATGGGGAGATGTTTCATTTTGATTTCATTCGGTTTGTCATGTATGTAGCTGTTATTTTTTGTTTCTTCAGGACTGTCGCTTGTTACTCGCATCACACAAATACTGTCGCGTATTGTCCTATAATATGTCTTTGCCTCTGGTCCTCTGACTATCCTGATTCCACACTAGTCTGGCAGATCATGTTGAAGGTAGGGATTTTCGTAAGCAGAACTCTATTCCTAATTGGGCTTCATCATTCAGTACTTCCCTCATGACACACTCCACTGTTAGTACGCCACTTGGTATCACCAAGGTGGACAACCTAAAAATTATTTCACTTAATGTCAAAGGTCTTAATCAGCCTATAAAGAGACAGAAAATTCTGGAATACGTCAGAAGGCAAAAAGGAGATATAGTCCTACTGCAAGAAACTAAGATTGATGCTAATCAATTTAACACACTTAGGAGTAAGGTCTTTAATGAAGTCGTGGGGTCTGCAGCAATAGGAAAGAAAAATTGCGTTTTAACACTATTGGCAAAAAAATCGAATGTTGAGTTACTATCTTTTACGGCTGACACCAATGGGAGGTGGGCCACGACTAAACTGTTCAAAGATAACATAGAGTTCTATGTCACGAATGTCTATGCCCCTAATACGAGCGACTTGAAGTTTTGGTCTGAGCTAACCAAACAAATTGATACTATCCCTGACTCGGCTGTACATATTCTGGCAGGTGATTTTAATCTACCCTCTGATCCAATACTCGATAGGGACTCCAGGTGCGCTTTCCGTAGCAGTAGAGCACACAAGTCCTTTACTAACCTCTGCGCTAGCTTCTATCTAATAGACTTGTGGAGGTTGCAAAATCCCACGGGGAGAGAATACACATTCTATTCACCTCCTCATGACTCGTATACCCGCATTGACTACCTCTTCATTACAAAGAATGGTATTCCGAGAATAGAAGAAACAGCGATTGAACCTAGGGCCTTGCCAGACCACTCTTGTATCTCACTGTCCCTTTCTAACGGGAAACCATCTATCCGTCAGTCGGTTTGGCGTCTAAATGAAGAAGTATTAGAAAAAGAGCAACATCGGTTGGCTATAGAGTCCGCCATTAAACTGTACCTGGAACATAATAAAAGGGAGGATACGTCCGATCTAACTCGTTGAGAGGCTCTAAAAAGCACCATCAGGGCTGTTATTATCAAAATCAAATCATCCATAAATAAGGAGTACAATAAGGCTTTAGAGGAATTGGAAAAAGAAATCTCAGAATTAGAAGGTAAACACCTATTAGATTGGAACGCCAATACACTAAACAAATTAGCGAATAAGAAATATGAATACAACAAGATAGTTAGCAATAGAGCAGGGGTCTGGTTGAATAGACGAAAAAGATTAAAACTTTGCGAGTCAAATAAATGTTAAATGTTGTATACTTGTAAAGCACACAGCTGCCCCAGCAAAGGGGCGTCATGGCGCTGTATACCGCTGGGGAACCCATCCTGGCTTTCCCTGTGAGATGGTCCCTCCTGGGCATCTCCTAGGTGAAGACAAGCATCCCCGGCGCTGATGGGGCCGTTAGTAGAGATTAAGCAAGCTTTGCCCAGAGTTGCTGAGTGGGACCCATGGTTGGAGTGGGCACCGAGGCAAGAATTATCGAGTCTGCTGACCATGGCCCAAGACCCTGCCGCGTCGGGAATCGAACCCTGGTCCCGGGCTGACCTCTGCTTCCGGGTCTGCCGCCTCTAACCAGTGACCCACACCAGTCCACTAAAGCTGGCAAGAGTCTAGCCTCGTATTTGAAATTTAAAATACAAAAGAACATGATTAACAGTATCAAAGACCATGCAGGAGTGACCCATTCGGACCCTGATAAAATTGATGATATATTTAAGGATTTTTATGAAAATCTTTATATCAAAAATAAAGAAGTAGATGAGACCAAAATTCAAACCTATCTAGGAGAGTACAACCTGCCTTCCCTATCCCCGGAGGAACAGCTGGACCTTAACAGTCTGATCTCTGGTCTTGAGGTGGAGAAAGCCATCAAATCACTTAAATGCGGGAAGCCCCAGGCCCAGATGGGTATAGTGCCAAGTTCTATAAATCATTCCCCTCGATTTTGTCACAGCCCCTGTTAAATCTGTTTCAGGAACTTACGGAAACTGGTGAACTAAAAGGTACATTGTCTGAAGCACTCATCGCTGTTTTACCTAAAGAAGGGAAAGACCCTACACTTCCTAAAAACTATAGACCTATTTCCCTCATCAACCTTGACTGCAAGCTCTTTGCTATGATCCTGGCCAATCGTTTCCAGAAAATTCTACCAAAACTAATTCACCCCTCTCAAGCTGGCTTTTTAAAGAACAGACTGTCCAGTGATAATACCAGAATACTAGCGCATGTACTAGAGAAGGCGAAACCTTATCAATACCCCCACAGTAGCTATAACATTGGATGCTGAAAAGGCCTTTGACAAAGTAGACTGAACATACTTGGAGGCGGTGTTAAATAAATATAATTTAGGGAAGACCTTCACGAAACTGGTGATGTCACTCTATTTCTGTCCTTCTGCCAGAGTTAGAGCCGGGGGTGCGCTTTCTTCCTCTTCCCTTCACTATTTTTAATTAGCTATTGAACCTTTCCTTCACCATATAAGAGGTAACAATGGTATTATGGGAATTCCATTTAACAACAGCACGATCAAACTAACCGCATATGCGGATGACGTTCTGATAGTTTCTGAAAAAGCAGAAGAGGCTATATCTGCCCTCATGTCCACCATCGATAATTTTTCACGGGTGTCTGGGTATAAATTAAACAAGGCTAAAACTGAGGTCAAATTGCTGAACAATATAGGCGATAAAAAAGTACTGGGAGGATCGGGACTAACCTGGCAGCCGAACTGTTTCAAGCATCTTGGAATAGATTTTGACAAATATTTATTTTCCACATTACATATTAATGAGAATCTGATACTGAAGAAGATATCTACCTTATTAGATGTATGGTCACCTAAATACCTCTCTTGGTGGGGCAGAGCAGAGACCCTGAAAATGATGGTGACTCCGCTGGTGAACTATCTGGCCAGCATGCTCCCGATGACTTTTTCGGAAGATTTTTTAAGCAGGACTGATAAGATATTTGGTACCTTCCTTTGGCAGGGGAAGAACCCCAGGATATCAATGAAGAAGCTACAGCTTTCTAGGAAATCAGGCGGCCTGGGTCTCCCCAACTTCCGAAATTACCAGACGGCTTTTCTCTGCAAACAAGGCGCACACTGGCTGGCAGAGGCCTCGCCTTACTCCCCACTATGGCTAGAAATAGAAAAATCACTCATTAATATTACACCTCTACCTGCTTTACTTACTATGGATCTTTCCCACCTGCCACACTCCAACTATATACTACTTAACACAAGGCGAGTCCCTTTAAGGTTGGAACAGTCTAACAAATCTAACCTAAAAATCAAAAGGTATACAATGGTATCCATATGGTGGAATCCCTCCCTTAAACCTGAGGGTAAACCTATGCACTGGGCATCCTGGGCTGCCAAGGGTATTAATCTGGTGAGTGACCTATTTGACGAAACACACCCTAGGCCGTTCTCAGCGTTGCAATCCTTATATAACCTGACAGCTGTGGATTTCTATGATTTTCTAAAACTAAAAGTTCTGATATCTATGCGCTCCCTCAAGACGTATACCCCTTGGCTTCTGAGTCAAATTCCCCGCCTTTTGGAAGCTGGTCTTTTTGTCTCTAAGACGTACAGTATCCTCCTTCTTTTTCCCAAGAAACCACATAAATTAAACAAACTTAAATGGGAAGCTGAGCCTAACTCTACAGGTCTGACATTTGACTGGGAGAGGATTCACCGCACGGCCTTCACAAATAAAATCTCTCCAATCTTATCCCAGACCAAGTATATGCTACTAAACAGAGTGTATTGGACACCGGACAAGCTCTATAAACTTCACTTCAGAGACAGCCCTAATCCTGGAACTGTGATTCATCTGTTGGGGACCTGGCTCACATGCTTGTTAATTGTCCCTCCCTGAAGCTGTATTGGGGGAAAATCTTTGACTGCATAGAGCACATTTTTACTATACAGCCTGCACAGGAATTTACATATGTCCTTTTGGGTGTCCTGGACCCAAATCTAGTTAATGATTATGACTGCTATCGGCTTGACCTACTACTCATTCATTTGATAACTTTATTTCAGTCAATGACCATAAAAGTGCAATAAATTATGTACAGGCACAGAAATAAAAACATAAACACATTGAGATTAAAAAGTTATTAAACTTTGGTTATCAAAGATAAGAAAAAAGTGGGAAGCAATAGTCCATTATTTCTTATTAATAAAAAGAGTTCTTCTCCGCCACATGCCAAGTAAAAATCGAGAGACAGCAAAAACAATAAGAGGGGCGGTATCATAGGTTAAAACTCTGCAAGCTTGTACACAATGTCCGAAATCCAGGTTTTTGCATAATGGGATAATCCTGCATTTCCGAATTTCACTAGATGCCGGACAGAAAAAGAAGATATGTACAATGTCTTCCCTACAATATTTACAAGCAGGGCAGTTGGCCTCCATCATTTTTGCCCATCTGGATGTCAATGCCCTAATTGGTATAGAGCCGTGCCTCACTTGGATATATAGTTTTCTTGCAAGTGGAGGCTGCACTAGGTCCAGAAACACCTCCGTCCTGGATTCAGCTTTCATCAGTAGGAACTCAGTAGACAGCCTGCCCAGGGAAGTTGAACAATGTAGCATTTTGAGGTTATGCGATCTTACAGCCGCCACTAATACAGTCCTTTGAATCCTCATGCCGCTGTCCACCGGTGTATCCCAAAGTTGGGGTTGGCCAATTTGGTAGAGGAGAGCCTTTACATGTGCCAACCAGGGTATGTTCTTATTCTTTAGCTGCCCCCAAATTGTAGTGAACTCTACTCTAAAGGATACAAGCTCCGGCACAGACCAGAGCCTTCTCCAGTAGAGCAGAGGTCGTGCAGCTTCCAAATCATTAATGGGTTCCAAGCCTAAATCCAAGCGTAGTGGTATGAGGGGCGTACTTTGGGGAAGAGCAACCAGATGTCGCATGAAGGCCTGTTGGACCTTCAGTAAGTTGCATAGATTCGTGTGTCCCCAGAGTTCTGCAGCGTACAAAGCTGCAGACCTGACCTGTGTTTTGTATATCTCAAGGGCAGAGGTAACTGGTTTAAAAGTTGAGGCTCTGTGGAATCTGCCTATGCCTCCCATAATCTGTGCAAGTCTCAGGGAAGATTTAGAAACCTGGTGGTCCCATGTAAAGTGCTCAGTCAAAGTCACCCCCAGGTATATAAAAGTCTTGACTCGCTCTAGTGGAGTTCCATTCAGTGTGGGATTTGGGCGGGTGTGCTTCGGGGGATTGAAGATCATGAACTTGGTTTTCTCCAAGTTAACCTCCAATCCCCGCGAGGCACAGAAGGAGACAAACCCATCCAGGACCCGCTGGATGCCCGATGATGTCCGCGACAACAACAAAGTGTCGTCCATGAACATCAGAGCGGGCACCCTATCAGTAGCCAGCCGTAGAGCTTTGTGGTCCCTGACACAATTAAGTTTATCTATCAGGCCATTAACATACAAACTGAAAAGAGTGGGGGCCAGTACGCAACCCTGGCTATGCCCCGGGTGACAGGGAAGTGGGCTGATAATTCCCCGTTTTTCCCACATCTCACCTGAGCGTAATTCCAAGTGTACAGTCTGATTAGGGCATCTAATAAGTAGGGAGGGAGTCCAAGTTCCTCCAGCACCGTCCAGAGCCTCTCCCTAGGGACCAGATCGAATGCGGCCCGCAGGTCCACAAAGACAAGGTAGAGTCTGCCACCCTCTACTATTGCAGTTTTCCAGTATAGGACCTGGAGCCGAAAGATCTGGTCCAAAGTCGAGACCCCTGATCTAAATCCAGCTTGGAGGGTGGTCAAAGTTTGATTCTCCTCCATCCAGCCCAATAATCTATTGAGTAGGATTCGGCCCATCAGTTTCTGGGTGGTGTCAAGTAAACTAATTAGTCTGTAGTTGGATGGGACGAGCGGGCATCCCTTTTTAAAAATCGGAACAATCTCAGCTCCTAGCCAGGTCTCAGGTAATGAAGAACCCTGTAAAACCGCATTAAACAAGACCATAAGGTATGGAGCCCAGATTTTTGGCTGGGAACGAAAAAGATCTCCGGGGAGCTTGTCAAGACCCGGGGCTTTATTCGGAAGCAGTCTCTCAATTGCCAATTCGACTTCCCTGAGTGAGATGGGGTCTAAGCTATTAGTGGCGGTCCTATTATGGGCATCCTGTTGCTCTATCAGGAATCCAGGGCCCAAGGCCTCCAGCAGTCTATGATCGTGCAGGGGGACTGGGGCTGTGGAAATCTCGGGAACTTGCATGATGTCCTGATTTTGACAGGAGGAAGCCCCAGGGCCCCCGGCAGTCGATACTCGTGCGGGAGGTCCTGGGCTGTGTAAGTACAGGGAACCAGAACCTCAGGCCCCGGGAACCCCGGCAGTCGACTCTTGTGCCGGAGATCCTGAGCCATACAGGTCCGAGGGACCAAATCCACTTTTGGCAACTTGTCCCGACCTTGACACATAGTTCCCTCCATCTCGGGACTTGTGTAAAGTGACTTAAAGTGTGCCTCCCACACTATAGGAGCGATATTCAAGACCCCAGCGTCTCTCTCACCTCCCACCGAGGAGGTAGCAATAGCCCAAAAGGTCTTGGAATCTTTTAAGAGGAGTGCCTGTCTCAACTCATCCCATCTGGATTCCTCCCGCTCACTCTTAGCCCTGGTGAGCACCTTCTTGTACAATAGTCTTGATGCTCAAATTTTTAGGATATCCCTAGATTTAATTGCTGTAAGAAGATCTTTCTTTGAGTTTTTTACAAGCGTGGTCATGCCAGGGATGTGTTTTGTTCCTACGCAACTTAGTCCCAGTAACCGGATAAAATACATCCCCTAGACTCTCAACTAACTTTCTGTGGGTCTCTATAGTCTTCCCATGAGAGGTGGTATTACCCATATCACGTATTAGTGGGATAGCAATCAGGTAGATTTCTGCAAGATGGGTAGGGGTGTCCAGACAGGAAGGCCATTTAACCCTTCTCCTGTTATTAGATATAATATAGGGTTGCACTATCAAATTAGAGCTAGAATCAGGGTTAGTTAATCAAAATGCACCAGGCTTAAGCGTCAGGACCAACGCATTGTGGTCGCTTTCGTGCCTTGGAACAACCCTAAAGTCTTTAAACCTGTCCCAATGTTTGGCTTCCAGCATGAGATAGTCAATGGTGGAAGTACGATTTGTCCTATTATATGTGGGTAGGCCGGAACTTACGTTGTTGGCCCTTCCGTTGCATGTCCGCAGACACATTGCATGGGTCAAGGATTTAATTTGTAGTACTAGCGAGGTCCAGGCCTTTATCGGGGCAATCCTTGGGGCAGGAATATGTCAAAGCAGGTCGACCTCATCCTCCTCACACAACTCGGATCCACCCAGGGGTTCAAACTGACAATTCAAATCGCCGCCAAGAATTATCGAAGTTGTGGGATCAAGTGCCTGAAGGAAAAGGTTGAGTGCTTTAATAGTGCTCGATTCCTTTCCATTCACGGTAGGCCTAGAGTAGATATTAATGATAGCCACTCTAGGTTTATTAACGGGCTTTAGTAAAAACACATTGGATATCTGGTGATTTTGTATCCACATGGGTAGCCTGCACACCTAAGTGTAAGCCTACCCATATGGAAAGCCCACCCGAGGGGCGGCCTTTCCCCCCAAAGACTGCTGGAATGTCATAGGTTGCGAAGCCGGGACTGGCACTCTCCTCTAGGGACCAAGTTTCTTGCATCAAACAAATATCGTGTGTGGCCATAAAAGAAGACCACTCCGGTACAAGTAGCTTACTCTTTAGCCCGGCTACATTCCATGAGAGGATTTTTATACTTCCTTCCACGACCTTTACTATATCCTGCACATCCCCTTGTTCTTTAGGGAGTACCTGGTCCAGGCTCTGCTCTGCCTTAGTCCCCTCCCTCGTAATTACATAAGGACAGGAATCCTCACCGCTGACCGAGGGTAGTGTCTTTTCCTTAGTTACAAAACCCTCCGCTAGGTTACCCTTGCTACTCACTCTAGCCTGTAAAGTTATCTTATGTAAATGGAAGAAAGCCTCGGATGCGTCCTTTAAGATCTGGCAGGAATGGTTATCCTTTTTACGAGGTGCTGACAACCCTGCACTGCATTCTTCCCCCTGGCGGGTCCCACATAAGAAACTTTTGAAATCCCTAGACGCTTCATCATTTTCGTTTGACCCTCCATGAGGCATGGTATAGGCCTATGGTGCAAACTAATGTGTACAGCGCTTCATGATGAGATGGATTACTAGGTACCATGCATGGTATTCAAGATGAGCTATTACTGATCCTTATGTACTGATATCATTGTACTGTATCACTTTAAGCAAGCTCTATTTGACACATCAGAGACCTGAATGTAGATACTCTGTACGTAACATCCACTGGTTACACATGTAACAGCTGTTCACATGTCCTGTTGATCTTGGATTTTGTTTTACTTTGCAGGACATCATGTACACACTTGCTCATATTGGAACTTGCATCGTCCTGCCTTATGTACTTATTTATTTTCTCTAAGACAACCAATGTGAGCTCCCGTCATGTATGTATTGCTTTTATTATTTATTCCTTTTCTGTTTGTGTCTCTTTGTTAAATAAAAATGATTTGAACACAAAAAAAAGAAATTGACATATTGTGGTGTTATTGAAGAGGTTGAAGCAACCAAATGGTTGGCCCCCATCATTGTTGCTTGAAAGAATAATGGTGACATTCGTCTTTGTGTGGACCTTAGAGCACTAAATAAGGAGGCAATGGTTGATCAATTTCCTCTACCTAATACTGTAGAGATTATTTCTACTTTCTCTGGTGCTAGTGTATTCAGCACCTTAGATTTAATGTCAGCCTATCACCAGGTTGAACTGGACGAATGCTCACAAGAATTAACTTCACTACTCCTTTTGGCAATTTTAAATTTAAAAGGATGACTTTTGGTTTGATTTCAGCAGCAGCAGTATTTCAAAGGATCATGTCTAACATCTTAAAGGATCAACCTGGTGTCAAGTTTTACTAAGATGACATTATAATTGTTGGATCTAACAACAAAGAGCATGATCAGTGTGTTTTACAGGTGTTATCAAAACTACAGTTGGTTGGTCTTACACTGAAAGCAAGAAAATGTAAGTTTGGAGTTAGTGAGGTCACATATCTGGGTTTCAGGATTACTTCAACGGGCATCAGACGGAAAGAAGTTTTAGTTGATACTATTCAAGCACTGCAAGAGCCCAAGAACAAAGAGGAACTTTCTTCTTTCCTGGGCATGGTGGAATATTACAGTCGTTTTATCAAAGACTTTGCTAGCAAAACGTTCAATATGAGAATTTTGTTCAAAAGAAAATGATTTTGTATGGGGACAGGATTGTGCTAATGAATTTGTAAATGTCAGATGTGAACTAAGCATGAGCGAATTTTGCGGATCTCGCGTTCGCGAATTTTGCGGATTTGCGGATTCGCAATCCGCAAAATCCGCGAATTCCCGCGAATTTGCGGATTTTTTTTTTTGTGTTCGCCCGTGTTTCTGCCAGTTCGCGAGGGTTTTGTACACTTTCGCAAATTGCGAACTTACCTGTCGGGTCGCAAGTTTCGCGAACTTGTTGTTTCTACGTGTCCAGCCTGTTTGGGACACTCTTCTTCATCACTGCCACTCTCTGTCACCACTGCCACTCTCTGACTACTCATGCCACCCTCTGGCCCACCCATGCCACCCTCTGTTTCATCACCACACCCTCTGGTTGTCCAGTGTACATTATTTTCGGCAAAGCAAAGCACACCTTCCCTGCCTCAAGTGACCTGAATTAATTTGGGGCTGATTCATGTGTCACAGAATATTTTTTTAGCTGGCACCTGCTTCCTTAGTGCGCCCTGATTAGTGATCTTTTGCACTTGCTAAGTGCTTTCATTGTTGCAAAATTAGTTACAACACCTGCCCTGCCCCAACTGACAATAATGAATTAGGGGCTGATTAATGGATTTTAACTTCCAGCCTGGCTCCTGCTTGTCTCCCTTAGCTGTAATTCAGGACCTTTGTGGCATATGTGTAACTATTCTGAGGTTCAGAGCAGGGTCACATACTAGTTTCAACTGGCAACTGAACGCTGGAGGGGCCCCTCAGGAAGCACTCCAGGAAATGGCTACTAATGATGAGCCTGAACTTTTGAACCTGGTAAGTAGTTACTTTCAGTTTTGCTAAGATCGTATTTCTGCAATTTTGCACTTATTCGCGGGGCGCGAACTCACGCGAACAGTGCGAGCAGTGCGAGCAAAATCCGCTGCTCGCGGATTTGCGGATTTTGCGGGAAATTCGCAAATCTCGCGGATTGCGGATTTCCCGAAAATCCGCAAAATCCGCGAGCGGAACGGATTTTCCGCCCACGCCTAATGTGAACTGAATAATTCTCCTTCATTACAGTCTTTTGATACCATGGCTGATACTTAGATAGTCTGTGATGCCAGTTGTAAGGGATTAGGAGCCCTGCTCATACAAGAAAAAAATGGCTAAGAACAATTTATTGTGTGCATTTCAAGATCTCTTAGGTATGCAGAATACAACTACTCTGTTATAGAGCGAGAGTCCCTTGCTGTGTATTGGTCTGTGTTAAGGTTTAAACATTTTCTCTGGGGTGTTAGATTTCATGTTCAAACTGATCACAAACCATTGGGGGATGTTTTTAATAAGAAGGGATTAGATTCGATCTCTTCTCGAATCCGTAGGTGGATTGTTGGTCTACAAGATTTTTCTTTTACTGTACAATATGTTCCAGGTGCCAGCAATTTCTCTGTAGATTGTTTACCACGATTAGTTGACACAATTACCTTACCTATTTTTGTTGAAGATAAATTGTGTGTAGAGGATGTAGTGAGTGTTTGTGACGTAACAGAAGGAACCATAAATGAGGAGGAGTGGTTATCAGAGTTGCAGAAGGATGATACTCTATGTAAAGTGAGATATTTTTTGATTTCAGGTAAAAAAGGTAGTTCTGTTCTTAAAAAATACGAGGGAGGTTGGGAGAAAATTGCTGATGAACTTGCTGTTGACAAGGAATTCTTATTACGAGGTACTAGACTGATTCCTCCTGTGACATTGAGAAACAGAATATTACAATTGAGTCATGAGGGTCACATGGGCATTGTAAAAACAAAGGGTAGACTTCGTAGAGATTTCTGGTGTCCTAGTCTCGATCATGATTTAGAACATTTAATCAGGGACTGTACTGAATGTTTACTCAGTGATAAAGTATTGAGAACTAGACACACACCTATGGTTCATAGAACCCTTCCTAAGTACCCATGGGGAGAGGTATCCATGGACATTTTGGGACCAGTGACAGGAGAACATGCCACTCCCTATGTTTTAGTCCTCAGGGATCTCTATTCTAGATGGATAGAAGTGTCATGTGTACATGATGTTTGCTCGGCCTCTGTGAGTAGTTTTTTGGACAATATCTTTAAACGTGAAAGTTTTCCACGTTATTTGTTAACAGACAATGGTGTGCAATTTTGCTCATGTGACATGGCAAATTATTTGCATCAGAGTGGCATCACACACAAAACTTCTGCTTTATACCATCCTGAGACTAATGGAGCCATAGAGAGGGTAATTAAGACACTTAAAGAAGGTATCCAATTAGCTAGAGCTAACAATTTGGATTGGAAGCTAGAGTTGTCTAGAAGACTTGCTGGATATCGAATGTCTCCTCACACGACTGCTGGTAAATCTCCATTTGAATTATTCAAAGGGAGGACACCTTCCACCAAGGTTAATCCAGGGTGGATGCACTGGTCAAAAGGTTGTATAGATAACGCCATTGGAGGTTGGAGAAAGTGAGAATTAGTTGCACAAGAGAAGAGGAAAATCGGATTTGACAAGTCTAAAAATGTTTGTGATGTATCTGTTTCTGTGGGAGATTTTGTCAAAGTTAAAGCTCCCAAGGGGTGTGCTGATTGGTCCAAGTTCACAAGAAGACTTTAAGTCGTCGAATGTTTTAAAAATGCGGTCAAAACGCATGACGGTTGCATTTGGAATAAAAGCAGGATAGTGGTTGTTTCTGGTCCGAAAGAATGTTCTGGTGTCCATGTTGGGTGTGATTGTATGTCACAAAATTCACAAGGACAATATTCTCAAAGACTTCATGATAGTAGTTATGGAACTCTGAGGAACAGTAGTAGAGTTATTAGGAGACCGGCATATCTTAGAGATTTTGTAGCTTGATGGTTTCACTACTTATTTGTATAATTTGTACCCATATCTGTTTTCTCTTTTCTTCATCTATTTGTATACGGGGGGAGAAGTGTGACAGTTTAGCCTTCTTTGGTATCTATGTCTCCTTTGGAATGTTATGACCTCACCCTTGGAAAGGAGAGAGATTAGAACCCATTTGAGATCTGTTGACCGTTTACATCGTTGGCGATGAAGGTGTCAATAAAGGTATACAGTCATAATATCAAATAAAAAAATATCGATTGGCGAAAATATCGAGTTAAAAATATAGAATGGACACAATATCGAATGGACAGAATATAGACTACAAAAATATCGAATAGAATAGCAAAATATCGAATATAATAGCATTATTATCGAATCCAAAATATAGAATGGACAAAATATTGAATGGACAGAATATAGACAACAAGAATATCGAATTTGAGGTAAGCAAGTTAATATGAATTTTTTAAAGTGTTTTTTATGTTACTATATGTGTGAAAAGTGTATATTTATTTTATAATTCATTTTAATTAATTAATTTAATTGTATTTAATTTTTGCGTAATATAATTCTATAGCGGGTTGTGGGTTTATAGGGGAATAGGGTGGGATGAAATTTAAATATAATTAATTAAATATGTTAATGTATTTATTGTTATTTATGTTGAATTAATTGGTAATTATTTATTAATTTGTAATTAATTAAAATATAATTGGTAATTAATTTTAATTAATTGATTAATTGATAATTATGTTAATTAAATTAATGTATTTTCTGCAGCGGGTTTTGGGTTTATATGGGAATAGAGTGGGAAGTGATTTAAATATATTTAATTAAATATGTTAATTTATTTATTGGTATTTATTTTGAATTTATTGTTAATTCATTATTAATTGGTAATTAATTAAAATATAATTGGTCAATAGTTTTAATTAATTGATTAATTGATAATTATGTTAATTTTATTAATTTATTTTCAGTAGTGGGTTGTGAGTTTATAGGGGAATAGTGTGAAAAGTAATTGAATTATAAATAATTACATTTTTTTATTTATTTATTGCTTATTTTTGTTATAATATTTAATTTTTTAATAATTGTTAATTATTTAGTGTTAATTGGTAAATATTTTGTATTAGTAGGTAATTTTTTAATATTTAAATTTCATTTGTATTTTTAATTGATTAATTATTATATTATATAAAATTGTTAATTATTTTATATTATCTGTAATTGGTATTAATATTTAATTTAATTTAATTCATATATGAAGTATTTACTTTCCCTACTGTTGCACTCACTGGAGTGGGAATAGTAATTTTTAACCCTACGCTATCCAAAGCTTTCCCTATTGTTGCACTCTCTGGAGTGGGAATAGTAATTTTTACCCCTACACTATCCAACGCTTTCCCTACTGTTGCATTCTCTTGAGTAGGAATAGTAATTTTTACCCCTACGCTATCCAACGCTTTCCCTACCTTTGCACTCTCGGACGTGGGAATATTAATTTTTACTCTCCCGCTATCCAATGCTTTCCCTACTGTTGCATTCATTGGAGTGGGAATAGTCATTTTTACCCTCCCGCTATCCAACGCTTTCCCTACTGTTGCACTCTCTGGAATGGGAATAGTAATTTTTACCCCTACGCTATCCAACGCTTTCCCTACTGTTGCACTTTCTGGAGTTGGAATAGTAATTTTTACCTATTCGCTATCCAATGCTTTCCCTACTGTTGCACTCTCTGGAGTGGGAATAGTAATGTTTACCCCTACGCTATCCAATGCTTTCCCTACTGTTGCACTCTCTGGAGTGGGAATAGTAATTTTTACCTCCACGCTATCAACTGCTTTCCCTACTGTTGCACTTTGTGGAGTGTGACTAGTAATTTTTAACCCTACGCTATCCCATGTTTTCTCTACTGTTGCACTCACTGGAGTGGGAACAGTAAATTTAACTCTCTTGCTATTCTACGTTGAAAATATTATATATGTTTTGTTAATAATATGTATATATATATATATATATATATATATATAATATATATATATATATATATATATATATATATATATATATATATATATATATATATATATATATATATATATATTCACTGAAAAAAACATAGGTTATAGACCATATATAGTTAGGAATTAGCATTTACAAAACCTTATTTTACTCACACAAAACCATTGAAATTTCATATATAGTTAGTTCCACTAACTATATATCGCACACCCGCAATCCACTGCTGATCATGTCACATATTACATCATTCATGACATGGTCAGTGACATCACTGATGACATCACTGATGACATCTCAAATGACATCACTGATGACATCACTGATGACAACATCCAGTGACTGTATGTTTCTGTAAAGTTAAAATATGTCTTACATATTGAAGAATGAGTGGATGTATAAGTGTCTGGATGAAGGATTTAGTAGGTGCATGACTGACTGTATGAGTGAGTGATTAGATGTGTCTCACTGAGTGCATGGGTTGGTGACTAAACTGTCTTAATGTGTGCATCATTATGTCTGTTGTTCTGTAAACTGCTGCATGTGTTGATCAGTAGCTATATGAGTAACTATATGGGTTATTGATTGGTTGCCCAAGTATTTGTATGGGAGACTGTGTGTGTGTGTGGATGGCTGGGAGGTGTGTGACTCTGTGCATAGATGTGTGAGCAGTTGATTCACTAGATGTATGGGTTCAAAAGTGCATGTGGAAACAGCTGTATGGGCG
This sequence comes from Lissotriton vulgaris, assembly GCF_964263255.1. Lineage (NCBI taxonomy): Eukaryota > Metazoa > Chordata > Amphibia > Caudata > Salamandridae > Lissotriton > Lissotriton vulgaris. The sequence continues at coordinate 1,321,708,698 of NC_141691.1, forward strand.
GTTGATTGTGTGCATGAGTGTATTGGTGAGTGAATGGATATCTCAGTGCTACATGTCAAAGTAAGTACATATGTAAAACACAGTACATGTGAGAGTTGACATATATAAATAACGGTGCATAAGAGCCAGTGAATGTGTGAGTGGCTGTATGGATCATTGTAAACTTGTATCAGTGATTGTATAAGAGAGTAAATATGTGTTAGAATATGTTTGAATAAGTAAGGTGTGTATAACTGTATAGTTGAGGAAATGGAGGTGTGATTGATTCTTTGCATGACTGACTAGTAACTCCATGGATGAGTGACAATCTGTGAGTGTCTGTTTACACTGAGTGTATCTAAGGTTATATTAGAGTCTGAAGAGGTTCATCGTATTATCACATGAATGATGTCATCAGTGATGTGATCAGTAATGTCATTTGAGATGTCATCAGTGATGTCATCAGTGATGTCATTTGAGATGTCATCAGTGATGTCATCAGTGATGTCACTGACCATGTCATGAATGATGTAATATGTGACATGATCAGCAGTGGATTGCGGGTGCGCGATATATAGTTAGTGGAACTAACTATATATGAAATTTCAATGGTTTTGTGTGAGTAAAATAAGGTTTTGTAAATGCTAATTCCTAACTATATATGGTCTATAACCTATTGTTTTTTCAGTGAATTTCAATGGTTTTTTAATAGCAAATATGAAAAGCTTTAAAATGTCAAGTACATGGTAGGTAAAAACATTTTCGTGTCTATGCACGCTGATGTGCTTTGAACGCTGCCCCCCCCCCTTTTTTTCTTTTAGGAGTATTCTCTCTTTGCAGATAGTGAAGGGTAGTTAACGCAGGCCTTTGCCCCCGTTGTAATCCGTCGTGCCTGCTTCTCTCTCCATTTGATTGATTGTTATCCAAGCATTTACTGTTTTAGAATTGGTTCTCTTTGGTTCATTCTCTATTTACAAACAAGCACAGAGTCGCAATACTCTGTTTAGTCTTTGCAGATAGTGAAAAATCGTTTAAAAAAACAAAAGGAATCAAGCAAAATCAGTAGGCCACTAATGGGATCTCTTTTTGACCTCGCTAAAATAGAAACATTAGGAACAACTCCTCATGAGAAATACAAAACTAGTGAGATGAACTGAGCTCGACAACATGATGGCTGCAAGACAGCTCGGCTCCGCCACCCACCCCGCCCAAAATAACGACAAACCCTATGCAAATATTATAAATATATACAACACACCAGCAAAGTAACAGGGTAAAACGTTTTATTAAATAACTATTTACATTGCAGCCTGCTGCAACATCCATCCAAACAGGCCTTTGTATTTGGGGCTCAAAACCGGTAGAGAAGAACTTGCCCTCCCCTCTTTGACTGAAGGTTCTTGTTGCCTGTCCCTTCTGTTGTCATTTAACAGAACTTTTTGGACTACTGAAAGGGGTTGTGTTCCGACCGCTGGTTGGTGGAGACATTTTGACTATATTCTGGACCTGCGTTGTCGCGTAATGCGCCATATGACGCGCCGCGTTAGCGCACCCGGAAGTGCTCCGGTGCGCGAGGTGCAGCTTCCCGGAAGCGATCCAGAGCGCGGCGCGCAGCGCGTAACGTAAGCATAACAGGTCATGTGACTTGTTAATAAAACTTTTCATTGGTTCATTTTACTTTTGTTATTCTAATGATGAAAGGCTTGGTCATATGACCTAAAAATAACGCTTTTCATTGCTTTCGAACATGTTTTTTTCCCAAATGATGAAAGCCCCACCTTTTTTTTCTCACTCTGACTTCTAAAGCAAAGGACCCAGATGCATTTACAGTTTATCACTAACAATGTTCCAGGCTAATGTATTTTCCCGGAAAATTTACAACTGTCCTGCAAGTAAAATATTCATTTTTCGAGAAAAAGGGCGTTTTTTCATCCCATGAGGGAGCCGTTGAGCAAAAGAGGCTTGGCCTGCTGTCTTAGTCGCTGATAGGCATGAATATCAGATTCTTATCGATCACTTTATGTTGCAGGAGTAGAAAACACAACAGCCCTTGACCATTTATCTTTACTGCGTTCCTACGGATTATACCTTTTAACCGTCATGTAATTGGACTGCTTTATTTCACTTGCCTTTTACTGATTCGAAAACAGTGGCTATTATTCAAAACTTTACCAATGTAAGTACTACTACCATGTTTTGTTTTAAAAACCTTTATTGTGAAAATGTCAGTATACAAATACGGGCCTATTACCACGTGAGCCGGCCACGGAGCAAACTGGAATCGTATATGATGAGGGGACATTTACAATGTAGAACAACGTAACGGGCAACCCATTAGGTTGCAAGAACTAAGGTGTCTAACATTTGCGAAATCGGTGGACGTACATTTTATAATTAAAGTACGACAGGGCCAGTTACAATAAAATTATCTAGATATACATTTGCGGGCAAGTACCATGAGTGACGTTAATTCGAACTTTCAATAGTACAGTAATCAATAACACATCAGAACTTAATATCAATAGGGATGTCCAAATGTTCAATCAATTCTCGTCCCCGCCCGCCATGTGCTTCAAAACTGCATACGTATCTTGTGATATCAAGGTTGGGCAACCAGTACACAACAAGGAGTTACGAGTCCCATTTATACCGGCGCCATTTTGGGCGAGGCCGGGCAGGTCCAGGATATAGTCAAAAAGTCTCCACCAACCAGCGGTCAGACCAGAACCCTTTTCGGCAGTCCAAAAATGTTATGTTAAATGACAACAGAAGAAATAGGCAACAAGAACAATCAGTCAAAAGAGGGGACGCTTTCGTGAATGGGGCCCATGCCCTAGCAGGCAAGCGTCCGAGTTCCAAGGTGTCCCAGAGCCATTTTAGTGGACCAGGCCCAAATCCAAAGAGCTGGCCACCATTTTGAGAGTCTTGTTGCAGCCGGCTATCGCTGCACCACAAGAGTAGCCGCAATTCAGCTAGATGGCGGGTGAGTCACTGAACCGCAAAAGCAGGCGGAACTCAGCTGAAAGGCGAGTCAAACGCTAAGAGGCGCCCCACTGCAGATGAGGGGCCTCCACCTGGGAAGGAGGGAGAGGCCCGTTTGCGCTGCCTCCCCCCCCCCCGGGCACCCCACGCCGTCTTTCGGCGCAGCATTGTAGGATGACCACACCAGTGAAACTTGCTGGACACCACCTCGGTGCCATCCGGATCTCGGCGCATTCGAGTCACTGTACCGCAAGAGCGGGAGAAACTCAGCAGGATGGCGGGCGAGACGCTGTACCGCAAGAGCGGGCGGAACTCAGCTGGATGGAGGGTGAGGCACTTTGCCGCAAGAGCAGGCAGAACTCTGCTGGAAGGCGGGTGAAACACTAAGAGGCGCCCCACTGCAGATGAGGTGCCTTCATCTGGGGAGGCGGAAGAGATCCGTTTATGCCGCCTCTCCCCCCCCCCCCCCCCGAGCACCCCACGCCGTCTTTCGGCACAGCATTGTAGGATGGCCACACCAGTGAAACTTGCTGGACACCACCTCGTGCCATCCGGATCTCGGCGCGTTGTGCTGCCTTCGGCGTACTGTAGCAGCAAAAGTAACTGCAACTCAGCTGGACACGCCGTCTTTCGGCGCAGCATTGTAGGATGGCCACACCAGTGCGGCAACTTGCTGGACACCACCTCGGTGCCATCCGGATCTCGGCGCGTTGTGCTGCCTTCGGCCTATTCGCTCATCGGTCCGCTACTGACGCCGCCTCACAGGCCAACGGGTTTTGTAGGCTTTTTATAGCCCAAAGCTGCATAACAGGTCATGTGACTTGTTTATAAAACTTTTCATTGGTTCATTTTACTTTTGGTTTCCTAATGATAAAATGCTTGATCATATGACCTAAAAATAAAAATTTTCATTGGATTAAAACATTTTTTTTTCCCAAACGATGAAAGCCCCACCTTTTTTTTTCTCACTCGGCAATCCAAAAAGGTTCCGTTAGATGACAACAGAGGGGACAGGCAACAAGAACCATCACTCAAAAAAGGGGAGGGCAAGTTCTTCCCTACCGGGTCACGTTGGGGCTCCACCAGAACTCATCGAATTGATAGTCTACAGTGTTTCTGGATGTTTCAGACTGAAGCTGGCGTCAGCATGAGAGCACCACCATCTCGTAGCTCCGTCGTGGCCATTCCGCAAGCAATCATGGCAGCCGCTCCCCACCGGAAGCCTGCGGGAGTCGGGGGCCCCTAAGACTTTTGTAGAATCTTCATGGCTGAGGGGACGCTTTCAAGAATGGGGCCCAAGCCCTAGCAGACAAGCATCCGAGTTCCAAGGTGTCCCAGGGCCATTTTAGTGGACCAGGCCCAAATCCGAAGAGCCGGACGCCATTTTAAGAGTCCTGTGGCAGCCGCCTATCGCTGCACCGCAAGAGTGGGCGCAATTCAACTAGATGGTGAGCGAGACGCTGTAGCCGCAAGAGCGGGCGGTAAACAGCTGAATGGCGGATGAGGCACAGTGCAGCAAAAGTGGGCGGAAAACCGCTGAATGGCAAGTGAAACGCTAAAGGGGCACCCCACTACAGCAGACGAGCCTCCACCTGGGGAGGCCCGTTCACGCCGCCTCCCCCCCCCCCCCCCGGGGCGCCCCACGCCGTTTTTCGGAGCAGCATTGTAGGATGCCAAAACCAGTGCGGCAAGTAAAGGACATCACCTGGGTGCCGTCCAGATCTCAGCGCCTTGTGCTGCCTTCGGACTATTCGCACAACAGACTGCTACTGACGAGGCACAGTGCACCAAAAGCGGGTGGAAAACCGCTGAATGGCAAGTGAAATGTAGTAAATGATCTAAACATACACAGTGGACTGTGCATCTTCCTTTACTACATGAAACGCTAAAGGGGCGCCCCACTACAGCAGACGAGCCTCCACCTCGGGAGGCCCGTTCACGCCGCCTCCCCCCCCCCGGGGCACCCCACGCCGTTTTTCGGAGCAGCATTGTAGGATGCCAAAACCAGTGCGGCAAGTAAAGGACATCACCTGGGTGCCGTCCAGAACTCAGCACGTTGTGCTGCCTTCGAACTATTCGCACAACAGACCGCTACTGACCATTGTTGCTTCTGTTTAAAAAAAAAATTTTGAACGTGTTTAGTGTTTTTGGTGCGTTGTATATATTTATAAGTTAATAAAGTGTTATAATCCTACTACTTTGTTGGAGTGCTATATATTTTTAATGTGACACATACTTGTGAAGACTTTGATGTACAAAAAGGCATCCCTGGAATCTTCTGCTTCAGGCTCGGTCCCACACACCCTCACAGTGTGAATCCCCTCCCCAATCACAATACAGGATCGTTATCAGATAGTAGGAACGCGTGTGGTGTGACGGATCTCATTGGGTGGGGGCCTTGATCTACTGTAACTCCTTTGAAGAGGGGTGATTCTTTACAGTTGAGGCCATAAACTACATCCGCAGGGCTAGGTGATAGCCTGGGACCAGCCTGGACAATCAGACGCAAAGGAAGAGGAATGTCAGAGGGTGCGGTAGTGAATAGGGTGAAAGGGAGGTGTCGGGCGGGCACAGGGAGTGATTCTCAGGGAAGAGCAGCGCAGATGGGGGGAGGTTTATGGCCCATGGATAAGACAGAGAGCGGGGGTGACCAGTGCGTGGGGGAGATGCTTGCGAGGGTGGGGAGCCATGCTGAGGATCGGCGGCGTGCAGAGAGTGGGTCTGGTCAAGGCATCTAAAATGGCTGCCATGCACGACAAAAGTGTGGCATTGGAAAAAAAGCAAGATGGCGCAGACAATGTTTATCAATACTAATTAATTTATAACAATTATTTTTAACAATATATTTACTCGCAGTGTCAAAATGGCGGTCAACACTTCCTGATTTCCTTCGAATCGAACGTTAACAGACGTCACGATCGGCGGCGTGCAGAGAGTGGGTCTGGTCAAGGCATCTAAAATGGCTGCTGTGCACGACAAAAGTGTGCCATTGGAAAAAAAGCAAGATGGCGCAGACAATATTTATCAATACGGATTAATTTATAACAATTATTTTTAACAATATATTTACTCGCAGTGTCAAAATGGCGGTAAACACTCCCTGATTTCCTTCGAATCGAACGTTAACAGACGTCACTCAGCAAAAAAAAAAAAAAAAAAAAACGCTCACGCGCAGCCGCTGGAAGACAAGTATCAACATATATGAGCATCCTCAGCCACCCTCAGAAAACATAGGGGGTCAGGCTACGTCTCCCGTACCCCCTTATACCCATTTCTCACATTGTTTTTCCTCCATCTTGTAATTTAATTAAATCGAAACACAAAATGGCGAATTCCCGTTTCGCGTCCCGGTTCACTACCCGGTTCGCGAACCGGAAAGCGCTTCTACCGCAAAAAAACAATATTTTTTTATTTGCCCCACGGGACCCTTTAATAACCCCAACATCATTCCTAGGGGGTCAAGAAGGGTCTACCTTGCTCCCTTTCATTAAATTCCCCCTTCGTTTTTTTCTCCTCTTCTTGTCTCTTGATCCTACCGAGAGACAAGATGGCGGCCGCTCCGGACTGTTTAGAATGTTGACAGACACCGGAGAGCCAATCAGCTTCGCTTCGCAAAGTTCAGTTACGCGAAAAGTTCGCGAACCGGAGCGCTATCCGGGACGCTGTCACAGATATATCTGTTTTTTAAAACGGTAATTTCTCAAAATCCACTGGAACACATATATTGAGACCCAGCAAAGGCACATCAGGCTAACAGTCCATACAATTTTGCCAAGTTTTGTGCAAATCCATTCAGCCGTTCGAGCTAAAAGTGAGGCCAAACGCCCTATGAAAAACTCAATGTTAAAAACGCGTTTTGGGACCCCCCTTTTTTCTCGGCCCCCCCTTGACGAAACCCCCCCAAAGTTTCAGGGGCTGCTCAGAAACAAAATGTGCGATTTTCCTGAAAACTTCAGCCGATTCCGTCCACAAACGCCAAAGTTATTAGACATAGAATTTTCAAAAGTCCCATAGAGAAAAAATCCTAACTATATATACCTACTTGCGACTGCCAGTAGGTAATATATATGAGTATCAACATATATGAGCATCCTCAGCCACCCTCAGAAAACATAGGGGGTCAGGCTACGTCTCCCGTACCCCCTTATACCCATTTCTCACATTGTTTTTCCTCCATCTTGTAATTTAATTAAATCGAAACACAAAATGGTGAATTCCCGTTTCGCGTCCCGGTTCACTACCCGGTTCGCGAACCGGAAAGCGCTTCTACCGCAAAAAAACAATATTTTTTTATTTGCCCCACGGGACCCTTTAATAACCCCAACATCATGCCTAGGGGGTCAAGAAGGGTCTACCTTGCTCCCTTTCATTAAATTCCCCCTTCGTTTTTTCTCCTCTTCTTGTCTCTCGATCCTACCGAGAGACAAGATGGCGGCCGCTCCGGACTGTTTAGAATGTTGACAGACACCGGAGAGCCAATCAGCTTCGCTTCGCAAAGTTCAGTTACGCGAAAAGTTCACGAACCGGAGCGCTATCCGGGACGCTGTCACAGATATATCTGTTTTTTAAAACGTTAATTTCTCAAAATCCACTGGAGCACATATATTGAGACCCAGCAAAGGCACATCTGGCTAACAGTCCATACAATTTTGCCAAGTTTCGTGCAAATCCATTCAGCCGTTCGAGCTAAAAGTGAGGCCAAACGCCCTATGAAAAACTCAATGTTAAAAACGCGTTTTGGGACCCCCCTTTTGTCTCGGCCCCCCCATGACGAAACCCCCCCTAATTTTAAGGGGCTGCTCAGAAACATAATGTGCCATTTTCCTGAAAATTTCAGCCGATTCCGTTCACAAACGCCAAAGTTATTAGACATAGAATTTTCAAAAGTCCCAGAGAGAAAAAATCCTAACTATATATACCTACTGGCGACTGCCAGTAGGTAATATATATATATATATATATATATATATATATATATATATATATATATATATATATATATATATATATATATATATATGTATATATATATATATATATATATATATATATATATATATATATATATATATATATATATATATATTCAATGAAAAAACCATTGGTTTTAGGCCATATATAGTTAGGGATTTGCATTTAGAAAACCTTATTTTACTCGCATAAAACCATTGAAATTCCATATATAGTTATAAGCGCTAACTATATATCGCGCACCCGCAATCCACTGCTGATGATGTCACATATTACATCATTCATGACATGGTTAGTGACATCACTGATGACATCACTGATGACATCTCAAATGACATCACTGATGACATCACTGATTACAACATCCAGTGACTGTATGTTTCTGTAAAGTTAAAATATGTTTTACATATTGAAGAATGAGTGGATGTATAAGTGTCTGGATGAAGGATTTAGTAGGTGCATGACTGACTGTATGAGTGAGTGATTAAATGTGTCTCACTGAGTGCATGGGTTAGTGACTAAACTGTCTTAATTTGTGCATCATTATGTCTGTTGTTCTGTAAACTGTTGCATGTGTTGATAAGTAGCTATATGAGTAACTATATGGGTTATTGATTGGTTGCCCAAGTATTTGTATGGGAGACTGAGTGTGTGTGTGGGTGGCTGGGAGGTGTATGACTCTGTGCATAGATGTGTGAGCAGTTGATTCACTAGATGTATGATTCAAAACTGCATGTGGAAACAGCTGTATGGGCGGTTGACTGTGCATGAGTGTATTAGTGAGTGAATGGATATCTCAGTGCTACATGTCAAATTAAGTACATATGTAAAACACAGTACATGTGAGAGTTGACATCTATAAATAACTGTGCATAAGAGCTAGTGAATGTGTGAGTGGCTGTATGGATCATTGTGAACATGTATCAGAGATTGTATAAGAGAGTAAAGTAAATATATGTTAGTATATGTTTGAATAAGTAAGGTGTGTATAACTGTATAGTTGAGAAAATGGAGGTGTGATTGATTTTTGACATAACTGACCAGGTGTGTGAGTAACTCCATGGATGAGTGACTGTCTGTTTACACTGATTGTATCTAAGGTTATATTAGAGTCTGAAGAGGTTCATGGTATTATCACATGAATGATATCATCAGTGATGTGATCAGTCATGTCAAATGAGATGTTATCAGTGATGTCATCAGTGATGTCATTTGAGATGTCATCAGTGATGTCATCAGTGATGTCACTAACCATGTCATGAATGATGTAATATGTGACATCATCAGCAGTGGATTGCGGGTGCGCGATATATAGTTAGCGCTTATAACTATATATGGAATTTCAATGGTTTTATGCGAGTAAAATAAGGTTTTCTAAATGCAAATCCCTAACTATATATGGCCTAAAACCAATGGTTTTTTCATTGAATTTTCAAGGTTTTGTAAATGCAAATTCCTAACTATATATGGAGTATAACCTATGGTTTTTTCTGTGAATTTCAATGGTTTTTTAATAGCAAATATCAAAAGCTGTCAAATGTCAAGTACGTGATAGGTAAAAACGTTTTCGTGTTTATGCACGCTGATGTGCTTTGAACGCTGCCCCCCCGCACTCCCCTCTTTTCTCTTAGTAGTACTCTCTCTTTGCAGATAGTGAACGGTAGTTAACTCAGACCTTTACCCCTGTTGTAATCCGTCGTACCTGCTTGTCTCTCCATTTGATTAATTATTATCCAAGCATTTACTGTTTTACAATTGGTTCTCTTTGGATCATTCTCTATTTACAAACAAGCACAAAGTCGCAATACTCTGTTTAGTCTTTGCAGATAGTGAAAAATCGTGTAAAAAAATAAAAGTAATCGAGCAAAATCAGTAGACCACTAATTCGATCTCTTTTTAACCTCGGTAAAATACAAACATTAGGAATAACCCTTCATGAGAAATACGAAAATAGTGAAATGAATTGAGCTCCACACCATGAGGGCTGCAAAACAGCTCGACTCCGCCACCCACACCGCCCAAAATAACGGCAAACCCTATGCAAATATTATAAATATACACAACACACCACCAAAGAAACAGAGTAAAACATTTTATTAAATAACTATTTACATAACTATTTTATACTTTTTATTGCCCGATCCGGCTAGCTCAATCGATCGAGCATGAAAGTCATGCACTGATAACAAGCGTTGAGAGTTTGTAGAATGATGGCTTCAGATTTTCCACATACGGTGTAGTGGCGCGAACTGGCAGGGGGCGTTTGGATTCTACCCCTTCTCCAAATAAGATTTTCATACGTGAATGTTCGTTCATGCTTTTTGTCCCTGAGTTGCTTCCATGTCACTGCCTTACATAAATGGCATAAGTCCTGGTTGTTGAGTGCCATACTTCAGAGTTCTAAGCAGCTCTTGTAACACTGTTTAAACCTTATTTGCACCTGCTGCAGCTTCACTATTCAAAGTAAGTGGGGTCCATTTGTGGACCTGACTGCATTGGAAAACAATGTGATACGGTGCCTCCCTAAACCGCTTGACGGAGGCCCCCGAGGGGCGGTGAGATGGCGCGGACTGAGAGGGGGCGCTTGGCTCCTGCCCCCTCCCCAAGTCGTGTTGCCCTGGTGAGGCCTGAGATCGCCCCCGATATAGGCGGCCGGCTCCCGGGGTCCGGCTGAATTTTTTCCCTTTTGAAGAATCTTTCATTCTGGACCTTGTCCCACAATCCGTTTCACCTGAAGACACGCTGTCGTAGGGCGCCCCTTTACCGTTTTAGTTGCCATTCCGCCCGCTTTTGGTACTCTGTGGCTCTTCCGCCATTCATCTGTTTACCGCTCGCTCTTGCGACTACAACGTCTCGCTCACCATGTAGTTGAGTTGCTCCCGCTCTTAAGATTTGACCGAACTTTTTGGACTGCTGAAAGCGGTGGAATTCCGACCGCTGGTTGGTGGAGACATTTTGACTATATTCTGCACCTGCATTGTCACGTAATGCGTCATATGACGCGACGCGTTAGCGCACCCGGAAGTGCTCCGGTGCGCAAGGCGCAGCTTCCCGGAAACGATCCAGAGCGCGCCGCGCAGCGCGTAACGTAAGCATAACAGGTCATGTGACTTGTTAATAAAACTTTTCATTGGTTCATTTTACTTTTCTTTTCCTAATTATGTAAGACTAGGTCATGTGACCTAAAAATAACACTTTTCATTGGATTAAAACATTTTTTTTCCCCAAACGATGAAAGCCCCACCTTGTTTCTGGATGTTTCAGACTGAAGCTGGCGTCACCATGAGAGCACCACCATCTCGTAGCTCCGTCATGGCCATTCCGCAAGCAATCATGGCAGCCGCTCCCCACCGGAAGCCTGCGGGAGTCGAGGGCCCCCAAGACTTTTGTACAATCTTCAAGGCTGAGGGGACGCTTTCGAGAATGGAACCCAAGCCCTGGCAGACAAGCGTCCGAGTTCCAAGGTGTCCCAGGGCCATTTTACTGGACCAGGCCCAAATCCGAAGAGCCGGCCGCCATTTTAAGAGTCCTGTGGCAGCCGCCTACCGCTGCACCGCAAGAGTGGGAGCAACTCAACTACATGGTGAGCGAGACGCTGTAGCCGTAAGAGCGGGCGCTAAACAGCTGAATGGCGGAAAAGGCACAGTGTAGCAAAAGCGGGCGGAATGGCGACTGAAACGATAAAGGGGCGCCCCACTACAGCAGACAAGCCTCCGCCATGTGCTTCAAAACTGCATATGTATCTCGTGATATCAAGGTTGGGCAACCAGTACAGAACAAGCAGTTACGAGTCCCATTTACACCGGCGCCATTTTGGGCGCGGCCGGGCAGGTCCAGGATCTACTGAAACATAAAAAATGAGGCTGACGTCTCTGAAGCAGTTGACGAACAGCAGGACATAGCAAATAAACATGAACTCTCTAAAGCTGTTAACTCACTGCAGAACAAAACAAGTGAACCTGAAACCTCTGGAATAATTGTCGCTCAAAAGAACAACACACAAAACTCTGTAGAGCCTGAAGAAAAAGAAACAGAAGGGCACTGTAGTTTCAGACACACTTAACACTAATGACTAAACAAAGATATCGTCTGTTTATAAAGCAGTTATCATCTTGACAGAATTGACAAAGAAGTGTACAGACACCAATGCATCAGCATTCTCGGAGATAACATCTTAAGGAACAAAGAAAGACCTGTTCACTCTTGACACCCCAGGTGCTGTGTATATTGCACTATAGTGCTGCATCGAGAAAACGGGCAACCCTATTGATGTGGATTTTTCATTATTGATTATTGTAAAGAAATGGCGACTCCCCCCTTTAGCAGATTAGCTAAATGTTTGCGTAATTTAGGCATAAAAGTTATATTATTGTTGTTGTTGTTGTTATCGTTATAGTTCTGGTTAATTTCAAAAAATGGTTAAATATATTTACAGTTTTTGTTGCGTTCGTTATATTTAAATATTAATAAAGTTTTAAAATGTAACTGTCTTGGAGTACTATATTTTTTTAAAAAATCGGGTGAATGGGGCCTTGAATCGGGTTATTGTCATGTGTGGGCTTTGCAAGTGTACTGCTACAAGATCGGACATTTCAAACTCAAATGCACGTTCTTTTTCTTACCTTTCCGAAGCATGGAGCGCAATAGCAGGCAGAGAAAGGGTGATGCACGTGTTGAACACTGCCTGGCCTGCAAATTGCTGGCAGTGCCCCCCCCGCCCGCTCCTGAAAGAGGGCACACACACACCGCCGCCCCGAGTACTTCACAAATCTTTAAAAGACCATGCGCTTGTTCAATGGGAAGTGGATAACATGGCTAAGAGCATTTGCTGACTAATGCATGAATATCGCTGACTTTTCAGCGATATTCATGCATTGCGGCCGTTTTTTATCGCATTTGCGATAAACCTTGCTAATAGCAAGGTTTATGTGCGATGAAATTCGCCGAAGTGCGGCGATAATTATTGTCTCTAAACAAGTTAGAGACAAAAATTACCGCTAGTTGTTGGAAATATGCCCCCGGGTTTTTCCTTGCAGGAATCGGGAAGCGAAAGACTAGCACTGAAATCAGTAGTCTCACACCTGAATCGGGAGGGTTGGCATGTCTGGATACTCTACAGCTGGGGCCATAAACTACATCCGCAGGGCTAGGTGATAGCCTAGGTCCGGCCTGGACAATCGGACACAGAGGAAGAGGAGTGTCAGAGGGTGCGGTAGTGAATAGGGTGAAAGGGAGGTGTCGAGCGGGCACAGGGTGTGATTCTCAGAGAAGAGCAGCGCAGATGGGGGAAGTATATGGCCCATGCATGAGAGAGAGAGCGGGGGTGACCATTGCGTGGGGGAGATGCGTGCGAGGGTGGGGAGCCATGCTGAGAATCGGCGGCGTGCAGAGAGTGGCCCTGGTCAAGGCATCTAAAATGGCTGCCGTGCACAACAAAATTGTGGCATTGGACAAAAACGCAAGATGGCGCAGACAATGTTTATCAATAAGGATTCATTTATAACAAAATATTTACTCGCAGTGACAAAATGGTGTTCAACACTTCCTGATTTCCATCGAATCGAACGTTAACAAACGTCACGCAGCAAAAAAAAAAAAAAAAAAAGCTCACGCACAGAGCAGTTTTTAGCCATGTTATCCAATGGAAGGTGGATAACATGGCTAAGAGCATTTGCTGGATAATGCATGAATATCGCTGACTTTTCAAAGATATTCATGCATTGTGGCCGATGTGCGGCGATAATTTTTGTCTCTAAACAATTAAAACGAAGCAAAAAATGGCGAATTCCCGTTTCGCTACCAGTTTGCGGCCCAGTTCGCGGCCCGTGAAGTGCTTCTACCGTGAAAAATCATTTTTTTTTTATTTTCCCCACGGGACCCTTTAATAACCCCAACAACATTCCTAGGGGGTCAAGAGGGGTATACCTTGCCCCCTTTCAATAAATTCCCCCTTCGTTTTTCACCTCTTCTCCTCTCTCGATCCTACCGAGAGATAAGATGGCGGCCGCTCCGGACTATTTAGAATGTTGACAGACACCGGAGAGCCAATCAGCTTTCTGTTATCCAATGGAAGGTGGATAACATGGCTAAGAGCATTTGCTGGATAATGCATGAATATCGCTGACTTTTCAACGATATTCATGCATTGTGGCCGATGTGCGGCGATAATTTTTGTCTCTAAACAATTAAAACGAAGCACAAAATGGCGAATTCCCGTTTCGCTACCAGTTTGCGGCCCAGTTCGCGGCCCGGGAAACGCTTCTACCGTGAAAAATAATTTTTTTTTTATTTTCCCCACGGGACCCTTTAATAACCCCAACAACAATCCTAGGGGGTCAAGAGGGGTATACCTTGCACCCTTTCAATAAATTCCCCCTTCGTTTTTCACCTCTTCTCTCTCGATCCTACCGAGAGATAAGATGGCGGCCGCTCCGGACTGTTTAGAATGTTGACAGACACCGGAGAGCCAATCAGCTTTCTGCACGCAAAGTTCCGTTTCGCGAAAAGTAAGCGGACCGGATCGCTGCCCGGAGCGCTGTTACAGATATATATCTTGTTTTGAACGTTAATTTCTCAAAAACTACTGGAGCACATATATTGAGACCTAGCAAAGGCACATCGGGCTAACAGTCCCTACAATTTTGCCAAGTTTCGTGCAAATCCATTCAGCCGTTCGAGCTAAAAGTGAGTCCAACCGCCCTATGGAAAAATGAATGGGAAAAACGCGTTTTGGGACCCCCCTTTTTTCTCAGCCCCCCCTTGACGAAACTCCACCAAATTTTCAGGGGCTGCTCAGAAACAAAATGTGCCATTTTCCTGAAAATTTCAGCCGATTCCGTCCTCAAACGCCAAAGTTATTAGACATAGAATTTTCAAAAATCCCATAGGGAATTAATCCTAACTATATATACCTACTGGCGATAGCCAGTAGGTAATATATATATATATATATATATATATATATATATATATATATATATATATATATATATTTATATATATATATATATATATATATATATATATACATATACATATATATATATATATATATATATATATATATATACATATATATATATTTATATATATATATATATATATATATATATATATATATATATATATATATATATATATATATATATATATATATATATATATATATATATTCACTGAAAAAACCATAGGTTATAGACCATATATAGTTAGGAATTCGCATTTACAAAACCTTATTTTACTCACACAAAACCATTGAAATTCCATATATAGTTAGTTGCACTAACTATATATCGCGCACCCGCAATCCACTGCTGATGATGTCACATATTACATCATTCATGACATGGTCAGTGACATCACTGATGACATCACTGATGACATCTCAAATGACATCACTGATGACATCTCAAATGACATCACTGATGACATCACTGATGACATCTCATTTGACATTACTGATCACATCACTGATGATATCATTCATGTGATAATACGATGAACCTCTTCAGACTCTAATATAACCTTAGATACAATCAGTGTAAACAGACACTCACAGACTGTCACTCATCCATGGAGTTACTCACACACCTAGTCAGTCAATCAAAGAATCAATCACACCTCCATTTCCTCAACTATACAGTTATACAAACTTTACTTATTCAAACATATACTAACACATATTAACTCTCTTATACAATCCCTGATACAAGTTCACAATGATCCATACAGCCACTCACACATTCACTGGCTCTTATGCACAGTTATTTATATATGTCAACTCTCACATGTACTGTGTTTTACATATGTACTTACTTTGACATGTAGCACTGAGATATCCATTCACTCACCAATACACTCATGCACACAGTCAACCGCCCATACAGCTGTTTCCACATGCACTTTTGAAACCATACATCTAGTGAATCAACTGCTCACACATCTATGCACAGAGTCATACACCTCCCAGCCACCCACACACACACTCAGTCTCCCATACAAATACTTGGGCAACCAATCAATAACCCATATAGTTACTCATATAGCTACTTATCAACACATGCAACAGTTTACAGAACAACAGACATAATGATGCACAAATTAAGACAGTTTAGTCACTAACCCATGCACTCAGTGAGACACATTTAATCACTCACTCATACAGTCAGTCATGCACCTACTAAATCCTTCATCCAGACACTTATACATCCACTCATTCTTCAATATGTAAGACATATTTTAACTTTACAGAAACATACAGTCACTGGATGTTGTCATCAGTGATGTCATCAGTGATGTCATTTGAGATGTCATCAGTGATGTCATCAGTGATGTCACTGACCATGTCATGAATGATGTAATATGTGACATCATCAGCAGTGGATTGCGGGTGCGCGATATATAGTTAGTGCAACTAACTATATATGGAATTTCAATGGTTTTGTGTGAGTAAAATAAGGTTTTGTAAATGCGAATTCCTAACTATATATGGTCTATAACCTATGTTTTTTTCAGTGAATTTTCAAGGTTTTGTAAATGCTAATTCCTAACTATATATGGTCTATAACCTATGGTTTTTTCAGTGAATTTTCAAGGTTTTGTAAATGCTAATTCCTAACTATATATGGTCTATAGCCTATGGTTTTTTCAGTGAATATATATATATACATACATATATAAACATATATCATCTGTATATCTATATAAATACAAACATAAATGCATGCATACATATACTTATATGCATTTTAGGGTTGTTAGGGCGTTTTCGTGTGTATTATGTTGCTTTTTTAGGGCTTTTGGGTCAATTAAGTAGGGTTCCCGGAGCCTAGGGCTGAGGGGCCGGTTCAGTTTCGTGCGTATTGGTGTTGGCAAGGTTTTGAGGGATTTTGGCGGTTTTTGGTCGAGATTTGGCCATTTTATGGCTTTTTTTGTGTTTGCGGGGGGCGCGTATTCAGGTTGAAATTCGTCCCCGTTCCAGTGGATGGATTGGGCTGATTTTTGGTGAGATGTTAGGGAATCGCTGGAACTAGTGTCCAGCCAAGTTTGAAGCGGATCGGAGCAGTGGAAGTGCTTTAAAGAGCAATTTTTGTGCGGAGTAGCGAATTGTCATGTTATTCAATGGGAGTTTTTGGTGCGCATGGAGAAGGTGAATTTGGGGTGTTCCAGTTGCGCTAGAGAGACGGGGCTTGGGTGAGCTGTAGGGAGAGTGGATCGGCAGGTGTGCCAAATTTTTGGGATTTGTTGGCCGAAGGGAAGGGTGTGCTTGGGCAAAGTCGATTTGGTGAAAACGGTGCGTTATTTACATGAAAGTTGAAAAAACACTAATAAAAGCAAAGCTAAAAAGCCACCTCATTACAAACAGAATGGCTTTAACTTAAACAAGGGCGAGATCTATTGCATTTTCAATGCTTGTTTACTTTGGTTCCATCAAGAAGGCATTCAGATGTGTCACACATTTGCCATAAATTCTGAATGTTAGCACTCTAGTTGCACATTAGATCACTGTAGTAAAGCTACTGCTCACCAGGGACGTCTGCTGCTGGTATCAAAGTGCATGTTTCAGTCTGCATGTCAGAATTTTTTTAATGAAATAGAAGAGGATTTGAGAAGTCACTCAAAATGATCCCTAATTTTTCTTTCTGAAGCACTAATCATACTTTCTATGGCAAAATTAACCCCCTCATGTTGTTCCTTTTTAAATTGAGTGTTTTCAGACTTACCACTTCATTCCAATCAAGATGGCTTCTGGTGTGCCATACTTTTGTCATAAGTAAGACTGTTAGCGCTCTAGTTGTTCTTTAGAACACTCTGGGACATTCTGTCATTGGGCTATACTTGGGGTACATCTGGGTGATATTTGGGCTACATTTAGGCTCTTTTGTCTCTGGTGGCCATCTTGCGAGACTATGTCAGAATTTTTTAATGAAATAGAAGAGGATTTGAAAAGTCACTCAAAATGTGCCCTAATTTTTCTTTCTGCAGCACTAATAATACCTTCTATTGCATAATATACCCCCTCATTTTGTTCCTTTTTAAATTAAATGTCTTAAGAGTTACCACTTTATTCCCATCACGATGGCTCCAGGTGTGCTATACCTTTGTAATAAGTAGGACTGTTAGCGCTCTAGTTGTTCTTTAGAACACTCTGGGACATTCTGTCATTGGGCTATACTTGGGCTACATCTGGGTGATATTTGGGCTACATTTGGGCTCTTTTGTCTCTGGTGGCCATTTTGGGAGACTGCATGTCAGAATGTTTTAATGAAATAGAAAAGGATTTGAGAAGTCACTCAAAATGTGCCCTAATTTTTCATTCTGCAGCACTAATCATACTTTCTATGGCAAAATATACCCCCTCATGTTGTTTCTTTTTAAATTAAATGTTTTAAGAGTTACCACTTTATTCCAATCAAGATGGCTTCAGGTGTGCCATACCTTTGTAATAAGTAGGACTGTTAGCGCTCTAGTTGTTCTTTAGAACACTCTGGGACATTCTGTCATTGGGCTATACTTGGGCTACATCTGGGTGATATTTGGGCTACATTTGGGCTCTTTTGTCTCTGGTGGCCATTTTGGGAGACTGCATGTCAGAATGTTTTAATGAAATAGAAAAGGATTTGAGAAGTCACTCAAAATGTGCCCTAATTTTTCATTCTGCAGCACTAATCATACTTTCCATGGCAAAATATACCCCCTCATGTTGTTTCTTTTTAAATTAAATGTTTTAAGAGTTACCACTTTATTCCAATCAAGATGGCTTCAGGTGTGCCATACCTTTGTAATAAGTAGGACTGTTAGCGCTCTAGTTGTTCTTTAGAACACTCTAGGAGGCTGCAGTAGAACACAAAGGAATCAACTGACAGTCTCTGTCCTTGTTGGATGTACATGTTTTACTGAGAATGTCAGACTTCATTTTCACATGACTGAGAAAGATAATGTGAATTTACAGAAAATATGCTTTCAGTTTAGCTTATAGATCCCCTTCCAAACCACTGTGGGAAAATCATGAGATATTAGTTTTCTTTCAAACAATATTCATGATATCACAGCAGAAGGTTTTTTCACATGGTAAAATCACCTTAGAACCCACCACAATTCCTAAAACGAGTATGGTACCATCAACAAATGATTTATAATGTAACTAAAGTCCTAAAACCCTCTATTAACTACAATGCTTTTTAATGAGGTGCTATCATGTATATTGGTCCCAAGATGGCTGCCAACACTTCTTGGATGAAGTGCTGACAGCCAATCAGATCAGATGTGTGGTTAGGCTCCGCCCAGATATATATCTTTTTTTGAACCTAAATTACTCAAAATCCACTGGAGCACATATATTGAGACCTAGCAAAGGCACATCAGGCTAACAGTCCCTACAATTTTGCCAAGTTTCGTGCAAATCCATTCAGCCGTTCGAGCTAAAAGTGAGGCCAACCGCCCTATGGAAATTAACATGGGAAAAATGCGTTTTGGGACCCCCCTTTTTTCTCGGCCCCCCCTTGATGAAACCCCCCCAAATTGTCAGGGGCTGCTCAGAAACAAAATGTTCCATTTTCCTGAAAATTTCAGCCAATTCCGTCCACAAACGCCAAAGTTATTAGACATAGAATTTTCAAAAATCCCATAGAGAAAAAATCCTAACTATATATACCTACTGGCGACCGCCAGTAGGTAATATATATATATATATATATATATATATATATATATATATATATATATATATATATATATATATATATATATATATATATATATATATATATTACCTACTGGCAGTCGCCAGTAGGTATATATAGTTAGGATTTTTTTCAATGTTAAATCTCAAAATTCTATTTGGAATAACTTTGGCACCGGTTGACGAATCTGCCTGACAATTTCCTCAAAATGGCCTCTTTGAGCTCCGGTCCTTCCCTGAAAGTTTGGGGGAGATTCGTCAAGCGGGGGCCGAGATAAAAGGGGGGTCCCAAAACGCGTTTTCCCCATGTTAATTTCCATAGGGCGGTCGATTTCACTTTTAGCCCGAACGTCTGAATGGATTTCCACCAAACTTGGCAAAATTGTAGGGACTGGTAGCCCGATGTGCCTTTGCTATGTCTCAAGATATGTGCTCCAGTGGATTTTGAGAAATTAACGTTCAAAAAAATATATATATCTATAGGCGCGCTCCGGTACGCGCACGGGTATGCGCACCGGGCGCGCCACGCGACTTGCGCGCAGAAAGCTGATTGGCTCTCAGTTGTCTGTAAACATTCGAAACAGTCAAGTGCGGCCGCCATCTTGTCTGTCGGTAAAATCTAGTCATAAGAGGTGGCGAAAACAAAGGGGGGAATCGACCATAAGGGGGCAGGGTAGACACCCCCTGACCTCCTAGGTTTGATATGGGGGCCATTAAAGGACCCCGCGGGGTCTCAAAAAAAAATTTTTTTTGCGTTTTTCGCGGGGGAGCGCACGGTACGCGCACCGGTACGTGCACCGGGAGCGCACAAAAGTCAAAAATGAAAAAAAAAAAACTATATTTAAACAAAAATATTATCATAATTTTTCAATATAGGGATTTTTTTGAATAGGGATTTCTGAAAATTCTATGTTGAATAACTTTGGCGTTTTTCAGGAAAATGGCACATTTTGTTTCTGAGCGTCCCCTGAAAGTTTAGGGGGGTTTTGTCAAGCGGGGGCCGAGAAAAAAGGGGGGTCCCAAAACGTGTTTTTAACATTGAGTTTTCCATAGGGCGGTTGGACTCACTTTTAGCTCGAACGGCTGAATGGATTTCTATGAAACTTGGCAAAATTGTAGAGACTGTTTGCCCGATGTGCCTTTGCTAGGTCTCAAGATATGTGCTCCAGTGGATTTTGAGAAATTAACGTTCAAAAAAATATATATATCTGTGACAGCGTCCAAGTTAGCGCCCCGGTTCGCGTACCAGACGCGTAACGGAACTTCGCGAGGAGAAGCGGATTGGCTCTCCGGTGACTGTCAACATTCTAAACAGTCCGGAGCGGCCGCCATCTTGTCTCTCGGTAGTATCAAGAGGCAAGAGGTGGAAATAAACGAAGGGGGAAATGAATGAAAGGGGGCAAGGTAGACCTCTCCTGACCCCCTAGGATTGATGTGGGGGCTATTAAAGGGCTCCGCTGGGCAAAAAAATAAAATAATTTTTATTTCGATTTTTTGCGGTGGAAGCGCTACCCGGTACGCGAACCAGGTAGCTCACCGGTAGCGTAACGGGAGTCTGCCATCTTGTGTTTCCGACAAATTTAGTCACAAGATGGAGGATAAACAATGTTGGCAATGGGTATAAGGGGGCACGGGAGACATATCCTGACCCCCTAGGTTTTCTGAGGGTGGCTGAGGAGGCCCATATATGCGAAAAAAAACCAACTTTTATTTTCAAATTTTCTCACAGTTAGCGCCCGGTCCGCGCACCGGGTAGCGTTCTGGAAAGCGTAACAAGGGGAAAACCAAGGGAAATAGTAAAATAATATTTTAGAGTGCTTTGAGGTAGGGTAGCTCTGAATAGAGCTGTTGTGTTGTGTGGGTGATGTAAGTACGAACATGTAGGTACCAATGAAGAGTCTAAAATTCAATGTACACCGTCTCCTCTGTAGATATTTTGTATGTTCTAATATGGGTTATTTAAATGTAAATGTGTGGAAAAGCACTTCATGCTTTAAAGCAATTGTATTTTTGAACTGATTGTTCTTTCCTCTTAGTCTTCCTCTTTGTTTTTTTTCCCCACACTCTTCTTCAGCATGATAGTTGATAAATTCGCTCTCTCAAAAAATGTATATACATAAAAAATTATATTAAATACATATAAAATATATTTTTCCTTTAAAAGAAGAATACATTTTACAGCTTTTGATATTTGCTATTAAAAAACCATTGAAATTCACTGAAAAAACCATAGGTTACAGACCATATATAGTTAGGAATTAGCATTTACAAAACCTTGAAAATTCACTGAAAAAACCATAGGTTATAGACCACATATAGTTAGGAATTAGCATTTACAAAACCTTATTTTACTCACACAAAACCCTTGAAATTCGTATATATAGTTAGTTGCACTAACTATATATCGCGCACCCGCAATCCACTGCTGATCATGTCACATATTACATCATTCATGACATGGTCAGTGACATCACTGATGACATCACTGATGACAACATCCAGTGACTGCATGTTTCTGTAAAGTTAAAATATGTCTTACATATTGAAGAATGAGTGGATGTATAAGTGTCTGGATGAAGGATTTAGTAGGTGCATGACTGACTGTATGAGTGAGTGATTAAATGTGTCTCACTGAGTGCATGGGTTAGTGACTAAACTGTCTTAATTTGTGCATCATTATGTCTGTTGTTCTGTAAACTGCTGCATGTGTTGATCAGTAGCTATATGAGTAACTATATGGGTTATTGATTGGTTGCCCAAGTATTTGTATGGGAGACTGAGTGTGTGTGTGGGTGGCTGGGAGGTGTGTGACTCTGTGCATAGATGTGTGAGCAGTTGATTCACTAGATGTATGGGTTCAAAAGTGCATGTGGAAACAGCTGTATGGGCGGTTGACTGTGTGCATGAGTGTATTGGTGAGTGAATGGATATCTCAGTGCTACATGTCAAAGTAAGAACATATGTAAAACACAGTACATGTGAGAGTTGACATATATAAATAACTGTGCATAAGAGCCAGTGAATGTGTGAGTGGCTGTATGGATCATTGTGAACTTGTATCAGGGATTGTATAAGAGAGTAAATATGTGTTAGTATATGTTTGAATAAGTAAGGTGTGTATAACTGTATAGTTGAGGAAATGGAGGTGTGATTGATTCTTTGCATGACTGACTAGGTGTGTGAGTAACTCCATGGATGAGTGACAGTCTGTGAGTGTCTGTTTACACTGAGTGTATCTAAGGTTATATTAGAGTCTGAAGAGGTTCATCGTATTATCACATGAATGATGTCATCAGTGATGTGATCAGTAATGTCAAATGAGATGTCATCAGTGATGTCATCTGAGATGTCATCAGTGATGTCATCAGTGATGTCATTTGAGATGTCATCAGTGATGTCATCAGTGATGTCACTGACCATGTCATGAATGATGTAATATGTGACATGATCAGCAGTGGATTGCGGGTGCGCGATATATAGTTAGTGCAACTAACTATATATACGAAATTCCAAGGGTTTTGTGTGAGTAAAATAAGGTTTTGTAAATGCTAATTCCTAACTATATATGGTCTATAACCTATGGTTTTTTCAGTGAATATATATATATATATATATATATATATATATATATATATATATATATATATATATATATATATAGATATATATAAATTATTTTTAAAAAAATGTTTAAGTTACATTAATTATTTATTAATTTTAAGTTCATTTAAGTATTTTAAGTATGTTTATATTAATTATATTTATTATTATATTAATTTAAGACATTTAAAAAATTCGATATTTTGACTGTCTATATTTTTTGCAACGATATTTTGGAGTCGATATTTTTGTACTTACCTGTTTGAAGATAGGAATTCGATATTCTGGCACTCTATATTTTCTCCACGATATTTTGGCAGGTCGATATTTTGCTCCTCGATATTCTGTCAGTGATCCGTCAATAAAAGAAGACTCTTACCTGCTTGCGTTTCCTTTTGTTCCTTATTGAAGAAGACATCACAACACCCCAGAACAAAACACTACCGGATCTCTCAGGAATCGCAGTAACAAACACACCTTTTCGCTCACACTCTCATACTTGCCCACAATAAGAACTGCCTGGTACACAAATATAGTTTTAAATGTTTATTGTAACTATTGTCCTCTAAAATGCAGTGTACGAACCACAACAAGAGGAAAAAAGCATACAACTAATACAGTTAGCATTGCAACTAGGCCATATATCACAAAAGGAGATGTCATCATATAAAGACAATGAAGAAAGTACTATAATGCCTAACCTCCCTCCCCTTGGTAAGTAGAAGTATTATTATATAATAGGAGATCTCTGGGCTTTGTCAGCGGACCCCATACCTCAGGGTATATCAAAGAAACCGCATTGCTCTTCTCCCTGGAGCACTCCCTCCCCAAGTGTGTGTTACCTAAACATGTATCACCACAATATTGAAGTACAAGTCTCCAGTAGCAGCCGCATTAGTATGTATTGTGTAGGTGCTAGGGCCTGACCAGAACAGAATAACAAGGGTGCATTGTTTATCAACGTTGCTCACAATGTTCAGACTAAATTCCAGGAACAGGCAGAGAACGAACATAGCAGACGGTTGTCATGTGAAAGGCATAAACTAAAGCCATGTAGGAACATGTGCAAAACCTGCATCATGACTGCTGGGCTCATGCTAATTTAGTAATGTCGACAATGTCCCTATCGGCCATGTGACACCCTCCCCTGGGCCAGGTCGCAGCATATAGAAAAACAGAAAGCAACTGTAAGCAGGGTCAAAAAATGCTTTTAAAAGAGCCAAATCAGAAAAATGAAAACATTTTAGTTTAAAAAGTATTCAAGGTCGAGTCTGGAAAATTCACCAGATTACGTGAACCGTGAAATGCAAGCTGTTCCAAAAGGTCATCCCTGTTGTTCCTAGCAAAGAAGGATGCCATCCAGTTGAGCAGTTCGAAGGAACACATGTGCTCCTCGTAATCCAATGGCTCCAGGAGCATATCCGGTAGTGCAAACCCTTAATAAATCCGGCCATAGCTTTCTCATGAACATGCTCGGCCATCAAATTAGAATAAGAAGCTGGATTTTATGAGCAATATCAATGTGACAAGAACTTCATTTTCCTACTTACTCCACCAGGGACCCCGTGGAAGATGAAGGCCCTTGCCAATTGCCACTTTGCCCATTCCTTGAAATGTCTCAGACCTGTCGCCCATGAAAAGTAGTACAACTGGTAAGTAACTGGTCGCCAGGAACAGGAGAAGAGGCTGTTAATTGTGACCCTATTCATAACAAATTAATTAAACATCTGAAACACTACATAGGTAGTTTAATCTCAGAAGTGCTAAGTATTATAGTTTTTATATTTAATCATCTGCGTTGCTTCTGTTCCTATAAAAGATTGTTGAGCTGAGATGGCGATTAAAAACAAGAAAATTATGCATAATAGGAGCTTCCCTCTTTAAGTACAATTGTATTTCTGTGTAAAGTGCTCTGCTACCCTTTGAAGCTACGCTTGGGCATTATAAACACCTCCAACAAAATAAAATAAAGAATAGTCGTTACCTATCCCTCAGCTCAAAGTTTCTTGATTTTTTTCCTAGTAATGATGCCCATCCTCTAATAAGGTTTAATTTGCAGTTGCAGGAATAAACAGTGCTTTGAAAGCGCAATTTTCAGCGAGATATAATCGCACTCTGTATTAAACCTTTCTAACTAAATTTGTGAAATAATAAAGCATAATGAAAAAGGAAAACTGCACATCCCCTTGGAATTGCCATTTGAAAAAAAAACGCAGAAATGTGGCAAGGCACACTAATGCATTTCGTCTGTTTCCCAGAAACACTGAAACTAATACTCTCCCCTAATTTATATGATTACAGTAAGCCATTTATTCAAAGGACAACAAGTTAAGGAACATCTAGCTTCCAAGCGTTTTCTGGCTGCCACATTCCATTCTTCAGATAAATGAGCCATTGAGCTGCTGAACTCTGCTGGGGCGAGAGTTGCGCTTCTGGAACAGCTGTGTCCTAGCCCATACATATCTTAACGTGAATGTTGCTGCAGCTTGAAAAAAAAAACAAGCGCTCAATCAGCGTTTTCATACTATTTCTACTTTTACTTAGCTTCATTGAACGCATTCTTCGCGGTCTCTGAAAGAACCATTTTCAGCGGCCATTTTGAAGGTCATTGCTATCCTGACCTTGCTCTCTTTATCGACGGTCTAGCAAGGTTTAAGGTCAGGAAGTGTTAACTGCCGGGGGAATCGGCCGTGCGCACGTCCGGTGAGTAGCACACTGTCAAAAATGTGAACTCGGTGAGCCTGTCATCATTATCATATAAGATGGAAAGGAGCCACAGTGTTTGACATTGTAGTTTGTGAGAGACAAACACAAAGATGGCCACTGTCTGAGGGGAGCATTCGAATTCTGCTTGGAAATTAATGCCTAGAGTGTGAAGGTCATTCGACATCTGCAGCCACAGGCAGTCCTTTGTTTGTGAGCAGTGGAACTTTGGAAGCCGAGGGCTTCCCGAAAAGTGGTCTCCTTCAGAAGATGTCCATTCCGATTAATAACACAGACTTTTATTCTGGCGTTGTAAAGGACATAGAAGGATTTTAAACAACCAATTTCCTTACTGCTATTTTTGAAACACTTCAATTGACATTCTATTTAATGATGGTCTGTTGTGGCCTCTGGGCGATTTACTGATTATAGTTTGGGCTCTTGTACATTAAATATTTGCTCCAAACAGCAGATATTCGTAATTTACCAATGAGTGCCTGGAATTGGTGGAGGAAAAGCAGACGTTTTGCTCTACATGATTCCTTTCCATTTAAGCTTAGATGGCAAAAACGTCAAATAAGTACCCCTTCTCTCAGATTAAGAACATAAAATGGGTAACCATTTGAATTGGTAGTTTTATGGTGATCTGTTGATTTACATCGAATTTTAGCGCAACTATTCCTTATTTCCTTTTCTTTATTTTGATGTTGTTCTCTCTTCTTCTCGGATCTCCTACCAGATTATCTTTTCTTTTTTTACCATGCAAGATGTGATGGCAACTCTATTCTTTCTTTCTGTTCCTGGTAATTCTCCATCACAGTTGCAAAAATTGGAAAAAGTTTACAATCACCATGTGAAAGTGTGTGCTGAACGCAAATTTCGTTAGCTACTCACTGTTTGGGTCCCGAAGGACAAGATGTCTATGAGCATCTCCCCACTTTGTCACAAGATGATGCTTCCAGCTTGAATGAGTATAAATTAATTGGAGAAATTAGATTTGCATTGCCTTCCCAAGGTTAGTACATTTCTGGAAGATGAACGTGTAAGTGATCCATTCCTGTTAGGGTGTGTATTAGAAAAAGACAGAGAAACAATGTGGCAAGAAGATAATCCCGTATTGCAAGATGTAATCACAATGGCTAAAACATATGAAACTTCCAAGGCATGTGTGGACACCATTCGTAAAGATACAATTCATTATGATAGGTGTGATGAGGGTTAGGCTACGGTTAGACAATCCAACCCTCATTATGTTGCTTCTAAACTCTAATTTTAGCACTGCAGAACATTTAGAGATGGTACACTTGCATACCTGTTTGACCAAGAGGTCTGTGTTGAATGTAATTGCAAGGTCTGTTAATTTCATCTCACAAGGCCGCTGCAGAGATAAGTTAGCAAGTGTAGCCTAAATGTCTCATGTCTCAGTTACCATCAATTGCAACATGAGATACGATCCTATAAGACCTTTCACAGTGGCACCTGGCATGAAGATTCCCCTCTATCCTTCACTCACTGTGTTTTTTTTCATAGCATATTCTCATTGTTGTGAAAAACTCTTTACAAACACAATTAACATAAAGTGGTTTGATGCCCTTTCAATTATTTCCATCTACAAGATTGCATTTCTTATGAAATAAAAATAAAAGATGAGACAGGTTGTTGTCCACCATTTAGAAATGTATAGAAATCTATACCTTTCTAACATAAAATTAGGTAGCAAGCGTTCAAATTAAATACTCCAAATATCGTCACGTAAGATTGATTATCACATTGCAGAACATAATAATATAAAGTAAATGTGCACCAATAATCACACGCATTCAGCATTTTAACTAATCCTACATATTCACACTTTGATTGACTGGAATAAGTAACTGAAGCATGGAAATGACAATAATAGAAAATACATAATATGTATAGGATCCCTGGAGTGATAAGCAAGATATATATGATAAATATATTTGTAAATGATTGTTAAACCTATATGGCAATGATAAATGAAGGAAGTTCGTTTTTTAATTCATTTTCTAATTATCAAAGCTAGATGTACAACTGGAGAGAGAAAAAAAAGAAAAAAAACACAAACTTTCCCTTCATGGACAGTTTCTTCCTGTAATTTCTGAAAATGGAGGAACAAGTTTCTTGCACATTCTGATGCAGTCCTGCCACTTCCACATTCTCCTGGAAGCAGGAGCTCACATGGATATTCCAAGAAATGTTCAAGTTGAACTTGGGAATGGCAGGGGGCCATTGAGCAGAGTGGTGGTGCTGGCTGAGCTTGACATCTTTGGAGTGCTTCATCAAGGGAATCCAAGATATCAGACCCTGTCTGCTGTCCGACTCTTGTTAGAGCAGATGATTGAACAGGTGTTCTCGGCGTTGGTATTCCATGATATACTACATATTTCAAGATTGACAGCTGCATGGCAGTGCAGTATGATTTGGGTGATCTTATTGATGGAATCACTTATATTATGTTGACAGCTTTTATTGGTGGCAATTCCAGTGGACATTCAGATATGTGGTTTCAAACAGTTACTGCACCAAAAAGATTGTCTAACTCGAGGAGCTTAGAACTGGCAGTAAAATAAAGTCAATTGTGAGCTTATTGCATTCAACAATGTTCCTTCAGAGTAAAATGGCATATTATCACAACACTGCTGATCAGTTGGATATGTTATGTTAGGTTGTGTTTTGTGTGCTTTATTCCTTTATTTGAAGAACAATAAGAATTCACAACCATCAATAGGGTAGTAGATCTACCAAACAGGCTTGAAAACAGTGAGCTTAGCAATGAAGGAATCAGTCTGAAAATGAATTTTCATCAAGTCAGTAAGTCAAATGCAATAGTTTTGAGAACTACTTACGCCTGTTGTGATTGATGAGTGAAAAATAGTGTGCAACAGGTAGCAAAATCTGGATCGAAACTGTGGGGCATATTTATAAAAAAAGTAATGTAGTGCAGCGGAGCAATTTGCCTTACTGTGCTGAATGACAAAAAAAGGTCAGGCATGCACTGCACCTAAAAGAATACAGCACATTCCTGACTTTATTCTTGCAATGGCACCTGTAGCGTCCTACCCCAGGCCAGGTACATGCAAATGATCAAGCTGCACACAGAGCTTGGCTTCACATGTCTTTATTCCTCAGCCTGTAACTGTTAACTGAACACTCTGAGGCATACATTCTATCACCCACTCACTTACTTCACTGTCTTACAGAGTACATCTGGAACCAAAATGGTCCGTCATCTCTGACTCACAAGACACTAAATCTCCCCTGCTAGAAATGGGGTCTCTAGTTGGCAATGGTTTGCACCTTTGTCCAAGCAGGGACCCTTCCTTTTAGTCGGGATAAGGGGGATACAGTACTGAAGTAACCCCTGCTCACCCCCTTGGCAACTTGGCATGAGCAGTCAGGCTTATCTCAGAGGCAGTGTGTAAAGCATTTTTTTTATAACCAACAGTAATACAGTGACAACACTACAAAAGGACAGCACACCAGTTTTAGAAAAATAGCCAATATTTATCTGTGCAAAGAAAACCAAAAATATAAGATACTAACATACAGTAATCAAAAATAGGCACTTTGCAAGTATGACTTAAAAATGCAGTTCCTTGAAGCCAGTATCTCCGTCCGGTGCTACAAACAACAGCATCCAACAGTTTTGGCTGACCGCGTTGGTGCAGAAAGGCGTTAGTGTTAGCAAAATTGTAAACAGTACCTTTGCTTCCGGCTGACCGTGTCGGTGCGGGTCAATTGTGGCAACCATTGCAGATGCGATGTGAAGCATAGCAGTGTGGTGTGCAGTGCCCTCAAGTCGCAGTGCAGGCAGTGGCTTGATGAGGGTCGTCCAGTGGCGTCGGCAAGACCAGGGCTGTTATACAGAGTGAGGCTGTGCTCGTGGTGGTGCCACAGGTCATGGTGCATGACAGTGCTGGTTGATGGGAGCTGACATCAGTCAGCCCAGACTGAGGTGTGGGATGGAGCAGTGCGTTGTGTAACTTATGAGCGGTGCTCCCAACTATGGTGCGATCATGGGTGTCGCGGTCAGAGGGCAGTGAGGTCATTGGTAAGACCAAGACAGCGGAGTGAAGTGAGGCAGTGCGGCGTGTGGTGCTCACAGGTCACAGTGCAAGCAGCAGCTCGGCGGCAGTCATCATTGGTAACACCAGGGTTGCAGTGCGAAGTGCAGTGGTGCTCTCTGCGGTGTCATCAGGACTCGGAGTCTCAGCAGTGTTAACTGCTTTCCTCCTCAGTAGCAACTGAAAAAAGGGTTCCAGTGGCGTTACCGAGTGATAAGTGAAGTCTTTGCTGGCCCTGAGACTTCGTTAACGGGAGGCAAGCTCTATATTTCAAGCCCTTGAAGAT
Source organism: Lissotriton vulgaris (assembly GCF_964263255.1). NCBI lineage: Eukaryota > Metazoa > Chordata > Amphibia > Caudata > Salamandridae > Lissotriton > Lissotriton vulgaris. The sequence goes on from NC_141691.1 coordinate 1,321,738,984, forward strand.
ACTCAACAACAAGTGAAGAAAGTTCAGTCCAGTCCTTTCACTGCCCAAGGCAGAAGCAGCAACTGCAGGCCAACCCAGCAAAGTAGCAACACAGCAACAGAGCAGTATTCCTCCTAGAAGTTCTTCAAGCTCTTCTTCTTAAGTTCTAGGGTCTGGGCCCAATTTATTATACTACATTTCTCTTTGTTCTCTTGGGCAGAGAGTGTCTGTGCATAGTCCAAACCAGTTTGGTCCTCTCTTGCCAAGCTTACCAGCTGGAGGTGGAGACAGAATTGTTCAAGGCAGACCAGGCCCATTCAGGTGCAAGGAAATCACTCTAAATGCAGCCCTGACTCATTCAGGAAAGGCAGGACACACCTCAACCCCCTCAATGACTGTCTGAAAAGAATGCACATCCCCAGCCCCTGCCACTCCAGAGCCAGACAGTTAACCCTAAAGTCAGCAGAGGTACACAGGATGGCTAAGCAAGTAAATACGTACTTTCTAAAAAGGGTATTTTCAAACAGAGAACATAAAAATCGTCTCTTCTAAAAGATGCATTTCTACATTTCTACATTATGAGTTCAGGCATTATGATTTCAGGCATACTAAACCCAATTTATCTATGTTGTCCCAATGGGAGAATATACTTGTAAAATGTTACAGAGTATTCCCCATTCTATCCTATGGGTCAGATAGCCTTTCAATAGTGAAAAAGGAATTACACTGTAGTTCACCATCAGGACATGTCACACACACCAGGACATGTCCTACCTTTCAAATACAGTGCACCCTGCCCATAGGGGTGCCTCGGACCTACCCTAGGGGTGACTCATATGTAACAAAAGGGAAGTTAGGGCTTGGCATGTGGGTGACCTTGTCAAGTCGACATGGCAGTAAAAACTGTGTGCAGACACTGCTGTGGCAGGTCTGAGAACCTTTTGAAAGGTTGCTTGTGTAGGTGGCACAATCTGTGCTGCAAGTCCACTAGAAGCATTTTATTTACAGGCCCTAGCACTCTCAGTGCACTTTTCTTAGGGACTTACCAGTAAAAATAATATGCTAATCATGGAAACCCCAATCTATAACCCAATTTACAATAGGAGCACTTGCACTTTAACACTGTTCAGCTGTGAGAAAGTGTGCAGAGACACTAAACCATTAAAACCAAGAGGTCAGAAAGCAAAAGGACAGGGGAAACATGCCAAAATATGCGAGATCTAACATCCCCCTTTATTAAATAAAAAATACCAATAATACACATATACATTACAACTCTTTAATAAGTGGTTTTGGTGCTTGAGTCACTCACCCAGATGTGGTCATGTGAGGCGGAGGAGATACCAGAGAAGTGGCCGTGACTTACATGGGGGACAGAGACTTTAGTGCAGTCATTAGGCTCTCTATACTCTCAGGTGGACAAGTTCCATCCCTGACATCTCGAGTTCTTAAAGATCGAGGCAGGTGCTTGAAATGCAAAGAATCTCATGTAATGGACTTTCATGGACAGTGAGCAATCACCATGTGTACATTACTGGTCACCACCCTGTCTGGGTCAGCATCAGAAGAAGCATCAGACGTTTCCATTTCTGCCTGACGATCACTTAGTCTCATCTATTGAACAGTGTTCCGAGCACAGCGAAATCGGTTTGCATGGTTCTTTATTTTGTGTTTGGGAGACAAATTATTGGTTCCAAGGTTATCAACGTAAATAGATCTCTGATTAGTCAATTGTGGCACTTTGGTACCTATTGCTCCCCCAAACATTAAGGTGGCAGGACTATCACCTGTGGTAGAATGCTGAGTTGACCTGTATGCACGAAGCGTGGACTGAAGAACTGATTTGAATTCGATCTTCTGCAGCGCAGCGCGCTGAACTGTGTTCTTGAGGTGCTCATAAATCTCTCAACCACACCACTTGTCTGTGGCCAGAGAGATGTGCTTTTCTGATGCTTGACATTTAGATGAGTGAGTAAATCTTTTAAATACTTGACTATTGAAAGACGGGTGTTGCAATGTCATCCTGTGCCCTGGGCACCCCCTATTTTTTTGCTGACTGATGCTGGTGGTAACTGAATTTGCCTGACCCTGGGCCTACCTAAACAGGCCCAGAGCCAGTGCTAAACTGAAAGGAGCACATTATTATACAGTTAAAACACCTAACATACACTAGGGTACACTATAGTATGGTGAGGTACCCCTGTAATTGGCATGACCTACCCCGTAAGCCCCTAGTATATAATAGGGCAGGGGATTGAAACTACCTAGAGGTCCCCAGTACCCTGGGGCATGGCAGTTGACAGGCCAGCAGCTTTTTCTGCACTTGCATGTGTGCCCTGCTGAAGCCTGAGGTCAGTTTAAAAGCAGTCCTGGGTGCCAGGACTGCTTTTAAAAAGTAAATTGTGCCCAAGCTCGACCTTAGAGGTAGGAGCACTTAAAAATAGATAATCTACAATGCTTTGGCATATTAGGGACCCCCAGGGTCTCCCCTAGGTATCCCAGGGGTGGAGGGTCAATTATCTATAAGGTACACCCTTACAAAATGAGTTTTTATATGCATGGGTAGAGTAAAATTTCATATTTCACTTCCCACATTGTGGTAAAGTGCTGCTCAAATTCGACTTTGATGCTAGGAGCACAGTAAAAGGAGAATCTGCAATATTTCTACAAATTCAGAAATCCTAAAGTTTCCTCTAGTTGCATATGGGTTGGGGCTCCTGTATATATAAGTCAAGTACATATAAAATATCAAAAGAACCCCTCCGAGCACACCAAAATTCTTTGACAAGTGTCCACTTAATCCATCTTCATATATGTGATGTTTCAGTTAGAGTAATTGGATAATTTTTTTTTTTTTTACTTTTCATTCCTCATATACCAATGATGGGTATTCTTAAAAAAAGAGTAATCGTATAAATATTCTTCCAAGTTTATGATCTTCCAAAAGTCACCTACGGGAGAGCTACCGTTTACTTTCAAATCTTTATACTTGGATTATTTTTGTGGATACTTGCGCTAATTGTGAAATTTGGAGTCATATTGACATGAACTATATTGAGGAATTTGGAGACTGATTTTGAAAACCCAAACTTTATTGATGGTTATGAATGAAGAATAATATACTGATAAACAAGTGAAATACAAGCCCTGAAGAAGTCGACTGCTATATTTAGCAAGACGAAACACGTGTTGGCTGTTATTCATGCGTTGGATTTTGGAATATGAACTTGTAAATCAACCTTTTGGAAGATCATAAACTTGGAAGATTATTTATCCGATTACTCTAACTGAAACATCACATATATGAAGATGGACTAAGTGGACACTTGTCAAAGAATTTTGGTGTGCTCGGAGGGGTTTATATTGATGTTTTTCCACCAAGTGGATTTATGTGGCTGTGGTAACCCGCCAAGTTTATCGTTCTGGAGCACCATATTGTACTGTCACATTTGAATTTACTTTATCAAGATAAGCAGAGCGCCCTTATTCCTTACTGGTTACCATTTGATAGATTATTACATATAAAATATGTTTTTGTAAGTCCTGGTGCTTGAAGAATGGCACAAGTCGATTTTCCCATTGCAAATAATGCCACACTCTACAAGATGTGGTCATTGCCTTGAGGAGTTACCTGCTCTCAATGGTGAGGAGTGACCATCTGCTTGACCCAGATAATTTTGAATAGGTATCTGAGAGGGGCAGAGCCCTTTAGATCTGCAGCTTGAAATTTACTGAAGCAAGAAGTGCCCTGCTGAGAGGTTTTGCTTTGCAAAGATTTCTGAGGCCTGACCTCTGAAGACTGCACCAACTGAAACTCTATCCCTGTGGATTACCTTGCTGCAAAAGGACTAAAGAGTGGACTCCCTACAAGCTACAGGTTAACAGAGCTCACCTGGACATCCCCACATAGAATTCCCAGCCTAGAGTACCAGTGGATTTGTAATGGGTTTGTTCAAGTGGATTGCAGAAGTGAAGTTTCACACTTTCAAGGACCCTATTGGAGTTTTCAGAACCTTGGATTTTGTGTTGGATACTTTGGGACCCGCAAGCAGAACTTCAGGAAGGAGTTCTAACTAAACCCCACCTGCTGGAGAAGGCCTCACAACACATTTGGTGAGAGTCTCGAGAACAATTTCTAAAGGTGTCCCTGTCAGAGAAAACAACATGACTACATGGGGCACTGTTGGTTTCTAAGCACTAGAAAGTGACTAATCTTTAACAATTCATATCTCTGGTTCCCTACAATGGATTGTTTTAGTTTTAGTGTCATTTAAAAGCTAGAATTATTACTCATTTTAATAGATTGGTGTTGGATTTTTATTTTGTGCTGTGCCTTAATTTTTTACTGACATGGTGTTTTGGAATGCTTTACATACCTGCCTTTGAAGTTAAGTCTGTCTGCTTGCAGACACGTTACCAAGGGTTTAGCATAAGAATTATTTTCCTAGACCTATGCTGGGTCCTACCATGTGTTAGTGGCCTTATTGCCAGTGGCAGACCTACATTTGCCCCTTCCAATAACCCCACTTTCCAACAACAGGCCTTAGTCAAATTTCAGATTCCAAGGAGCACCCTATGTTGCAAAAATACTTTCCAATCTCTTAATGACTCTTTCATGAGTTCTTGACTACAGAAGCAGGGGAAAAGAGGAATATTCATACACAATTGCTAGTAGAAGAATTTTTGCTCTGCAAAGATTTCTAAGGCCTGACCTCTGAAGACAGCTCCAACTGGAACTCCATCTCTGTGGATTACCTTGCTGCAAAAGGACTAAAGAGTGGGTCCCTGCAAGCTACAGTTTAACAGAGCTCACCTGGACATCCCCACAAAGAATTCCCAGCCTAGTGTACCAGTGGATTTGTAAGGGTTTTGTTCAAGTGGATTGCAGAAGTGAAGTTTCACACTTTCAAGGACCCTCTTGGAGATTTCAGAACCTTGGATTGTGTGTTGGATACTTTGGAACCCGCAAGCAGAACTTCAGGAAGGAGTTCTAACTAGACCCCGCCTGCTGGAGAAGGCCTCACAACACATTTGGTGAGATTCTCCAGAACAATTTCTAAAGGTGTCCCTCTCAGAGAAAAAAAAATGACTAAAAGGGGCACTGTTGATTTGTAAGCACTAGAAAGTGACTAATCTTAAAAATGTCATATCTATGGTTCCCCACAGTGGATTGTTTTAGTTTTGGTCTCATTTAAAAGATAAAAATACTACTTATTTTAATAAATTGGTGTTGGATTTTTATTTTGTTTTGTGTCTTAATTTTTTACTGAAATGGTGTTTTTGAATGCTTTACATACCTGTCTTTGAAGTTAAGTCTGTCTGCTCGCAGCCACGTTACCAAGGGTTGAGCATAGGAATTATTTTCCTAGACCTATGCTGGGTCCTACCATGTGTTAGTGGCCTTATTGCCAGTGGCAGACCTACATTTGCCCATACCAATAACCCACTTTCCAACAACAGGCCATAGTCAAATTTCAAATTCAAAGGAGCACCCTATGTTGCAAAAATACTTTCCAGTCTCTTACTGACTCTTTCATGAGTTGTTGACTACAGAAGCAGGGGAAAAGAAGAATATTCATACACAATTGCTAGTAGACGATGTCCAACCTCCAGAGGTCCAAAGAAATCAATTGGAATCTTCTGGCATGCATGCGTTGGGAGATCAGACATGTTTAATGGAAGTGGGGTTGTCTTAGATGACAAACAGCTGCACAAATGACATGCCTTTAACTCTTTTTCAACTCTTTTTTCAAGATGAGCGAGCCACACTCAGTCTCTAAAGCTGGTTTCGGAGCATCAACTCTACGGTGTCCCTCATGGACCAGTTAAATAACTCGTTGTCTCAGACTCTCTGATATGAAAATTCTCGACCCTCATAGGATGATTCCTTATGGGGTAACATAAAGTTCTCCTTGCACATTTTAGAATTTCTGGTGTTCAAGGTCATCACAAAGCAGTCAATTATGTTTTCGCTATGACTGGTGTGTAATAATGTCTTTGAGTATTAACAAATCCCTATCAGTACTTGTGGCAGCAAGGATTTCTTCTACCAATATGGCAGCAGGAGTACTGGTCTTCATAATGAAGTTACCAGAGGCAGCAGACACTTTATAAGTAGTGCCATGACACTGTCTTGACACATGTAAGAAGTAGTCAGCAGGGTTTTGATCATTTCCTGGATGATGCACAAACATGTACTCATACTCCTGCAATCGCAACTTCCACCTCTCAATGGGTAGGGCATCTTGACTTTAGGATTGCCAACAATGGTGAGCAATGCGGTGGTCAGTGACAACTGTGAATTGATTTCCATAAAGGAACCCATGAAAATGTTCTCAAGCCCATACCACAGTGAGGCTTTCTTCTTCAGGTTGTGAATAAGCATGTTCTGTCATTGGCAAACTTTGTCCAGTGTGCTGGGCAAGGATGGCACCCAACCCCACTAATTTTCTTATCAAAAACAACCTCTGTCTGCAATTTTGGATCAAAGTGTTCCATTTCAGTTGTGTTCACAATTACAGGCTTGAACTTCTTGAAGCATTGTTCACATTTATTTGACCATTGACATGGGACATTTAGTTTTGTTAAGTCTCCCAATGGGGTACTTACAGTGGTAAAGTTGTGTATACACCTTGAACAGTAACTGGTCATACCAAGGAAGGATATCAGCATAGTTACATCTTGTGGGTAAGAGTTGAGGACAATGTCTATACTTTATTTGGATCTGGAGTCATTCCCCCATCAGAAAAGATACGACCAAAGAACTTTAGTTTGTTTTGACGAAACTAACACTTTTGGTGCATTTAAAGTGAGACCTGCATTGGAGAGTATATGACACACTTGTGCAACAGCTATATCATGTTCCTTTTGTGTGGCCCCAAAATGAATATGTCATCACTGTAATTGAAAGCATTTTTGACTGGCTGTACTATTCGATGAATGACATCTTGAAAACGTTTTGCAGCTGATAACACTCCAAAGCTTAGCCTTTTGTATCCAAATCATGTCAGCAATGTGCATTCCTTGATGTTGTTCTACTTCAATAACCTTGTTTGCTTGGCGCATATCCATGCAAAAACAGCACAGCGCCTCCACTGTCCTTTTATAGCACAACCACTATGGGAGATACCCATAGCGTCGGACCAGTGAATCGCTCAATGATGTTGTGCTCTAATACCATCTCATGTTCTTTCTCAACAGCCTCTTGTAATTGAAATTGAGATTGATTAGGTCTTTGAGCAATGGGGCGGATGTCCTCATTCATGTTAAAATGCACTTTACTGGTCCTGAGTCTTCCTAGTCCATGAAACAATGATGGAAACTGATTCTCTATCTCATGATAGGCATTGACATTGTAGTTTACAGAAATCAGCCCCTTGTCAGCAGCAGTACTTAAACTGAGTGAACATGTACTCAATGAAGTGCCTCGATAGACATGAATTGGCACTTGCAGATTTGTATTTTTATTCTTCACATTTCCTATAAATGAACCTTGACTTTGAAGTGGCATCGGAGCAGCATACATGTAAACTTTGTTTTTTAACTGGGTTAAACGGGGCTCTGGAAACAATTAATTGTACTTCTCCACTGGCATAATGTTTATTGACGCCCCACTGCGTATGATAAAATATATGGCGCATCCATTTACTTTCAGTGTGATCTTGGGAGAGTGTCCAAATTAATTTTGCAATTTCACTTGTTGACCTAGTTTTGACCAACATTCTTTCTTGCATGAAGCTAATCCTACAGGTGCTTCGTTGTCCAGCAGTCAACATTGACATTGCACTCCCATATTCCTCACTCTCACATGACCATGATGGTGACAAACTCTTAGGAAAAGAATTTGATGACAATCAACATTGTTTAGTTTCTACTTCCCTCAACTGATGTTGCCGCTTGGAATTGTGAGCATGCGTAGAGCTTCCTGTCTGGGACTTTCTGGTATCAAATTTGTTTTCTCAATGTGATGCACTTGATTTTGCCTCTGTTTCATTTTCTTGATGTGACACACTTGATATTTCCCTTACTGTGTAAACAATGAAAAATGGTTCTCTTTCCAGCAGCCTTTACATATCTCTCCAATGGCTTTACATTTACCTTTATGTGGAAAAGAAAATCCACATTGAGAACACAGCTTCTTTTTCTTTGGAGACTTTACTTTATGGCCTTCTTCCTTGTATTTTGACTTACTTTTCACACTCAGCGCTGATTCATTTTTGGCTGCTCTGGCCTCCATGTTAGCTGCCTGTCTGTCAGATGTTTTTTTTGCTCTGGCAGCCATGATTACTCACTCCAAGCTGATAATCTCTTTCAGCATTCTTTGTATAAAGGGATCAGAGAGGTACCCATCTATTACTTTGAGAGACATGAATTCTTCATCATTAAACTCATTGAACTTGCAGTGTTTTCTGAGCAAACCATGTCTTTCTAAAAAACGTATTAATCATTTCACCAGCTTTCTGCCTTTCCTGACTGGAGATGTACGTTTCATAGTCGATATTCCACATTGGATTGATCTTGGCTTTTAATGCTTCTTTGATTCCACGGTACATCACTTAATCACCTTCTGGTATTTTTCTTTATCACTTATTCAGCTACTAGATACTTTAGATAATTAATGACCTTTTTGTCATTTACTTCTTCAAGTGCATCAAAGAAATCATCAAAGGTTTCAACTCCGGCAGTCCATCTGTTGCCAGTATTTTGCTTTTTGACAGTATCAAAGGAAGGCGGTGGTTTCAAGAAGGCTGTGGCACCCTATTTTGCACTCCTTTCAGCAGCCATTAAAAGATTTCACTATTCTGACTGCAGCTCACTTCCTTTCAGTTGGGCCAATGTGATTCATTCAACATCATAAGCACAACCCCTGTGCTTCTGCTACTGTTGGCACGCCCGGTGCTGAGGTCGGATGACTCTTTTTACTGAGGTTCTGGTAAATGTGATCGTAATCTCTATATCTGGTCTATCTCCAACGCTTATGTTTATCTGCATTTACCTGCTTCTGCACACAGCGTTCACTCTTACCTGGCTGTTGCTGGTCATTGAACTTTCCATACCTGATTGTCACGGCCATGGCATTTCTTGCTGTCAGAAATGTTTCTACTTTTAGCGCTTCCTTGCATTCGGCTAGCATAGCCGTGCATCTGGTTGTTGCTGTCTTTTGAATTGTCAGACATCATGAATGATGACTATATGTCAAGTTGTGGTGCAGTACCTCTTGTCTCAACTTTATCAACACATGTCTACCAAAGTTTCTTTACCGGCCTTGCACTGGCTGGAGAGGTGCTTTGACTCCACATACACCAATTGTCAATCTTCACTTCCACTGAGGCACACATGAGAGGCACAAGCTGTTTGTAGGACCATAGAAAACTTTCTGGGAGTAAACGAGGTTTTTGTAAACCCCTGTCTCATCGCTGAGTGTAGCATCCTTCCCATGCCCAGGGCCATGCAAGTGATTAAGCAACACACAGAGCTTGGCATTAATCGTCTTTATTCCTCGGCGTACAACTGTGAACTGAACCTTCTATATCATCAATTCTATCCCCCACACCCATGCACTAACATCACTATTTTATGGAGTTCATCAGGAACCAAATGGATCCCATCATCTCTAGCTCACAAGACTCTACATTGCCCTTTTGGCCACCAAGAGCCAGCGCAGGCACTCTTCCACCATGGTGCAAGAGTGCCTGTGAGGCATGCAGGATTACTTATGTGCAGAAAGGTGCCCATTTCAGCACAAAAACCGTCCTGAGAGGCATTTTCCCCTTTCTATGTGTGCTGAAGAATGCAACACACATAACAAGAGGAAGTAACGAGGAGAAATAAAAATATTTCTCCTTGTTTCACCTCCCCTGAATGCATCAAAAGCAATGGGAGCTGCGTCGGAAGAGCCATGCAATGCCCCTGGAATGCCTACCCAGGGCATCGTAATGCAATGCTGTGGTTTGCGGTGCATTGCATTATTCTAAATTTCTGAAACCACTCAGGGCCATGCAAGGTGGCCTTGCATGGATTAAAAAATCACATTTTGGGCTTTGACAGCCTTGCACCGCATTGCGTGATGTTAGCAGGTTGCAACCCCTTTCATGAATATGCACTTGTGTCTGCAGGAGTCTTTTAAGTTTCGAATGGGTTGTTTGCAAGATAGAGGGTTCTCCCGCAAAGACCAAAGATCAAAGATGACTCTTTCTGCACTAAAATGGCAAAAGTCATATCTCACCTATCAAAGCATATATTAATCAATTCTATTTTTGGCCATTAACATTTTTACAAAAACTTTCTTAGCAGAGCATATAACTTAGTAGCACCATATTTCACCGGATTGTGAGCAGGGGCCATACCACAATACATATTATTTGTCCATATTAGATTAGGCCCATTTCAGAGAACTGTGCGATTACAAGGAATGGGTGGGGCCCATGTGGCCAGCAATTTGCTAGTAAAACATGGCATCATCAGTCACAAGCTCTGTGCAGAGAGATGGAATCACAAAATAGGGAAGGCTGATCTAATTACTGACAGATGCCAAACAGCAAATTTTCCACCCGACAGATTTATAAATTACCATCTAGCTATTACTCATCTATGTAGAAATTTGCAGGTTCCCCTCAATGCATTTAGCTGTTTGCTGCTAAGCTGTGTCAGAAGGATGCAGCCATGCAGCAAACAATGTTCATCTTTTCATTTTATAAACAAAACTAAACAAAAATATCTAAACAGGATTTTTTTTTTTTAAAGGTAAAGCTACCCTAGCCGTCAAAGGCTTCTCCCATGGAGGCGGGGAAAGGGTATGAAATATTTTTAATGTTCCTTACCACCAGATTTTGGTATATTAGTGGGGGGAAACTCCATTGCGCTGGATTACCATCTCGTCAATAAATAAATCAGGCCCTTAGTGTCATGGATGTTTGATGCATGCAGATGAGCTTATAAATGTCAGCTTGTCTTTCATCCATTAGCAAAATTCAAACAGTAAATGTCATTCATGATAAGGCACCACGTTTTATTTCATACAACCTAAATGCTTGTGTTTTTAAATCACATAAATGAAAGGCAGTAATAGACTAGGTGATCACGCCAGGTGAGAGCTACGTGATATCTGGGCCTACTACCACAGAATGGTGGTGATTCTATTTCATCAATACTTAAAAGGGCGTATGACACCTCTTTCTTAGGCATTGCTTTCAGTGTTGCAGTAAAAATGTAAGGATCAAACCCAGCATTTTCATTTGCAAGCTGCTGTTGCCCCTCATCAGCTTTTAAAGTTTGTAATGTCTAATTTAGCTGTTATTGCTTGCCCCAGGGCTTACCATCGGTGCAAAAGACTCAAATCTTCATTCAGAATGTTCAGGACTATGGAAATTAGGGTGGAAATTGTACAGCCATTTTGAGAGGTTGCGGAAGCCATTATATATAAATTTAAATGTGGACTGCATTTCCCTAATTCATTCTGCACCTTCCCTCTGCATTATGACATTTGATAAAGTGGACACAAATCATATATTTTTTCAATGGCTTGAGACCGAGCAGGAGACCTCTGAAATCCATTTCTTTGCTCATTTTAGACAGATGAAATTTCATAGCAATTAGACTGGAATGTGCTAGTTATTCGCTATATGTGGTAACTGTTAGAGCGGAATATGTGCTATATCAGGACTCTGAGCTATTAGCTAAGGAACCAGTAGTCCTAGATAGGAACCTGTTCATGCATACGTTATCCATTGGCCATAGGGCAATATCATATGAAATGAATGAGTCAGATTATATGTATCATTTTGAATCATAGTAGTTCGATTCAGCAACAGTAATGTTGTCTTTCCATTACCAACCTGGGAATTGTGTTAAATTAAGTTTGGAATGGATGGTGTTTTTCGTTCTTCTGCCCTTAGGACTCTGCACACTTTACCCCTGCTAAGCAGTGCTGAAAGGCCTGTGCTCTCTCATTTAAAAATTGTATAATTGGGTTATCTCCAATCAGCATATTTAATTTACTTATAAACCTCTAGTAAATTGATTATCCCTGTGTACGCATGGCCTTTTAATTAAATGCTACTAGTGGACATGCATTACTTACTGTGCACCTCATTGATGTAGCCCTGTAAACATGTCATAGGTCCACCATTGCACCTTCTCTGTGGTGTTTTAAACTGCTATTTCAGCCTGCCAAGTTAAACCTCTTGCCAGAACCAAACCTTCCTTTTTAATATACATAAATAACCTCTAAGGTAGACCTAAATAGGAAATAATGCAGGTTGAAGTGTATTTAAAAGGTTGTGTTGTAATCAAAAAGAGAGAGGAGAACTCAAGAGGCTAGTCCGTTTCCCCAGTTTATATGTTAGCAATCAATGAGAACTAGCTATGGTTTAAATTGTTTGTATGTCTGCGGGTGGAGGAAAACCATTAGGTTTTATGAAGGCCTTCACCCACCAACCTAGTTGGTGGCAGGCTTCATCATCGGCCCCATCCGAGGTACCGAGTGTACCTCAGGTGTGCTTCGACACCAGATTGCTGCGGAGCAGGTTTTTTTGGTTTGTGAGGGTGCTGTGAGTGTGCTCGGAGTGAGGTTTAAAATACTGTCTGGGTGTCCCAAAGACTGTTTTAATGGTGGGCCCCAGGCAGTCAATAAAAACAAAGGCTATCGGACGTGCACAGTAGGCTTATGGCCTCTGACGTCCTGTGCGGTCAACTAGTTTCAGCCAGGCCTTTTCTTCTTCTGGCTTTCATCAGGACCTTATATGTGTAGGGTGTTACAGGGGTTAGTATGAGTTTGTCAGTGCCCTGTGTGTAAAGCACACACTATGGTGCTTATATGTGCAAGAGATGTTTCCTCTCGAGTTGTACACCTGATTTTAGCGAACAACTCAGCATGGAGCTCAGCCGGGGGCCAGGACCATGTGCACTTCCCGGACAACAGGTTCATTGCGGACCCAGAGACATCGCACAAGTGCACATGACTAGACCTAGTCTAGGAGGTGTAGAATTGATGGGACCTCAAGGAACCACCCAAGGTGAGTGAATAGGGATCCCACGGAGAACGGAGGCAGGGTGAGAATACGACCACGAGCTCCATACAATTCAATGCGAACGTTGCGGTTGGAAAATTAGAGATTAAAGACCCTTCCCAGCAGATTACAAAGACAACCCTGAGGTTCCGTGACAATTGTAAGTGGTGTTTTCGACTCGCACGAATATGGTCGAGTCTAGTATCTATGAACCGCAAATGACGAGTTTTGTAAGTGTGCGCAGTTTCGCTGTGCTAACTTAAACCGTTCGTTTGTTATGTGGGTTTGTCATCTGTACCCACGGGTTCCATCTTAGATACGGCATCCATTTTGTCTCTTGCCCTCAAGTAGCCAGCGAACGGACGCTGTCCGCTTCGCGACCCTGGGACTCCCAAGATATGGCGGAAGACGCATGTTCTTTGTAAGTGTCTTTATGACGAGGGGGATGCTACTGTAAGGCAGATGGCGCCGCTCGAGGCTCATCTTGCCGCACGGGCTTATTGTCTCAGTCGTGCATCTCATTAGGCACGTCCCTTTGATGCCTGTATCTCGTGCTTCTCGACACTCCCCTTTTACACCCTTTCCGATCTCCCTACTGTCTCCGTCTTCCTCTGCACCTGTCTTCGTTCCTATTTCGATCTACTTTACTGCTGATTGGAATTTGCTAATGGTGGGAAGATGGGTTTTTACAGTTGGGAATCGCCAAATGTTTCCGCACTTATGTTCCGGATCTTGTGTGTTTCAAAGTGATCTAAGCGACCCCTCTGAGAGCGACTTGTGGGAACCAGGTTGTAAACTATTGTGTATCATGTTATCCTATGGGTAAAAACTGTATAAAAGGAGCGATCCACAAATACAATTTGAAGCAGTCTCCCCGAACTACACTCGATGTACTTCCTGTGACTTCTGTGTTCCCTGCAGTAAATAAACCTTGACTCTTTGACGCCGAAGGAAGTGTCCCGTGTCTCTGTGACTTGTACGCCGGAGCAGGTTACCCACGAAGGTTTCAGGTGTTGTGCCCTGGCACCGCTGGGTCCAAAGAACCCAGTCCTTCAGTTGGCGCCCAACGTGGGGCTGCATCAGTGGTACCGGTCCCAGCCCGACGATCGTGAGGAACTTCGTGTGAAATCTCCGAGGGAAGGTGCACCCCGCTTCATCGATCCTGTTGTCGAAATAAGTGGCCCGAAGACTTTTCCCGCGAAGATTCCCGCCTCCTAACGGCTGCGACGGACTGCTGCCCTGACTGTAGACCTGTTTTGGCGCCTGGCGTAGACCTTGGTATAGCGAGACGATTGACGGGCCTTCCTGAGGACGCCATTGATCTTTGAGTTAAGTATTTGTGGGTCGCTCCCAGAGTTCTTGGTTGTAGACACTTTAGCGAGTGTCTTTGTTGTAAACACTTTAGCGAGTGTTTTTGTTGTAGACACTTTAGCGGGTGTCTTTGTTGTACACGCTGTGTGAGTGTTTTTGTCGGTGACACTTTGCTAGCGTACTTTGTTGTTGTTGTATTTGTTTGACGACTGCAGCCGCCAAAGACCGAGGGTTTAGTTCTTTGCTGGGACTTGGTAAATCCCGAAATCCCGTAACCCTTGAAGTTTGTGAAACTCGGCTAGTGTGCAAGATGCCTGGTCGCAGTACTTTGTTCAGTTGCTTTAGACCTTGTGGTGCGGATTCCCTGCTGGAGGACTCGTGTCCGATACCTCCGGTTGGAACTCCTACATATGACTTATATAGCAAACATGGGCTAGGCCCGATTGCTTTTAACGATTATTGGATCAAATATACAAAGAAAGACGGCGATCTTCGTTGGCCACCTCACGGTAGCTTCGAAGCGTCGATCTTAGATAATTTGGAAATAAAGTTGTTCGAACGTAAATCAAGGCCGGCCATGTTTGATGCCTTTCGGTTCTGGCGCAAAGAAGCCCGACAGAAAGAGATCAGACAAAATAAACGTAGTCAGCGAGATACTGTTGCTACTATAGTGAAGAAAGCTGAGCAGTTTCAGCGTGATAAGGAGGATAAGGATAAGGAAGTGTTTGAGAGGCTGCAGCGTATGTCCATAGATAAATGCTATCCTGTTTTGCCTACGGAGTCGGATAAGAAGGAAGAGGCAGTTGAGGATTCTTTAATGTCCTATCTTATGAAGTCGCCACCTCCGTACGTACAGGGTACCGCAGCTCCTGTGGTCCCTGCCGTACCTGTTCTTCCACCTGTAATTCCTCCACCAGTTCCTCAACCTGCACCTGCTCTTCCGACTGTTCCTGCTCCTTTGCCTATTTCTATTCCTACTGCTCCTCCGCTTCCACATACTCCTGTTCCCGCTACTGCTCACGCTACTGCTCCTGTGTTGTTAACCCCTGTTGCTGCTAACGTCTCTACTCCTTCTCTTGTTAGTCCTGTGTCTTACTCTTCTCCCTCTACTCGTAATCGTGATTCTCCCCTTGCGACAAACTTCTTTCAGTCGCTCGGACCTGTTTTTGGGTCTGCAGGTTCTGATGGTCCACAGAGACGTAGCCAGCTTCCTGGTAATAGAGAACGTGTTGCGCTATACAATATGGCGATGGGTTGGATGATAAACCCTGTTAGAAATCCACCTCGTGTTGTCCTCGAAACGTTTGATCAATTCAACATACCTACTCAGAGATATGTGTTTGATGAAATGTGCAAGTTCTTACATGATCAGATAGCGGCCAATGCGCCTGACGAGGTGCTGACCGCCCTGTCTGAACTCCGGCTTCAGTTCGCAACTGGACTGATAGTCGACACTAATGTCCGACGTGCTATTGAACGGTTGCTATCTCTTCGTCCCGCTCCTATTCCTCATGCATTGTTCGTTGAGGACATTGAACAACGAGATGGGTCTGGCCAATATCCTATGCGTGAAGTTCCGCCAGTTTGGGTACCCGCTGATAATACTAATGCTAATGCTCCAATACCAGCACATTTCCAGAGAGTGTGGATACACCTCCCTTGGAAACGATCGGAAGTGCTTCAGGTGAAACAAACTTTGCCTGATCCTCGCAAAAATCCTGCGGGGTATTACAAAGAATTATCGCAGCTCGTAGACGCTACGATAATGAATCTGGCCGATATCGACATGTTGTTTGGCAATGTCGTACCGCAACCGGTATGGGCCAAGATTCGTCACCAAGATCACGCGAATGAATTAGGTGGTGATTGGGCTGCCATTATAGCGGCAGACGCTGGACAAGTGGCTGCTACTAAACCCGATCAGTTGATTGAACTTCTTCCCCAGCGAATCATTACATTAATGAAAACGCTTATGCCAGCTATGAGGGTAAATTGGGACAAGTTGTCAGCCTGTAAGCAGAAGAAAGATGAGAGTGTTTCAGACTTCTTTACGAGGTTCGAGGAAACATTCGTCGATCATAGTGGGCAGGATATGGGTACTGAGGGTGGACAGAGGTTGTTTGTGGATAAATTCGTATCGAACTTATTGCCCGACTTGAGCCATAAATTGAAAAATTCAGAAAGTTCATGGGCCGTTTCTACCTCAGCTCAGATATTGGCTACGGCACAATATTACGAAAATAGAGAAAAAGAGGAAAATGACCGTGCCGATAAAAAGACGAAAGAGCTGAAAACTAAAGTGTTGTTACAACAAGCATATCCGCCGCGTTCTAATCAGAATGCGCCTCAGCAGAATAGATCGCAGTCGCAATCGAATCAATCGCAGCCGCGTAATGATTCATCTTTTCAGAGATCTTCATTAGGTTACAATCAATGTGCTTATTGTAGACAGGAGGGACACATTAAATTCAATTGTCCTGCTTTAAATGACCGTAGTGGTGGTAATTCGTCTAGAGGAGGTCGTGGTGGTGCACAGCACGCATCACGTGGTAGAGGTCGTGGTGCTCAGAATGATCGCTCTGACCATTCATCAAATTCTAATAACTGTTTCGATCAACGTGGATCATCGCAAGGACGATCTGCGCAGTACAATGTAGACGATTATTACGTCGATCAGGGACCTGACGATAGTAATTACTAGGACAGCCAAAGACAAGGAGAGGGAGTGGTATCAGTTCCGGTTGATCAGAGAGGGCCTTACGTCGCAGTTGCTACATCGGGCGTCGTTGAGCCTTTTCTGTTGGACACTGGTGCAGCGAAAAGTTCTATCATGCATTCGAAACTCCCTGGCGCACCTTTGTCTGGCTTAACAAATGTTTCCGTTGGATTCTCTGGCGCCCCCGTTAGCAATCCAGTTTCGCGCCCTTTGCCCCTTAAAATTGGGCCACGTGAGCTCGAAGCTCCATTGATTTTGTCTACTGGTTGTGGCGAAAATCTTTTGGGTCTGGATTTGCTTAAACGCTTGTATGCGACTTTGTATTGTTCTCCTGCGGGTGTAAAGCTTACGTTAGGAGAGAGGGTAGTCTCTCCCATGTACTTGTCCCTCGATAAGCTTCCACCGGAATTGAGTTCTCTTCCTGCATCTTTGTGGGCGACGGGTCCAAATGACGTGGGCCTACTTGATATCTCCCCTTATGTTGTTCAGTTGAAATCGAATGTGCGATTGCCACGTATTCCCCAATATCGTATCTCCCTTGATGGTGAACGAGCTTTGTTAGCGATCATCTATGATTTGATCGAGAAAGATGTCATTGAAGAAACTCGGGGAAACGTGTGCAATAGTCCTGTACTGCCCATTCTTAAACGTACTGATCCTACCAAACCGCCTGTTTATCGTTTTGTTATCGATTTACGGGAGGTGAATAAAATTGTGGTTCCTCAATTCCCTGTTGTGCCTGACATTACGGCGCTACTGACTCTGATTCCAGCTACAGCTTCATGGTTTTCGGTGATTGATTTGAAAAATGCGTTTTTCAGCATCCCGATTGCCGAAGAGAGCAGGGACCTTTTCGGTTTCTCTCTTGGTGGACGTAGCTTCCGGTTCAAACGCGCTCCTCAGGGCTACTGTGAAAGTCCATCGATTTACAGTCAAGCTTTGAAGGGTCAACTAGATGCGTTTAGGTTGCCGGTTGGTGCGGCTTTAATCCAATACGTCGACGACTTATTGGTGGCTGCTGATACTCAGGACATTTGCAAAATTGCTACAGTGTCGTTGCTGCAACATCTCTGTGAGTTAAATCACAAGGTGTCACCTTCTAAACTCCAATATTGTTGTCAAGAAGTAACCTACCTAGGTCACTTATTGTCAAAGGAGGGAAGGAGATTGACCCCAGAGAGAATTGCAGCGATTGCGCGCATGGCTGTGCCACAAACCCAAAGAGATGTGCGTGCCTTTCTAGGTATCACATCGTACTGCAGGCAGTGGATTCCTAATTTTTCATTGCTGGCGAAACCATTGGTGGCTCTTACGTGCAAGGATGTTTCGACTCCTTTACCATGGACGGAAGAATGTCAGAAAAGTTTTTCTGAATTACGTGATTCATTGTGTTCGGCTCCTGTGTTAGGTACCCCTGATTACAGTAAACCGTTCACGTTATATGTTCACGAGAGGGAAGGTTGTGCTTTAAGCGTCTTAACGCAACCTTTTGGTGGTAAGCAACGTCCATGTGCATATTTTTCCTCGACCTTAGACCCAGTAGCTAGAGCATTGCCGAGTTGTTTGAGAGCAACTGCGGCAGCTGCGGTCTCCATCCGACAATCAGCAGGATTGGTCATGGATAATATGCTTACGGTGATGGTTCCGCATGCAGTCGATACTCTTTTGAACCGTACGAAAACTCAGCACTTGACGAGTGCGAGGTTATCTGGGTACGAATTGACGCTCTTGGCAAGCCACATTCAGATAAAACGTTGTAATGTCCTAAATCCGGCAACTTTGTTACCAATTAGTGCAGAGTCAGATGCAGTAACAGAACATGACTGTTACTTGCGGACAGAGGAGGAAACAAAAGGTCGTGTGGACCTTAAAAACACCCCATTGGAAGACCCGGATGGCATCCTGTATGTGGATGGGTCATGTTTTAAATTGCCGAATGGTGATGTGACTACTGCTTATGCTGTGGTGACATTGAATACTGTTGTTGAGACTGCGAGATTGAGTCAGAATTCTGCCCAAGCTGCAGAGCTGATCGCTCTTACTAGAGCATGTGTATTAGCAAAAGGTAAACGTGTGAATGTGTACACCGATAGTCAGTATGCTTTCGGTGTAGCGCATAGTTTCGGACGATTGTGGCGAGAACGTGGTTTCTTGACGTCACATGGCACGAAAATACAGCATGGCCAGCTTGTGAACGATCTTTTGGATGCATTGACTTTGCCTGCTCAAGTTGCAATTGTTAAATGTAGTGCGCATCGTAAAGTGACGGATGATGTTGGTCGTGGTAATGCGTTTGCAGATGAGATTGCTAAGGAGACTGCCCGGAACCTTAGCACTCGAATGTATGTGACGAATTCGGTTAGGTGGCCTACAGAATCAAGTATGTGTGAGAATACTATAGAGAGTGTGAAAGCAATTCAGAATGAGGCCACCGACACTGAAAAGATGAAGTGGAAAGAAAGTACGGGAAGGTTGGATGTGAATGGTTGCTGGATTGATTTGTCAGATCAGAAAAGATGGATGTTGCCTGATGCGTATGTACTGGCCGTTGTGCAAATGGCACATGGGTTAGCACATATTAGCGCGAAAGGTATTTGCAAGTTGTTGGCTGATGTGTGGAAGAATGATGGAATTACTAAGTGTGCTGAACGTTTGGTGAAGAATTGTATGGTGTGTATAATGTACAATCCTGGCAAAGGAACCCCAACTCCCCCTGGCAGTTTTGCTCCTCCTTTGTATCCCTTTGAGGTGATCCAATTGGACTTCATCCATATGGAGCGATGCAATAACCTGAAATACGTTTTGGTTGTGGTTTGCGCATTCTCCCGATGGATCGAGGCCTATCCCCTCAAAGACAATACTGCTTTGTCTACTGCGAAAATCCTACTGAAGGAATACTTTCCTCGGTATGGAATGCCTAGAGTCGTGTGGTCAGATAACGGAAGTGAGTTTGTTGGAAGTGTGATGAAGAGTGTGTGTAAGGGCCTTGGAATAAATCAGAAATTCCATAGCGCCAATCATCCCCAGTCAGCTGGATTGGTTGAAGGGTACAATGGCACCCTTAAACTAAAATTAGCGAAGATTCAAGCTACGACTGGACTTTCGTGGCCTGATGCTTTGCCTCTAGCATTACTGTCAACTAGGGCGACTGTACACTCCCGAATAGGGCTCAGTCCCTATGAAATAGTGTTCGGCCGTCCTGCGAATGTGTGGGGGGTTCCTAGGCCAGGAATATTCTCTGATCTTGAGTTTCCGATGTTGATTGATTACTTACATGACTTGACTGCTAAACTGAGGTTAATTCATCAACAGGTTTACGACGCCTTGCCGACGCAGACGGAGGGTCCAGGCCACCAGCTCCAGCCCGGAGATTGGGTGGTTACCCGAAATTTTTCACGAAAAAACAATCTGGACCCTCGCTTCACCGGACCTTACCAGGTGCTCCTGGCCACGAGGACTGCCGTTCGTCTTGGGGGGCGGAAAAATTGGGTACATGCTACCCATTGTAAGCGAGTCCCTATTCCTTTGTCGGCAGACCCGTGGGTAAGGAAAGGCATTGCGTCAACAGAAACAGAAACATTGCCGGCGTTTGTACCTTTTAGCGACGCACAGCTTGTTGGAGAACCCTCAGCGCAGCAGAAAGCCACTGTTGAACATTTGTCAGCAAGAGACTCAAGACCAGACCAACGAACTGATCAGCAGGACGCTGTCTCTTCGACAGATCCTTTGTTCGACGTGCAGACACGTCCCGGGAAACATCGATATTCTTTGCGATCTCACACTAAGGACAAATAAAAATTTGCTTGCTTTGCTGAAATTGATAACTGCAATATCTTCGTTTCCCATGATCAACTTTGAACATTCGTATCATTGAAAATTGTTTTGTATATATATATATATCAAGCTTCTTCCTTGTATCTTTTTCTTCCACAGCTGAGAAATATTGTGCTAATATACATATTGTGTATTGAGGGCCGTAGGGCCGCACGCGTACTTCCTTCTGGACAGTAGGTCTTGACACTAGGTTAAAGACCGTCGGTTCCTAGGAACTCCTGGGGATTGACTATTGCTGCACAGAACGAAGTGCGTCAAGAAACGTTGCGGACGGTCGTAGGGAAATGGCATTTTCGAAGCTGAATGATTTGGAAGGAGCTCAGGCATATAGAGTCAAGCTGCAGAAACTTAGTCGTACGAAATGTTTTGTATCCCAGTTGTTTGTTTTGTTTTTAACTGCTTCTGCATTTTTGGCGGGTGGGGTGTATTACACTATGTCTTACTTCTTACTTCCTACCCCTACTCCTACTCCTTACCCTAACATTACTTCTACTGCTTCTCCTCATTCCTTTCATATGTTACCGGAACACGAACAGGCTAGACGTGTAGAATTCCGCAACAATTCCTTTATCCAGCTCCTCCATCAGCATCAGTTAGTGGTTAACACTTCTAATTGTTGGGTGTGTGGGTTGATGCCACATACTACGGGTAAGGGAATTCCATATCTGGTGTTACCGTATAGTTCCCAAGGGTCAGCTCGAGCATTCCAAACAATGCTTCGAAGCGCACTAGGTTTCCACCCCTCTCCAGAACGTTCCCCCAAACCGGGTCCTACCTCGTGGCAGTGGGTGGTATCGATGATAATACAGGATTTGGAAGATGAGATCTATGATGCTTTTCTCATCCCTAAGGCAGAGGTACAAGCCTATAGGGCACCGGATAGAGGGGAATATAGTACGTTCACTAATGAAAAGCAGCTTAAAAGCTCGCCTCCGATATGGGTCGTACCCCACACTGGTAATTTTTGTATCGTGGGTCGTGGTTCGCAAGCCTCACT
Organism: Lissotriton vulgaris; assembly: GCF_964263255.1. Classification (NCBI taxonomy): domain Eukaryota; kingdom Metazoa; phylum Chordata; class Amphibia; order Caudata; family Salamandridae; genus Lissotriton; species Lissotriton vulgaris. The sequence continues at coordinate 1,321,760,828 of NC_141691.1, forward strand.
TGGAGTAAGTGCTTGCACTGAAAGTTACGTTCTGTCAATGTCCCCGATCCCTGTGCTTCTGGCTGCCAAGGGTACGTACTTCATCTGTCATGATCGTGCATACACATGGTTGCCCGCAGACTTCATGGGCTCATGTTTTGTTGCAAATCTGTTGCCTCCGACGTTTACCGTAGATGCCGATTATCATAAGACTAGAGTTGTACGAGGCGTAATTAGCGAAGAGGATACTGCCGGTCAAGAGGCAGGAGACTTTTTCAAGGGTTTCCTCCCGTTTTGGGGACCTATGGTTAATAGTAGGAACCTGAGACATTTGACTCGAGTGGTAGAATCGACAGCTAACATTACTGCCAGTGCCCTTGGTAATATCACCACAGAACTTCAGGCGGAGAGACTTATGACATTACAAAACCGTATGGTTTTAGATGTTGTCTTAGCAGATCGCGGTGGGGTATGTAAAGTGATCCATTCGAGCTGTTGCATTTTCATTCCAGATAATGCTCCTACTGTCTATCAAGCCATCTCGAAGTTGCACAAGATCTCCGAATCCATACACGTGGATGTAGGGGATTGGACGCTACTCGGTTGGTTTTGGGGCCTGATGTCGACTTGGGGTTGGAAGATTCTGACGATCATCGGGGTTGTGGTAGTGTTCCTGTTCACGTGTTGCCTTTGTGTGCAGTGTGGTCCTGCCTTATGTGGCCTCTGTGCTACAACGTGTATGAGACAACCATCTGTTACCAAGGGGACTCGGTTGGACAGAGCTATGCTACAACGACATCTTGATGGTCTGATGAATATCAAATATGATTCCGACTAGTGCTTGCCTACATGAGGGCAAAAGGAGCGTCTGAGGTTCCGTGACAATTGTAAGTGGTGTTTTCGACTCGCACGAATATGGTCGAGTCTAGTATCTATGAACCGCAAATGACGAGTTTTGTAAGTGTGCGCAGTTTCGCTGTGCTAACTTAAACCGTTCGTTTGTTATGTGGGTTTGTCATCTGTACCCACGGGTTCCATCTTAGATACGGCATCCATTTTGTCTCTTGCCCTCAAGTAGCCAGCGAACGGACGCTGTCCGCTTCGCGACCCTGGGACTCCCAAGATATGGCGGAAGACGCATGTTCTTTGTAAGTGTCTTTATGACGAGGGGGATGCTACTGTAAGGCAGATGGCGCCGCTCGAGGCTCATCTTGCCGCACGGGCTTATTGTCTCAGTCGTGCATCTCATTAGGCACGTCCCTTTGATGCCTGTATCTCGTGCTTCTCGACACTCCCCTTTTACACCCTTTCCGATCTCCCTACTGTCTCCGTCTTCCTCTGCACCTGTCTTCGTTCCTATTTCGATCTACTTTACTGCTGATTGGAATTTGCTAATGGTGGGAAGATGGGTTTTTACAGTTGGGAATCGCCAAATGTTTCCGCACTTATGTTCCGGATCTTGTGTGTTTCAAAGTGATCTAAGCGACCCCTCTGAGAGCGACTTGTGGGAACCAGGTTGTAAACTATTGTGTATCATGTTATCCTATGGGTAAAAACTGTATAAAAGGAGCGATCCACAAATACAATTTGAAGCAGTCTCCCCGAACTACACTCGATGTACTTCCTGTGACTTCTGTGTTCCCTGCAGTAAATAAACCTTGACTCTTTGACGCCGAAGGAAGTGTCCCGTGTCTCTGTGACTTGTACGCCGGAGCAGGTTACCCACGAAGGTTTCAGGTGTTGTGCCCTGGCACCGCTGGGTCCAAAGAACCCAGTCCTTCAACCCTTGGAATTTAGGAGGTTGGAGTGCCATCCCACCCATGGATACCCTTGTACCAGACTTACCTATCCCAGAGGAGCCGGGTGCAAGGACACGAAGTGGCGTTGGATACACTTGTCGGTCTCTATGGATGTCGACACAGAAATGCTGCTGCTGGGAGTAAGAAAAGTGTCCGGTGGAACCAAACACGGAATATAGATGTGAAGAACCTGAAAGCAGAAGGGACAGAGTCTGGGCCACTTTGGAGTGACCAGGGGCTTGATAGACGGATGTCCACCGATGTTGGGTGCTTCAGGTGTGTTGATAGTAATCTTGACTCTTCAGCTGCGCGGACCAGAAGACATCTAGGATGACCAGGAGCCATATACAAGCTGTCCCACAAAGGATGTCGAGTGCTGAGGGGATTGGTGTCATGCGGGAGCAACAACAAGCCTTGGCAGCAGCAAACAATGCACATGGTCAAATTCAGTGTTGATCTGGCCCAGCAAGGACCAGGAGACTCACCATAGTAAGGGAAGTCAGGGTAAGCCTGGAGCAACCAGGGGAGCCCAAATAAAGCAAAGTTGGCCCTCAAGTGGACCCACAGGCTGAAGGCACAAGAGTAGCAAGGGGACCTCAGCCGGTTTCACAGGATACCAGCTAGCAGGGCACAGAATATGAGGATGCCAGAGTCCTTCTCAGAAAATATGCGCTGGGGTAAGGGCTACAAATGGCCCAATGCACAGAATTGTTGCACAGCATCAAGCATGTGCATCTGCAAATAAACATGGTGCACAGGGGTATGGGTTATGCAGTTCCCACGGGGGATATCTGCCTCAAACATGGTAAGAGGGCAGGTTGACATCAGAGACCATCAGAAACCCACCTCCTCTGTTGCTGGATCCTTCAGGTTTGCAGGAGCTCAGGATCAGCAAACAGGTCAAATGCATTACAGTGCCGGCCTTTGCAGGGGAGTGAGTCCTAAACCCCAAGGGAGATTCTTCTGTTGTCTTGGAGGTCCACAAGGTCCTGCATGCAGCCTGTATAGATCACTGACTGTGGCGAGACTGGGGACGGCAAGGGAAGACAGAGTCGAGCCCAAGGGAGTTCCAGCAAAGTCCAGCATGTCCAGATGGTCGAATTGTAGTGGTATCTTTTTGCAGAATCTTGTCCACATAAAATCTAATGTCCTGTAGCCAGGTAACCTATTTCATACCCATATGAGAGGTTTGGTCAGGTGTTAGAGACCCTCCTAGGGGAGCGACAGGACAAGGGGTAAGCTACTCCCATGTCATTTGTCCAGTTTCGCACCAGAGCAGGAGCAAATGGCTCCCAGGACTGGTTTGAGCTGGAATATGCACAGCGACACCAAATGTGACCCGGAGCTAGACTTTCGGGCGCTGAGGCAGTGCACCCACCCAGCCCTAATACACTAAATCCTGTCTGGGATGTGGCTTTTGTGCTGCCTTCCGCTGCTCGCACTTGGTTCAGCATCAGGAGGGCAGCCTCGTGTCTGTGGCTGGCAGCATCAATTTTGTGTTGTAAGGCTCGAGAAAGTTGGTACCAGTAGACTTGGGCACTCCCAGAACCTTGGTTCTGAGGGGAGGAATCATACCTCCCACACCAGTTACTGGTGTGGAGGTATGATTCCAAGGTGTTTGAAACCAAGCACGACATACTTTGTTGCAGTCGTTTTTGAGATAGCATTTCCAGGAGGTTATGTTGCACCTCTACCAATACGTCTGGTAGTATCACGTAAAGCCCGGGAGAATGGTCTCCAAAGACTGCAGAGGGAACCTGCTCATGCAGGAGAATCCTCTCACAAAAAGCCTTCAAGTTTGTGAAGGCCTGCTATTTGGGTGACCTATAAGGTTTTAAGTGTAGTGATATGGATAGATATAGTGAAGCTATATCTCTCGTAATTGGTGCAAACACCAGCTTAAACAGGCTGCAGTAGCAGACCTGAGGTTCCATTTTGTATGTCCTCTCATGGGTAGCATAATACATGCTTCAGCCCATGTGTACCATATTCTAGGGACTGATACGGGTGCCCCAGTATCCGATCTGGAGTCGTACAAAAGTACATACATATCAATTCATTGGAGAAAGTGGAGAGGCTGGGGTCATGAATAGCAGGATCCCAGCCAGACTAGTCAAAACAGTGGGTGCAAAAAAGAAAAAGTGGGGGTAACCATAAGAAGCAGATCCTACTTTCCTACAATGAGATACTGATTCAGAGAGTCCAGGTAAAAATCAAAGGTTTTGGTGAGGATTTTTGCTGCAGAATTGATCAGCGAAGTTGACCAGTGGACCCTATTTTCTCTAGAGGTTTCTCTTTTATAAGAAACTCCATAATATTATTAAGATTCCATGAGACAGGAGTTTCAGAGCCTTATTCGATATTTTTCACCAGATTCAAGAGTTGAGGGAGAAAATCTTTGCTAAATACCTTGTAAAATCCCAACGGAAAAACGTCCAACCCTGCTGCATTCCCTATGGCAGTGATTTAATTGCCCCTTCAATTTGTTGAATCGTGATATCCCTCCCTAATTCTGCAATCTGTGATGATTTAAGATGAGGGAGGTACGCACACTGAATGTATGCATTAATCCTGCATTGTGCAACCGGTGATGAGTGACCGAAGATGTCCTTTTAGGAGTTTATAAACTGTTCCACTATGGCACTAGTGCTGTGGTGAAGAGTGCCGTTATTACTCATTACTTTTGATTACATTATTTTTTCTTTCTTTGGTGAGCAAGAACTATCCCAATATTTTTCTAATACTTATATTGAAGAGCCCTTTGGCTAAGACCTTTGGTCGTGACTTTTTCTTGTAATCCTCGATCCAATATACATTGAAGCTTCAAAAGTATTGAATAGATAGAAGACACATTCTGACCTCTATCCTTAAAATGTCAAGAATTATACTATTCTGCCTCTTGAACAAGGGCATGGCATTTAGAGACCTCATCTTTCTTCAGTATATCAGCCTGTAAGATAAACTGAATAGTAACACCTCGTATGTAGGCCTTGAATGTGTTCCAGAAAATATAAAGTGCAGTAGAGTCAATATTAACCAGAATAAATTCACTAAGGCAATCATTCATCCAGGCTATGTAATCTGAATTAGAAAAAAGTTATCTTGGAAAACTAAAACCCCACCCTTCCTTGCTAGAGTCAGGTATCATCAAAATAGGATTGTGATTTGAGACAATCTTAGGACACACTTCTATATCTACAAACTGAATTTGCGGCTGGATTGTAAAAGCTGTGTCGTCAATCCTTAAATACTGTCTATCTGGTGCAGAGAAAGATTACAGCCAGGATTCTTAGGATTCAGAGTCCCCCACACATCGATTAAACCATGGACCCGGTCTACATCCTGATTGGTGGCTCAAGTTTTCAACATCCGTAGTTTAGCCGCCCCATTAATAGTATCTCCTGTGTAATCCAATATACAGTTGAAATTCCCAAAAAGAAATGAATCCCCAGACCATTCCAATAATTCTAGATTCAACTGAGTGCTGGATTATTAACATTTGCCCCATAAATCGTGACAATAGAAATTTTCTTTGAGTGAACAATAATCGGAGTGATCGCCCACCTTGACTTAGAATTGGAGGATGTTTTCTGAATTGAGTATTCCAAATGTCTTGAGTAAAGAATTGTGACCCCCCTCATATAGAAGTCGTCTGGCTGGTACAGATACTAGGATCAAACCCAAGCTGCCTTAGGAGGCACTAATCTTTGTAAGCCAATTGATTTTTTTAAGCAGACAATCTGTGGCTTGTTAGCCAAGATCTCTTCGCTAACCAAGCACCGCTTGAGAGGGCGATTGAGGCCAGCTATGTTCCAGCACATCAACCTTAATCGGGGGATAGTGTGTTTCTAAACAATGGACTTGACATCAGTATAATTCCAACAGGATGTTCGTGGGCAGTCTAAAACTAATGTGATGACAGCAACTTATTTTAACAACCACCCACCCGTCCAAAAACCCTAAAAAGCTAAATAACAGCAAAATCCCAACATAGATGAAATGCACCTAACAAACACAAAAATCCACTGCATCCAGAGGCAAAAATCATTCTACCATCAAGCTGTTAAACCGCTGAGACAGCCACCAGTGCTCTCACAACACAACCCGTCCTATTCCCAAGGCCACTTCAATATAAGACATTTATTCAATATGTGCGCACCTCAACATAGCATGACAAAGCTATAATAGCAAAAATGGGAAATCAAATTGGAGAGAGAAAAACAAAGAGTGATAAAATTAAAACACAAGACAGTGAAGCTGTATCGTCATTTCTAACCCTTTCACTTCTTAATGATTATGGCAGTATAAGCTTCAGTATAGGAGTACTGGACTTAACCGTACCTGAGAGACCCTAGCAGGTTCTTGGAGAAAGTCCTGCACACACACTGCTTTTAATGGGTCGATCATTTGTCTAAACTGCCAGTGTCTATCCATTGTAGGCTTACTGAAATCTGATAATACAAAAAAAGATACTGAATGCACTGAAATGGGGACTGAGGGACGTTCCTTGAAGAGAATTGCTTCCCTCAATAACTAGTTACCAGTACATGTCAGTAGCGGCTAGGGACGAGCTTTATCAGATTTTGAAGTGTCCCATTGGAGTGGAAAGTGATGGACACGTTGAATTTTGCAGTCTCAATTCCAGTCTGACAACTCCAGAAAGACCTTCCTGACAACTGGATGATGAATTGTCAGGGATTCATCCCCTTCTTTCAGCTCCAGGGGAGCCTTCGGTTATTATGTTTCTGATGATGCTCCAAATCTTCAATCTTGACCTGCATCTGGAGTAGGCAGCCCTCGTGATATGAGATAGATTTTTCTGAGGCCGCCCTGGCCTCTTCTCTATTAGACACTCGCTGCTGGAGCTCTGAGACCTGTGTTGTAATGATAAAGACTTTACCTGCAATTTCAGCTAGAGATTCCTGAGCTGTACGTTATCATTTGTAACCTTAGTCTAATGCTGAAGAGCCTACAAATGTAATAAGGGAGGATTCAATAGCAGAGGAAAGAGTCGCAGTTGCAATGTCCACAATGATACCTGTTGGCATCTTGGTTTCTGCCCCAGCAAAGCCTATACTATGTTGAGATTGAGTTGTTTTGGGCGTGCGTCGGGAAAAAGAAGTTGAGTAGATCACCAGATTTGATTCTTAAATTCTTTGCAACAACGCGTTGGTTGGACTGTAAGGAACTTTTAATCCATGCATATGAAATAAAAGAATAAAAGAATTTAAGAATCAAATCTGGTGATCTACTCGACTTCTTTTTCCTGACGCACGCCCAAAACAACTTAATCTTGAAGGATCTGGCGCACAGTGGCAACACAGGATGGTTATTGCCAGGGCTGTTGGCAAGGGACTGTCTGATTTGGGAACTGGCATGAGGTGCAGAACATTATAGTCAACCGTCTTCTTTTCACTACTATGTTGAGATTGCTCTGGATTACCTGGCGGCTGATTGAGCAGAATTACTCAAGGCTTTATAAGGCAGTTCGATCGTTCAGAAACGGTCGACCAATTTTCAGGTATGGCAGAAGAACTAGTGATACCGCTATCTGGAGTCAAGCTGTCCCAGAAAGGAATCACCTTTTATGACTGCTGTCACCCCTCTCTGTTAACCTATACTGATCAGAGGAGCCATTACCAATAGGGGGTAGTCTTCTTTTTTGACTTTGACGTTACCCATTGTTGCAGAGCGCAGCTCTATGGGGTGGAGGGGCTTATAACTGAGCATGTTTCTTTCCCCTTCCCAGCCGCCAATGCCATCATAGCCTCTATAGATTCCTTAGGTGAAGCAGTAGGAAATGCTGGAGAGGAAGCTGCTTGATTGTGCTGCTGTGAAGGAATACATCATACTTCTTGGCTGTCTATAAGCTGAAGAGTGGATTCTAAAATATTATTCTGTTGGCTGCCATTGTAGTCAGTACCAACTAAAGCCACTAATGACACATCAACAACGGGTGTAGGAGCTGTGTTAACAGTGCATTGTTGGATGACCCTGACCTGGCCCCCCTCCAGAATCGGAAAACCCATTGTTAACTGCACAGATGCAAAAGGGGGTTGCAGAGATGGCACTAGCAGGAGGAGAAGGTATCTAGAGAGTCTGGCCACGGGGACAACACCGACCAATGGCGTGCCCACAGGACAGGTGCGGGTCTGTTCGGGCCGGTTCCAGGCATTGCCAAGTGGGCACCGCAATTCCAATTTTTCGCGGGCTTACGTCTGTGATTATTGATTGGCCCGGCGGGGCCAGGGGGTGGGCTCATGGGGAAGCCAGGTGAGGATAAAAGGGGAATGTTTCCCCACCTGTATTACCTGTGTCCTCGCCTGGCTGCCCCACCGCTTCACGCCTCCGCTCCTTGGGCCTCGTCGCTGGGAATGATCGCAGTGACCTTCCAGGAAAAGCTTGCTTTTGTTGCTTTTTCTAGCTTCACCTGTGTCCTCGCTTGGGCTGCCAAACTGCTCCATGCCTTCTTTTTCTCTGCCGCCCTTTGTTTTGCTCCCCTGCCTAGAACTGGGTGGATTTCTCATCACTGGATTCATGACCTTCCTGCTTAGACTGCCTACTTCGCTGGCCTCCTTTCTCGGTCCCTGGGTCGGTGGTAGCGGGTTTCACGACAAAGGAGCCACGCACTAGTGGATCAGATCTGCTCCCCATCTGCTGTTGCACTCGGCCGGTATCAAGGCCGTTGAAGGTAAGGCTCCTTGCGGGCACTGGGGAATCGGGAACTGTGCAGTGCCTTTGTTCCTGAAGGCCTTGGGGGACCAACAATTGAGGTGGGTCTAAAAGAGTGGGAGCTTTGCTTGTTTTAAAAAAAATGAATGCCCTTATATAGGTACAATTCACATTGCCCTTACATAGGCACAGAAACCCAGTACTTATTTAGGCATAGTCCATGCTAACCAAATACAGGCATGGCTACTTACATCTGTTCATCTACTTCACAACGAATTCTTGTAAAACCAGACTCTTAAGCGTTAGGGACTTCCCCTTGCCTGGATATTGATTTCTCCAAGAACTCATTAATTATGCATGAACATCTATTCCTTAGGGTTTCATTCATGATGTTCATATGCCCGACTTTTATGTCAATACTGGCATTCCAAAACACCTTCAAGGTATAAATATGCCTTCACTTGCTATGGCAAGGCACGGTGTGGTTCGACTACCTACTTGCATGCGGCTTGCCACAGCAAGTCCCGAAGGAAGCCATCTCCCTAACTGACGCACTGAACAGACAATGTCATCCTCCTCGACGAGAGTTTCTGATTCCCCTTGTGGGGTGTTAGAGATCGAGTCCCGGAAAAGAGATACCAACCTCTCTCATTCTAAGTTATGGAACTGATTAGAACCTAGAGAAACCTTTGGTAACTCTTGGCATAACTAAACCAGACTAAGACAGCACCTACTTCTTCCCTCGCACTAGACTTAGGTTAGGTACACTGGGGTAGGATTATTTAGAAGCACCAGATGAGTATTTTAGCCTGTGCTATTTATGTATGTATTTTAACGAATATATGTCATAGCTACACGACATGCTATTCCAGTATTATTTTATCTTACTGCTAACGCTGTACGTATTATACTTCGCATTCTGTCTTACGATTGTAGCAGTTCATATGTCTTGCTTGAGAAAGAAGACTGTTCAATAAACCCTTTTTATTGAAACGTCCGTCTTTCTATTTATGTGCAAACTCTGTAGAAACGAAGCATGCACGCTTAACTGAGTGAAACGGTTATCTACTGTTTTCACGACTCTGAAGATATTGTTCCGACTCTAAGGGAAACAAAGTTGTCATGTTTATGCGGTTGTCAGAGATGAATCCCTTCTTGTTCATTTGAGAAAGTTTCTAGTGACCTCTGAGTTAGCTGGCACACACAAGTAATTAATTGTAATGTACTCAATAGAGACATACTGACCTCAATCCTATGTCAAATCTATAGTGTATATTATTCCAATGCGCAGAGCCTATTAAGAATATAGGAACTACGCTACACCACATAATGGGTCATGGGAGCCACCTGGTCAGATGGTTATATCGGGGATATGGATACACCTGGGCACCCCACAACTGGTCCTTCCACAAAAATGGGAAACTGCAATAGCCAGGGAACTAAACCACAGAGAATGGGCACAGGTCCTAGATTATCCCAGACAAGTCTATCTCAATAGCCAACTTAAAACAATACAGTTACTTATCCTGCACAGAACTTACCTAACACCACTGGTGATACAGAAAATTTTACCCTACCGCTTCCAAATTGTCCTAGATGTTTCCGTCTGGAAGCTGACTTTATTCACATGCTATGGGCTTGCCCCTCATTGAAAGTGTTTTGGGCTGAAGTCATACTGGGTCTTACTCAAATTACTGAGTTCTCCCCTTGGACCACTATTGAGGCCTGCCTCTTGGGCCTTTTCCCATTCACAAAGAAGGCAGTTGTCTTACACTGCTTTGGGGGAAAAGTCCTGAATCTGACTAAAAGGCGCAAGGGAAAGTAGAAGGAAGAAGTTATCAAATGAGACTCTTCAGAAAGGGAGGAGATGCAGCGCGTAGAGTATAGGGGACTGAGAAAAAAGGCAATTTCCTAGGAATGGGCCCAATTAGTAGAACAATTTAGGTTAAATACCGCAGATGAACCTGTAGACTGAATAAAGCCGTCCCTACCTGGAGCTCTTCGCTTGGGACAGATATTCTACGTGGGAAGTTTATTCGAGCGGCCCCCCTCATCCCCCCTTACCCCCCCACCCCCGATCTCCACTGTTTTGGCAATGCCATTCCAGGTGGATGTAAACTTTGATTTGCGAGATCAGACCATGGTGGTATTGTTTCATTTGTTGGGGGTGGGTGGGCTTTTCTTGTGGGAGGGAGACAGAGGGAGGGTTTATTAAAGCTATAAAATCTTAATAATGTGAATATTTATCCTGACAAATGTATGTAAGTTGATCATTATGCACACCAATGTTAGTAATATGTTGCAAGGGCTCAAACCACTATTAAATATATGTTAAGACTCATATTACAACTGATCAATAACCATATTATGTCAGAATAGTAACCGTCACCTACTGTATTCCGCTCTTGCTAACCTTGAAAATGAATAAAGTTTGTGTTAAAAAATATATATATTAAATCTCAGATTAAGCAACACAAAAACAAAAATTGGTTTACATGAATGGCCAAGGTTACAGCTGCGCAGACAGAGGGACTAAATGATGAAAAGATCAATGCAGATTTTATTTATTCTTAGGGGCCAGATGTACAACCCTACCAATTTGCAAATTGGCCGTTTTGTGACTCGCAAATTGTAATTTACAACAGTGTCTCAGACACTGTTTGTGATTCCTATCGGGGTCGCAAATTGCCAGCCTTATTAATATTCATGAGACATGTGCAATTTGCGAACCCATTTGGAATGGCTGGAACTCCCAGGGACTGAGCCAACTGTGACTGCTTTTTAAATAAAGCAGTTTTTTTAAAATGCAGCCCGTTTTCCTTAATGGAAAACGGGATAGATTTATTAAACAACAATGAAACGTTACTGCTTCATTGTTTTAACAGTGGGCAGTGGTTCGTGGGATCACTGCCTCCTCCTAAAATATATTTAAATTACCCGTTACAAAGGGCCCCATCAGAGCAGCTTCTCATTGAGAGGTAAATATTTGTATGTGGCCTTGTAACACCGACCTTATGTTGTCATCAGGATTACACTCTCATGGTCAGCAAAATACCATCTTTTCTTAGATGGAAGATTCCATTGGTATCAGCCTTATCTTGTAGCATTTATTTATTTGTTATATGGGCAGGGCACTTGCCCCCCCCTTATTCAGTCATGTTTTATCAAGTGACACAATTCCAGCATCTTGGAAAGGGTCCATCATAGGTCCCATCTTCAAGGGAGACAGCAAATCAAAAGCTGAAAACTATAGACTGATAGCCCTAATTGGCAATGAGGTGAAGTATTACGTGGGCATCCTCCTGGAACAACTACTTGATTGGGCCAACACAATTTCAATCATCCCGATTAACCAGACAGGTTTCACTAAAAGAAATGGAACCCTTACTCATCATGGTGCTCACCATACTGTTCGATTCTTCCAAAATGGCCGAATAACCAGTATATGTCTGCTTCTATGACAACAAAGTGGGCTTAGACTGTGTCAGCTGGGACAGGCTTAGGAGTAAATTTTGAAAACGGGCTGCTTCTAAGAGCGATTGAAAATCTACACTCTAATACTTGGTTTAGAATAAACCTGGGCAGCGGGGCCAACCTGTCTAGCTCCATTTTAACATCCCGCGGGCTCAAGCAGGGTTGTGTCCTAGCCCCCACTCTCTTCAACCTATTTCTGGCGTACCTCCCACCAGTCTTGTCTTTGGTCAACTCCCATGCCCTGATACTTTGTTCCTTCCCCATTTCAAATATCCTCTTCCCTGACAACCTGGACGTCTTCTGAACACCACCCAAGAATATTCATTAAAAATGACCTGACAACATCAAGGAAGATAAAATCATGAATTGTTTTAAAAAGAAATAAGCGGTAACATCAGCTGGTTTCTTGACTCTACCAAGGTAGCCTTACTCAATGAATTCAAATACCTCGGAATTACACTTAACCCCTTCCCTGCTGGCCCGTTTCCGCCGCTGTGCGGTAAACAAAAGAACAGGGGCGGGCCATGACGAACCCCAGCCGTCATTAGCACACGAGCACCGTAGTGCATGACGGCTGGGGTTCGTCATCAGCATGGAAGGGGTTAATAGTAGTGGAACCTTCAAGCCCCAAAATAAATAAACAAAAAAGAAAGGGCTTGCACTGGTAGCAGGCCTCAGGGCACTATTCAGGAACCTGATCAGCCTATTGTGTAACCCCAGCTTAGAAATAGCAAGGTCTAAGGTGGTGCCAACCCTGGTGTATGGATGTAAAGCTCTTCAGTGCAGGGTCTCAAAAACTCTGACAACATGACTATAAAAATCTATAGGGATCTCTTTCAACTTCCAAGATTCACCTCAGCCACCCAAATCACGTTAGAATTTGGCCTAGATAAACAGGCAATAGTAAAACATGCCACTTTTACCAGCTTGTGCTACTGGGCTACAGTTGAAGTCCGCCAACAAGAACCCCAACAAGTACAAGATTCGACTGGAAATGTACAAAACCAATTCAGCAGCAGTAGGATACCATATGACGTGTTTGGTCTACTTCATCTGGGGTCTATATCGCCTAGCTTTGAAATTTTCCAAAGTAATAACCAAAGAAATAGGAACAAATCCTAAAAACGAATCTGATTCCTGAAGGACAGGGCATCCATCGAGAAATGCGCCCACGGATGGATTGTGCTGAACAGTTGCACCTCCCTAAAACCACAGCAATACCTGGGCGAGGCTTTCAGCAGCAGGATTAGGGCTAACATTTTAAAACACCACCCAGGCATTCTCTCTTCTAATACGCACGCAGCGCCATGGTTAAGGGGAAAAAGGAGAGGCCCCATTCAGGCTTGGAAGTCAACCAAAGGGGGTTGCTATTCACTTCATTTTCCTTTGCAGGTCCACCTTAAGCCTGCACTGCTGCTGGCTTCGGCTCTTTGGGAACCTGGCAAGGGTGCGCCCGTGCATACAAGCCCTAAAAACTTGTCTAAACACCAGGGGCCTTATTTATGAAGGCCTTGCGCCACCGGTGCGTCACTTTTTCCCATGTTAAAAGTGACGCACCGGTGGCGCAAGGCCTTCATAAATAAGGCCCCAGAGATCCTTGAATAATCTCCCAAATAGTAAAGTACCTTCAGGGAGTTGACCGGGCACTAAAGAAAGCACCCCACCTGCCAGAACAGTCCCACCAACCTCGTACACCTGCTCACTGTGGCAATTGGGGTGAAGTTTCCTTCCAGTCACATCAATTATTGCCCTGGTTTAAGGGAACCCCAGCTCACTTGCTGCGTTAAACCGACTATTTGTCACAAGTCCTCCTTCTTGGACAAAGCACTTTCCCTACCAATGGGCCATACAAACCATGGGCATGTTTGCACCGATAAACAACCATAGCAAGACAATAATGTTCACCGCTACTCTGAATAACCCTTGCACAAGTTCTCTTTCTGCCTAAGCAGGCTTGCTGGCAGCCTTAAGTGGGATAACGACAATCTGTTTCATACAGCCAGGCACCCCCTTGCACATTTGCATAGTACTGGACTCCAGTAGCTTATCTGACAGACTAGTACACCGACCTCACTTCGACTGGCTGTTAAGCAGCTCTTGGCACAGGTAGGGCTCCAACATCCGAGCAGTCAGCTCTGGACTCTGAATACGTCCTCCACGCTATCTGGCAAGGACGTTTAACATTTTCATGTTATTTCTTTATTTCTCTCATCTTAGATTGTAATAGTTTTAATTAATCAAACATTAAACATGACTTTGCACTTTGAGCGCCTATTCGTTCTTTGCACAGTTTTTCAACTGCAACACAGAAGACACAGTAAATTGACAATGTTTTTATCTTTTGTGTACTCTGATGGTTTTGTACAAACAAACCGAATAAAGTTGGTGATGAAGATGATACAGTAAGTTCAGCATGAGTTGTCCACTGTAGTAGTATACACTGTAGAACAAAGCAACGCAGAGTGGAGGCCTCCATTGCTCAGGGATGCTACATCCTCCTTGTGAGTGCACAAAAAATAAAGACATCAATGGAGTATCCATGGTAACAGCAGCATAAGAAGCAAATAAGACCCCAGCACGAAAACATATCAACATCGTCAAAGGTAACTATCTCACTTCACTCATTCCTCCCTTTGTTGGAGATCTGTATGCAGCAACCGGTCGATAGGGCAAATGGCTTTGTAGGAGGGCATTTCTCTACCTGTGGGGCACCCAACTGTTCTGACAAGCACGGTTGCCTCTATCTAATAGCAGTTGGATCAGCTGGAGAAGAGAGGGCAGGAGGCGCTATTGGGGAAAAAGGGGTGTAACATACATTGATGTCTTAAACATGTCAACAAGCCATTCATCATGGGTAGCAAGTCTCAGGGACTTTCAATATCACAAGAAACAGATTTAGCGACTGTTGTGGATGTGGCATAGAGGCGATGTTCATGGTTGGTAAATGAGGGGTAGTCAAATCATGTGGGAGGAGCATTCGTTTAGACATAGGTACAGCAATGCCAATCAAGGCACATAAGGTGGCCCGATCTGGAATGTAGGGTGTACCACAACCTGTGTAAACACATCGTCAACAGTTCGAGCGGTGTAGTAAGCCTGACTGTGAAAGTGTCCCGGGATTCTTCGAGGATATTAAACAAACAAAAATTCATTCTGCATTCTCTCACCTCTTTGACTGGGCTTTCTATTGTCTCCTTCCAATTGTCCTCATCATAGTGAAGTGAGAGTGCCCTTTATCACGTGACCTGTAGATCCCAGTGCTAATGGGAAACGCTGCTGCTGCTTTTGCTGCAAAACCGGGTCCCAGTAAAAAAAATATCAGCCCCTACCACTCCAAAACCGGTCCCCACCCTTCTGGCCCACTTGGAAAACGCCCGGTGCCTGCTACGGCTAGTCCAGCCCTGATCACGGGCCCACTACCATCTTGACAGTTTGCAGCCTGGCAAATAATAAAAGGTGCAGGTGAGACCACTTCGCATAGTTGCTTTTGGTTTTTGGTGACAACAGGGTCCAAATTAACAGCCACCATGTTTTCACAGCCTCTAGTGAGGTAAATTGACAAATATTTACATTTGTTGGAATTCCACTGGAAATTATACACTTCTATGACTGCCTTTTGTTGTACCATGCAACATAGGCATTGCTTCATTCTTATTGCAATTCAAGCAATACTTATGGTATGGTACTTATGGCGCGGAGTTTGGGGTTACACAAATTGTACCCATATCCAAACCGAAGAAAACAGGTTCTGTCGGAAGGTGCTGGGTGGGGTTATCTGCTCCCCTCACTATGTATGTCACAGTGAACTAAGCATCTCATATATAGAGGATTTTGTAAGATCTAGACCAGCACTCTTCTGGCTAAAGATATGGATTAACCCGCCTGCCACTTTAACCCGTGATATAATCTTGGACTGTTTAAAATGCGATAGGGCTCACTGTATACTATGGTTAAAAGCTGTAAAAGAATGCCTTGATAGCGTAGGATATGGCTTTTTGTTTACTTCAGCCAGTCTAATAAATCGCTCTCACAAGACTATTATTCATAGGGCACTATATCATTTGTATAGAGAAGAGCGGGAAAGGAAGAATCTGTCAAAGTGTACCGTTATAAAATACATGGGCTATTCTGAATCTCAAATTAAACATCCAGGCCCCCCACACAGGTATTTATGTTTACACCTCGGCAGATGGAATAGGAGCTTACTGTTTCGTTTTCGAGATGGGAGTATAGTAAATTTACTAAACTTCCCTTTGGGTTACAACAAATATTTAGAAACTCTGTATTGTCCATGCAACCCTAACATGAAACAGAGCCTTATGCATTTTTTGTTTTTCTGCGGTTTTTATAAAACTCTTTCTGCTCATTACTTAATGCCCTATTGTAGAAAACATAAATTGACTAGTTTTAGAATAGCATTGAGGTCTTTTTTGTTACTGGGATCAGACAAAGTAATATTCAGAGTGACCTGCTTTCTTAAAGCTGCCGTTCGATCACGAGCCACTTTACATATTGATGTATAACAATCGCACATTGTACTCTTTATGCACTTTATAATTCTTCTTTTGCACATTTTGCATCTTTGCACATTATTGACGTGGACCCATTAACGATGCTGCTGTTATTATTCATCCATTTTAACTATGTTTGTTAGAAATCATTTTTAATTGTATATAATGTTGTTTTTTAAAGAGGGACACTTTGTGTGTTAAGGTGAAATTGATTGATTGGTCTATGTATTTTTGCCAGCTGTCATATTATTGTACTGTATTGTTTCGAAATTGCATTTGAATGTACTTTTATGGATGTTTTTATCCTGAATAAAGATCTTTTGACTTGACTTGATTGCAATTCACCTTATACCCAGAAAGTGCTGCACATTGATTTATCATCGACACAAGCACAGGAATAGAGGTGTGCAGCCCAGAGAGTGAAGGGTGGATGTCATCGGCATGTATTAGTACCTTGGAAGGGCTTGCTGGAATATCAGTACCATGAAAATGAGGGGACTGGCATATGGCAACCACCAGAGGCTCCAATGCCAACAGGGACAACAACGGGAAAAGGGGGCAACCCTGTTGCATGCCCCTGCCAATAAGGAAAGGGTCCGAAAGGTGTGAGCGATGTGGCATCATATAGCCATTTCATTTTGGAGATCTTCTTTCGACCCAAACCTCGTTTCCAAAGGATTTGCAACATGTAAGCGCATTCAATGCGATTGGGCACTACATTTCGGGGTCCGGAGATAGGGCCATGTCCCGCCTTTTCACCCTGTTCTGTCGATATAACATGTATTCAGCTTTGGAAGTATATTAATGATTAAGGACGTTTTCCCCCTCTGCAGCCTGGTCCTGGCCTGCAGGGTAGGGTGAACAGTGCATGCATGTGTTAAAGACATTCTGATGTGTTAACATCAGAATGTCACTTGACAGAGGGAGCTCAGTGATTCTGGTGCTATTGGATTTGTCCGCTGCCTTCGACACGATGTCGCATGAAGTTCTTCTCGGCCGTCTGAAGGGAGCTGGAGTAGAAGGGACCGCCCTTGCGTGGCTGGAAAGCTTCCTTGAGGACAGACAACAAGGGGTCAAATTAGGCTCCTACAAATCTGTCTGCAGGAAGCTCACCAAGGGGGTGCCACAAGGCTCATGTCTAAGCCCCACGTTACATAAACAAGGAGAATCCTACCACTAGTTGGAAAGAAAAGTGAAGAAAAAAGGGGGGAACACTCAGTGTTGTGTAAAATACCCCTCACACACCAACAGGCCCCTTGGTGTCATGCTTCATCATCGGGGTCTTCGCACCCCGCTAAGGGGATGCGGCACGCTACGACCTACGACTACGCGGGAGCGTTGACAAATCAGACTATGTGTGGTGTGTGTTGAGTGCAAGTGAAAGGAATAGGATGTGAGTGGGAAGTGTAGTGAAAAAAAAATTAAAAAGTACCTGGCCAGTGGGTAAAAAGAAAAAACTTTATTCTGTACCTCTGGCTGGTGCTGTTAAAAAATGTGCTAGATGGCGAGGTTTTGTGTCTTAGTAAGGGACAGAACCTCTGGTGTGCGTCGACATGTTTCGGTACATGCGTACCTTCTTCAGGACGGGGCACAACTCCCAACCCTACTCACGTTTCTCTACAAAACAGGATTTTTGTTCTAATTTTTCTAAAAAGTGATTACATTCACTAGAGACAAATACAATGTGCCTACAGCGGATTTTTTGGAACATGTAGTTACATGTCCTGAAAAAAAGAAAAAAACATTAGGTTTGGTTACCATATAGGTTGGCTCAGACAGGTGCAGTCACCTGGAGCCCCAAACGGTTGATTTAACCTGTAAAGGGAAAAAAAACAGACATACAGAACACATAACACACAAACTCACACACACTTATGACAGACTTAGGATTTAGTGTTTTTAAACATACTTATTGTATGAGCTGATTAAAGCATCATGAGCAATTCCTGAACATCAGGGTAGGTAGGTGGATCCACAATCTATAGGAATAGAAGAGTGGGATCAGTGTTGTTGTTTCTACTCACTTGTTGGACTCTGTAATGTACCCACAGAGCTTAAACTCTGTTTAGTGAATACTCACGAAATCCGCCTTAGTCGGCCTCCTTCCACCACCCTGTGCTGCTCCGCCGTAAATGATGTACGGGTGAGCTTGGTGGTATTTAAAGGTGGATGAAGTGAGTTCTCATTGGTTAATTAGCGGAAAGGCTAATGACCATATAAGGGTGATGACCTTGTTGACGCCTCTTCCATGTGTGTGGTTTTGTCACATGTACCATGAAAACCACCGTCATTTGTTAATTACCGGGTTTTACCTGTCCATATATGGACTTTCCGCTTGCTAGCCACTCACACTCTGATATTTTCGCTCGTGCTGGGGGAGCGCCTGTGTGATGCAGCCGCCGCTCTCTCTCCTTTGCGCATGCGCGCTGCCCGGTCTCCAGTGTTCCATTGCGCATGCGTGCTGCCGGGTCTCCGGTGTTTCATTGCGCATGCGCATTGTTCGAGTGCGATCCGTGCATGCGCGTTGTTAATTGCGCTAGTCATCGGTGCAGCTATTTCGCCCGGTTATTCCCTCGTTGTTGTTTTTGGTAGTACATTAGGATAGTAACCAGGTGGATCATTGGAGTATTTTGGTTCAAGTGGATCTGCTCATTGTGTCACAACCACGGAGGTGGTGCCATATCGTTTACCGTGATATTATGATGTGGTTGACCATACAATTACATGTCATTTATGCAGACGGTGGTACTGACTGTCGGGCTGGTTCTCATATCAAACAATTGTTATTCCTTATTTTATCCGGGGGTCTTTAGGTGACTTGGCTCCACGGTATGTCATCATTAAGTCCGGTGACATGAGTTGTCAGGCGGAACACCCAACGTTGTTCCTTTTGGAACAGACCTGTTTCAGAGGGTAGTCGCTCTATGACGGTCCAGCGTAGGTCGTTGACGCAGTGTTGGTGTGACAAAAAGTGTGATGCCATCTTAGTTGTTGTTTTCTTACAGCGTATATTACTTTTGTGTTCCCCTATCCTTATTTTGACGGGGCGGGTGGTCATGCCTACATATTCTAGTCCGCATGGGCAGGTAATTAGGTAAATCACATTCCTTGTGTTGCAGTTGGTAAAGTGGCGTTGCTCCCATGTTGTACCATTTCTGAAGCTTAGGTTTTTACTTTTCTGAGTTTGATGACAACAACTGCAATCCCCACAAGGGAAATGACCTTGTACACCAGTTACATTGGGTCTCTCCATCTGGTTTGTCCGTGGTCTGGTATGGACCACAATGTCCTTTATGTTTCTGCCCCTTCGGTGCGCGTGCATCGGCTTCTCAAATGACAAGCCTCCACAGTTCAATATGCCCCAGTGTTTATCAATGACCTTCGACACCTGATTTGATATGGTGGAATAAGTTGTTACACAGATCGGCCTCTTGTTTGCTTCTTTTACATGGGGATTTTCTTCTATGAGTGCCTACCTGTGATTGTTTTTAGCGCGCTTCATCGCTTTCTCGATGGTTCTAGTGGGATACTTCCTTTGCACAAGTTTGGTTTTTAGATCTTTCGCTTGTCGGTTGAATTCACTCAACTCTGTGCAGTTTCTCCGGAGTCTAAGAAATTGCCCATAGGGTAGATTTTCCCTTAGGTGTCTCGGGTGGAAACTGTCGTAACGCAGCAGACAGTTTCTGGAGGTCGGCTTGAAATGTGTTGTACTTTTTAGCCTTCCATCCTCGCTGTAGATATTCAAGTCGAGAAAAACCATCGATGTATTTGAAAAGGTGCTGGTGAATTTTAGATAATCATTCTGGGTATTCAACCAGGTTACAAAATTCATTGCGCTGTTGACATCGCCGTTCCAGATGATGAAAATGTCATCAATGTATCGTTTCCAGATGACAATCTGGGGACGGTAGGGGTTACTTTCATGTAGGATCTTGTGTTCCTCTAGATGGTAGACGTATAGTCCCGCTAAGCTCGGAGCAAAAGTACTACCCATGCTCGTTCCATGGGTTTGTAGGTATAGTGTCTCCTTGTACTGAAAAAAATTGTCTTTGAGGGCCATGGTGATGCACTCTAGGACCAGATTTCTCGGTGTTTGGTATTTCCAAGTGTGGCTGAAGAGTACTTCTTCGATGATCTCTAGTGTCTCTTCATGGGGCAGGCTTGTGTATAAGCTTTCCACGTCTAAGCTTATCATAAGTTGCGTGGTTGGGTCAAAGGTGGTGTCTTCCAGCAGTTGTAGTACCGATTTGGTGTCCTTTAGGTACGTATCTGTCGCCTGTACCATCGGTCTTAGAAAGGCATCTGAGAATTTCGATAGGGGTTCCAGGATGGATCCAATTTAATCGGTTCCAGGATGGATCCAATCAAATCGGTACTACAACTGCTGGAAGACACCACCTTTGACCCAACCACGCAACTTATGATAAGCTTAGACGTGGAAAGCTTATACACAAGCCTGCCCCATGAAGAGACACTAGAGATCATCGAAGAAGTACTCTTCAGCCACACTTGGAAATACCAAACACCGAGAAATCTGGTCCTAGAGTGCATCACCATGGCCCTCAAAGACAATTTTTTTCAGTACAAGGAGACACTATACCTACAAACCCATGGAACGAGCATGGGTAGTACTTTTGCTCCGAGCTTAGCGGGACTATACGTCTACCATCTAGAGGAACACAAGATCCTACATGAAAGTAACCCCTACCGTCCCCAGATTGTCATCTGGAAACGATACATTGATGACATTTTCATCATCTGGAACGGCGATGTCAACAGCGCAATGAATTTTGTAACCTGGTTGAATACCCAGAATGATTATCTAAAATTCACCAGCACCTTTTCAAATACATCGATGGTTTTTCTCGACTTGAATATCTACAGCGAGGATGGAAGGCTAAAAAGTACAACACATTTCAAGCCGACCTCCAGAAACTGTCTGCTGCGTTACGACAGTTTCCACCCGAGACACCTAAGGGAAAATCTACCCTATGGGCAATTTCTTAGACTCCGGAGAAACTGCACAGAGTTGAGTGAATTCAACCGACAAGCGAAAGATCTAAAAACCAAACTTGTGCAAAGGAAGTATCCCACTAGAACCATCGAGAAAGCGATGAAGCGCGCTAAAAACAATCACAGGGAGGCACTCATAGAAGAAAATCCCCATGTAAAAGAAGCAAACAAGAGGCCGATCTGTGTAACAACTTATTCCACCATATCAAATCAGGTGTCGAAGGTCATTGATAAACACTGGGGCATATTGAACTGTGGAGGCTTGTCATTTGAGAAGCCGATGCACGCGCACCGAAGGGGCAGAAACATAAAGGACATTGTGGTCCATACCAGACCACGGACAAACCAGATGGAGAGACCCAATGTAACTGGTGTACAAGGTCATTTCCCTTGTGGGGATTGCAGTTGTTGTCATCAAACTCAGAAAAGTAAAAACCTAAGCTTCAGAAATGGTACAACATGGGAGCAACGCCACTTTACCAACTGCAACACAAGGAATGTGATTTACCTAATTACCTGCCCATGCGGACTAGAATATGTAGGCATGACCACCCGCCCCGTCAAAATAAGGATAGGGGAACACAAAAGTAATATACGCTGTAAGAAAACAACAACTAAGATGGCATCACACTTTTTGTCACACCAACACTGCGTCAACGACCTACGCTGGACCGTCATAGAGCGACTACCCTCTGAAACAGGTCTGTTCCAAAAGGAACAACGTTGGGTGTTCCGCCTGACAACTCATGTCACCGGACTTAATGATGACATACCGTGGAGCCAAGTCACCTAAAGACCCCCGGATAAAATAAGGAATAACAATTGTTTGATATGAGAACCAGCCCGACAGTCAGTACCACCGTCTGCATAAATGACATGTAATTGTATGGTCAACCACATCATAATATCACTGTAAACGATATGGCACCACCTCCGTGGTTGTGACACAATGAGCAGATCCACTTGAACCAAAATACTCCAATGATCCACCTGGTTACTATCCTAATGTACTACCAAAAACAACAACGAGGGAATAACCGGGCGAAATAGCTGCACCGATGACTAGCGCAATTAACAACGCGCATGCACGGATCGCACTCGAACAATGCGCATGCGCAATGAAACACCGGAGACCCGGCAGCACGCATGCGCAATGGAACACTGGAGACCGGGCAGCGCGCATGCGCGAAGGAGAGAGAGCGGCGGCTGCATCACACAGGCGCTCCCCCAGCACGAGCGAAAATATCAGAGTGTGAGTGGCTAGCAAGCGGAAAGTCCATATATGGACAGGTAAAACCCGGTAATTAACAAATGACGGTGGTTTTCATGGTACATGTGACAAAACCACACACATGGAAGAGGCGTCAACAAGGTCATCACCCTTATATGGTCATTAGCCTTTCCGCTAATTAACCAATGAGAACTCACTTCATCCACCTTTAAATACCACCAAGCTCACCCGTACATCATTTACGGCGGAGCAGCACAGGGTGGTGGAAGGAGGCCGACTAAGGCGGATTTCGTGAGTATTCACTAAACAGAGTTTAAGCTCTGTGGGTACATTACAGAGTCCAACAAGTGAGTAGAAACAACAACACTGATCCCACTCTTCTATTCCTATAGATTGTGGATCCACCTACCTACCCTGATGTTCAGGAATTGCTCATGATGCTTTAATCAGCTCATACAATAAGTATGTTTAAAAACACTAAATCCTAAGTCTGTCATAAGTGTGTGTGAGTTTGTGTGTTATGTGTTCTGTATGTCTGTTTTTTTTCCCTTTACAGGTTAAATCAACCGTTTGGGGCTCCAGGTGACTGCACCTGTCTGAGCCAACCTATATGGTAACCAAACCTAATGTTTTTTTCTTTTTTTCAGGACATGTAACTACATGTTCCAAAAAATCCGCTGTAGGCACATTGTATTTGTCTCTAGTGAATGTAATCACTTTTTAGAAAAATTAGAACAAAAATCCTGTTTTGTAGAGAAACGTGAGTAGGGTTGGGAGTTGTGCCCCGTCCTGAAGAAGGTACGCATGTACCGAAACATGTCGACGCACACCAGAGGTTCTGTCCCTTACTAAGACACAAAACCTCGCCATCTAGCACATTTTTTAACAGCACCAGCCAGAGGTACAGAATAAAGTTTTTTCTTTTTACCCACTGGCCAGGTACTTTTTAATTTTTTTTTCACTACACTTCCCACTCACATCCTATTCCTTTCACTTGCACTCAACACACACCACACATAGTCTGATTTGTCAACGCTCCCGCGTAGTCGTAGGTCGTAGCGTGCCGCATCCCCTTAGCGGGGTGCGAAGACCCCGATGATGAAGCATGACACCAAGGGGCCTGTTGGTGTGTGAGGGGTATTTTACACAACACTGAGTGTTCCCCCCTTTTTTCTTCACTTTTCTTTCCAACTAGTGGTAGGATTCTCCTTGTTTATGTATCAGTGCCCGTGGAGTAGGAATCCTACTTGATACTCTACCTCCCCTCTTTGTTAAATATAAGCCCCACGTTATTCAACGTATATGTGGCCCCCCTGGCAGAGATCACTAGATCTCACGGGTTCTCACCAATCTCTTACGCTGACGATACTCAGCTGCTTTTCCCCTTTCAAACCATTACACCCGCAGTCATGCAATCTTTCCAAGACGGCATGAGAGCGGTGGCAGGTTGGATGGCCCAGAACTTCCTCCAATGCAACGTGACCAAAACTGAGGTCATGTTGTTTGGAGGGGCCACCCTGCTCTGGTCCCTGGAATGGTGGCCACCTGAGCTCGGACCTGTCCCAGCGCCCAAGCAAACCATCAAGAACCTGGGGGTACGCCTGGACCAAACTCTGATCATGAAAGATCACGTCAGTCAGGTTGCGGGAATGTGCTTCCGCACAATTGGTCTTCTACGGCGTATCTTCCCTCTCCTACCAAACACCCATAGGAAGACGCTGGTTCAGGCACTAGTCCTTGGACGGGTGGACTATTGCAACAGCTTACTCATATCCGCCAACCAGGAACAACTTCGCAGACTACAGGTGGTACAGAACACCGCGGCAAGACTTATCCTGAATGCCCCCCCCGCACCCCTTCCCGCCCCCTCCTCTCCCACCTTCATTGGCTCCCAGTGCAACAGCGGATTCAATTTAAACTTTGCTGTATCATGCATAAATGTATTTATGGCTCTGGTCCCAAATACCTGAAGGAGATTTTTCTTCCTTATTCTCCTGGACGCATTTTACGCTCCAGCAACACTATGTTGCTATATGTACCTAAAGTAAACAGAGCAAGACAGGGTGGCCGTGCCCCCTCCCTTAAAGGTCCAATGCTGTGGAATTCCCTCCCCCCCCAGCTAAGACATACTCATCACCTTTTTAATTTCAGGAAGCAATTGAAAACTCACTTATTTACACAGGACTAACTTAGCCTCCCTTCTGCCTTTTTTGATCTATAGTTTTGCCTAACTCACTCAGAAGCCACGCGCGGAGATACCCCTTCGGGGCTGATTCATGCGCGATACAAGACTATAAATAAAATAAATAAATAAAGGTTTGATAGTGCCTTCTAATGCAGCATGTTGGGCTACTCTTTTCCTGTTCGCTATTGTGGAGCCTCCTAACATGGCCTAAGCTGCAGCTCATAAGACTTGCACCAAGTTTACAGATCTCTTATTATTAGCTATATATGTGGAAATATGTTATTTCAGAAGAGATTTCTTGGTTGGGATTTCGTAATGAGAGACATTGAGGTGCCACAGTTTGCAGACGGGTTAACTCAATCACTAGTCTACAAAGAGACAAACTGAGGTGAACCCTTCAAAATGTCACAATCTAGGACCATAGAAATTGTTTGATGTGAAATAAGGTAAAGATCTTGCTGCGATCGCGTGTTTTGTGTGATTGTGATGTGCGTGAATTAATTGTGAAATGGGTGAAGACGTCTCCAGTATTCAGAGACACCATGATCCTCCCTCAGGTAGCAGAGTGCTGCTCTATCCCCATTGTTCAATCTGCCTATTGGTCCCGCCCAACCCAGAAAGACATCAGGTGCTAAGTTCCAGTCCCTCCCCACTTCTAGATGGGGGAGCCCAGTTCAGTCAGGATCCTATTGAGTCACAAGAGAAACGACCCTTGGCCCCAGGGGGAATGAAAACCAAGCCAGTTCAATTCACCTGGCCCCCTAAACGCAGCCTCACAAAGAGGTATTGTTCCTCCTCATTGGCCCATGACTGCAACACTGTACAGTATGGAGATTTACGTACCAACATGGGGACACCACATGTCTTTGGGTTGGACTGGAACATCTGTGTACGTAGGTCAGAGGAGGTAGCCAGATAACTGTAAATCCCATTCCCTACCCAACCCATTTTGAGCTTGTCATTCTCCTTTTAACCCCTTCCACGCTGATGACGAGCTGGGCTCGTCATGGCGTAGCCTCCTAGTACGCTGATGACGAGCCCAGCTCGTCACGTAACATGCGTTTTAAAAAATCTCAGCGTACGAGCGGAATTCAGCTAGCAAGCATGAGGTTAAATGATGCGCTTTAGGTGATGTCAGTGTCTTTGAAGGCCAGATAATACAACACTCTCTTTCTTTTAATATAGTGATTCAAGCCATTACCATTAAGAGACATGATGGCTAGAGGTCTTGTAGCATTTGGTAAAATATGGGTGAGGCACCCCGTAGATTGTTTTTAAAATCTCTCTTAAAAAACTAAATTTTTCACAGGCACGCTCAGCTTTGTTTTACCTGTAATTGTTACAACCCGACTGTATACCGCTGATTGTAGGGTTTTTAAAATGCTCTTTAAGATACAGAAAAAGCCTGGATTTCAAATGACTATGATAAAATATATTACTATGAATTGCTTTTAACTTTATATATTGCCTTTATACTCTTACTTAATGTGTACCGACCCTATTGAACTCATGTAACCTGATCCGTGATGTCCATTTTTAAATTCTCTTGTTCACTTGTGTAAATGTAACTTTTATGGTTCTCATTTTTGAAGCGGAATAAAGTTTAAATGAATGGGTGAGGCACTAGTAAAACAGTGATTGAGGGTGGTGTCTGAATGTAACGTGTAGTATTTAGTAAGTGTTTCTCTAAGTGGATAGAGCGGAAGGAAGGAGGAGGTAAGCAACCAGAGAATATTGAGGAGATGAGGAACAGGAGGAGTAGGATTAGCCTCCCTTTGTGGGTGTGTAGATGCAAGCAAAGGGTGTGGATGGTATTCCCTGTGATGTCCCCCCTCACATCTTAAAAAGAGCCAATGAAGTCTCTGCAAATGCTAACAGCAGGGGCCAAACACAGAAAGGTGTAGTCAGTTACCCAGCTTAGAACTTCCAAAGTTCAACCTTAAACTCCCAAAGTTCAACCTTAAACTTCCAACTTTCCATAGTGGAACTCAACTCTCAGGTCTTATTTACGGTCGCTAAGAGGGAGGAATACGGTGAGACCTCTGCCCAAATAGATGGCATCTATGGCATCCTGACAGTAGATATCATATAAAGAGTAGCTCAAATTCAGTTTGCATCAAGTTGGCAGTACAACTTTAACTACTATGCAGTGAGTAAATATAAAAATACAAAGCCAGAGAAAATATCCTTCCACAAAACATTCTCCACCAGAGAAAAAAAAGAATACAACAAGGTGACAAGGGGAGGAAGACACAATAAATTATAAGGTGAACAGAGAGATAGATCATAATAGGGCATGAGATGGAAGAGCAACAACAAGACTTCCAGCAGTCACTAGTCCATACTCACCTGCAACATCACATCAGTGACCAACAGTCGTTGGCCCTAGGCTATCTCCAGCGGATGACAGCGTAGGATATAGTGGGGATCTGGATTTGTCCCTGGGAGAACTGTGTGTAATTCCTCTACTGTTTGAATGGCATTCTCCCATTCCAAAAATGTCCAATAGTAATGACCCTGGTGTGTGCTGGGGTGTTGCATAGATGGTTCTGAAATGACATAGAGGGGTTTTATTCAGTTCATATGGTCAGATCACATACATGTGCAGGTCCTCAAACCTGCCTTGAAAG
Source organism: Lissotriton vulgaris (assembly GCF_964263255.1). NCBI lineage: Eukaryota > Metazoa > Chordata > Amphibia > Caudata > Salamandridae > Lissotriton > Lissotriton vulgaris. The sequence continues at coordinate 1,321,788,322 of NC_141691.1, forward strand.
AGCCAGAGATCTGTATAGTCCCTGGACCTGCCATTAAATGTTATCCACGTGGTTGCCCAGTCGAAAGGCCCTACCTTTTGTTCCATTTCCAAAGCTGTGGGTGCAAAGACAAAAAGGTGTTTCTCCTGGCATTGGTATCTGTAGAAAAGTCAATTGTGATCTGAACTTTGCTGGTAAAGTAGAAAGGTCCATGTTTTGGAGCGACCCCTAGTATTTTTCAAACCTGCTCATGTCATATGAGACACAATATTGTTGGATGTGTCATTTTAGTCTCAGACTCAGATGGACTCCTGTGGCAGATGCAATGTGCCCTCTATAGTTCCAGTGTCTGTGGGAAATTCTGAACCCGCCTGTCAGGGCAGTAGATCGATCAGGAAGTATCCAATGTCATACTTTTCCAGCTTCTCTGGGAGTCAATAGAGTTGGATATTATTACGTCATGCCCGGCCTTGAACATCAGTGAGTTTTTGTTGCAAGTACCCAATGTCAAAACTCAGTTTACACATCTGTCCCATCTGTGTTTCTACTGATGCCTTTTCACCTTCTAGCCCATCCATCAGGCTGTGAAAGGATCCTAAGTCAGCCCTGATGAACTACACTTCCGCAGTGAGTCCCATTATCATGTTGTCCACTGAACCTAGCTTCTGTAGTTAGTATGTAGCTGGGACAGGGAAGGTGAGATGCCTTGGGCAGTGGCATAGCTAGGGGGTGATCTTCTCCCCCAGATGTCACTTTTTTAGGGGCGGCTGTGAGCCACAAGAGGACCTCAAACTGAAACCTCTGGAAGGTTCTTCCTCACTTCAAAGGCACAACTGGGTATAAACACTGGACCTAAGACACCAGCTCTTCAGCACACTTCTTAATCTGTGGATACTTTGCCACGCAGATGGACTTCTGCGCTGCTACAAGGACTGCCACTGAGTTTTCCTCTAAAGGATATGCTGCCCTGCTGTGCTGCTGTGCTGCCCTGCTGCCCTCTTATCTGAGGAAGAATGACTGGTCCTGCAACTTCAGCTTCAATCCAGGACCCTAGAGTGATTCAAAGAGCTAGTCTGCTAAGCCTCAGTAACACAGAAGAATCCCCAACCACCTCCTGGACCCAGCTGCAGCATGTTCTCGACCCCCAAATGGTGCCTCTCAGGTCCTGGACCCTTGTTGTGGTTATAGGCTCTTGAAATCAAACTTTTGGACTCTTTGCACTGGAACCATGCCACTCACACCAAAATTCAGTGTGAGCCGCTACCATCCTCCACTTTGCACAGCAAGCATCAGTCACTCACTGAGGACCATCAACGTGAAGCAGCAACCTGCCCGTTCATGAAGCTCAGCCTGCTCTTCGTTCCAAACCGACCACCACCTGCAATGTTCTCCTTGCCCCTCAGTAACCCTCTCCAACAGGAACTTGACTCTTGGCACTAAATTTGAGAAGGTAAAACCTCAGTGGGACTTATCTTGGACTGTACCGTTGACTGTGACCCGGTCCAGCGTGTCCAGATTAGCACTGTTGGTGCTTTGTGCTTTTAAACGCAATTTTTCACTTTGTTGTTTAAAAATTCAGAACTCCCATTCTACTGATTGGATTTGAGTCATTTTGGTCTTATTTTATTTAGTAAATTCAGCTCTATTTTTCTGACTTAGAGTGCGTTCATTTTTGTGTGGTGTTTTCACTGTTTTACCGTTTGCGGTTTTGCACACATACTTTACACATTGCCTCTGAGTTAAGCCTTACAGCTTTGTGCCAATCAACCAGGGAATTGAGCACAGGATAATTTGAGGTTTACTTGTGCCCTACCCTAACTAGTACTGTGGATGCTCTTTGACCTGGGATCACACCCCAGTCAACCAGTACCCCAATATCTACAATACATAATGTTAATTTTAAGTTTCATATACATTTTCAGTCATGCCTGATTGATGTCAAGATACTGGTGGCTGAAGAGAATGCACACCAGCAAATCTTAAACACAAAGATTTGGGACTAGTACATGCCAATTGTATTTATGTGCAATTGTGTACAATCCTAGTGCTATTTTGATAGTACTGTTTCAACGGTGAACAGACAAAATATCGACTCCAAAATATCGACTGGACATAATATCGAGTTTTAAATATAGACTGGACAAAATATCGACTGGACATAATATCGACTACAAAAATATCGTTTTTCAGGTAAGTGAAGTAATATCGACTGTATAAAATATAGATAGCAAAAATATCGAATTTTTAATAATATATAATATTTTATAGTGTATTTTTATGTAATAATATGTGTGAAAAGTGTGTATTAATGTTATAAAATATTTTATTAAATTGATTTTGTTTTTTTAATAATTGCGTTATGTAATTCTGTAGCGGGTTGTGGGTTTATAGGGGAATAGGGTGGGAAGTAATTTAATAATAATTAATTAATTAATATATGTTTGTAAATATTTATATTTAATAATTAATTGATAATTAATAATAATTAGTTAATTAATTATTATTATAATTTTGTACATATTTTGAATTAGTAATTAATTGGTAATTGATTAATTGTAATTAGTTAATTACATTAATTAGAGTACATTTTAATATATATAATTTTGTGTTATTGTTAAGTAATTAATTGGGAAAAAAAATATTAATTATTAAAATTATTACAGCAAATGTGCTAATATATTTACTTTATTGTTATTGTTAATTAATAATTAATTGGTAATTAAATAATATTGATAAATTTTGGGTAAAGGAGTATCTTTAGGGTTCAGGGTCAGTTTTTAGTTTTTGGGTAAAGGGGCATTTTTAGGGTTCAGGGTCAGTTTTCAGTTTTTGGGTAAAGGGGCATTTTTAGGGTTCAGGGTCAGTTTTCAGTTTTTGGGTAAAGGGGCATTTTTAGGGTTCAGGGCCAGTTTTCAGTTTTTGGGTAAAGGGGCATTTTTAGGGTTCAGGGTCAGTTTTCAGTTTTTTGGGTAAAGGGGCATTTTTAGGGTTCAAGGTCAGTTTTCAGTTTTTGGGTAAAGGGGCATTTTTAGGGTTTAGGGTCAGTTTTCAGTTTTTGGGTAAAGGGGCATTTTTAGGGTTCAGGGTCAGTTTTTAGTTTTTGGGAAAAGGGGTATTTTTAGGGTTCAGGGTCAGTTTTGGGTTTTTGGGTAAAGGGGTATATTTTAGGGTTCTGGGTCAACAAATAAGATTGTAAAAAATTATTTATTATTTAATTATTATAATTTAATTTAAGTATTTTTAAGTATATTTTAGTAATTAAAATGTAATATTAATTTAATTTAACACTGTTTTTAATAAAGTCGATATTTTTTACATCTATATTATTGTTAACGATATTTTGTACTCGATATTTTTGTACTTACCTGTTTGTAGATAGAAAGTCGATATTTTGTCTGTCGATATTTTGGCAACAATATTTTTGCAGGTCGATATTTTGGCAGTCTATATTATTTCAGTGATCCTGTTTCAACAGTGGAACTGTTTCCAATTATCTCAAGATTCCTAGGTTCATGTGTAAATAGTTCACCCTGTCCTGATTTTTACTTAGATTACAAGTTCCAGAATGCAAATAAAAACCCTCGACTGGCTACGCATGGACTTCAGATGCTTGAGAGCTCTGGCATACACAGCTCAGAGAGTTGCATACTCCAGAATTTAGTCTCATAAAGACTATGTAAAAGATTTTGACACCTTCGGGCTACCCATGATGCTGGTACTCCATAACTAAACATTAGCCTATCATTTTATAAGAGAGGACTGCAAACTCTGTTAATTGAGAACAGTGTTTTTGGTAGCATAGCAATCACAAACATAACAGTTCAGTTCAGTTCAAAAACTTTTATATCAGTCACTAGGACCATAAAAGTATGCAAAAACAAAGACAATCAGTATAAAAGTTAGTGACCTAAAAGATACAAGGACATCAATTTCAAGAGAAAATGGTTGCCAACATATAAAGCATAGCAAATTCACCGGGACAATACAATATGGACATAGCAGAGGGAAAGAAGAAAAAAACCACAATCTATGACGATTGATGCTAGGAGCAAATCAGTTAATTTAGTATAGGTATGCTCAATGCACACGAGATAAAATAAATATTACAATAAATAATTAAAACTACAAGGTTATATTAAAAACACATTCAATATAAAAACTTTAAAAAGCTATATCCCGTTATCAGGCAATTTAATGATCACATGCTAGGCATTTCTAGTAGTGGTGCCGCTAATTGGCAATTTTTAGTTGTTTTTCCTTATCAATAAAAACCCATCTCCTTCGCCACATTGTGTTAAAAAAACGAGAGACAGCAATAACAATGGGCTTGGAGGTGTCATACTTTAAAACTCTAAAAGCCTCCCTACAGTGCACAAACCCTAAGTTCTGGCAGAGTTGTATGAGCCAACACTGCCTGGATGCTTGGTACCCGGGGCAGAAGAATAAAACATGAAGTTTAGACTCCTCTTGATTTTTACACGCTGGACACCCGCGACCGGACTGTCCAGCCCATTTCGCTGTAAAAGCCCGCAGGGGTAGAGTGCTATGTCTGAACTGCACATATAACTTCTTTGCTACTAGCGGTAAAATATCGTCCAGGAAGGATTCAAGTTTGTAGTTCTCCTTGACAGCAAAAAACTGTGTTTTTAAGGCACCTAATTCCGAGTTTGACCAGGTCGCCTCAAGCTTTTGAGTTCGATAAATCCTCGGTATTACAACCCGAGGAAGCAAAGGGCTGGTTTCCACTGGATTACTCCAAAGAGTTGGTTTGCCTAACCTTTCACATTCATGCTTTACATGCTCAAACCAAGGTACTTTTTTCAATAACCCAGGGTAGGATAATAATTCTTTGGTTTCTACTTAAAACGCCAGTAATGCAGGGGTCGTCCACAGCCTGCACCAGAAGGTTATGCGCCTTAGAGCGACCTCATCTTGAATCGGGGCAATGGCAAGGTCAAGCCGCAAGGGGATTAACGGGGTGCTAGCTGGAAGACCCAAAATTTGCCTAAAAAAGCTATTCTCCACTGCTGTTGAAGGAGCGGGGGAACAATGCCCCCAAAGTTCCGCCCCATACAGCGTGGCTCCCCTCGCTTGCGCCCTGTACATCACAATTGCGGGGCCAATGGTTTTAGCTGTTGATTCCCTTACCATCTTAGCTATGCCCCCGGCAGTCTGGGCTAACTTGAGCTTGGCTTTGGCTATCTGGGGCGCCCACTCCATGTCTTCCGTAAGGGTTATGCCCAGATAATCAAACACAGAAACCCTTTCCAATGCTATTCCATTTATTTGGGTTTTAGGGCGTGTTTTCTTAGGCGAATTCACTATCATGAACTTGTTTTTGGTGGTATTGATCACCAATCCCCTGTTGTTACAGAATAGAGCAAACCTACCCAATAGCCTCTGGATATCCATCGGTGACTTGGACAACAAACGTGTATCGTCAGCAAACATCAATGCTGGAACCTTTGAGTTTGCTAACTTAGGGGCATCATTATCCTCAACCTCTGTAAGTAGTGGAATGAGTGCGTTGACAAGAGGCATAACAAGGTTGGTGCAAACAGGCAGCCCTGTCTCACTCCTCTGTCAACTGGGAGCCTGTTGGTTAATTCTCCCCCCTCCTGCATCTTACTTGAGCATAGGTTGCATCATGCAGCTTGATAAGCAGTTTGAGCAAATAAGTAGGAATGCCCAAATCTCTTAGGACCCCCCAAAGTTTGATTCTGGGCACCAAATCAAAAGCCTTTTTCAGGTCCACAAAAATCAAATAAAGGCTGCCCCCCTCTATTGGTACCGTCTTCCAAGTGATAAGTTGAAATCTATATATTTGGTCCATGGTGGAGGTGTTTTTCCTGAATCCAGCTTGATAAGGGCTGAGGATATCATTCTCTTCCAACCAACCCTGAATCCGATCAAATACTACCCGTGCAAAAAGTTTTTGTGTGACATCGATCAAACTGATCGGTCTATAGTTTGTAGGGAGTAAAGGGGAGCCCTTTTTGTAAACTGGGACAATGTCTGCCCCAGCCCAGGTATCAGGGATAGGCATGCCGTTCATGATGGCGCTAAATAGCACCCACAGATAGGGACCCCATATAGTTGGTTCTTCCCGAAACAAATCTCCTGGCAGCTTATCTAAACCAGGGGCTTTTCCTGCTGGTAATTTTTCTATTGCTGAAGTAACCTCGCGTAGGGTTATCCCGTCACCCACCTCAATGGCCTGTCTGGGAGTTAGGCCAGTTAAGTCCTCTACGCAACTACTCTCTGGGCGCAGGATGCCTTCAAGATCTATATAATCTAAAGGGTATGTGTCCTGATCAGGCTCTACTGCATCCAGGGCCCGAAAATGGTCAGCCCACAACTCTGCTGGTATATTCGGTTCACCCGCTAGATTACCTTCTTTGAAGCCAGTTCTAACTATGGCCCAAAATGTTGTCATGTCCCGGCTCAGCAGGGCGGTTTTAATATACGTCCATTTGTTTTCTTCCCAGGACAGTTTAGCAATATTAACAACTTCTTTGTTTTGAGCCCTGAGAGTTTTAGTTA